>NC_135090.1:1878214-2504285 GCF_051107435.1 Chaetodon auriga | reverse complement strand
AGAATGAATGAATGACTGTGGTCACATATTGCTACAAAATGATTGTGTCCAGTAAGGAAGCTGCATTGGTAGTGAACCAGAACCACAGGCCTCTGATGAACTGAGGCGCAATACAGCAGCACAGCACTTAATCTTAGTCACACAGAACATAGCAATGGTGGTGAAGGGGCTGCATGCACTGTGGATGAAGAGCTGAGCAACAAAAACAGTACTGCTGGATTGACTGTTGGATAGTGATGGCGACTCTTACAGGCGACAGCTGCTCTTCAGCTGTGTATGACAGGTTGCCACCTCTGGCTTGATTTGATAAGGGGTGAGTGTCCTGTTGCACACACCAGGATGAAATATGACAGCTTTCCAATGCTGAGAATAAAAACCATAATACTTCAACCTTGGCACTGACTGGACAGACGCTGGAAACCAGTAAGCAGAGAAAACAAGGATTTTGTTCTGATTCCACAGGCATTTTAAAAGGAAACCCTCATGTGATTGGATAGCAACTCCAATCACATGAGTGAGTGATCATGTGATTGGATGGCAACTCTGTTGTTATTGATTATCTGTGCACCACAAATATATATATTTTCCTGCTAAGCTTTAACTCTGTTCATACAATGGCCGGACGTCGTCTTCAGTTCACCCCAGAAGGCACTCCTCTGCGACAAAAGGACGGCCTGGCTGTGGAGCCCTTCTGCAGATTTCCTTTCTTTTTCCAGGCACCAGGGACCAGCTGTGTGGTCCAGTCCCCAGTAGTCACTGGTTTTATTTGGTTGTTTGCTGTGATGTGTTACATTATTTGCCATATTTTTCATTAAAGACGTTTTCAACATGTTTCTGTGGTAGTGTATATGTGTGTGTGTGTGTGTGTGTGTGTGTGTGTGTGTGTGTGTGTGTGTGTGTTTGTGTGTGTGTGTGTGTGTGTGTATGTGCAGCCCGGTTTGTGACAGTTATAATAACATCTTAGACTGTAGATCAGATCAGATCAGTTAGACAAGTGGATAAATAGTTCAGAAGGGGCAAGAAACAGTAACAGTCATATGATGAGACATGTTATAAACAAAGCCCAGGTGAGACAAACCTATGTGGAAGAGAAAATTCAAATTATAACCCAGACTGGCTGTTCTAAACATCAATCACAGTGTACAGACCCACTTCCTGCTTCAAATTTGACCTCCTGCACTTACTGTAGTTGTGTATACACAGCTTTGAGGGATTTTAACTTGACATGTCAGATGGCCTCACTTTCACTTTCCACCACCAATGTCTATCCACTCATATCTGTTGCTCCATTTAACCTATTTTCAATGATGGTGCAATGCTCTGAAATCTCAACAGTTATTTTGATGAGCCTAGTGTTATTATAACAGACAGAGCTGATGGTTACAAAGAGCTACAAAAACAAAACCCCAAATTTTGATGAACTGCAGTCTTACTTTGACTGAAGACTTTCCTTTTTTCCTCCCTATTTTTATCCTTTAACTATTTGTGACACTTCTCATGCGCACAACAGAGTGCAACACTATAAATATCCTCCAGGAGAGACTGAAAGTCTGAGAGTTTACACTGTTATCGGCATATTTTAACATTATTGTGTCTCCACCCTCTCTGTGACAGCTGACTTTTCTCTCTGCCTTCAAATGTGGCTGTTTGGAGTGACTATACACACTTTTGCCTTCTGACCAGGCTGGACAGCATGTCCTATAAAGTTCCTTTCTAGCATAACCGATCCATTAGTAAGATTTAATAAACATGTACTTAAACATAGTACAGAATGGAATTGAGTGGAATAAATTTTATTGTATACAAAGTAATCACATTTGTCATTCAAATGAAATGGAACAACTAAAGAACAAGTAAATATAGTCTGTTTTTTTTTATTTTTTTTTTTATTTTATGTATAGTGAATTTCAGAGTTTTTCCAGCAGTCACAGACACTGAACGTTGAGGATCAAGAGTGCGTGGGTTCAGTTACAAGTTAAGATATGCATGGAAGTCAACATAACATCCCATCCCATACAACACAGTAGTGTGGACACAATCTAACCTCTGAGCAAAGTGGCAACAACCACCTTTGAAAGTAACAGAATCAAGATCATATTCCCCTCACTAGGAGCAGAGGTAAATGTGGGACCCCAGTAATTGCAAAAATGCAGCTGAAGTACAGATGGATCAAAAGCAAAAGGGAAACAAAGGGAAAAAATGTATACGATGACGATGTTCCGTGATGGACCTATTAAAATAAAGAACTTATTCAGGCTACAAAAAGTGCATTAACATGTCAGCGTATACACATCACACCACCCTGATGTACCAACTAACAATACATCCCTTTACTCCAGACAGCACATTGTTTCCTGTTAACACAGTTACAAAAAAAAACAAAAAAAACACCTTCCTCAGCGTAGCCTCACTGGAATTAACCAGAAAAGAAAAAGACTCACACAGTTTAAGAAAAATGGCCATAATAAATGAGCTACAAGCAACAAGCATCATTACGCTACAGAATAAACATCACCAAAGCAGACAACACAGAGATGTATAAACAATATAAACTAGCAAAACTATAATTATACTCTTAGAGATTTATAACCATCACATAAGTTTGCTGTTGTACTCACCTGTCTGAAGGACATTCTGTGAGCCTTGAGTACTGCAGTGCTACATAATCTGCTCTAGCCTGAGCCTCTCTGCTCATTCCTTCTCAACGTATCATATGACCAGTCCACTCAGCCTCTATGTCCCACTGCACTCAACTTTTGAAACGTTTTTATCTGACAGAAGCTCTGCAGTCACAGCTGTGACAGGGATTAACCATCAGACACAGCAGAAAAGGCCTCACACACCTCACTGATGCTGGAAGTTCCTCAACGAGGGCAGAAGTCACCACTGGAGGATGCACCATGAGAATTTTCGCATTTAGCATGTTAGCCAGACCCAGCAGCCAATTGTTGATTATGACACTATGGGTGTGTTAGATGTGGGCCACTTGACCAGTATTTAACTGACGTAGATGCAACCTTTTTTTAACCTATGCTGAGGTACAGTACTGCCAATCTTACCCAATAATGACGTAATTCTTAATTATATTATATTGTCCTGCTCACAGACTGCTGGGCATGGCCCTCCAGACACCTGGCCAGAAAACATTTAGATTGAAAACAGTTGAGTCCAGTCAGTTGAGAACAGTGAGTTTCCTCTCTCTGGGACTGATGCAACTTGAAATGTGGTAAAGTCAAAATAAATGTAATAAATATATGGATAAAAAAAAATGAAAAAGTATAAACAATAAATCAATTTTGTTACCCTAACAAAAGACTAATGTAAATCAGTAATTCCACCCAAGAGGCCACATTTTCCTTAGTATGATCATTCCCAATGAGATGGTCTGGTGTTAGTGTCTCCTATACAGCTTACAGCATACTGACAGGACTGACACCACATTGTGTGTTTCAGAGCATTTCATCACTACTTTCAGTGATGGTGTGTACTTTAGTGACATATCATCTTTATCTCAGTTACCAGTTATGAAATCTGGCTGTGTAAAGGACAATGAGCATGGAAAACTGAATGAAGCATAGCCCTAAATTTATATTTGATTGGAAGTAACTTGAGATAACACTTTTGAAAAAGTCTTATGTCACAGGTTAATCACAAAAAGTAATCTACAAATTGGTTGACATAATACAACTTGTTCCCACTTGTATCTTTAAACATGATGCCATAAGGCTTAACAGTGCATTCTGTAGGCTTATTTGCAGATGAGGTAAATTGTTGAATTAGGTGTCTGGTACAACATGATCTGACTTAAACGTTTTTAACTAACAAGGTGAACACAACCAGATGTGTGTGAATGGATCCGCCTTGAGCGATTCACCCACGTTAGGGATCTTGGATAAACGCTGCCACCAAGTGGAGAATCACAAAACTGCAATTGTTGAGGCAAGCTGACGACTTCGTAATGAATTAGGGAAGCGGTTGGTAAGTGATCAATTTCTTTCAGTTGTGGTTGCTCCATAATATGTTTTATTAGGTTTTACAGCAAGTACAGTACAAGGACAGCTGTGTTCACAAAACGGAACAAAAGAAAACTTTATTCGGTTTTATTAGATTTTGGGGGGATTTTAAACTCTACTCTATATATTTGCCAATGCTTATTTTCAATTTATACGATTTATGTCAATCTTTGTTTTACTTGACTTCAGTATTCTCAGAGTTTGCAAAATCAGCTCCATTGACCTCGTAACTTCAGTAAAAAACGTATTAGTTGAAGCCGGTCTTTCCTATGATCCTGAATGTCTCATATCCGCGCATGTCTCTTTGTCAGGGGCAAAACAAAACTGCATGACCGACCAGCAGCAGCAGTCTGGTAAATAAAAGGGTCACATTCAGGTAATTCTCTCTGACCATGTTTTACTCAAATTACTTGTTACTGCTACATTGTGTCTTGTATCATTTCTCATGTCTAGATCTTGTTTGATAATAAACTAGCTAGCTAGGTAAGTTAACAATTGTATAGCTAAAATTGGCAACGGCTTATGTTAATTTTGTACATTTTTTTTTAGCCGTCAGCTAGTTAGCTAGGAAGCTAACTGGTGGAGTTTTCTCTTAAGGAGGCATTTTGACAGCTTGCTTGGTCACTTCGGTTTATTATTTAATGTTTATAGCTCCATTGCCAGTAACCTCTCTCCTGCCAAAACCGCTATATTAGGTTACTAATGTTAACTGCGTTCGTAGCTTGTCAACTTGCTTAAACTGAAAGTTCACGGGCCTAAATCAAACCAGTGTTACCGGTGGTAGAGTTAACTTGCTAAATACTGACGTTACACTTCCTAGACCAGCCTCAATTTTGATGCTTGGAACGAGAAATTCCATTGTAATACGACATACTATGTGACTTTGTTTGGCATCCAAAGCCGGAAGCAGGAACCTCTGGCTAAAGTGTTAGCCTATCTGTCTGTCAGCCTGGCCTGTCGGGGTCGTGTTGAAACAGTCTGCAACTGACGATTGTTTTAATTGGCAAGCAATGTACTTATTTTGTTAGTTATTAATTTGGTTTATAAAACAAACAGTGAAACCGCCAATCATAATATTGAAGAGCACACGATGATGTCATCAGACGTCTTATTTTGTTTGACCAGCACTCCATAACTAATTTCAGTTTATTACAAGACAAAGAAAAGCTGCAAGTTGTCACATTTGAGAAGCTGGATTTATAGAATTTTTGATTGTGATCACAATTATCAGATTACTCTTAGCAGCTTTACTGGCTTCACTGTTCACTCATTCAGCATCGCTGTCTACTGGTCCCTGGCAGTCAACCGAACATTGAACTCAGGTACGGACAGATAGCCAGCTGGCAGTGTGAATCACAGACTGTTGCTGTGTTTTCCAGGTGTGACCATGGGGAAGTCTTTTTCCCACCTCACTAAGCTGATAGGCCAAGGTGAGGATCAGGGCTGCGAGACCTCCCCTCTGGAGGACACAGAGACTGAGGATGGGAAGGGTGGCGACGTCTCCCAGTTTCCTTATGTGGAGTTCACAGGACGGGACAGTGTGACATGTCCCACATGTCAGGGAACCGGGAGGATCCCCAGAGGTAACACCAGTCAGGTTGGGGTTAGTCTAACAGTTAGACGAGCTGAGTGAAGACTGAAACGTTAGCTGTCTGTCTTCCATAGTCACATGAGTTTACATCCTGTGACAGTCCTTAACCAGGGGGATCAGTAGTTCCCAAAAGAGCAGAAAGTGATTCATTGATTGTTGCCTGTGTTTCAGGACAAGAAAATCAACTTGTGGCATTGATTCCATACAGTGACCAAAGGCTGCGGCCCAGGAGGACGTAAGTGCTTTTTCAACTGTGTGTCCTTAGAAGAACTGTTAGACAGAGCCACCAACATTGTTTAATGACTTAACATTTTTGCATAAATATGGAAGTTGAACTAGAAATCCAAGTTTAGCTAACATACTAAACTTGGATTTGCTGAAATTGTTTGTTTAGATTTTTTTTTTTTCTTTTTTTTTAATTGCATAAAAACATTTCCACCTAGGCTTGAGCCTGATTGGCTGGAGTAAGCACATTATTCTCAGATAACCTTCCAGCTCTGAAGTACTGCAGTTCTACAATTCCCAATACAGTAGACATAAAACATATTAGGGTTAGGAGAGAAAGAAAGGATCAGTGGACAATGAATTAAAAAAAAAATGCTGCCAATGTATACACAAGAGATGAGGACAGGTTCTGTGCCAGCTTGGCAACCTCACTGTGACAACAAGATCTCAGGATATGCTTACAGTCACTACACCTAACTATTGTTCAACAAGAAATGATTTGTGCACGTAACTCCTCCTGTGACCACAAACTGCCATATTTGTATTTATGTTGGATTGATTTGATAAACCATAAACGGCCTGTTAATCAGCGAGGTGTTGACAGGTGTATTTGAACTTTGGACTGTGCCAGGCTGGCTGTTTCCCTGGCCTCCAGGCTTTATGCCAAGCTATGCTAACCACACCCTAAGTCCAGCCGTGTATCTGTCTGTTGTGAGATTCTGCACACAGTAGATAGAAGAGATAGAAGAGTGACATTTCTCATGTCAAAAAGAAGTGGATAGGCGCACTGTTGAACAAATGCCTTTAATGCAGCCACCACATTGTGCAGTAGACTTTAATAACCACATGGTTCAATACATTTAATCTGCTTACTGATACGATACCACTCGTCAAAGATTCAAATATCATTGTCTCTTCATATTGCAAAACAGAAACATGTTCTGTTCAGCTGTTTCTTTAATAGTACCATCCTATTAAAAAACAACCCCATTCTGTGTTAATGCAGACGCCCCTGGGCCAAAAACAAACAAGAGAAAACAAAAAATGTGCTGCTCTCCAGCAAATACGTTTATTCTAGCTCATCATTTGCAGCATCAAAAAGTGGCTTCTTCTAGCAGAGTGGTGCGTCTGCCAATTAAATATACCCAAATGCACATTCCTGGTAGATTACTATGAATTAATTATTAGTATTTTTAATCTTTCGAAAAAACAGGTTGACAGGAGGCACAACCACCTATTTGATGTGTTTGCTACATTCCCCACTGGCACAGCCGGTGGCAGTAGGTAGATCATTAGCTGTAACATGTAGAAACAAATCATTCATGCAAATGGAACCTGAGTCAGAGGAGTCAGAAGAGCATGAAGAAGAATGTCTCATAGTCAGCCTTTTTGTAAAATATGCCACACGGATTTTAGTGTATCACACAGAGGGAAAAATGACAAATCTATCAAGTGTAAATGCAACCAAGAGGTGTAGAAACACGCTCCACCGAGGACTGCATTTATACTGTCTCTGCCATCCATCTTCATATTCACCTTCTCCTACCAACTGTCTCTCTTGCCATTAGCCTCTCTCAAAATCACAATTGAAGCATAATGTGTTCTTCGAGTAAAGCATAAATAAAGCGGTAAATTAAGGATGTACAGATAAAAATTTGAAATGAAATCTGTCCAACAATCCTGTGGTTATCTTGTGTCCTCAGGAAGTTGTATGTATCAGCATCGGTGGTGGTGTGCCTGCTACTGTCGGGTCTGGCTGTCTTCTTCCTCTTCCCTCGCTCCATTGACGTGTCCTATGTTGGGGTGAAGTCAGTTTTTGTCAGCTACAACCCAGAAAAGCGCAGCGTCTATCTCAACATCACGGTGAGCTTTGGCTGCACAATCTGAAAGTATTGATCTGATTTAAACGACCTTTCAG
The DNA here is from genome assembly GCF_051107435.1 of Chaetodon auriga. Lineage (NCBI taxonomy): Eukaryota > Metazoa > Chordata > Actinopteri > Chaetodontiformes > Chaetodontidae > Chaetodon > Chaetodon auriga. The sequence goes on along the minus strand of NC_135090.1, from coordinate 2,496,538 downwards.
CACTGTTAATGGTCGAAAAGTAAAAGACACACCAATGTAGGGGATATATCTTTTTTAAAGAAAAAGGACAGCTTGAATTTGTCGCGCAACATTAACGTGTAATTCATGTGTGATGGAGATAAAGACAAATACAGCAAGTACAATAACTGTACAGGATGATCTAAGAGTGTGCATCAGATATACAAACCGTCTGTTCAGCTGTTTCTCCAGAGTGATAATATAAAGGTTGACATTCCTCTGTAGTGTCCATTATTAAAAACTACCTGCTCCAGAGCACCAATCTCCAAAGTTGTGTCTTTGCTGCCCCTGTGTGGAGAAATGTTTAATAACCTCAAAAAGGCAAGGACAAAAGTGATGTGGTTGCTTGTTTAAAGGTGCTGATAGTGTGGCGTGTCATTAAGGGCTCTGTAGAGCCTCCACCTACACCTCCCTCACCCACAAACACATGCTCCATGATCCAACATACTAACCAGTGTTTTATGGTGTTATGGGTTAAGGAAACCTATTTCCACTGCTAGAAGTGTACAACTTATACTAATGAATCTTCCAATGCTGGTTCTTCTCCAGAACACTCTCAATATCACCAACAACAACTACTACTCAGTGGAGGTGGCCAACATCACAGCTCAGGTGCAGTTTGCCAAGACGGTGATTGGTAAATCTCGAATCAGTAACACCACTGCCATCAGTCCTCTGGACATGAAACAGGTACAGCTCAGTGTCAGTTCACCAGTTAACTGTTCCTCTGTGCAGGTACAACTCTGACTTGATGTTGTCTCCATTTCTGATTCCAGATAGATTATATGGTCCCCACCATCCTCGCAGATGAGATGAACTACATGTAGTGAGTACTGTGCATACTACAGCAGGCATGGACCACTGGCCATGTTTACACGCATGATCTGATCCAGCTATACACATTCTGTCAAAGGTTTTATCATGTTGACCTGTTTACGTGAGCCTCCAACACAAAAAGAAAAAGAACAAAGATTTTAAATTCTAGATTAGGGGTGATACTGTCACTCAGCACAAAACAGAGTTTTTTCAGTAATGACTTGTTTTACCTCTGACCTTGTCCTAGTGCAGGCTGTGGTTTGAAGTTCAGGCAGCTTGGAGCACACAGGGCAGTTTTAAGACAAAGTCTGAACTTCCTATCAATTGATGGTTTTTATATATCCTCACTTCACAACTTTTTACTTTATGATTAAACAGCACATTGTTATTTCTTTAAATTGTTTGTTTGCCAAAGCATTGATCATTAATACAGTTAAAATGGAAAGGGTGAATGTGTTGCATTGCATGTTGATGTAGGGGTGCTCAAAATTTTGTGCTGGTGTGCCTAAAATCTTCAGAAAGCACCATCAGTGCTACTAGTGGAAAGAGCTAGTCTGGAGCCCTGTCTAATGATGATAAGCATTATTCTTTAATCAACTGAATATTTATTTGAGAAATAGTAGTGTACAATTCTTAAAAATAAATTATACACATTTGTCAAATGTACCACAGGCCAAAGTGATGTCTGGGCAGTAAGAACAGCAAAATGTCAAAGACTCCATTACATACAGACTTTTTCCATTCCAGGAACTGAATAACCCATAACCTGTAGTTTCCCACAACCTGAACCTGTAAATCATGTTGTACATGAAGCATGTGACTTAAACGTCCAATGAAGAGAGGAAACACAGCAGCAATTGAAACAAACATTCTGAGAGTCCTGTCAGAAAGCTCCTAACTTAGCCTGAAAATTTCTAGCAAGGAGTCCTTGCTTAGGACTCCTTGCTAGTAGCATGCTTTTTTAAAAGGTGTGATTGGTTGATAATGAGGATTCATCCGCTGTTGAAAATAGTCCCCAGCTAATGTATGATTTCCTATTGTCTGAGTAATGTAACACTGGACAGCTGTTTTAGGAAATTGGAGACTTTTGGAATGATGCATTGTTAGTTTTGGTTTTTCATGGGATTTGTTTATTTGTTTATTCTTGAATAACATCACCTTTTTTGTACAGATATTGTATCAAGGGTCTATCTGTTCAATTTTTCAATCTGCAAGCTCTGCCGTTGAATCTTGGTCTTGAGAACAACTTCACAACTATTTTGTACTTGGCTATCACCATTTTTGTTTGAGTTGTTGGTTGTGCAGATGTCATATCAGCTGTCACCTGTCCTCATGTGATTTCTGGCTGTTATCCCCTCTTTCCAGTGACTACTGCACTCTGCAAACCATCAAGGTTCACAACATTGTCGTCATGATGCAGTAAGTTGTGTTGATGTGTCATTTATCATACTCTTGATCTGAACATTTGACTTCGTGTGTAGTTTGTGTTTGTGGTCTCACCTCGTCTCTCTACACCCTCTGCAGAGTGACCGTCACCACCACATACTTTGGTCATGCGGAGCAGGTGTCTCAGGAGATGTACCAGTATGTGGACTGTGGAGGGAACACCACCTCTATCAGAGGGATTAGCAACACGTTGAGCATCCCACACGCTGCTGAGTAACCCCACCACTGTCCTGCTCACTGGCCTCAAATCGGGGTCTGGAAGCTAGCCTTAGATGGTTTACTGTGTTTTCCCTTCTTCTCCACCTGCAGTCTCTAACAAACTGCTGCTGCCACAATACCACAATGTTTCTTTCAATATCAATACGAGAGGAAATTCACATGAAGATAAGAAAATTATGTTAAGGAAGCACTTTGCAATCACGTAGTTTTAAGCTGTTTGCTTGAGCAGCTGCAGGTATGACAATTCATTTCACTTCCTTTGTTTTCTTTTTGTAGCAGCAAGTGAGTTTCCACCCTCTCAAGGTGATGCTGATCAGGAATTTTATTTTCCACCACTCTCTGGAAGCGTAGAACCTAGCTGCTGTTAAATTTTAGGCCTTTTATCTCAAGGTAACAGTGTCACTGAATTGTCAAGCTTAGCAAGGTTTTGTCAAGTTAACAAATTATGTTTTTGTGTTGCTCAAATTTATTTCTCTGGAGTCTTATCCCACTGTCATTGCTTAAATACTTGCTTACTACTAAGTAGGGCTAGGTATTGTTGATTTTTTTTTTTTTTTTTTAACCTTCGTTGTGGTACCAATACATTCCCTTATTTTCAATCCCTAGTTTGAGGAATATAAATGTTTCCGTTCAAATCTTTATTCTTTTTTTCCCGACTAACAGAATATACCAAACTTCTAAAGTGTATCCGTGTTTGACATGACCAGACATTCTGTTCCAATTAAATGCAGGACAGTTTTCAATAAGCAATTCTACGGACGCATTTCAGACAGTATTCCAAAAATATTGAAGTTTCACACATGGATGAAATGGTCTGTCATATTGTCGGCTTACTATTTTTCATTTCAGTAATCCGCTTAAAAAACAATTATTAGCTTGATAACAGTGAAGTTATGTAGAGATAATGAGTTGAAGCTTTTCCTGCTTCACATAATGAAGGTATCATTGATATGTTAGGGATGGGATTAGTCCAACAGCGTTGAAGTGGCATCATAATTTATATTATCGTGACAACACTATACAACACTGTTTGTGTTCTAAACTATGATCTATGATTTTCCAGTTGTGCTCCTAAAGCAACAAAAAGACTTGATAGAGGTTCCTACCAGACCATAATGCACTTTATTTAAAACGCATTTAGACTGCACACTTTATTAACAATCCCAAGTCCTCTAAAGCCTGTTCCTCCACCACAGTGTGTTAGGCTCTATGGAGGAGGGTCGACAAAAAGTGGTGTCACTGCATGCTTAAGAGTACTCGGATACTGCTGTGACTGATTTTGACATAAGGTCGTGTTTTTCATAGTGTTTCTCTCTGACTACTGTCTGCTATGAATTGTACAGTCTGCTGTCTCACCCACAGTTTCATTAATTATATTGTTTTTTTTCTGTCTCCCATTAATGAAATGAAGCCACTCCTGGTGGATTGCAGTCATACCTCTGTGTGTTCTGGTGGTTTGGTTTGTTAAGCTTGAGACATTTTGGGAAATATGCTTTCTTACCGTTTTACCTATAGTCAGATGAGAATTTTAAATCGAATGTTTGCTGTTTGAAGACTAAAGGCTCAGCCACACCAGCGCTGAGAAACAGTCATTTCATTTCAACAGAATGCTCACAGTCATTGAATTTGTGTGGGGGGGGCAAAGTAAATCTTTATGCATCTTTTGCATCAAGTCCAACTTTGATGAACATTTAACAGCAAACTACCTTAATAAGGCTGATCTTTAAGGGAATGGTGAGCAGCAAAGTCATCATAGCCTATTAGCTGTGTGGCACCATACCATTTATATAACAAGGATTTTCATCCTTGTGAAACAGGTGTCACTTTCTGGTGTGAGCAGCCCGCAACTCCCTTTTAGTCAAAGGTAGATAAAGTATATGATGCCGCACAGCGTGTGCAGACAGCATGAGTGCACCAGTCCTTGGCAGGACAAGGAAAATGTTTTGACAGTTACTCTTTATTTAGCTGTGGGTTTATCACGTAATAGAGACGACAGGCTAGCAGTTCCCCCACACGTCCAGTATTTGTGCCAAGCTAGAAAAAAAACACTCAACCCATCTCTGGATTGGAAATGCAGAGATGAAACAGATGTACATCTTCTTGTCTTTATCCGAGGAAGATGGTGAACAAGCATATTTCCTGAAATGTTGGACTGGTGTTGGACTGCAGCTGACAGTAATGTTATTTATTGATTAATCTCTCTATCCACAACCCAAAAATAGCAGCTTCTAGTCATCTATAACAGAAGAACAGCAGAACTTCACAGAGCGAAACTGGCAAATTGTTGGCCATTCATTTTTGAAAGAGTCAGTTCCTATTCAGTATTTTTTTTAAGCTGTACAACATGAAATCAAATTTCCGAGTATTTATTCTATATGACACGTTAGAAGCAATGCAGACATGTTGACAGATCATCGGACCACTGAAGCCTTTCAGTAGATAAATCACGAAAGGCTTTTTTATTTTTAGTTGTAGTAATAATAGATTTCTTTCATCATGTACTCAGAATCTACAACTTACTAACATTTCTTAGGGGAACCCTGTAATTTAATTGCCTCTTTGACTTTACATGCTGTTTTGCATATTATGCGTACTAATCACTACCACATTCTTCTACCTGTGTTTGGTGTCATCCTAGAAATGGTGTTCTCATTTTTCTACCTACCTAAAAAAAGAACAAACTAATAGGAAGATTTCACTTTCAATTTATTTTGTTGATGAAACTCCAAAAATGTATATTTTTTCATCTTTGACTAAAAATCATCCAGTTGTGTCTCCAAGCTATTTTGAATTTGAAAACATCTGGCATATCTGGAACTGTAAATGATTCATGTGAACATCCTGTAAATACTAAGTAATTGTGTTTATAATATCTTCATACAAACTTTGGAAAACTACATCTGTCGCAGTGGGTGAGCTTTAAAGAAAAGCATACCTGATTTTTTTACTCTTGCATACACCTTGTTATTGGTAAACAATCACTATGTGTAACATTCGAAAGGTTGTTTTAGACTCCTACCTCTAATGTCATTTTAAATTTCGTTGGTTATTATTCATAGTGATTGTTGTGGGAGCATGAATAAAATTTTAAAACATGATTATCTGTGCAGTGATTTTGTGTGCGTGTGTGTGTGTGCGTGCGTGTGTGTGTGTATGTGTGTGTACATATACATACACAACCCTGTTTCCAAAAAAGTGGGGACACTAAAATAGAATGTGATGATTTGCAAAACACTAGAACCCCATATTTAAATAAAAATAGCACAAAGACAACATATCAAATGTTGAAACTGAGAAATTTCATTGTTTTTGAATTAAACTATATCCTCATTTAGAATGCCAAAATTTTAAAAAGTTATTTCAAAAAGTTGGGACAGGGTCACATTTATTACTCTGTTGCATCACCTGTTCTTTTATCATCAACGAACATAAGATACAACAACGGAGAAATGTTTTCAATGGGTGACGAATCAGGAGAAGAGTTCAGTCGGACTCTTTTACTGCAGTCATGTTGTAATTCATGCAGAATGTGGATGGTATTGTGTTGACATCCTCTTCTTGGCAACATAATGTTGCTCCAGAACCTGTACGTATCCTTCAGCATAAATGGTGCCATCACAAATGTGCAGGTTGCCATGTGCACTAATGAACCCACATACCAACACGAATGCTTGCTTTCTACTGTGCGCTCATAACAAGCAGAATGGACCCTCTCCCCTTCAGCCTGGAAGATGTGGCATCCATGATTTCCAAAAAAGAATTTCAAACTTTGACTCATCAAACCACAGGAAAGCTTTCCACGTCTCCTCAGTCCATCTTAAATGAGCTCGGGACCAGAGAAGAGGGCAGAGTTTCTGAATCTGGTTTATATATGGCTTCCTCTTCGCATGGTAGAGTTTCAACTTGCAGATCTGTGTGGATGCAGCAACAGACTGTGTTCACAGATAATGCTTTTTGGGAGTGTTCCTGACCCCATGCACCGATGTGTACTACACAATCATTTCTGTTTTCAATGCAGTGCCATCTGAGGTTTGAGGGCCCAAAGATTACGGCCATCCAATATTGCTTTTTGGTCTTTGGTCTCGAGTACAGAGTCATTCTTTTAATGACATTATGTGCTGTAGACAATGAAATCCCCAAATTCTTTGTTATTTTACGCTGAGAAACATTCTTAAATTGTTGCACCATTTGCTGTCTGTCACAGAGTGGTGAACCCCTCCACTTCTTTACGCCAGAAAGACTCAGCCTCTCTGGGATGCTCTTTTTATACCCAATCATGTTACTAACCTGCTGCCAATTAATCTAATTTATTGTGAGATATGAAGGATAGTTATTGATAACAATAACTGCCTTAATGTCAATTAAATTATTAATATGAATTAATAATAACAGGTCACCACCCTGAGATCAGGGACCAATAACCAAGCAGTGGACAAAGTCTCATGAAGGGGGCAGTTCACTTAAAATGTCAGTGTTTTACATTTATCAGGTGAACAGTGAATTGTTGAATCCAAGCACTGACCCTCGCAACCAGCTGTTACCACCACACATATGCACAAATAATCATATTCATTTACTTGAGTAATACTGATCAACAATCAATACTTCTTCATTCAATTTGCATCTATTGTCCAAAAAACTGTGTGTATGTTGTGCTAGTCACAGCAACCACTCAAACTCAGCATTCACCCCTTCACATACACATGAACACAGTGGTGGCTATGTGCCATCTGCTTGTTATGAGCAGTAACCATACACACACCAATGGCATCTGGAGCAATTTGGGGTTCAGTATCTTGCTTCATCTTCTTACTTCGACATGCAGACTGCAGGGGCCAGAGACTGAACCACCAACCTTCTGATAAGTGGACGACCGCTCAACTTGATGACCCACAGCTGGCTCAACTATAATATGAACAGCCACACTAACAAGCATAAAGGCAGCAAGCAAGCAAGCATGTTGTGTGTGTGCAAACATGGTGTTTTTTGTTTGTTTTTTTTTCAGTGTTTTGTGTGTGTCTGTGTGTGTTTCAGAGAGAGAGAGCAGGCAAGATGGTGGATGTGACCACATCAGTGGCTGCGTCACAAGACTGCGTCTCAAGACCTCGAGAAGAAGCACAATGGAGGACTTGTTTACACGCCTCTTAACACAGAGAGCAATGCTGAATTGTATCTCCGCTGTCGGCACCTTTAAGCTGTGAGTGTGTGAATGCTTGTAAAGGCACAAGGATGTGTGTGTGGGGGGGTTAGTAAAAGAGAGAGAGGGAAAGGCACTAAAAGCAAAGCAAAAAGAGATCTTAATTGCTGCAGAAAGACACAATAACTGTCTCTTTATCACACAGGAATGGCCACTAACTCAGCTCAGAATCCATCAGCTGTGGTTCTGGTCTTTTCGCAGATAAAGTGCAGCTTACCGGCTTTATTACAGTGGCAGAAAAGTAACAAACAACACAACAAAGCCCACTGGTGCAGGGCACAATCAATATAACGTGTTGAGTGCACAGAAACAAGCATCAAATACAATGAGTGAGGTATCTATAACAGCAACAACAGGACTTGGAGGTTTATTAATTTCACAATAAAGCTTATACAATAATGAAGCTTACAGTAACACACTACCATTAACTGATTGTACAGACAAAAGCCTCTACCTGAGATCGTACTGCAAGTTAAAGGACTGTTACCAAAGTTACTTGAAATACAAATGTTTGATAAGGAATCACGCACTTCCTGTAGCAACTCACATCTCAGTGGAAAGGTGAGGTGGGGCAGGGAGCACTGATTGTTATGTCCTTGATGACATCATGACTGGGTCGTGGGGATTCCCTTGAGTACCGGTTGGTCTCCTCCAGTGTGAAACAAGATTGGAATTCAAGCCAAATTCGAGCCTGGTTGAGCTGGAACGGTTCAGTTCCAAAATCCAAAAGAATTGGAGAAACTTCCAAAAGAAAGGTGTGCCAACCTTGTTGGATCATTTCCAAGAAGACTTTAGGCTCTCATTGCTGTCAAAGGTGCTTTAACCAAGTACTAAATCAGTGATTGTCAACTGGAAGCCTGCAGGCCACATCTAGTCCACCAAAACTTCCTATCTGGCCCAAAAAATATTAATGAATTCAGAAAATGCTCCCATATGATGTTATTCACCAGTGGAAGAGGCCTAGTCTGTCCTGAGAGCGATGATTAGCTTGCCAACCCCTGGCAAAAAGCCAAAAAGTCTGTGATTCATAGTTCAGTTCCATCCTTTCTATTCTGTAGACCCACCATCAAACTGCCTCAGCTTTCAGACAGGCCAGTCCCTAGAGCCGCCAGCAGTGCAGTGGTCAGACCACAGGAGGTAGTTGTCAGAGAATCATGAAGCTTGTCTGTTAGATGCAAGAGGAATCACTTGGGTTTATTTTTGTTAGTGAGTGTTGTGTTGAGTATTTTTGTTTGCTTCCTGAGATCCTCAAGAGGAGTTTTTTTTTTTTCTTTTTTTTTCAATGCAATGAGGACTCATTCATTGGTATTGGAAGTGTGGGTTTTGTATTGAGCACTGACTGCTTCCTCAGCTGATGCGTCATTAGATGAAGGAAGTATCTGCTTATCATTGTGGATTTTCAATGTTTTTAGGAGTCTGTTCACACTGATATAGGCTAATAAAGTAGTATTAATTTGTAAGAAAGTGAAAATATTAAACAATAATAGGCTAATTAGGCCGAAATATTTTTATTATTATTATTATTATTTGAAAGTATGGATCCCCACAATGTCAGCTTCAAGAAATTTTGGCCCGTGGACAAATGTCATTGATGACCAGTGCAGGGTCTGAATGCATGCAGATATTTCAATGCTTTATTTTCAAAACATTTACAAAACACTCTAAAAACCCATCTCTGCTATACATACAGGTTCGCACATTTTCAGTCAGGTACTCAGGAGAGTACCAGGAGATGGTGCTTGGTACTTACCCCATAGATAGTGCGGTCTTAATAAATGCCTGCTCAGCATCTCTCTCCCTTTCCTTCACTTCAGCGTCCCCATCCACAGGTCAACAGCTGGCTTTGGGTCAAATGTCTCTGTGGTCATCTTTGACAGATGAATGTGGATCAAGGCTGAGAGACGGGTATGTGACTGTGAGACCCTCTCTTACATGCTGCACTGCTCAAAGACAGTGTTAGAGACCATTTAACCACCTTGTTGATGTTGGATTGCTTGTATTACCTATCTGGACCAAGTCACACACAGAGGATGCTGCCAAGCCCATTCCTGCTTGCTTTTAAGTGCTTTCATTCTCAGTGGAGTATCTATCAAGTTGCAATGTGTTTTTTTGTGATGTCCTCCAACCCATCAAACAGCAGCCCCCAAAATACAGTGGACTGCAACTTAACTTTCAACTCCCCACTGAGAGTTTGTGCAATGCTCTGCATTATCCATGTTCGCCCTTCATGTGAATCCAACATTTACTCCTAGCCACATTGATAAATCAAAATCTTCATCGGAGGAAGACATATGATGTGTGTTTAGCCTTATGAAATCATTCAGTGTGTTTTATGATTTGGCAAGTGGGCCACTGGACTTCTCAGCTTGACTAGCTTGTTTGTTTGTGATAGCATAGGCCACAATGATGTGCTCCTTACTCTTTTCGTGTTGATCAACTAATGGATGATTGAAATTCTTTGAGCATGTATAAAATGCACATGTTTTGTCTGTTAGATGTGGATCCAAGCCAGTTATGCGCACCTTTGGGAATAATAATGATGTAAAACCAGCAATGTGCATCATAAAACCACCAATCATAAAAGGCATACTGTACAAATGCTTTACACCCACATATTCATCCACAGCATTCTCCATACACCACTGTTCTGTGGAATCTTTCATATACAGTCTTTCGGACTGTATGTATAAGGATAAATGAGTATTTGCAGAGATTTAGCCTGACTCAGGGGTACTGTGCCCTCTGCTGGAGGACAGAAGCTAGAACTCTCTGTGTAGGATGAGGGTGGGGTCAGGCACAAGGTCAAAAAGAGCTTGTTTGGTCACAGACTGTTTGTATGATCAGCTGGTGACGTGGCTGATTTTTCACACCCTTGATTTTCATGGTGGATGTGTTGAACTTTGAAAGACAGAGTCACACACATGTATTCCTGGCTAATTGGATGAAGACAGATTATTGATCACACTAGTCACTTCGTAGTAGTATTGAATACATATTGTTATTTTTGAAGACTCTCTGATGCCTGTGAACACACTCAGCTGGATGGTAAAATTGACAATGAAACTCAATAATACTGTAGACAATCAACAATCCTAAAAGCCTACCAGGAACTAGAAGCAGTGTGCCATATTAGCCACCACATGGATATTAGCCATATTTTATTGTGAAATATCAGGGCACTAAATGAATTATTATACACAACCTTATTATTATTTTTAGAGTTGTTATACCACCAGTATTATAGAAAGCACAATAGCCAATGTCATCATAATTTGTTATTTGACATACATAGCCAGACACAGCAAAAGAACAAACAGCATCAGAGACACTCACAGACATTTCTAAACTGCTTGGGGTCCAAAAGTTTAAAATTCATCAGTTTGATTAGGCCTCCTTTTTTTTTTTTTTAATTCTCTCTAATTCATTCAATTTATAAGGTGGAAGAAGTCTGAGTTCAGTATTAATCCCAGGGGGAGCCAGAGTGAAACAAGCCTGAAAAAAGATCTGCCCTGAGCAGTGGTTTTAAATTAGAGAAGTGATATACTGAGGCAGCTTCTCTTCCTGTTGCTAGGGAGGACCAGCCTACTCTTTTTCTACGGTACACAGTGATGAGATAGTATTTATCTCTTATATGCAAAGCACTACAATAAACTGCATGAAGTTGTTTTGAGGTCAGTGGAGCAGCATGTAAATAAAGAATATCTCCGTGGTCAAGCACAGATGTGGTTGTTGACTGTATAATCATTTTCCCCAAGACAGAAATTTGCTTTATTCTGACATAATTAACCTGTTTTTGTCATGAGTTTCTAAACCAACTGCTCTACATGCTGTTTAAAACCGAGTCTGCTGTAGAGACAAATTCACAGATATTTATAAGATTGGACAATTTCAATTTACGTATCATTATGTCTGAAGCACATTATAGGAGGGCTATAATCTAGATATAGCTTGAGTTTACAGGGAGCCAAAGGCTCCAGAGCCTGTTCCATCTGTCCCAATACACACACACACACGCACACACACACACACACACACACACACACACACACACACACACAGAGAGAGAGAGAGAGAGAGAGAGAGAGAGAGAGAGAAAGCAGCATCTTTGTGATCAGCCATTGTTCTAAAATCAGGGGGTGGGAGAGAAATCTGATTAATGAGCAGCTGCAGTAAAAATTGAATATACAGTAACCAGGTTCAAAATAATGTCCTACCTAATCCGATCTCACCCAGTAACCTGCTGTCTTGAGTCATGTACTGTAAATATACTGAATGTTCAGTGTTCCTAATTTAGACAACAGCATCAGTTTGAGTGAATAACAACATTTGGCAGCAGTCAGATCATCTTCAGATCATCTGATCAAACATCTTGCTGCAACATTGCTTGCTTGTTCTTCAAAGCTGTCTTGTTGGCCCCATGCGAACTCCAGTGGTGTGTGACACAGCGGGCACTTATATTACTCACAGGAAACTAAGACATCCTCTTCAACATGTGATTAATCATATGAGATACTGTATCAGTGTGGCACATCTTGAATGTGTGTCCGCAGAGTGTTTGAATAGATTCAATCAGCTGCTATTTAAAACTGTCCATCATGATAGAAATGTAGTCAGATTGTATGTTACTGCTGGTAACATGATGACATCACTTTCAAACCTACACTAAATTTATTCACTTTGATGATGTAGTTTTGCAGGACTGCCTCTAAGCAGCTCGAATGATTTCACCCTTTAGTCTTACTGTGTGACCCAGCACTATTTCAAACCTTAAAGTAAAACTTCTGTTGTCTAATGTTCTGTCTGTGTACTGTTCAAATTGTAGAGGATGAACATAAGACTGAAGGCAACAACATCAGGACTAAAACACTGGTTCTGTGCCCAAATCTTGCTTTCATTCAAGAACTAGAAGGGCACTCGAAGAGTTCAGCCAAGGCCAATAGTCCACTGCTCTGTGTATGTATCTGTGTGAATACATATCCAAAACTATTAGAATTATGTCCAAATATGGTTGTGCCTAGCTCAAGCCTCATCATCTTAGAGGTGCATTTATTATGTACTTGTAAATGTGAAGTATTTTACAAGTTTGCAAACATTTGTTAAAACAAGAAATTGCATTGAATTGCGTTGTTGGGATTTGGTAGGAGCAGGTTTGGTTATTATCAGATACTGAGAATAATTATAAAGACCAATAACTGTATTAATATCTGTAAACTTATTAATAAGAATTGATGATAAGGGGGCACCACGCTGAGATCAGGGACCAATAACTGTGGATGTGTTTGTGTGTCAGGATGTGAGGAGGAGAGGGAGAAGGTAGAGAGAGAAGGCAAGATGGCCACTGAAGTGGCATATCGGTAAATTCAGAATTTCATTGGCTATTCAATGGTCAGTCATCTGCAAAAATAGTGGCAATTGGTTCAATCTTCACACTGAAGAAGAGAAGGATGCCCTTCTGTTCAACTCAGACAATTCAATGTTGCATGAATTTTAAAAATGGTTGTTTATCTGCTGTTGCCCTTTCTTGTGCCTCCTGTTGTGATTGTATCTTGAAGTGGTTTGCCTCAATCGATTCGCAAAAAATATTAGCTATCTAATAGTGCATAGACATGAATGGAAAGTTAGTGTCAATAGGCGGGGAGAAAACTAAACAATAATAAATTCTCTGAAAGCCCGTGGGCAGCTTAGCTAGCCAGCAGTCCATATTAGACATTGTTAGCTTTGAACCATACCACACCATCTCACTGCTACTCGCCTAAGTGTGAGGGTGACAAACTGTAAACATCTGTAAACTGTAAACGTCTGTGGTTCTCTAGCCAAGTGGTTCTCAAGTGGTCTGGCTTTGGGACCCACCATCACCCCTTGATGACAAGCCCCGACATGAAGACGGCACTCTGCTGCATAAAAGATCGATTTTTTTTTTTTTTTTTGCCCAGGCAAAGGCCCGTGACCCACCCGTTGAGAAACACTGCTCTAACCAATACTGATGATCCTGAACCACTTTCTGTGGCAGGTGACTGAGGTTGACTCCTCACACCAATTTCCTTATGTCCATAACTGTTAGTCCATAAACTGGTTAGGTAACTAGTTAGCAGCTTCGCTCACTGACTGTAACACAACTGAATGAAACATGACACACAGAAGACAACAACCCCGCATGAATTTCAACGTTAGCACTGATAGATGCCGACATTTTCTCAGTAATGGATCTTTGCTCCATTAATTTGCTTGTCAAGTCAGAGAGCCTGACGGGAAATTACACAAAGTCGGACATATTTTAAAAACCTTAAAGACTCAGAGCTTTTGAGAAAACATTCAGGGCCGGTGCCCCAGAAGCCACCACTAACCTTACTTTACTACAGCGGGGATAAGCAATTTGAGACCTAACAGGTGAAAAGTATTTCATCTTGTATGCATACTTGACTAATTGGCACCTAGGCCTCTCAAGCAAACAAGCATAAAAGAGTCTCCCAATTTTCCATCAGACACAGATTCACCACCAGTCTTGATTAACCAAAATAAGTCTATTTCAACCTACAGCAGAACATATTCCCATGGGTTTAACTTCACTGTGGGTATTATCCATGTCTCTGTGTTGCACTCTGACAATGACAATAAATTTGAATCTAATCTAATCTAATCTAATCTAATCTAATCTAATCTAATCTAATCAATAGAACATGACCACAAATTGTAGTAGGAAAGGAAAGAGGCATTCCTTTTTCTGATCCCTAACATTTCACATCTGACACACAGTATTCCATTTGTTTGAATGAATATGTGTTTGATACTGTTTGGTAATATTAATTGTCTGCATTATTATTTAAATATCATGCCAATATTATTTGGCATGTCACATTTGTCAAAATACCAAAGTAAGTTATTGTGTATTTGCTTTCTGAATCTAGGAGGTCAAGGACAGACCAAATTGAGTGTTGTCACTGCTGACTCTGAACAACACAGCGCAACTCCTTAAAAACAAGTCGTGACAAACACATTCTGTATATCGTCCCACTATTAGAGGAGCTGGATGCAAAGACACTCCTCCATGATGCTCCAGAATTTCCCACAGTGCCAAAGTCCTCATGCAGAAGGTGTGGTGTTGTTATGCTGTTACTGTTAATGGCTCTTGCAGTGGTACGATTTGAAAAGAGCTCAGGGTTCATACAATGTCCTGAAATTTTTGAAAATGTCTCATTTTAACAGTCATGTTTTCAAGGTCAGGAATATATTTGAATTCTCTGGGAGATTTATGGTAAAACAAATCTAATCCCATAAAATGTTAAGATCTTCCTTCTTGTCACTGTGTTCACTGGTGAATGATAACATTAATCCCTACTAGAACGGCTTCATTTCCCAAAATCATCTTCAGGCTAAAATGATCTTAGTCCATGGGATTGCAATGGAACTAAGATTGGCTCAGCCTTAAATTACTTTTAGGAAATGTGGCTTTTGTCTGCAAGCTCACTCTGAAGACCCACCTTGAACACTCACCAAGAAAGTGAGATGTGTATGTGTAACTGCAGCACATTGGTTCCCAGCTAAATGATGAACACATCACACAAAGACAGTTGTAAACGCTGAGTGCTGTTGCAGAGTGCTGAAGAAGAACAGTGTACCAGAGTTAAGACGATCTGCAGGAGAAATGAGAGGTTTGATTTATTTTACTGACTCGAGTTTGTATGAGAGTCAGGTTTTCAGGTCATTTGAGTCACCAAGTCAGTCACTCAGAGCTTGGTGAATCCCCCAGTGGCATCGGTGCCCATACAGCATGCATACCAGAGGGCCCTTAGGTCTCTGTTAACATAAATAGGATAAACTAATTCAATCCTCCAGGCTTTCCAAATGTTATTGTACCAAAGGGTTAAATTCTGATCTTGAAGCAAGTCATTTGGTGGGCACTGTGATGCTGAAATAAATAATGTATCCACCATTTTACAGCCCCTCCTTTTACCTTGATTTTGTGTGGGAAAAATTGGTCTCAAAGCCCAGTGCTGTTCCTGGAGGTCACCCAGAAACACCCAACCAGTTTCAGAGCTGCTCAACTTGACATCACACAGAATGAAGTTGTCCAGTCAGTCATTCACACCTGCTGAACCAAGTTCCACTAATTCCCAGTCTCCACTGGTTCACATGATTAGACCAAGAGTTCTCAAAGGCAATGAAATTGTGTTAGTGTGTGGAATGGAATGGAAGACGAAATTCAGTGCGAGTTAGCGCAGCACCTAGAAAATATACAGTGCAAACACGCTAGAGTTGTGTGTAGTTCATCTTCAAAGACGGAAGCAGTGGCAAATATTGTTTGATTCAATTACTAAATAATGACATTTACAGGACGAGCGTGAAGTATAGTGTGATTAGTTTCTATGCTGTCAGAGAGACAAACATTAGTGGAACTGAGCAGCAAACTCCAAAATGACGAGACACGTCTACAACAGCGGGATCTGTGAGTGGCCATGACCGGATGTAATCACTGAACACAAGCAAGACAAAAGGAGAGGCAAGCAGCTCCCGCCAGCCAATCAGACGCAAGTTGGGTTGAGCACTCAGATCCTAAGACACAAATAGAATTACAACATTTTTCAGTTTTCTATTTTTCCATCCAACATTGCACAAATAGAAAAATGACTCAAACTCTTAATCACACATTGATCTGACAAATGGAAAACTGAAGTGATAAGTGTGACATAGATCAAACTTCAACATGCCTTTTGTTCAGTAATGTAGTCTTCTGGGCTTATCATGCTGGGAGACTTTGGTAATGGTTGATGTCCATTGACATCAGATGGACACAAACTCCAAATGAACGGTAATGTTCTGATCTGCTGGATGCCTAAATAGGCAACAGAGTGCTGAGACATTAGCATTGCTGGGAGATAATATATCAACTGTTGTCTAGGTAATATGTTAATGTTGGTGCCCCCTAGTGGCCAAAAATAATCAATTGACGCAGCTTTAATGTACACATGCCTTCTCTTGCAAATTCACCATTTTTTATGTTTAGAATAGATGTTTATGTATCTACATAATAAAACAATAAACAATATATCAATTACTTTATTATTTAAAATGATACACACATTTATTGAAATATAGTCTTTTCATTTAGTTCTTTCATTTGTTTTTTCTTCCAGCATACACATTTGTGCTGAAAAGCTCGATTCATGCAGGTGTATTTGAGGATATTGGTGTGTGTATGTTGGCAACATGTGGACACACCCACTGTGTGTGTGTAAGGGCTAGAGAAAGCCAAAGCAGAAACACTGCTGCCTCACACTCAGTCAGTCAGTCAGTCAGTCAGTACTCAGGAACAGAGCAGCAGTGTGTTCCACATCCCCTCACCTCCTCACTCAGCTTCAGAAGCTAACAGCAGCAGCAGACATGGTGCTCCACCACAAAGAGTTCACCAATGCAGGCAAGACAGCAGGCCTGCAGATTTGGAGGATCGAGAATCTGGAGCTGATACCTGTGCCAGAGAGCTTATATGGGAACTTTTACACTGGAGATGCTTATGTGACTCTCTACACTGTCAAACAGAGGGACAGCTTCTTCTACCACCTGCACTACTGGCTGGGTAAGTGAGTAAAGACCTAGCCCTTCTTTAGTGGGTCCATTCATTTCCCCCCCTGACTCATTCAAAATAAAGGAAATGAGCGTAAGTGGATGTAATAACATTCAGAGTCATCAGGAAAGTGGTGTAAGTCATTGAGGGTGAGAGATATACAGTATGGGACACATATATATCATATCGGATTCTAATGAAACACTAAGGGGCTCCCTCAGATGCACTTCAAGGAAAGCAATGGAGGCTGACAGAGAAAACGTAACTGAGAAGAGCTTCTCTTCATGCTGTCATGCTACAGTCAAAATGCAGTGTTTTGTTATTATCAAACAGTGCTGCTTCAGTCGATTCAGGAGCCTTTCGTCAACTTTTCCAGTTTGACTTCTTACTCAGCCAGCAATCGCTGGCATGCAGTCAGTCAGTCACGTAACAGCCTGACAATTATCTTACGACTTGTTTTTATTGTGTGTCCACATGGAAATAAACACTTAAGTAAGTATATTAACCCTTGGAATAGGTTATTGGACTCTCCGCTGTTTCTTAAGTGGGTCAAAGATGACTCCTTGCAAAATGAATGGTTAATGTAATAAATATTTGTTTTTTTAATAATTTTGCACAAAATAATTATTTGAATCCTACACAAGCATCATTTCAAGTTTGTAATGTTTGCCGCATTTGTAACACTACCCATTGCTTCAGTGAGTCGAGTGAATATGTTTCCTGTTCACTCCCTGAGTGATGTCTCTAGTGGTTCCTTAAAAAGCACTGTGAAAATCATTGATTGCTGCAAGTGTTCCACATCTAAGTTTTCAGACATCACTGATGCCTCATCCAGCATCTAATCTTTCATCTGATGTTTTCAGTGACACATGAATAAATAAATATACATTTTTCAACAAACTTGCTGGTCACCATGCCGTTAAAGCTCATCCAGAGTGACGTCTTTGTAATTGAAACTGCGTCTCTGACTGTTTCTACATGAAAAGTTGCTTGTCCTAGTTTTTTTTATTAAAATCGCAATGTCAAACTTGACTTTTATGTGAAAATGATCACATCTGATAAGACACGCTAACACCAATATATTGATCTATCTGTGAGCCAATATAACGACAGGCTGCTGTGGTGTCAGATCCAGGTAGGTTCTGCTGTCCTCTTCTGAGTTTGTTTCCAGTTTGGCAGATTGGCACCATTAAAAGTATGCAAATTAGCTGTAGTCGTTCGTGTCTGCTATGAACCACACGACAAACCACTATGACTGGTTTAGTTTCATAATGCAGAAAACTTAAAAACGTGATGATTCTCCACAAATAACAAAAAAAACAAAAAAAAAAAACAGTAAGCATGAACACTTCCTGTATGGTTACATAGAAATGTATACAGGTCAATTTTAGGTACTCAAAAACTTTTACAAGAAGTGGTGGAAAAACTTGAACGGGGGGATAGTGAAATAGTACCACTAATAGTACTACTACTAATACTACTGCCACCACCACTACCATTACTACTACTACTACTAATAAAAATAATAATAATAATAATAATAATAAGAAGAAGAAGAAGAAGAAGAAGAAACAGGAGAAGTCACGGGGGGGCTGCCTGTCCACTGTTAGTGAAGCTGTAGTTTATTTGGACACCATCCTGCTGCCCCAAATACTCACTAGAGCACCAAATGTGGATTAATCTGCTGCTGAAAATAGTCCCCAACAATGCTGTTTGGATAACTTTTGCTAAAAACAACTGTGACCAGCTATTTGAGGCTTGTACTTTTTTTTTAATTTGTGTCTGAAATATATTTGTGGGTCATGTTTAAAGATTTACAATAGGAACCAATTGATCAGAGGCTAAGGAAGACATAATATACTGACAGGTGGACTAACACATTGTTGGTTTTGACAATATTTTCTTATTGACAATAAGAAAAACAGAGACTCATACAGTCGACCCAGTATCCCTATTAATTCCGTTCATATTGCATAATTCTGCAGGGCACTATTTAGATCCAGTGCCAAAGTTTAGTGCCAATGAAGGACGAAGGCTGCAATGTAGCACCATGGATGGCATGGGTGTAAGGCCTCCAGCTTTCACTGAGATGACAGGAGTCTACATCCTGCCACAACAGTTAAAGACAGTTTTTCCATTATCCCTCCTAAATTAACCCAAATGTCAAAAAAAAAAAAAGTTTGTCTTATCTTCAGTGGCATCTATGAATGGCAGAAATTCTAGAGACACATTTCAAAACCTTGACACATAAAACCAGTATAGGGAAGTGAGAAAATGTGTTTTCTTTCGCAATATCGGTAAAACAACCCTTTAACTTAAAGTCTGGTTACTGCTACACGACCCAAGAGAAACATGTATATGCATCATGTGTGTTCTGGTTCTTCAGAAATACTGAATCAAGTTCTGCCAGTTCATGAAAAGTGGTTAAAAACATACTCTGCAGGATTTCCCTAAAAAACTAAGTACAGACTCATGCAAAGTAATCTCTCTCCATCATCACTTATGACCCACTAGCACTGTGTGACAGTGTGTGTGTCTGACCTCTGCATTTACTCAGTTTGACAAAGCATGTTCCAAAATGAGAGTGAATCTGAGGTTGGCTTTCACCAGCTGGCGAGCTCTGAAGAGAGGATGGGAACAAAGAGCCATATAAAGTTGACCCAGTCCCTGTTGGACAGGTAGGTGCTAGCGGTTAGCTTATCTAGTTTGCTTTCCATTACAACAAATGTAAGGTAACATTCCTACAATAGAAGCACTCAGTGTACGTATTGGAAACAACTTTACATTTTGAAAAAAACAATGTAGTAAGTTGATCGTTGGAGACTCAGTGCTAGTGGTAGTTTGGTAAATTTGTACATTGAGGTTTGGAAATGTAGGTTTGTGTTGCTGCAGGTGGCACACTGGACTGTGTGTGTTACTCGCAAATGTAATCAGGGGCAGAGAGTGTGTGCTTCTGTTGGCGCTGAGCTGGGGAAGAGGAGCCAAGTTTAGATGATGTTTTGTTTAAAAACAGTAACCATTCATTCCTGTGTAGTGTACCTTTAAAGTATAGGCTCAAGAGTGAGTTGTCATCCCTTATTGACAGTCTTTAGATAGCCCTGAACCTGAACATCAATGTGGAAAGTGACACTAGAAATGCTGACTTGAGGGCTGTTCTCGCTCTGTATTTGCTGTCAGTGTAGGACAGACTGGAGAGCTAATTTATGCCTAGTGAAGAGGAAGTACTGATTAATTTTGAATGACTTGTGTGCATGCTATAATCTCTATGTGCCCCAGAGCAGAATACAAGAGAAAATGGTATTATGAGACCTATCCTGTTCAAGAAATGAGATCTGATAACACAGCACGTAAGATACCAAACAGGCTCAGTGGGAAGATAATGGAGAAATAATTTTTGCTGTTGAAATATAAGCAATTTTTGCAGCATCTGTCAGCACAAATACTTTTATCTAGTCGAGGTTCACAGAAATGTTGTTATTTGTATCTGTTTAACCAACAAAATTATCTGTCTCTGTACTTGTATTTGGATATAAGACTAGTGGCCCTGGTTTATACCAGAAGTCAAGTTAAATTGGGCAAATTTTGTATTTTCAAACCTAATATTCATTGCTGTGCAGTCCATTTTGTGTTCGAAAGTCAGATACTATTGCACTGCCTACTACATACTCAATCAGCATTTACTGTATACGGTCTACTAAAAGAGCGATTAAGTACGCCACTTCCAGCAGACAGTTCACACTGAAGTGTATTCAAGCAATATGTCCTCTCTGCATCACATGGCTGTAGTGATCACAGAAGCAGAAGGAGGCTGTTGAGCTGAGCAGTCAACTGCAAGAGAGAAGAGCTAGAGGGAGGAGGTGCTGACTCAAAGCACCACTTAATTTTGATACTACAATAGCAAGAGCAAATTTATTTCTATTGCATATTTTGTACAAAGGGCAATTCAGTGTGCTTTACATGAATGAATGAAATTTTACCATTAAAATAAAGTACAAAGTACATTAAATAATAATTATACAAGATAATATAAGAAGAAACTGCATAATACCGTCACTTCTGATGTGCAAGCAGCGTAACAGGAGATAAGACCCAAATGTAGACTACTGAGGAAGAGCTGGTGCACTCGATTTTCAACACACACCAAAACCCTGTGCACTTCAAGCCCAGTAACACAAGGACAGAACGCCCATGCATAAGGAGAGCAATGTAGTATATGCAGTCCAAGGCAGCAAGGAATGCACAGACTTGTACATTACAAAATAAATGCTTCGCAAGCACATGGCACAACACCGGAGAGCCAACACCTCAGGTCAAGACTCAGCAGGCCACCTACACCTTAAGGACAATGGACACTCATTTAAGGACAATAATGTACATATTTTGGCCAGGGAAGACATGGCCAAAATATGCAGTTTGAAAGAGGGGTGAAAGAAGTCATCCATATCGAACTGGAAGGGCCATCAGTGAACAGAGGAGGTGGTCTACAACACCACTCATCAACCATTTTCAATACAGTCCTGAGATCGCTCCCTAGGCAGCTTAACAGCCTTAACAGCCATTTACACCATGTGACCCTAGTGACTCACATGATGGCTGGATGACCTCAAGGCTTGAACAATCCTGCAAAAGGATCCCCTGGCTGGGACTGCCCACCTGTCAGTTAGTTAGTTTGTCAGCTGAAGAAGCCTCTTCGAATAAAAGGCAAAGATCTTCTAGAACCTCAATAAAGTCCACTTGCCTTTGTAAAGCACTTAGAAAGATGCTACTAACGAGCAACACCAAGTGCACACAATGTACCCGCAACACTAAAATGTTGTGGTTAATAACATACTTCCTTCATGCAGTGCTGAAACGTTCCATTTCCTGTGAGAGTAGAAAGTCAATATGACTAAGATGTTTGCTTGTTCTTACCCTCTGTCTGAGAGCCCATCATCATTAATCATTAACCAATCTACTGTACATGCCAATGGACATCTCACATAGCTGCTTCCTTCCTGTCACCAATACTTTTCATGCAGCTTGTGTAAATGTAGAGTGACTGAGAAACAGCTGAGCTTTCTGCTGACACTGCTGTCACCAGTCAGCAGTCATTATAGTGAACTCATCAGTCATCATCAGTCTAGTATTTTGTAGCCTACATTGTTCTGTAAAATCTCACTCAAATATGCATTTGTGAACTCAGTTTGAAATGATTTCCGAGTGATGAATTTTATCATTTTTATTAACATTCTAGCCATTATTTCCGCCTTAATTAACTTTTCATATGCTCATACATTTCATAGCACTTTGTCAAGTCAGTATGAGCTGTATAATTTAATCAATGATCATCCATCTGACATTTAATAATGATAATCACAAAGATGTGAGGAAGCGTTCAACTGACATGTCTGATATTGCCTTTATCTATTTGTTATTGTTCTTGTTGCATCCCCTTTCTGCAACTACAGGGAAACTGTGACTAGACAACCAGAAGAGTCAAAGTGGAAGTGTGAAGATGAAAGTGATTTATTCTTTATTGTTTCACTTAAAGTATACAGAAGAATGCAGATGTAAGAAATGAAACTATGAAACTGTCTATTTATATGTAAAGGGATTTTATTCCAACACGTGCCTTTTTCATTGAAAGTCTACAGTATGTCATTGTCAATCATGTAAATATTGACAGTGATTCACAGTTCTTAGATTTTCATTAAAAAAAATGTTAACAGTGTGAGACAGAAATGAGATCCCCGAAGCCCCACATCAGCACTTTCAACTCTTTTCTCTGTATGTCTCTTGATGATATATAAATAAGGTTATGTTATAAATAAAACATGCTCAGTGTTTTCACTGATGAACAGACAGATTCCAGAGGGTTGTTAAGCTGAGCCTCAGCTCATTCGGTTTTGCAAATAAATTCTGACTCATATCTCAAGTCACAAGGGCATTTGGACGACATTACAACATGCAGTTTTTCCGTATTGTCCTCATGTCTGAGGTTCAGCAATCTTGTGTTCAGCTGTGGAAACCAACTTATTTGCAGTTAACTTAATGTTTTTGTCAGAATTTAGTTGCACTGCCTTATTTTAGACACAGCTCTGAGTAATATTTCTTTCCTTTCACCCCTGCTACATTTCTTTCCCTGTCCTGGGCTTCATCATGCCAATGGATTCTCAAAAACTCTGAGATAGAATCCCAGTTAAACTGTGTGACCAAGAAATCAGTTTTCTCAGATCAATTTTCAGATATAGCTGTTTCTTTTGATCCTTAAAAGATTTATTTAATCTTCATACAAAATTTAAGTACCTGTGCAAACTCAAAATTCATTAACTTACTTAAGCACATGTACATGCAGTGAATGGACACTGTGAATTCATGAACATGCCTGCCAGGAAAGCACTGGATGCAACAATGATGAATACATCCATAATTTTCCAGTGTACTTTGAGCTTTATTTGAGCCTGTGTCTGTTCTTTAAAGGAAAGGAGTGCAGCCAGGATGAGAGCGCCGCTGCTGCCATTTTTACTGTGCAGCTGGATGACCACCTGGGTGGAAAGCCGGTCCAGTACAGAGAACTGCAGGGGGTTGAGTCAACAGCCTTCACTAGCTACTTCAAGGGAGGGATCACTTACAAAGTATGATCAAATTCATTACTGGTCTGAAAATGGAATCAACTGGCCTAAGTGCTCACATTTTGGCCTCATTTTGGACATTTTGGATAATTGAAATTCCAAAATAAAAGGCTCCATCCTCTGGGTAGCATAAATGTACTCAGTTTATTTCATGGCAGTATGTCCATTAGATTTTCATATTTCTCATGTATAGGTGGAAAGATTTCTGATGGTTGTTTCAGATCTAACCCACTCATTGCAGCTCTTCCATGGTGTTGCAGTTTTAACTGATTCCATGGTTAGTGAAGGACTGATCAGTGCTACACTGGATGTTTATAGAAAGCTATTTTATGTCATATTTTTTATTACATTTGTTACAAGTATGCAGTACATGTGGAAAACAGTAGGATTGTTTTTTGACCTGGAGTTTGAATCACAACTTAATGACAGCTGTTTTTTTCCATAAATCCTGTTGCAACATTCTACGTGGCGACAGGGAGCAGTGACTCATGAGACAGAAGAAGTTGTTGTTGGAGGCTAAGGTAAACAGAGGAATGGAAGAAAGTTGACAGTGTTCTCTACCCCTCAGACAGGAGGTGTGGCCTCCGGTTTCCACCATGTGGTCACCAATGACCTTTCAGCACAGAGACTCCTCCACATCAAGGGCCGGCGGGTTGTCAGGGCTACCCAGGTCCCTCTCAGCTGGTCCAGCTTCAACAGTGGAGACTGTTTCATCGTCGACCTTGGAGATGTAACACATAGCATTTTCTTGTTGTATGTTTGCAGAGGGAGGGTTAATCAAACTGGGATATCGAAAAACTTAAATGTTGACAGTAATGCTATGTCTGTCTGTGCATTCACCAATCTTTAGAAGATCTATCAGTGGTGTGGATCCAAGTGTAACAAGTTTGAGCGACTGAAGGCAGCACAAGTGGCCAGAGGCATCCGTGACAATGAGAGAAACGCACGTGCTGAACTGGTGGTTGTAGAAGAGGGAAGTGAACCGTCCGATTTAACTGATGTGAGTCTTAACTCTTTCTGTCAAGTCATTTTACATGTGCAGCTCTTTATCACTGATGTGTCACATGATAGGTCTGACTGATTTTTCTTTTCTGTATTTTGAGTCTTTTGAGACCATCCTCTGGGGAGCATGAATACAAGTATCCATACTGTTGTTGACTATACATAGACATAAGGACATAATGCACTAAAACTTGTTTGTAGTGTGGTCACAGACATGTTTGTCTCTGGAAAGGTTACTGGTTTGGTTAAACCCAGTGACTCCTGCAGTGGTGATCTTCCAGTATGTGCAGCCAAAAAGAGGAGGTTGCTAGTGGTTTTAATCCCAGCACCTCGTATAACATCATAATTTACAGTAATCAGGGTAGTTGTTTTTAAGATATTTTCCTGTGTGAGTCATTGATTATTTTCCATTGCCACAAGTTTTCATAGTGAGGCTTTTGGTATACTGCGGTATACTCCAATTTCATGCTGATGGAAATGGGTGCTGTTACCCACTACTGCGGCTACTGCCCTCTTTTGAGCAAAATTACATCATCAATCAGTGTTTTACTGTGTAATTGTGGTTTAACTTGTTAGCATGAATTACTGGAAGCATTAATGGCTTGCAATATTGTTTTTCACACTAATAGGTCCTTGGAGTCAAGCCAGAGTTATCAGAGGGACATGATGATGATGATACAGAAGCCGATGTGTCCAACAGGAAAATGGCTAAACTATACATGGTAGGCCTACAGTGTCTGCACACACACAATACCAGTGATTCCATTAACTAATGTCTGACTAAAATTGAAACTGAAACAGAGAAACAGACAATGAACATTAACATAAAACAAGACATTTTTGGAGGACTGGCCAGTTGGTTGATTTAGCTGGAAATGATGAAAAGATAAATATTATTCTTGTCAGGGAAGATTTATTGATTCATCCCATCATATCAAATGAGACAGAGAATCTTATCTCGTGCAATTTATCACATTGTTGATTTGGCACCTACCTCAAAAACTGCATCATTTCATTCAAGAGTTTTATTGAAGAGCGGAAAGGCTGTCCCTGCTAACTAGCTTGCTAACTTGTGAGATCCATCCGATACTGAACAGTAGGTTAACACAGCTGTGGAGCAGTTAATACTCTGGATGGTGAAATGCTGCTAACAAGCAATGATAATTTCCTTCATTTTGGACTCTCCTGCACTCCATTCCCTCAAAGGTCTGCACTGTCAAAATGTTTTGCTATTGGTCAGTGGAACAAAATTTTGAGTCAATGTCCACTAAACTTAAAAAATTAAAAATATTTGAATATTTGAAAGGGCACTTAAAACCAAACGAAGTGTTTGTACCAGTATTTCTAGCATGATGCCTATTGTATCAATTCTCTTTGTCAGCTATCAGCTGATTCGTGTGTTCGTCTGTTACCAGGTATCTGATGCATCAGGATCTATGAAAGTGACCGTTGTGAAGGAGGAAAACCCATTCCTCCAGAGTGACCTGCTGTCTGATGAGTGCTTCATCCTGGATCATGGCAGAAACAAGATGATATTTGTATGGAAAGGTAATTAGACAGTGGTACAGTAGAGAGTTTCAGCCTCTGCTTTGAATGGTTTATTGTCTTTTAGACTGTGCAGCAGGCTGTGTGGGTTTTTCATATCGACATCGATCTCATCTCATTTCTCTCCGACAGGGCATGATGCCAACCCCAGTGAAAGAAAGGAGGCCATGAAAACCGCTGAGGGATTCATCAAACAGATGGGCTACCCAGCAAACACACAGGTTTACTTTCATTTTTACTTTTCGCTTGAAATATTTAGATTTTTAAAAAGGCCTATGTTTCAGTTTTTGGGGGGAATAAAACAAACATAGCCCAAACAAGTGTTATCAAATATGTTTCAATATTATTTGATTTTATTCTTTCATAGAGCAAAAATATGTAACTGTTATGTAAAAACTGAAGTGATGCCAGTGGTAATAGTGTTGCTACTGATGGTTCCACAGATCCAGGTGTTGCCAGAAGGAGGAGAGACTCCCATGTTTAAGCAGTTCTTCCAAGACTGGAAGGACAAAGACCAGAGTGTAGGTTTGGGGAAAGTGTTTGTCACTGAGAGGATTGCAAGGATCCAGCAGGTGGAGTTTGATGCCTCCAAGCTCCATGAGTCCCACCACATGGCAGCCCAGTACAACATGGTGGATGATGGTAGCGGAGATACACAGGTATACATGTTGTCTACACGTAAAACCATGGTAATGCTGTGTTGATGACAGAGTTACGTTTAATGATGTAGTAGTGAATAAATAGCAACAGTGACTTCCAGTCACAAATGGCTCAAGGCTCTTTGGGGCAAGCAGCATGTATTTCCTACCCCTTTCATTGAAAAGGTGTCACTCTCAAGGTGTGCTTATAGATCTCCATTAAGAGATTATCGCGCAGTTACAAAGGTAACCACGTGGAGATGAGAATGGGCAGTGTGATCTTGCCCTAAGCTAAAACTCCATCCATTATTAATCATACAATCACCTTCCTCGTATGCTTTGACGTTATGTCATAGACATGTGGGTCTTTCTAAAAAGGTACATCACTGATTATAACTCTGAAAACTGTGACTAATAGTACTTGATGATTGGCATTTAACTAACAAGGCAAAAAAAATGCAGCCCAATGAGAAAGCAGTTGTGCATCATCCAGCAATAAAATGTTGGCAAACTTCTCTCTTTGACATTATTCTTACATGTGGCCCTTAAAGTAGTGCTGCTATCTTTCAGATCTGGAGGGTGGACAGCAGTGGCCGAGTTCCTGTCGACCCAAAGAGCTATGGTCAGTTCTACGGTGGGGACTGTTACATCATCCTCTACACGTATGGGAAGAGACAGATTATCTACACCTGGTATGATGCTGTTCATTCACTGAGCTGATTTTGCATAGGCAAAGAGCTGTGACTTCCTCTGTGACAATGCTTCCTCTAATGCTCTGCACAAAGTTTCCTGATTTGCAGTATGTCCATTATAGGTGTGGCTTTTTTCATATTGTTCCAGCAATTGTCATCTCTTATGTTTAAATTAACCATTTAGTATATTATTTTTTTCCCCAATTCTAATATCAGACATTAAAGCTCTACAAAATCAATACTATGACAATGTATAATGTGAAAGGTGTAGCTGTGGGTGATGAACTCGCAGAGATTTATCACCAACTATGTAGATCAGGTCTACTGAACTTTTAGCCTTTATTTTTTCTTAAAACAGTATTAACTGACAGTTTGGGTCACTTAGGTCACACACAACAGAACAAGCAGTTAACTCAACATTGTCATGTTATCCCTTTATGATATATGTATAATACACCTTATATATAATAATATATATATTGATAATGTGTTAGCAAGCAGTTGCCTGTTTACACAACCATTAATGTTCAATTGGAGTCAAGTTTGTGTCCGCCTGAAGACGGTTCAATATTCTCACTCTCTTTAGCTCTGGTTAGGTCTCCAACAACTCCTGAGGGAAATGTCTGGCTCTTTAGCTGCAAAATGTTCCATATGTTCACCATCTAGTCCCTGACTATGTCTGACTGCTGTTTGGTGCTGGTCAGGTCATGAACTGTGGACTGAAAGAGGCTAAAAAGTTTGTAACACTGACAAGCACTGCAGAGATTGTGACCTTTCTTACTAACTCACCACAACAGCAACACCTTTCACATTACACGTTTTTACTTGATCCATTGTTAATATAAAGATATGGATTCATTGAGCTTTAAAGTTTACCACAGTGTCATCTTAAGATACCAAGTATCAATCATTGTTTCATGTCTCCTTTTGGCCGATAGGCAAGGAGCCAGCTGCTCACTGGATGAGCTAACAGCGTCGGCCTTTCTGACTGTAGAACTGGATCGTTCACTGGGAGGGAATGCAGTTCAGGTAGAGTGTGAAGTGTATGAAGTGAAGATGAACAGCACATACTATGGATGCCTGCCATTGCACATAAACCTCTCTCTGCCTCATGAAGCAAAATGACATTATGGTCATCAAGTGAACTGCTAAGATCTGAGAATGTGGTAAGATCACAAAAAAAAAGTCTGACAGGTCAAGAAAGATGAGCAGTCAGACACTCGGAGTATGCCTACAAATGTAACTAACAGTCTATGTAAGATTTGATTTGTCTTCTAATTATATTAGAGAAGGAAATTTTCGCTGTTGAATACTGAATATTTCAAAATATCAAATGGATGTTCTTGCAAGTTTCTCCTACTAATCTGTATAAGGTGTTTTCTTTAAAATGACCTACATAGCAAATTTTGTGTGTGTCATCAGGTCAGAGTGTGCCAGGGTAAAGAACCTCTCCATCTTCTGAGTCTCTTCAAATCCAAACCCCTCATTGTATATAAAAGTGGTACATCCCGCCTTGGAGGTCAGGCCTCTCCACCTCCAACCCGACTCTTTCAAGTTCGACGGAACCTGGGCACCATCACCAGAATAGCTGAGGTGAGGATGTTCTGCTGTATGAACTGCATTTACTACAGGCAATTAATTGTGACCATGTCTATTTTGTCTGTTTTCATTTGAAGATGTAAAATTTAATGTTGTGTGCATGTTTCAGGTTGATGCCAGTGCAGCTAGTCTGAACTCAAATGATGCCTTCCTGCTGAAGATGGCTGATGGGCAGGCCTATCTATGGATGGGTAAAGGAGCTAGTGAAGAGGAGGAAAAAGGAGCTGAGTACATGAGTAAAGAGTTGAACTGCAGCAGCAAACGCATCATGGAAGGAAATGAACCAGGTCATCTTCTACATTTGACTTACATGCATAAAATTATATGTCTATCCGTCATCCTATGTTATCCCCCTGGAGAGGGTGGAGTGTAGATGATGTCAGCAGCAAAACCCAATGGTGAAATTGAAAGCAAATGTGACAACATGAGTGACAGCTGTGAAGCAATGAAACACAATCAGTAAAACCTGAAAGTTCAGCCAGCATTAGTTATGCATGGCTTGTAGCACAGTGCAGGAGGCGTAGCAGGGTGTAACAACTAAACACAGAATGTGTGCATTTTATACTACAACACCAATTCCAAAAAAGATGGGATGCTGTGTAAAACATAAATAAAACACTTTTTGACATATACTCAATTGAAAACAGTACAAAGACAAGATAAACAGTATGTGTTCTGTTTTAATGTACATTTTATACAGTGTTCCAACTTTATATATATTTATATATATGTATGTGTGTGTGTGTGTGTGTGTGTGTGTGTGTGTGTAGTAAAGGAATAACATAAAATGCAGCGTCAAAAGCATGACACACTGAGGCAAAATTTTGACATTTTAAAATCCAATTGAAATTAAATAGCTTACTTTCTTTGGGCAAAAATCAGAAACATAAAGGGACACACATATGTTATATTTTTTTTGTTACTTAGTGGCGCCCCCTAGTGTGGCATTATTTCAACCAAATACCATTAGGTGTTCATGATATTTAGATGGAGACTTATTACTTATTTCGATATAGCTAAAGAAATTTTGCACAAAGCAGTAACCAGTGTTCTGTCAAAGGCAGAGCAGCCACACTGAGCCACACAGCAGTCAGCTACACAATAGCCACAGACTCTGAACAACAACTCACACCAGCTCTCCTGCTAAAATCTCCTTATCTAACTCACACATATGAACGCTTGTCTCGTCCTGAGCCACATTAACCAACCATTACCGGGGAGAAGTGCATGTCTGACCACGACATGTCGGCGACAGTGCAAGTTTGTTTGCTCTCTGGTTCCCTCTGGTGTAACACTGCCAGCACTCTGCCAGCAGCTGTCAATCAAACATAAATATAACATAGAAGATAGAAATTACGAGATAAAACTAGACTTAATATTTTTACTTTTGTCATTTCCAACATTTCATCTTTTTTTCTACTAGGAATGGACTTCCACAGAAAACTGATAAAGTGTGAAACAATCTTAAACCAGTCAAGGTAGAAAAAAAAGGTTTCAAGGCAGTCAAAGTGAAGTCAGCTCTTACAGCCTCACTTCTGCAAACTCTAAGTCTGATTCTAATATAGTGTACATATAGTGTACAGCTCTGCTTGCACTGAACCCGTCTCCATGCTGTGTTCCTGCTGCAAAGGTCTACCTCAGTTTGTGTATTCTTCTCAAATCTCAGTGAGTCTTTTGTGTTGCAGCTGACTTCTGGGCAACACTAGGGGGGAAGACAAAGTACCAGACTTCAGAAAGACTGGAGAGTCAGACCATGACTCACCCTCTCCGTCTGTTTGGATGTTCCAACAAGACTGGCAGGTTCACAGTAAGTATTTCATCCACTTGCGTTTAGTTTTCTAGTATTGTGATTGAATTAGGCCAGCTATACATGGTGGGTGGGTGGTGGGTGTTTTGAGCTGCTATGTTACTTTGATAAACTGTATTAAAAACTTAACTTGTGGGTCAGCTCTTCTATCATCACTCCCTCACCTAAATTAGGCGTCTTTAAAGCTCCAATTCTGCTATGCACTACTTTATTTGATTACCTGCTTTAAATCCCAGATGCACATTATCATTTGAAACACATTTTTCACAACACATCAGTTACCTGTTATATTCCTCATGTGAGGGATGGAGTCCCAGTCCAATCTGTGAGAAACACTGCAGCGTGCTGAATGGGATGTGGTGGAGCAGTAATCTAACTAGTGTTATCATGTGTACAGATTGAGGAGGTTCCTGGAGAATTCACACAGGATGACCTGGCTGAAGATGATGTGATGCTGCTGGATGTGTGGGATCAGGTAAACAGCTGGAGCAGATGTTAGATCGTCTCTGGACAAGCTGAGCGGCCACTCTGATACAGGCACTCTTCTGTTGCAGGTGTTTGTCTGGATTGGAAAGGATGCCAATGAGGTGGAGAAGACTGAATCTGTCAGATCTGGTGAGCTGTTGGATTTTAAAAATAGAACTGCTTCTTGGTGGGGATTTTGCAGCTTATACATACAGCTGACTATAAATTATACTGTGTTCACAAACACGTTCTCCAGTATAGATTTACTAGATTTAATCAGAAAAGAAGACAAGAAAAAAGTGGCCGACATGAAATAAAAGGTTTGTGGATGCAACAAGGATATGTACATGTATCACGTACATGTATCATCTGCACACTTCTGAAACACGGCAGAACAAAAAATGCTACAACAAACAATACCTAGTTGTATTAACAAAGTAAATTCAGTGCAACCCACAAACACATATTATACACTGCCCAAAAAATTAAGGTACACTTAAATCACACACCTTTAAAGCTAACATGGTGAACAAATTATTCAAGTTGAAAATGCCTACCTGTGCACCTGACTGGGCTGCAAGTACCAGCTAATGCTACCAGTAGTGACAAGGACACTAACAGAACTAAACCTAGAGAAGAATCAGTCAGGAAGGATAAGGAGAGAGCAATTGTCTGTGACCACCACATGCAAAACCATTCACTTTTGGGGGTCGTATTGCTTTTGCCCCTCCGTTGCAGCTGTTGTCACTTTCATTTGCATCAAAGCAGGTGTAATTGAGTCACAATCACTCCCTAAATGGACAGATTGATATCCCTGAAGTTTAACTGCTACCTTTTTGTAGATATATATAAAAAAAAGAAATATGCAAAACAAAAAAGTTTTTACTCTGATCAGTCATTCAATAAAAGAAATGTGACAAAGTCCAGTGGAAACGAATTCATCATGACGTATGCAAAACACGTAACTCAAATGTCATACATCTCCGCAGAAATGAAGACATCAGATCAGCACGAAGCGATAGGAGACAGTGTACTTCCTCCCAGTGATATACGGAACAATCATACTTCCATCATGTCATCCTCATCATTTTTTATTGTTAGAGCTTTCACTGGTGCTCTTTACATCACATCATTGCATCCTCTCCTTCTGCAATGATTTAGTGGAGAATTAGCATCAACTGTTTACCTTCATGTGCCCAACACCTGCTATTCATATAACAATAGTGGAAAGAAACACATATTGAATTGCAACCACAGCCACAATCTTTCCTCAACCACAACCAAGTGTTTTAGAAGTTCAAACCTAACAACACAGGTACTCATTACCGGACCCCTGCTCTTCTTCTGTCTCGTATAGAAATTGCTCGTAAAGTTACTTGTGAACATAATCAAACAGCAGTTGTGTTTCCTCCAAAACATATTTGCTAAAGAAAATAAGGATTATATAAGTGTATTTTGTAGGAGACAGGGAGACATTGAAAACCACTGAGCCACCAAGCTGCCTGCTCTCACGGGTTTATTATACTGTATTATGGTCACATGGATTTATTTTTTTTGTAGGAATGTACATGTGTAAGGTGAGAGTCTGGGTCCACAAAATGTTTAGATAACCATTGTTACTTCTTTAACTCTTCTCACATCTTTCATGTATTTTAGTTGAACATTACATCAGCACACATGTAAAAACAGTTACCTCTTCCTGCCAGATGAGGTCACTGCCAACATGTGAAACTGATTTCAAGGAAGCACCGCCTCAGTGTAGCTTAGAGTGTTGTAACTGACTCTTTGCCTCCTCTGCAGCCAAACAGTACATAGAGACTGACCCGAGCGGCCGGGACAAGCAGACTCCTGTGGTGGTGGTGAAACAAGGCCATGAACCCCCCACCTTCACAGGCTGGTTCCTAGCTTGGGACCCATCCCACTGGGACTCTGTCACCAGGAACATGAAGTCCATGCGTCTTTAGATTCAGATTATATAGACATTTTAATTGAGGACAAACTTTATTATTCTCTTTATAGAATCTATGTGATCAAGGAAATAAGTTCAATATGCTTGATAAATAGTTTCCTATGGCATTTTTATTGGAGATTGTGATTGTACTTTTCTTTTACCTTTCAGTGGCGCTCAACCCGAATGTACAGCTCTTATATTGACATGCTTGTGAGATACTGCATCTGTTGATGTGTGTGTTGTCACAGTTAAGCATTATCCCAGCCACAACCTGTGGGACTGAGTGGCCTAGATACACACAGCACATGACACACACACTCTCACACACATCCTAAAATTTCATGATTTGCATTATAGGGACCTGCATTTTGTCCCCACAAGTACGGTGAGTCCCCACAGTGTGACTGTGTACAATGTCACACAATGGGACTGTGTATACACACACACACACACACACACACACACACACACACACACACACACTTGATTGAATTGAATTGAATTCAAATAAATTGAAAAGTTTGGGAACTACAGTTCTTTGCTTTAAGAAATATTGACGCTCCTCTGTAATCTGTCTTTTAAACTTATTTTGTTTGTGTTTTGTATCCAAAAATAAATAAAGATTGATACTGATCTTAACATCACTCAGTTTGAAGGAAAGGAAATGATCATATTTGTTGAGGAATTTCTTTCCATCAGTGATTTCTGCAGAACAGTTTATTTCCTGTGTTAGACAAAGTACAACTAAAAGCCTATTAGACAGTGTAAGTTCTTTTTGGGTAACACATCCCTTGAATCTGCAATTGAACATTTGAAAACACTTAATAAATGGCTTATAGCACACATTAATCTTGGTGCAAGAAGGTATGATGGCATTTCAAGTGATTATTAATGTAGTCAATAGCAGATTGGGCAATGCCTGGTTTGCCATAGATGAAACTCTGCTGTGTGGCAGTCGTAAGAAGACGGAGAAGACTTTAAAGAATGTTATAGATTCAAGACTGAACTGACTGAGGGGCAGGATTGAGAGAAAAAGGTACCATTACAAATCTGTCTGCGACTTAAGCCCTACAGACAGCAGCATGGATTTATCAATACACAGTGCAGTTAGACTGCTGATAGTCCAGAGCAATGAGTCAGATAAAGGATCAATGAGTCAGGCAGACTAGACTAACATTCAACAGCCCCTCTGCCCTGCACACTGTAGAAGGTGGGGGGGGTCATTTTTCTGCTAATAAGGGAGATGACACCCCCCTCAAATTGCCTACAGCTGAAAACAATTAATGAATGCTTGTTGCTGTAATCATATTAAATGATATATGATTGAACAAAAATCATTATATTGTGTTATAAAGCATTTATCAACTGTTTACATGCATGCTCAAATCATTTCAATTACACTTGAACTCGAAAATAGAAGATGTTAGTTCAAGGTCCATTGGTGCAATTTCTCCTGGAACTTTCAGCCACTTCTCTTGGCCTTCCTCAAGAGATGAATTTTGTTCAGTTGTCATGGAGACTCGGTGAGAGGTATAAATATTTCATTTAACAATATGATTAATACATACAATAAATAAGTTCTTTATATTTCGTATCCATACAAAATTATTACAGCAGCGGTAGATTATGTTGTCAGCAGGGTTCTAAATTAACACCCGCCAACCCGCCAAATGCGGGTTAAAATTCATATTGGCGGGTGTAAATAAAAACTTACTAGCCAATTTGGCCGGTAATGCATTAGGCAATCATGTCAGTCAGAGCCGCTCTACAGTTCTTGGTCATTTGTCTCCCGGACAGTCCGTCCTACATTTCCCATGAACACGGTCGTAATGCTACGTGATGACGTACAAGACGCCCATTGGCTGTGCGCAGGCACACTACAGTTTGTAGTGCAACCGGCGCGAGAAACCACGGAAACACAAAGAAGAAGAAGAAGAAGAATGAACGGCGGCGTGTAATAGGAGACTGAGCTAGCTAAAAGTAAAAAGTAAAGTTAAACTAAATGCGTGGTTGGGACAGACGTCTGGGGGGAGAAGAGGAAGGAGGCAGGGGATGAGAATGTCGACAAAGCGTGCGAAACGAAGAAAAGAAAGTTTAACGCTAAATGGCTGACAGGTCGTGAATGACTTGTGTTTGATCACGAAAATGCCGTCATGTTTTGTAACGATTGCCGCATGTACACGAAAGAAAAACAAGACGAATAATTTTGTGGTGGGGACTAATAATTTTAAAGTCGAGGCAGTAAAGGACCATGAGTGCCCGAAGTCATCAGGAGAGCCTAAGGAGTCTGCAATACTGACTGCTGCACTATTTGTGTTTTCTAGTTGTACATACATATATCAATTTATTACCAATGCAATTTTTTTGCAAGTGTTTAAGTCATGGCTGTTACTTATATATATTTCTTATTAAAGAAGGAAAGCAAAAACACTTTAAGTTGAAAGGAAAAATACATTTTATTAGGAATGTAATGATACTAAATACTTACTGGAAAAATGTCTTTTATAAAATAATAAATCTGACAGCATTTTTTATTTGTATAAATTAAATGTTTGCACTTTCTGTGTATATTTTGTTTCATGTGTTGTACTTTCTGTGCATTTTTCAAAAATGATCAAATGCATTCAGTGGCACTCATAATCTCTCTTATTTTCAACGGGAAAAAATTTGGCTAGTGGAAATTCTGATTGGCTGGTAACTTTAGAAGGTCACCAGCCACATTGGCTGGTGATCAAAAAAGTTAATTTAGAACCCTGGTTGTCAGTCATAAATTTACAGCTATCCTCAAATCTGCTTAAAATTTTACAGCATTATCAACTGTGAATATACACTTAGAATTGCTAAATAGATGGGTGAGTGGAGGTGTGAGGGGGGCTGAGGCCAGCGAAGTCACTATCATGTGTATATTTAAATATTATGAATAGATTTGGTGTCTCTGCTTTTGTCTGTTTCTGAACTTGAATTCAGTGCATCTTCTAAGAGAAATAAATGAATCAGATGATTGTGGCTACAACAATTACTATTAAAGATGTTAAATAAGATTGCATCGGGTCATTCAACGACATTTCATGCTTTAAACTTACATTTCCCTGACATGTTTTGCTTGTGATGCTCTTGAGACATTGTCAGCCCACAGGGATTGAGGAACATAAAATTCAGAGTAGAAGATCTAATTTACAACCCCAAATCCCCCCCAAAAAAAGGGTAAAACATAAAACATGAGTGTCATCATGTGCTAATCCTTTCGCTAATCCTGGACTTACAGTACTGGATATGTCCACTAGAGGACCTGCAGAACGAGTTAAATTTAAGAAAGAGACTAAGCTCTCTGAGCTTTTCAGCTGTTATGATATGAAAGTTATGATAGGCTGGCAGAAAAAAGTAGCTACAAAAGCAGCAAATGCTGTAGGACTCATGTCACCCAACAAGGTTCACACCCCAAATGTTTCAATCAGACGCCTGAATATTTTCAGTAGCACACATGCAGGTCAGAGGCTGTGTGTTGGCTTCAGGGGGCACAGGATTTGTGTATTTGTACATGAAACATGTTAAATATATTACTGTAAATAGAAATATTTCTGTTCAGAATGTGACTTTTTATCCATGTGATTGGGATTGAAGCAGTCTATTGCTGCAGTCGTCTCTGGAGAACAACCTATTTTTCTATTGGTGGCTCATTAAGGATCTTTTTCATAACAACTAAAGCACTTGAGTGCTAAACATTTGTGAGATAAATATCTGATTGGCCAATTAAAGTCAGTAGAAAGACTGGTATGAGAGCTGGTTTGAACTGATCACTTCTCTGTTCCAGAGTAAGATCAGTCTAATGTCTGTCTTCAGTACAGAGCTGAAGTCAGGACATGGCTGGTTAAACACCTACAAACACTTCTAAAGCTCACTAACTAACACAGTGAACCTCAATCCTTTACTCTCTACAAAGGCAGAAATATAAAAAACACAATTTGTAGTTACATGTTGGAACTATTCAGTTCATCCACGCAGCACTTCAGTGCAGCACCTCGGTTCTATAGTGAGGTTTGCCAGATATGGCCAGTGAGCACAGGCTCACTTCGGTCTGTGTGCAGGCACGACGGCACCAAACCTGACAACCTTGCTGTGATGACAAGACTCCATGCTGCTGTTCATCGTTCACCCAGAAATAGTTCCAGCATACAGCTCCCACTAAAACCACAAATGATCATGTTTACACGTCTGGTTAAAGACACAGCATGTTAATCAATAAGCTCTGGAGGTGTATTTTTTAGACAGAGGCAGGCTAGCTGTTTCCCTCTGCTTCCAGTCTTTATGCTAAGCTAGGCTAAGCACATACTGACTCCACCTCTTAACACACAGACATGTTCTTACCTCGCTCTCTGAAAGAAAGCTAATTTCAAGTTATGTTCAAATATCTGTTATATGTTGCAGGTAGTGCGCGTGCCTCACAGCAAGAAGGTTGCTGGTTCGAACCCTGGGTCGGGCAGGGCCTTTCTGTGTGAAGTTTGCATGTTCTTCCCGTGCATGCGTGGGTTCTCTCCGGGCACTCCGGCTTCCTCCCACAGACCAAAAACATGCTCGTTAGGTTAATTGGTCTCTAAATTGTCCGTAGGTGTGAGTGTCTGTCTGTGTGTGTGTGTATGTAGCCCTGCGATCGCCTGGCGACCGGTTCAGGGTGTACCCTGCCTCTCGCCCATTGCTAGCTGGGATAGGCTCCAGCCCCCCGCAACCCCGAAATGGGATGCGCGGGTAAAGAAGATGAATGAATGTTGTTTAAATACTGAAAAATAAGGATTGTGCTGCACCATGGCTTCACATATTTGGTGTAGCTGAAAAACTGCTTCAGTGATCACATCAAAAAAGAACGTATGCAAGTCTTTACGCTGGCTTTTGACATACCAGAGAGCTGTAGATGAGTCTATCAGTCAGTTGTTGTGTGGGAAGGGGTTAGTGCCATCAGTACAGGAAATAGGCTGTTCCCCACAAAGGACTGGCCAGTTAAAGCCAATGCAAAGCCTGGTGTGAGACTGTCTGTTTGACAGTGATGACTGACACAAAAAACCCAATCAACATGTTAAAAAGTAGTAAAGTAGCTACATTCCTTCATTCCTTATTTCAGATGACAGATTTTAATTTTGTCTTTCCATAGTATGCATGAATTAGGTTATTTATTTATTTATTTTTAACATGTAAAGTGGAATGTCATGATGTTTAACTAAAATAACACACACACAGTTTTGCTGCAGCTACATGCCCCTATTTTGGGGCATAGGGTAACATTCAGTTTCACATAAATGTTCACAAATGGCTCACGGAGCTTCCAAATGACCATCGCTGCTGTAATGTAGTCAAAAAAGGTTGTGAGCGAGTTCAGCGAGTTTTAAGACCGTAAGTTAAATGTTTTATCAGTTAAGAGCTGTTTTTTGTATTGTAGCTAAAAATTAACGCGTCAGGATTTGAGGACTGGTGACAGGAAGGGGAGGCATTAAAATAAAAGCATCGCCTGGTGGCCTCAATTCTGTCCACTACTTTTTTGGGGGGTTGCTTCTGAGTGACAGAAACAGGTGACATGCGTGAGCGTGCGTCACTGCTCGTTCACGTGTGCTCGTGACCGCGGCAGGCGTTGTTCACCGCCAATCAGACCGCGACATGGGGCTGTTAGGTAGAATGAGACCGGAACACCCATCATCTTTCCTTCGTAATAAAAGCATTAAGCATTTCCTGTGTCTCATGTGAAAAAGTTAGGTATAATTTATGGAAATAATTTACGCCAAACGGTTTGCTATTAGATGGGAAAATCTTGTTGACAAAATGGTTTAAAATTATCTTTCAGCATTATCTTTTATTTGTTAGACATTGTTTGTTAATTTATTAATTCTTTGTGCTTTTTATAATATGAATATTGTTTTCATTTTGTTTAATATTGTGTGAACTGAGGGAGAAGGTTCATTCCTTGCCTTGGGAACAGTAGATTAACTCAGGATCCACGTTCTGAAATTTTCTTGGGCAGTGATGGAATTTGATGACTTGGCATAAACCTGTCAACTTGTAATACATGATTCGAACGTTAATTGAAACTAGTTGCCCAGTAGCTCAGCAAAGACTTATTTTGAAAAGCAATAGCGGAAATCGTGTTGTTTACTCCGTCCAGCTTGGCGCCGCTGAGGAACAGATAGGAAGTCCTTACAGCTGAACGTCTCAATGGGTCCGGGGACATGATCGGAGCGACAGGCAAGAGTACAGCTCCTGAGGACATTCTGTCAGTTTGTAATGGACTAACATTCTTTTCAAAGGTAAGTTTTCTATGACGCTATTGTGAAATGTGCTTTTCAACGTAGATCACAGCTGCTGTCAAATGACATTTATCGCAGACGGTTGCCTAAATTTATTTCCCTGAAAGAAACTGTTCACCATCCCTCTGTGTTGCCATGTAACGGTAACGTTACGGTTCATTAAGGTTATATGTAAATGTGCAAGCCTGACTGACAGCCACACCGGGCCCAATAAAGCCAGTTTAACTTTTATGATTTTTCAACACTTGTTGGCACCGTAGCCCCACGTCGAGCCCGATCTGAACTA
Organism: Chaetodon auriga; assembly: GCF_051107435.1. Classification (NCBI taxonomy): domain Eukaryota; kingdom Metazoa; phylum Chordata; class Actinopteri; order Chaetodontiformes; family Chaetodontidae; genus Chaetodon; species Chaetodon auriga. The sequence goes on along the minus strand of NC_135090.1, from coordinate 2,456,400 downwards.
GCAAAAGGACCGAGATGAATTAGGCGCCAGACTCCATTTAAAAATCTCGAAAATTAAGACGGCTGACTCACTTCAAATAAGAAGCTAGCATTACCTGTTGTATTTGATATGAGTGAGGATATTTCCTTAATCCCCAAATGAACAAATCCCCGCTATTAAATTCCGGTTAAATCTAGTACACCAAGTAGCTTTGGATTTCAATATAATGTGCACTTTGACAATTCACCTGTTTACGGTGTGCTCTGTCTCCCTCAAGTAATATGCAGTGGGCAGGGCGGGAGCGGTCGCTGTAATCAATTTTGAAAGTCGCGAATTTATTGCAATTTAAAACTTGAATGCGGACCATATATATGCCGAATTTATCAGAACATCTTGGTGATTTAGTACAAGTGTTGATTTATGTTTTTGCAATATGCGTGTGCTTAGTGATGCGCAAGGCTGTATTAATGTAGGTTTTTTAAAATAGAAATTCGCTTTGTCCTTTCAGCATAAGAGACGTATGTTGCCGAGCAACACCTTTTTTAGAGCTACGTCTCCATGTCAGTCTGCTCTGTTGGTAAAATTGTCCTCTTCTGATCTGTCCCTGTCACTGAACATTGCATGATTGGTTAAATCTGGGATTTCGGTAAAATTCAAAAGCCTTCATCCTGTTGTTGACTGAGTCACGCACTGAATAGAAATTAGCGTATGAAATCCCTGCTGGCTGCTGCGGCGCTACATGTGCAAATGGGCTGCGATCCACCCTGCTGTTTTATTTTTCATTCATCTCTCACTGCCAGGATAATGTGAGGATGTGTAGTCCAAGGGGAGAGGGGGATATAATCACTTGTTGGGTGTTAGGTCTTTTGTAAAGCAATGGAGTGTTGGGTGATTGTGTGTACTCATTATGCATACCCCCACCCCCCACAGGCTCCTGCTGCAGTCCCTGTGGAATAAAAGCAGCCTGGTCAATATTTGGTGACGGTCCTTCCTGCTCTGTATACCAAGATGGGGAACGGATTATCAGATCATCACTCCGTCTTCCCCTGCCTGCCCTCCTTCCAGGCGCTCCACATTGTCATTCTAGGACTGGACTGTGCGGGCAAGACCACTGTACTGTACCGCCTGCGTTTCAATGAGTTTGTGAACACTGTCCCAACTAAAGGCTTTAACACAGAGAAGATCAAAGTGTCACTTGGAGGTAGCCGACGGACAGCATCCTTCCACTTCTGGGATGTAGGTGGTCAGGAGAAGCTGCGGCCTCTGTGGCGCTCTTACACACGTTGTGCTGATGGCATTGTTTTCGTGGTGGACTCGGTGGATGCTGAGCGCATTGAGGAGGCCAAAACAGAGCTGCACAAGATCACGCGGCTGGCAGAGAACCAGGGCGTGCCAGTCCTGGTGGTGGCTAACAAACAGGACCTGAGGAATTCTCTCAGTCTGGCTGAGATGGAGAGCATGTTGGCTCTGGGCGAGCTCAGCACCGCCACACCCTGGCACCTTCAGCCTGCTTGTGCCATCATCGGTGAGGGACTACAGGAAGGTCTGGAGAAGCTGCACGCCATGATCATGAAGAGGAGAAAGATGCTGCGGCAACAGAAGAAGAAGAGATGATGTGCTACCAGTGGAAACTATGAAATATGAGCTGGACCCAAAGCTTCATCAAAACTAATGCAAGCTGCGTACAATGATGGCCCATAGTGTCAAGTCATTTGGCTGCCCTTTGAAGTCTCATTGGCTGAGTTTGATCCTTCCAATGGAAATGTTTGTTCAGGTCAGCCAGTGTTTGGCTGCCACAGAGGACAGTGGGATTGATTTTACCCCATAGACTGGATGCCAACATTCCTGTCAGCAACAAGTCATTCTAAAGGAAGTCCAGTATTATGCTATACAGCAGCAAGATGTGAAGTTTACACTGAACACTTTAAAGTGGACAATGAGCTCAAACTTGTCTATTTTCTGTTACTTGTTAAAAATATGTGCTGCTTATTGTTCAAAACAATCAGTCTTTATATTTGTATTCTACCAAAGCTTGTGTTGAGATTGCTGGCAGGACAGTATTAGAGCAAACTGATCAAAGTTGCATATGTCAGTATTGTGACAAGTATTTTGTATCCATGTGGCACAATCAGAGTTTGGTCCAAAAGTTTACATGAAGAGTAATGATTCAGTGAGCGCAGGATGCACAATGGCCCTAAATCAAGCTAACACTGTTCAAATGGCTGTTAATAATGGAAACAATTATTCAGTTGTTTGGTCATGAACCGACCTTCCTGCAGCTAGATATTCTGAGCACAGCCACACTGATAGCAGAAAATGTAAATCTTTCTAATCTAACAATACGTTTTGGTGTTAATCCTCCCGAATGAAAAAGGGCGAGGGTTTCTTTCTAGAGTCAACACTTGATACCAGCATGGTGTCAACAGCAGAATGGGGGAGATGCCCAGTTCCCCTCTGATAGACCAGAATGCAGGACGGTGTTTGGAGGGCAGGACATGGCTGCTTATCCCTCCATGCCAGACTGGGACCTTTGGTGTAGTAATTAATGCATTACCTCTACTACATGAGTACCACTGTAATGTGTGTGTACAGACCATACAACACTTGATAATTACAAGTAACAGTAATATTAATAAAAATAAGATTATTGATTACCAGTCAATCTGAACAGCCTATATTGTATCATGTTTCTACTGGTTAATTGCAGATCAGTGTCAATGTATTTAACAGTATGAGCTGTACATAAACGCCAAAGATATGGTTCAGGTAAATAAAGAGAAAAAATAAAATGTTTATGTTAAAAATGACGATCATCTGATATATTGTTATTGGAAATTCTTGAACTCACAAGTATATCAATATCATTATGGCCCTCAAAAATCCAATATCCATTTGGCTGTATTATTCATTGCATTGGTTAGGGAACATTAGCTTGCTAGCAAGGCTGGGTATCATCTGAAAATTTTTAGTGCCATCATCAAAATGATACTTTTCAATAAATAACTTGTAGGAATAGAAACACATTTTTGTACCAGAACCTTTTTCATTTAACAAAAGACACCAAAGTGCTCATATTTCAAGCATCTAAACACAAGCCATAAGGCCTAAGTAAGATGTCTAAAACTAACAAACTGCTTTATCTCAGATTGAGCTATAACCCAGATGCACATCTAAAATTTCACATTTATTCAATGGTTTTGTGTCATAGGTGTAATGCATTAGTAACTATGATAAAAGGTTCCGTAGGTGGCTCCTTTGCAGAATCACATAGGAGCATATGGAAGGAAAGCGAAAGCACCAAAACAGAAAAAATAGTTCATCACAAAACAGATGATTTCAACAAAGGGCCAAGAGCTCTCTGTTGTGTGTGGCTATAGAAGGCGAGGCTCTTTGGCTGGGCGAAGCTGTGACTTCATCACCGTCATAGCTCCCTGTAAATGTGTCTTGTGTTGTTCAGTTGACTGACAGGCCCAGTTGGCTCAGCGGGAATATTCCTTGGCTGCCTGTCGAGCGTCTGTCTTCAGAGACGGGCTGGTGTCAGACCCAGCCTCACCTATGTCTGACGACACACTCACATGTTCAGCAGAGCCAGCGTTTGAATGCACTTTATAGGTCCTTTTCCTGACGTTCAAAAGGAACACTGACAGAATTCTGTACAATTCTGAAACTGGACGAAATGAAATATTGCTTCAGAAGAAGCGTTTTACATACAATATATAAAGAGTATGTTGCCAGGTTCCACTCTCCCACTCTGGTAGAGTGTTCATAGTTATGTGTTTGATCCAGTTTGTTCACTTGGAATAAAGAAACAAAAGGACAGTGATGTAGTCGGTGTTGTGTTTGTTTATCTTATCAGTCTAGCTGCTGATCAGGTCAGAGCACTGAACTGCTGGTTTGTTCCCCACTCATTGGTTTATGTGTAACTGACAAACTGTTCACAGCAAAAGAGATAAAAGGCTGAGTCAGGGCTGCTTTTTAGGGAATCTAAAGTGCAGTTCCTGGATCGTACATGTGCAGTCATTCTTCTACACTGTGTACCAGTTTAACCTCTCCATACCCTCAACTTGAGTTTGTTGCATCATCTTGAAAAATCAAATCAAAGATAAACAGGGAGAAACACTACACATATATATTAACAGCAAACCCAGAGGGACATAGCGCAATGTTGCTTAAATCCAAACGGTCTGCAGTGTGCCCTTCATATCGACGCCTTCCAGAATTTAATGAAGAAGGCTGTGAGATGTTGGGCCCAGCAGCTGGTAATTGGACCTTTGAGCTTCCATATACTGTTCCCAAATGTCAAGAATGAACTTCCATGCTCAAAAAGTGAATTAATAAGAATTGAGTTCATACTTGATCTTAAGAATAGTACTTTCACCATTAAAAATACCTTTAAGGATATGAAGTATGTTGAGTTAAATATATGTATATATATATATATTTTCATCACTCCAGAGGTTTGGAGCTGAATGAAATGCTCATAAGCTGTAGCTGTGATCGCTGCCAGCATTTGTGCCAGCTGCCCCTCCATGTCCTGCTATTATTACAGCCATGTCTGAACTTTGCCAGTCAAGCTAGTGACCAGTGTTACCAGGTGCCAAAAAGCAAATAATCTGCTGAGCTTTGCAGGTGAGCAGCAGGTTTGCAGGGCTGCAGGACCCCAGGACAAAAGATCAAACATGCCTTTCTATTATGCCAATTTGCTAAAAACTTATACAAACAATGATTAGTGCACACCCAGCAACATTGCTGCTGAAGTGGAATCTACAAAGTTCTTGGGATTGCAGGAAGTGGTGTTTATAAAAACTGAAATATTAAATGACAGATTTGTGTTTAAAGATTGACCATCCACCACCGTCTAGACAAATGGAGTGTATTGCATGACATACAGATGATTATGATAAAGTTCCAGTGGGGTTTTTAGTGATTTGAAATATTTTTGCAAATATCAGTGTCCTGATCTTCCTTCAGGAACAGCTCTGTACAGCACAAATTTTCAAGATGATCCACGTGCTTCATCTTATTATTAGATCTTATTGACTGAGGTAACCACGCTTAACGTAACAGCAAGGCCATATTGTTAGGATTTTGAATGGAGTTTGGTGTTAATTCTGTGCAGTTTCTCTCAGTGACAGACAATGCAAACCAGTGGCTTTCTTGTGTGTTGCTGTTGTGGTGTTGTCTGTTTTGTATCAGTGTTCAGTGTGTTTTGAGAGGAATGAGGGCAGTTCTTGTTCAGACTGGGTCTGCTCTGAGAACAATGCCAGGCACAAACACATGAAGGCAGGGGATTAGGGCGGGGGGTGGGTGGGTGGGGGTGGCGCACATCAACGGTTATGGACTCATTTCTTTACACACTGTTCTCCTGTTTGGGGTTTCTGGTGGGTCTGGAGGCTGAATCATGTGGCACACCAGCTGGAGATAATTGAGGTGAAACTGGCACATATTGTAATTGTTTCACAAAGCTTCCCAGTATGCTCAGCCGAGTCCAACAACCTCAAAAGGAATTTCAAATGGGGAGTTATTTATGCCCATTTTTAATAAGCTTGTGATTGTTGGAGCTGTTTTTAAACTTAAAACCACATTAAGTGAGGGAGACTTTTTTTGATAAATGTCTTAATATTTTTTTCACCATCATGCTTTCAGGATATATCAAGAACAGTTAAATGATGGATGGAATAGTAGAAATCTTCATTAGGGATTTGACTGTGAACACAGTTGGTCCACTGCCCTTCCTGCATCTGCAGCATCCTTCCTCCACAGCAATATGGCTGCATGCCCGGTGGCCCTGTATATTTTCCATTACACAAAGCTCACACAGGGCTGGGTGGCGTGCCAGGTTAAGCCTCTCCCTCTTCCCATGGCCCTTGGCTGGGGGATGACCAATACGCTTTAGCACAGTGACAGAAGGGGCTTCAGGGGTCACTTGTTCCCAAACATCCATATCAGCCCGCCTGACTTCCTGGAACTGTACCAAGTTCTGGCTGGGACTCCTGACTTTGATCCTGGACTCTAATTAACAGTGGATTAGTGTGAGAGCAGGGGGACCAGCTGAGATGCACGATACTGTTTGTCTCAACATCTCCAGCGTGGACAGGTATATTTGAATGTAACCATGGCTGTGCAACACTGAAGGAGGATGCTACAATATTTTTCTCTGTACACCATAGTGCTTGGCACTGACACGACTTGACAGTAAACAGGAAAATGACCAGTTGAAGTTCAGGATCTTCTTCTTCATGCAAAATGACCAAGAGTTTCCAGATTTTTAAATCACTGACACTTCATCAACTTCATTTTCATCTGGGCCTCCTCCCATTATACGCACTACCCCCCGTTCATTCTGATGTTCTTCCCACTGCTTGACACCCCCGACTAGCTTTCAAAAATGTGGTTCATGTTTGTATGAAGTATATAAATGGCTGTAGAAAACAATGTACTGTAACACAGACAATGAGGCAGCCTAGGTAATTTTCCAGCCAACTGCAGAGTAAATCTGAGTTAAGATTCTAATAATGCACATTTTGGTGAAACAAACAGCTTTGTGTCATACCCATAGTCCAATCTGTAGTGTTTACCTCTTATGTGTCACACATGGGAGACCCTTAACTTGAAGTGATTTGAATTGAATGAAGATTACATATATCTAACAATATGTTTAAGTAAAAGTACACCTCTTCAGATTGTTTTACTCACATTGAAACAAATTTAACAGAGATCAGGTACCTGCTGAAATGACCTTAATCAAAGACAGGGCTTTCATGTGTGACTTTCTTGTTAGATCTAGCCTAATAATTGATTTTTCTTCTTTGAATTAGTGTAATCATTTTATTTCTAGCAAGGAAACATTATAATGGTTAGTTAGCTTTCTGATAAGTTTCAAAATGGAGTTATCTTAAAAAAAAAAACTGCTGGAATCAGCCTTAAGAAACCCATACAGGCTGGACAAACGTTGTCCCAGTCCACTGTAAGCTGCTTGATCTCCACCATTAGAGCTTTTGTAGAATGTAAACTAAAGCACGAGGTCATTAAATACTTCAATAAAGGAATGTAGAGCAGATCTGGACTCCTAAACCTTTCACTTCAATAGCATCTGCTCTTGACAGTCAGACACAATAAAGCTACAATATTAGCATCAAAGACAGAAAGACACAACAGGATCTTGTAGTTTTCCTCTCTATTAACATTTCTACCAACATGCTTGTGTATTTCAGTCACATTCAGTTGTCCAGTCTTTGATCTCTTGCTCTCTTACAGCTGAGGAAATGGACTTTGAAAGCACAACCATCTGAGTGTGTACTCAGCGGGAGGGGTGTGAATGTTGCAGGGTTTGTTCAAGCTGATTGATGACTGTGTGAACGGCTAATCTGATCCCTGTTCAGTGTGAGCTGTGAAGGGTGTATACGGTGAGGTCGTCAGAGTGGAGGACAGGATATGGTGATAAGGGAAGAGGAACCACTCCCTGCCTGCCTCGGTTTCCTGAGAAGAGCCTGGCTGTCTGCCACTGCAACCCCACCCCCAGCCCCGGCCTCACACAACACTTGAACACCAAGTGGGGGTATGGGGGGACACTTTTTTTCCAAAGTAGACAGTTTTTTCAACTACTGCCAACAAAGTCAAAGGTGTCCACTTCTGGGTAGATTACAGTGAGATTTACTGGAAATTCTGCGGAACAGAGAAGGAATCCTTTTAATTTCAACAGTATTGTGACATTTCCAGTAGAACCATCCTCAGAACGAAGAATGATTCATTTTTAAGACCTGAAAGAAGATTAAAATGTTCCTTCCAGAAATGGTTTCTGGAAATCATTTTACCTTCTACCTTCTCCAAAATGATGTCAGGAGGACAGATACCACATTTGCTACTGATTAGTTAGAGCCAAACCAATGGAAAACAATATGACAATCCATTATAAGGCTCCATTTTATTGTTAAAATTCTCTACTTCATGTGTTTTTTTATCGTTTAAATTTCCTCTTCACATTACTGTGCTGCATTTCTGTTGTGTAGGATCCTCACCGTGTAAATTAAAGACGTACGGCAAGATTTAAACATGCTCATTCCAAGTATGTTTACAACTTCATATGCTCACCAGCTGTGTCATTAAGTGACGTTGAACACTCCAAACATCCAGAGAGCAGGGAGCAGTCTGTATTTGGACTTGTTGCATAATCCTGACCTTTGTAAGCCTTTCCACTGTTGCTTTCTTGTATCTCTGTTTAAACAGAACAAGCTGTCATCTCTGTTTAAAGTGATTCAAAGGTACTTTGAAGTTTAAGATGAAACCTCCAACCGCCCTGCTTGTTTATTGTACCTGTTCCAGTCCTTGGGCTGTTTCTGACCCCAGTGGAAAGAGAGTTGTGTGGCTGAGAGCCTCGAAGTCTAAGCAAAGCTGGTTTCCCACTAAGACTTTCAGTAGCAAGAGGGAGGTGGCTCCCTACTGATGTTTTTGGTCAGGGGTTCATGAAAATGACAGTGGTGGGAGTTGTTACTGTCCCTGCACTGCAACAAAAAAGCTACATGTTTTCTGTGGTCACACTCACCACATTTACAAAATTCAAATTGGTGTTGTTCCTCAGTAAAGCTCACACTTCAGTGACTTTCCATCTGTAATTAAACATTGTTATTGTCTGTTTGATGTGCCATCTATGAGATAACATCAGCTGCCTGGAAAATGGCTGCAGAAAAGACTGCAAAGGGCAAATGTGCTTCAAAAGATATCATAGTCTTATAACACAATTTTTGCATTTGCTGTCCACATTTCTTGTTGATGATGAAAAAATGAGTTTTTGTCTGTAAGATTGCAGCATTTGTATGTTCAGATTGGACAGGATTTAGTCAGTAAATATCTGTTCTCAATCAATAAATACTGTAGATTGTAAACTTTAGATATTGGCATGAAGCCCGATCTCACAGGAAATATAACATAAGATTATATAATATTATCTATCTATATTATATGATCTATCTATCTATCTATCTATATGTGTGTGTGTGTGTGTACACACACACACACACACACACACATGTATATATACATACACATATATATACATACACACACACACACGCACACACACACACACACACACCACACACACACACACACACACACACACACACACACACATATATACTGAAATGTCCAAGTACTGATTTGCCCTGAACATTCTTTTTTCCATGCTGGAAATGGGCTTCCATAAAAAAGTTATTGAGACATAAAGGTAATGACATAGAAATATATAGGCTCAATGCAATCTGGAGTGCAGTGATTGAATTAAAATTGTTCAAAATGTCCCAGACTGAAACCAAGTTAGCAATATAACTCTGTAAAACTGAGGCAAAACTCAATTTATAGCAGAACTACCTTTGTGACAGCAGTTTCGATATTGAATAAAATTTATTTATTTATCAAATTTATAGAAAATGAGTAGACATGGTACAATAGCAATTTTGAACGTCTGTTCCACAACATTGAGTACTGATAACTCCTGAAAATGACATGATTTTTTGTCTTTTTACTATCTTCTAAGCTCCAAATTAGCCATTTATATACACTTTGCTCATGATTGCTGTCTTTAAATATCATACACAATTGCCAATATTCCTGCAATGAAAAGAGTCATTAGTGTGTGTAGCAAAATGTAAGTTGTTCATAAAGTACTGTCGCCCACAACAAGCACTTCTACTTTATGCATCTGTAAATGTGGATATGTTATTAGTGGGCCATTTTTGACTTTCACAAACTGTTGTCTAAGCCAGTCAGATCAGCAGTAATATGTACTGTAAATCAGGTACACATTCCCAAATGTCCCCTATGGGAGATTGTGTTATCTTATGTTATCTTGCGTGTTATCTTATGTTATCATATCAATGCTCTATAGAGACCCAGATCAAACCCATTTTTGATTTACCTATTAATACTTATTCCCCCAATTCCTCACAATTATACTTCAATTTATTTTTCCTGGCAAGGATGATCTTCCACAGAATTTCATAAGTTTCACGGGCATGTACTATATCTCATAGATCCTGTTGATGATAGATCAGTCTGGATGGTAGTTATGAGCAGTATAAGTACTTTCTGTGTAGAAATAGATTGGCAATCATGTACAGTTTGTAACTAAAGTTATGTCTCAGCTGAGCTTAGTTTGAATCCAATCACAGTTGGTTGATCCTGATTTTGCTTTCCTGCTGGTACAGTGTAAGCTTCTCTGCAGCTCAATAAGGACCTCATCAGATTATACAGACGGACTGTGAGTAGAAATGCCATGCATGATGGTCTTGTGGAGTTTCAAGCTTTCTGTTTCAAGTCAAAAATCATGTGAAAGTAGAAGATGCCACCTAAATGTCAAGTCAATGCAGACAGAGCGGAGGCTGAGCAAGGAAACTCTCTTCTTTCCCACAAACAAACCTTCCTTAGGGAAAAGAGAAGAGCACAGGTCCTGCTCTGACTCTGCTCTGCACCGCTCCAAAACAAACTCAAAGGGAGGAAAAGTGTTGTGGAGGTACGAAAGTTTTTTTTTTTTTTTTGTGTATTTCTGAGCCAGAATTGGAACACAAGGTAACAAGATATGGGCTGAACTACGCTGCCTGTGTGTGTGTGTGTGTGTGTGAGTGTGTGTGTACACACTCACACACACACATTCACATAGATTTGAATATGTACATATGCATACATACACATAGATAACATATTCACATGTTTCATTAAAAGTTTATTGAAGGTGCATTAACTCTTTTTTTTGGCACTTGTTGGCAGCATAATGAGCTGTAAACACAACACTGACTAGCAAACAGTTGTCTATTGAACACCAGCAGACAGAGATCATTCCTGTGGAGTTGTAAAGTTGCATTAAAGTTACGGGACAGAAAGCTAAAACAATAAGATGGCAGATGCTGTGCAGTGAATGCTCCCTTTTGTTGTGATTTACATGTAATCGTATCTACAGTTTAATTATGATTAAATATATTGTTTCATTTCATCAAAGAAGTGTTGTGACTATGAACAGTTATTATGCATCAAATTCAAAAACACCACTCAAGAAAAAGTATCATTGTTTGGTAACAGGATACCATTAAAAATCTTAGAATTGTTATTAATCCATATTTCATGACCATATTATTAAAGATCCTTGATCATGTCCTTTCTTTCTGTCATTTACACTTACATGGCTTTTCACAGTTTGCAACACAGCATGAATTAAATTAATCTTAATCCAAAGTGCCAAAACACATTTTAAGTAAAGACATTGGCGAAAACGCAAAGAGACAACAGAATACATTAGAGAGACATTTGGCACAAGATATTTTATACCTCAAAACTTTTCCAAGGGAGTCTAAGATATATTTACTTTTTGAGAGACAATACAACTCTGCTCTGTTTCTTAGTGAACAATTTCAAGGTAGTCTACTCCAGTCAGGGCGAAAGAGTCTCAGTAAGTAAATTCATATGCTGGATTAAATAATTCAGACAAGGATGGTGCAAAACACACAGCACATTCTTCTTTTATTTTTGACTGTTCTGCTCTGTGCAGGTTGCTTCACCCCAGCCCTCGCCCTTGTTTTGCTAAAACACAGTGTCACTGAGGCAGAATCTAATTAGAAACAGCCCAATAAAATTCCAGCTGTCATTTGTAAATGCATCTGTATTCCTTCCAAGCTGTTACATAACTTGGCTTGTGTTCTGCACAGATGCTGGAACTCGTTTCTGTCTTTGTCCTCCACACAGATCCTCCTCTCACGTTTCCACCAACCTTACATAATCTTTATTTATCACTGCCCTGTTCCTCTGCCTGAATATTTCAGCAGAAAATGACAGGTTGAAGAAGGCACTCTGCTTCAAGTGCTGTTTAATCTTCCACTTCCCTCCTCAACCAATGGTTCATCTCATGTGCCACAGACTGTAGATGCTGCCTACAACTGAAGTCTGCTCAGTAACAGTGAAGTGTGGCACGATAATCTGGGCAGATGGGCTTTTTATTTCATTCTGTGGTTGACACACTTCTGTACTTACTGCTTGTCATACTGGAGCTCAAGAGGCAGAGTGGAAATTATTCATATAGTGTATAAAGGATAAATGGCTGTATGCTGCTTTTGTTGGCACAGGCTGGTCTGCATAGAGCTCTGCAGCAGGGTGGGTGGGGTGGTGGGGCTGAGGGAGGGGCAGGGCTAACAGGGAGTCACCACTTGATGCTTCATTAGCACCTCTGACTGACATGCTGAGAGTGCTGGGAGCTAAAATCCCCTCAAGCTAGGCCAACTGTTTGAACAGACTGATGTGTTGCCCCGGCCCCCTTTAAAGGACGTGACAAATAAAACACACCTGGAACAGCTTACACACTTGCTAATGTTTGTTGGATCTGATGGGTCTGACTTGTGTCCTCTCTCATGTCCTCTGAAGAAGGTATATTGTATATTAAAAGGCCGAAGTTGCAGCTGAGACAACATCTCCTTATAGAAAATTATTGACAGGCAAACCTTTCTGTGGGGCAGTTTCTCGAAAAGAGTACTCATCTAACCCTACTTCTGCACTCCTATAACAGTGTCAGACTATGATGATCAGTCAAAAAAAATAAAAAAAAAAATAAAAGGATCAAATTCAATGCGGCACAGATATCTTTTTCTTATTCCATGCATTGTTCTTTGTCAAAACCTGCCACCTATATTACCCACAATTCAGTCAAACAGTTTGGAGCAGTTTCCCCAAAAGCCTGCATTGACTTATTGACCTAATTGGTGTTCAAAAGAGGTGACACTTTATTTGAATAACTATGACATGACATCTGCCATGAACATGGAGTGTTTCTAAATGTTTCTGGCTATTGTCATGATGTGTTATTTGGTCAGTTATGTCAATTTTAATGCTAAGTTGATATTGTTTGAGACATGATATTAACCAAGAAACCTGTCAGAAACATTTCATAGCAGGACTGATTATCAAACTTAAGAAGCTATTTAGCTTTATGTATTAACTTATGCATTAATATTACACTATACTCATATATGGTTGGTTTTGACAGTGGCTGTCATGATACCATTATAATTTTGTCATGAATAATTTACTAGACCACAACTTAAGTGGTTCAATTTGAAGTAGTTATTAAAATGTCATTAAATGTTATAAGGCCAGTTTGATGACAGGGGGTACATGAACTTTACTGAGGTGATTTACAGAGTTTCCAATTCACTTCAATTCAGTGTTATTTCCATATAGAGCTGGTACAGACCAAAGTCTTTATCTACAGAGACCCAACAATTCCCTCATGAGCAAGCGCTTGGTGACAGTGGCGAGGAAAAACTTCCTTTTAACAGGCAGAAATCTCAAGCAGAACCAGGCTCTGGGTCAACCATCTGCCTCGACTGGTTGTTGGGTAAAAGAGAGAGAGAGAGAGAGAGAGAGAGAGAGAGAGAGAGAGAGAGAGAGAGAGAGAGAGTGACAGACAGAAATGAAATAGTAACAGTGACAGTTCTAATAATAGACTCTCAACTATTTGTAGTATAGTGTATATAGCATAGTATATACAAATATGATATATTTATGTATGTGATATATGTAGTACTACATACTGGGAACAGATAGTATATGTACGTAATACAGCATTATGGATGTAATAATAATCGAAGTATGACCAATAGTAGTAGCAGTTGCAGGGGATGTCAGGCAGGGCCATGGCAGGAGGAGCTATAATCCAAAATCCAGGTTCAGCCACTGTCCATGGGAACCTGCCAGATGACAAAGCACAAAGACTCCAGAGAAGAAGCTAACTTAGTAACATGCCTTGGTAGGACATGAAAGCGTGCAGATGGAGAGGGAGAGAAGAGCAGAGGAGCTCTGTGTATCTTTGAAAGTCTCCCAACCGTCTAATCCTATAGCAGCATAACTAAGTTCTGGTCCAAGGCAAGCCTGAGCCAGCAGTAAGATGAGAGTCAATATTTCTGGATTGTATAAGCAAGCCAAACAAGGAGGACATGTTTTGGCCTGGTATGCAGTGAGGCTCTTTTTGGACCTTTGGAGGTAGTGGCCCAGAGTTTGCAAAGCAAAACCTCTACTGCCTGTGCAGCCCTGGAGTATGGATATAGGCTCTAAGGGAGAACGATTTGGTAAGGAAGCCTGTGGGCAAAGTTAACACCTGTGCAAACCACAGCAATCTTGATATGCTCCCTCCCTTGAGGAGCCTGAACCTCTGTCTGCTGGATTCAGGGGTGGCACAGTGGAGGCCCCAGTTCTTTGAAGCCCTGGACTAAAACAGAGCTACTGTAAGTCGAAGATTTGGTCAAGAGGAAATGAGAATGGCTGTTGAGAGAGAAAGCACCCACTTTTGCTGAGCAACAGAGAAGATAAAGGGATGCATCAGTGCTGCATGACCTATAGTCAGTCACCGGAATTTGATTTTCCCATGTGGGTCCATGTAGCACTGAGGATGCAGAATCACATTACCACACCTTTGAGTGTGTTCAAAATCATTTTGGGTAACAATTTGCTTGAATCTCATGTAACTCCCAGCTTCATTGCTGTATACCAGGTTCACCATGTAATGCAGGTCCAGTATCTTGTGAATTCATAATTCAGTCTTATCCTCATTATGGGCATGGAAAACTTAAACCTTGTAGTTTGAATCTACCCCCTTTTACTGTGATATAAAATACAGTGTATTGTTGTTGGTATCAGTTTCATGTCTGTATGAGAGTCAGGTGTGTTAGGTAATTATTTTGAAGTTTAAATGTTGTGTCTTGGTGCAGTTGCCAGCAAAAATGCTTTGCTTCAAACACAGTGTCCTCATCCAGCCAAAATATTATTTCCCCCAGATTTCTTACTCTCCAGGATGTGAGATCTGGTTGCCAGTGCCAAGAACACTTGGATAGACTGCAGGCCTATCTTACTGAAACACAGCTGCATCCTGTTGGAGCCGCTTCAACCATTTATACCACCATCACCACACAGAGGATCACACACTGTAGGTAATCTGCCTGCTGCAGAAATACACTCACACATTTCCAGCTCCCTCAGTCTGACCAACGCACATGATTGTTATCATCTGAGACTGAGCTTTCATGTGCATCTCTTTGTCTTTATCCTGGTTTCCACTGCATGGTATGGCTCAGCTCAACTCATTTTTGTTACCAGGTACTTTTCTAGATTTCATTTTCCATTGCAGATAGTACCCTCTAAGTGTAGGTGGGATTCTTAGCTGATTGTCATAGCAACATGGCGTGAAACTGCTGTGGCATCATCTTACGCATGACACAAACACAGGAACAATGGACAGTATTGAAGGGATGGTGTTCTTGATTGTCAGTGGCAGTCTGTGGCTGTTTGTCACAGCAAGGATAAGACTGAAATATAGTTTTATAAACTTTGTTTCAGAGAAGGCAGAAAGAAGCAAGACAAAAGACTGCTGAAAAAACAGGAGAGTTAAGGAAATCGTACATCAGAGCACAGATGACGGGGTGCCTCTGGTTGCTCTGTGTTGTGTCAGTGATGATTCTCTCTGACTGATAAATGGTCTTGTCACTCCACCTTTTAGTATAGGCTCAGCTTGCTTGGAACCTTAACTTAGGTGATACCAAAAAGTACCAGGTATCAGGTACACAACACAACAACTAGCCACTGGAAAACCAAAGAAGAGCAGTTCCAAGCAAGTTGAACTGAGGCAAGCCATACCATGCAGTGGAAATGCTGCATTTGTGTAAGGCTGTAAAGCAGAAAAATTCTTCAGCACTGACCAATAAAGGTCTAGCAGGTTTGGCTTTATGTGGTATTTTTATTTTAAGGCGCCAGTAGCACCTTAAATTGAGAATGACTTTTGGGGCGTTAAATACCAGTCATGGTTTCATTATTATGTCTAAATATGTAAATCTTCAAAAGTGGCAGATAATATTTGAGTGGCAATAAAAAAGAAAAAAAAAACTTGCCTGCCACAATTGCAGTGCATAGTGGACAGGCACCTCTGATATGGACCAGATCTGATGGTAGAGTTGAGTTTCAGTCCCATGTACTAGTGTGGTAATGTGTTTAATTAGACTCTCACTGACATGACTTCAATCTAGGTCTATAGTCATAACCACTTAAAGGATCAGGCTGATGATACTCCAAAATGTTTTTACTGTCAACCAATCCCATGACAAGACTTAAAAACAACAATTTCTAAAACAGCCAGTCACTGTAGTTTTTAACAATTGTTGCTCAAACAGGAGGAAGTAGTTCATTAGCTGAACACTATTTTCAGCGGTGGATTAATTCACAGTGGCAGACTAGTGAGTATTTTGGGCAGCAGGACGGTGTATGTGGGGTTCAGTCAAAACAGAGCAAAAAGAGACAGTGCACCAGTAGTAATAGCGGTATATTAATTGATTGAGACTTAAGTGTCACTATTAAATAAGTATATTATTTACAGAAATAAAAAAATGAATTGCATTTAATTCACATATATTGATATTTGTCTTGTTAATAACTCTTTGAAACCAGATAGTGGTAGGTGTAAATGTTGACAGGCTGAATTGTGCTCGCCTCTTAAGTCACTGTGAATCCCCCCACCCCCCTTTCTTCCTGTGCTGCAGGACCACCACACTGATGATAAAGACCTCGGTGTGAAGAGAACAATGGCTGGGAGGGATGTGTTTTCCGTTGGAAAGAGGACACAAGGAGGATAGCTTTTAGTTTTTGTTTAGAGTACAATACAATTTCTTTAAAGAAGAAGTTTAAATAATATTCTCCTTTGCCCAACAGTCTCAGAGAATCAGTAGAGTCAAAGGTCAAGGCTTATTTCTCTTCTGTCAATTTTATTCACATGAACCTGCCTGTGAACTTTTATATGCTTCTGCTGCAGTCTTACAGAAGGCTTGTATGTGTGGTTTATAAGCCAATACTGAGCAATGCTACATCTCAGTCATGTCTTGTTTACAACGAGTGTATTCAATTTCATCACACATCACTCTAATTCATTTCAGATTATTGATTTCTTCCCTGGTCTCCACCACTTGAAGTGATAAATATTTCACACGGAGTCACATGTCATAGGTTAGCTGTATGAAGAAAGCACATTACAGCTGTCTATGCTTTACAGCATATCCATGTGAGAGTCACCTGGTGTGAAACATGGGTTTGGGTTTGGGTTTATTTGCTAACAGAGTAATGAAGAGATTAACAAGATGATACAGAGAGAAA
This sequence comes from Chaetodon auriga, assembly GCF_051107435.1. Classification (NCBI taxonomy): domain Eukaryota; kingdom Metazoa; phylum Chordata; class Actinopteri; order Chaetodontiformes; family Chaetodontidae; genus Chaetodon; species Chaetodon auriga. Next base: position 2,439,255 of record NC_135090.1, on the reverse strand, counting down.
GAGGGAATTATGGGTGTATGGTATGTTCAGTTTCTTATTTTCTTTTTGAATAAAAAGCAGCAAAAACAATGGGTACTAATCATTTTGGTGACCATCTAGCACTGCCACCTTAACCCCTTTACTAACATTTGGCCTCAAGGTTTTCCAGAGATTTGCATGCTTCCCATAGGATGAATCCTAATGGTTTTGGTGAAGACTTCTCGTGCCTCTAGTGTCACCCCAGTGATCATTTTATCCAACACGTGACAGGAGTATTAATCAGTCATTCCTGTGCTTTAACTAGATATCTCTGACTGTGTGGATGCTGATTTGCACTTTTTTTATCTGTTGTTTGATAGAAAAACACTTGCAGCAAAAGTAAGGGGGGGACTTTTATTGTGAAGAATTTATAAAAATCTAAACATGTTGATTCACCATTTTACAGCTACTCCTTTGACTGCAAGTCACAGGCATGGATCAGCCCACTGCTTTTATACCTCATGCTGCATCATCAGTTAAAGACACAATGTCAAGCAGGTAGCCCGAATGTAATTGTAAGATGCAAAGTAGATGCAAATCCCTGCTGTGCTTGGCTGACTGGGAGAGTGAAACTCTGTTTTGGTCTCCACCAACCCCTGAGAGAAACATCTAGTTATTTAGCCTCTAGATGCTCTACTATGTTCACCAACAATGATCTATACAAGGCTAAAAAGCTCAGTAGAGCTGATGAGAATTCAAGAGTTAATGATAACTCTCAGTGGGTTTGTCAAAATGAGCAACACTTTTCACGGTCAACAGTGTCAACAGCTGGCAACAGTAACAGCAGCACATTTTCACCTAATAAATATAAATCCCATACAACCTTGAGCTACTGTCCATCACTGCAGACAATTTTCTGTTCCATCATCCTCCTACCTCAGAGGCAGCTATTATTTTCAGAACATGTCAGTTTACAACAAAATTCACCTTGTTTGAAATCTAAGTAGCTCCACCATCAGGAAATATTTTACAGTGGTCAACATCAACATTTAGTTGTCATCCTGTTGGATAATCAAACTCAGACAACAGAGAAAAAGCAAACACAGACCTTGTATAACAGAAATGTGCATTTAGAAGCATAGTTTATAGGACATATTTGTAATCTCAAAATCTAAAATTGACATTTATGAGCAAGCTCCACAGTCCAGACAATAAGTAGGCATTACTCATACATACACACATATACAGACATGTACAATAAGGAATTAATCATTTATTTATTTTACATACCTTTGGGTCACCACTTCCAAAGAGGAAAAGTAACAAACAAATGAATACAGTATGTCAGTTCAATCAGTGTGATATCAAAACGTGTGACTTCTACATTAAATTAATGTCTACTTCACTTCACAGGAATACACAGGACAAGAACTTGGTCTAAATGAGCATTTATTAACCCACCATCTATCAATGCAGGATTAATTAAATAACTGACAATAACACCCTAATGGTCGAAGTGGAACAAACAAGCGATATTGATCTGGAGATGATGAAGTAAACTACGCAATGAATTGGGCAGTGGTGAAAGAAAGGACATGATCAACTATGGTTGTAGTAATACCTAATACTAAGATATCTATGGTGAAATTTGAGGGTTAAAACTATTATCTCAGTATCAACCAAGTCATGAGGAGGAAGTAAGATGGATGTGTCTACTTTGACCTGTGTTGGCCATTGCTGTTTCTTGGTTGAAAACCACAGCAATGGATGGAACCCCTTCATGACAGACTTTGGGGTGCCTTTTGGTGACGTGTGGTTGTCAAGCAACCTGCATCTCTCTTGCTGGTTGAGGGCAAAAGAACTCACTATTTTTTGGGCGGATGACACAAAACCTTCAGAGGTCTTCAAACTAACCTGCAGTAATTGACAAAAGTTAAAAGGCTAGGGAGACAGAAGAGAAAATAAGAGAAAATGGGTATAATAATATTTGCTTTCTTTGATATTTTGTGAGTTTATTTTGTTTATTGTAAGACCAAAATCACTAAGAGCAATTGTGAAACGTAACAAACTGGCATACATCTCTCAGCTGAAACTACAGATGTCTATACTACTGGACTATTGCTTCATGAGGGACAGTGACATTATGAGACAGGGTAGGCTGCAGCTACAGCTAGAACTTTTACTTTTTCACATTCTGGTAATATCATTTTGTAACTAAAACTTGTAACTAAAATTCTAGCCATATCTTAGACATAGTGCCTTAAGTCCTGGCTTTAAATGGGCTCTCCACAATGAGCCCCTATAGCAGGAAACTGATAGCAACACACTGTTGGCAGTGATAAGACCAGAGCCAGCCTTCTTTGTGAAGTGTGTGAGCATGTATGTCTGTGTCATTCTCTACCTGTATCTTTTTGCTAAACCCAGCTCTACAGTGACATTCAAATGACTCAACGTGGATGATACAACATGGGTTTAGGACTAAGTTTAGTTTACGTACACATAAATATGACTATTTAATTGGGTCACTGGGTTGCTGTCAGCTCGCTGTAATATCCTGACTTCTTGAATATCATGCGAAGGAGAAACCCAGTGTCCTTAATCAGGGAAAGGGATTATATTTCTGCTTGAGAGTTTTCATGGCCATGTATATGCCTAATAGGGTTTTTACAAGCGCATTGGTTTATGACCCTAAATTAAGACTGCCATTGCCATAGAAAGATGTGGAAGGTAGGTTTGTGAGCAAAGCAGCTAATTTCTCTGTTACTGACTACAAGAACCAGTGTCACATGTGATGAAACAGGTTTTTTATTAAACATTATCCTTTACTGCAGTAAAAACTATGCCAATGCTAGATCAGAAGTATGTAATGAAGGGCATAAATCTAATTAAAGGATGAGCCTGGTTTTATTCTATATCTTTACTTTTGTCAACAAATCCCATGAAAAGACCAAAACACCATGAAACAAACAATGTTTTAGTTCAACTCTCTGACTTCCCTACTGTGGCTCTCTTTTCCCAAGCCCATAGGTTCCCATTGAAGATGTAAATCTTTGAAGAGACCATATTATGCTTTTGGGGTTTTTTCCCTTCCCCAAGGTAACACACCTTGGGGTGTGTTACCTTGAGCTTTATAGAGCTTTTTTTGTGCTTGTAAAAGGTCTGCAAAGTTACAAAACCTAAAGTCCTTGCAAAGGGTGCTATTATTTCTGGAAGAAACACCTTGTCAGTAGTCCAGCCTTTTCATCCATTACTTGCCTATGTCATTATGTAACACAGCACCACCTTCAGCTCGGTGGCCATCTTCCACCGAGGTGACCATCCCACCCGCCTTGAAGATCTTAAGGATCTTGAGGATGTTAAGACCCAGAGGAGTAACTGTACTTTTGATAGAAATATGTTGAAATTGTGTATATTTTAACATTGGTGACAGCACAAGCTCAAGGATGGCTAGATACTGGCTGTCCGTGACCTGTTTTTATGTTTTATGTGGTTTTACTGTTTATTTTGTTGGTAAGCCTGTTTAACTTTGGCATTAGCTTCTGTCAAAGCTAATGTGACTTCTCCCACAGACTGGGAACGATGCTGTACTAATTCTGTAAAACTGAGTGACAGCTGAAAGAAGCTGGGTAAACATTTAGTCTCATTTGAAGCAACTAAATAACAAGAGTACTGAGTTTGATGGCAATAACATAATAATAATAATAATAATAATAATAATAATACTGTTTTTTTTCCCCATTGCGTTTTGTATGTTTATACTATAGTGCTAGCTCAGCTAGCATTAGCTAATGTGGTTCCTCCCTCAGATTGGTAGCAATGTTGGACTAATTGTGTAATATTGTGGAACAGACAAGAGAAACTGTGTGAGTACTCATTTGAAGCCAACTAAATAATGAGAGAAGTAGGTTTGAGACTATTTTTACATGTTGCATTTTGCATTTATACTGAAGAGCTAGCTGAGCTAGCACTAAGTTTGCCTAGCTCCTGCTGCTGTAGGTTTATAACAGGTAAGGATGCTGCATCTCCCAGCATATTCAGTCCTGTGATGTCATTAATATGTGTCAGCAGACTGATGTGCTACAGCAGTGAAGGTTATATTGATAATTGATAAGGTCTGTGTTTCTATGTTGAAAGCTTTCCATTCATATCTACTGTTTCAGATAATTGTCTAAAAGTTTACATCAACAAAAAAGACAGAATCTCTCCTTCCTTGTCTTGCTCATTGTTCTCTTTGGCAAACAACAACATGGTGCAATTTTGCCATTGCATGGCAAGAAGTGAGATTAAATTAAAAAACAAACAAAAAAAACCCCATTACATTTTGCCCAGCGCTGCCATGATGATGAGGCTCAATGTTCCAATTAAGGAGATGATAAAGAGCTAAAAAATGTTTAGACTGGGTGACAACAGCTTAATTATAGTCGTCAGTGGTCTAACATTTGTTAGGCAAAAATATATTAGATATCAATGTCCAAATTAGCCTGTCGTCATATCTAATTCACTGGTTGAGTCTATGTACAGTCTTGTCTTTTCTATTTATTGTATGTTTGTTTACTATGAGCAGCGTATGAAGCTGCGGCCCCATTACTGGTTATATGTTTTGGACAAACTCAGTCAAAGTCACATTTAAATACAGTTAAACTGCTAAAAGTAGCTGGTGGCTCACACTGGCAGAATGAGTGTGATAAGGATTATGTCTCAGGGAGAGTGTAGAGTGTTCCTTTACTAGGATCACAATTGGGTGTTAAAAATAACTTCACTCCTTACCACAAACTGGATAATGACATAATTGCCTTGTCTCAGCAGTAATTCTGCTGTTTTTCTAATTTGTGTTTTTGATGAAATGTCTCTCCTGACTGATGAAACAGCCACAAAACATTCTTCAGTTTTGGAGATTACAGATGTGTTTACTTTGCATTACAACATCAAGAGTCCAACTTTAGGAGGGTAATACCTCTTGCAAGTTATTCAAAGAATGCCCACAAAAGGCCCAAAATAATCAGCTGAAAATACTGCCCCAACACATGTTCACAGATGCAAAAACAGAGTTATTTTTACTCCCTGGCCCTTGGCACTGTCCTGAGTGGTGAGTATACTGAGTGTGTACATGGGTGTGAGTGTGTAATCCCAGCTGAAATGAGAGCCAGTATGGCAGTTGAACCCTCTGGCCTGTGACAGACATCTCTCCAGGTCTTTGGGGTTGCATCTGCTCTCCACTGCTCTTTCCAGAGACACATGCAGTCCTAATTATCTTCAGAAATGTACTTTTAATATTACTGCCTGGACAGCATTGGGAATGACAGCACGGAAGTCAGCTCCATTTGCTAATGAACACTGTGAGATGTAGTCAAAAAGCTCACAAAAATATAATAGGCGAACCTTGAGTTAAAATAACTAAACTAATAAATAATAAACTGATCAAAAGTCAAGAATAAACATACATGTTCAAGAAAGCAAATGGGGAGATTGGTCGACTGGACACTACCCAACAGGTTAATTTAACTTGAATCAAACTATGTTTCTTGCTGCATTGAAGAGGCCTCACTCATGAGTAAATTTAGTTTCATATGATGGAAAGCAGTCCTTGAAAACAAATATTGCCGGAAGAAGGGTAGAAGGGTAGGGTCTGAACAGTAGATGAATTGCCTTGTCTAGTCTGAGACGATCTGAAATAGAAACTAGACGTGTGTGTCTGTGTATGTGCGGCATTGCTACTTCAATTTCTTGGTGATATTTAGAGACAAGCTGTTCTGGGTTCTACTCAGAGCCTTTTATATATTATATATTTCTCCCTTATGAGGAAACTAACCCACACAACCATGTTCAGCTCAAGGTTTATGGCATTACTAGTTTGACAAAAAAAAATGTTAAATCAAGAGTCCTTCCAGGATTCCTTGGGTGGTCCTTCTTGACAGAGCAGTTGCAATTGCTATGTTTACTAAATTTCCCTGGTGTGGGATCAATAAAGTTGTACCTTATCTTACCTTATTTTATCTATCCTGATCTTAAGACCATCCTTGAACAGAGACGGGGTTACATTCTCTCAGCATATCCAAACAACCTAAACCATTCACTCCATTAACGGATGAATAGCAGCATGCTGTTGAAAGCTCAAAAAAAGTGCAAATGGAGCTTTAGTTGAGATTTATTTGTCACACTTTGGATTTCTTAATTAACTTTTTAGTTTTAGAAGTACCTTACTCTGGATTGAAGTCTTGAACACTTGCCCCTAGCAGTTTGAGTGGTGAATCATCCAGCTCTGCATGGGGCTTTCGGTTATTGGTTTTGGGAGAATCATGTATATTTCACTCTGGATACATGCCAATTTCTTATTTGATCATTTCTCACGTCTAAAAAAATATGACCACAATATTCCGATATAAGCATGAGAAAATACAATATTTGCCAATACATATGGGTGCACATAGCTATTTTTAGTCAGCTACTCAGGTGAGTAGCAGGATTTTTGGTCATCATCCCATACATAGTGTAGTCTTGATAAATGCAATCTTTCTCATTGTCCTCAGTGTCTCCCTCACTGTCCTCCACTTCAGCCTCCTGCATGGCAAATGACGAAGATGCACCTCCCAGTCCCTGGTTGAGCCTCCAATTAGCTGTCTCCATCCACAGATCGACATCTGGCTTTGGGGCAAATGTCTGAATGTGCTTCAGGGCTAAGGGATGAGTGCGTGACAAGCGAGATCTATACCTGGATTTAATTATGTTTGGATGTGAAAATCCCTTCTCCAATGCTGCACTGATCAAAGGCAGCATAAGAGACTTATGATATATGAAATCATGTGTTGGTATTGTTCCTCCAACATCATAATTATTTTGCTCCACAACCATCATTGCTACTGACTAATCACACTGTTTTGATGTCAAAACTTTGTGTATATCTAAAAGTCAAAGGGCCATTCAGAGGGAGGAGTTACGGTCATCTGCAAATTTGTAGTTCATAAAAGATTTCAATGTATTACTTCAAAAAGGACATATCAGCCAATAAAAATAAGCAGACATACTTGTCAGCAGGATATCCCAACCCTTGCATTTTACCTCTCCATGGAGCAGGAAGATGGAAGACCTTTCTCTCTGGAGGAGGAGGTTCAGTGTGGAGAACATTGGCAGCAATGCTTGAAAGAAGAGGAGGTAGACTTCAGTCAGGGGGATGGAAAATGCATCCACCAGCCTTCTAAACCTTGGTTGTTTCTCATCTGTAAACAAAAACAGGTTGTGCTTAAAAGTACATATTTAGTCTGGTGTAATGCACCTGTACTACTGTCAATGAAATAAGCAACATACTTAAAACTTAAAATAGCTGGTAAGTGGCCCAAACTGCCGCAGAATTTGTGTAATACACTCCTCCAGGCTAAACCATCGCACTGAAATCGCATTTCCATGTACTCGCTCCCATGGAAGTCACAAAATTCTGGAAAAAAATTTTTTTTGTGTACACACACACACACACACACACACATATATATATAAAACATCAATAGCAAACAAATGAAAATGTCTGCATCTTGTTGCTTAACAGTGGAGCTGGTTGCATCACAAACCTGCCAGGTAACCTTTACGGTTGGTGCCTCCCTTAAACCATAACCCAACATCCAGAGTCAGATCCTCTGGATCAAATCTGGATATCTGCAATACATGAATTCAAAGACTTATTACAACACTATACAGCAAACTGTTTTACTTGGCATTGGGCTTAACAGATTGGTAATATAAAGTGTATATGTTTATATTTTGTATATACTGTTTTGTTTCTAATCTGCATTGCACTTCTTATATTAATCTTTACTAATCTTTACTGATGCTGCTGTATTCTGAAATTTCCCCTCGCGGGACAAATAAAGGAATATTGATTACTTCCAAAAACGTCTGCCCTGCATGTTTGCCAGTGTTGTGGATAATATGACAGGGGCATCCATGTATGTAAATGTTGCCATTTTTCCTCAGCATTCTGGCTGCAATTGAATTTTTGGCACCTGTATTTACAGTGCATAAACTTGTTGGTGTCGAATATTCTTACTTTGAGGGGGTTCATCTTCTCTAGACTTGTAACAATAAGGCACATAATTAAATCTACATGTTGTTCAAAAATTGTATGAGTGTGCATGTAGAAATTAGTACAAACATACAAATTACTGGTAGTTGTTAAATTCATACCAGTATCATTTGAGCCATCTGTGACAAGTGCAAAGGGATTCTCTCTCATCTTCATCACCAGTTCCTGCTTCATTTATGATGCACGTTGTTTTGGTGCTTCTGCTCTTAAAGCTCTGAGCCATGGGGGAAACTCTAAAAACATTCTTTGTACAAGGGGCTGAAATGGTCAGCAATGGCAAATGGAACATTGCGCTGCAACATTGCAACCTTCACCTCAGCCCTCCTGGTCTGTAACCGAAACAATTGATTAAATAACTCATGAACATTAGATAAGTTTTCATGGTAATATAATCAACAATTTGAAGAAAATGCAATTTATCAAACATTGCCACCAGCCTTTTGGTTTTCCTGTGCTATGTACCTTGGCCTCTTGTACACTCATGCCTCCAACAGAAGTTTCCTGTATGTAGAACTGTGCAACACTACTGGCTGAGTTTAGAGCCCGTTCTTTGGCTCGATGTCCCTTGCCTTCCACTTGCCTGCTTATGTCCCTCACGCCTTGATGGGCACAGGAGTTCTCTTGTCTGCAGACTGAGCACCAGTAGAAGGAGCTGGTGGTTCCCATTGTGATGGATGGCCATCGGGTTGACCATTCCTTCTTAAAGGAACACCTATAGGTGGCTGCTCCACTTACACCTCTCTTTTTCCCTGTTTCCAGTGGCTTCTCCACTGTCTCCTCTATGGTGTCCTCCACAGTCTCTTCCACTGACTCATCCTCTACTAACACCCTAGCTGTCTCCTCCACTGGCTCCTCCACTGTCTCCTCCACAGTGTCCTCCACTGCCTTCTCCACAGTCTGCTCCTCTGACCTGGAACATGCTACATACGTGTGTTCATTGAAGTCTTTTGGTAAATGGTGAACTGAACCTATGAGTTTGAAACTAATACATGTGAACATGAACATTGTTAACTCCTGTAAGAGTTGATAACACACTGTGTTTTATGGCACCATGTCAGATGGCAAAGGCATGAGGTGCCCTGCTACTTGCCTCTGATTGGCTTACCCTGATATTCTTACCCAGCCAATGGAGGCAATGAGTATTAGCCAGTCAGAGGGAGAGTAGGGCAGGACATGACTTTGCCATCCAGGGGGAAAAAGAATGGCATGCCAGTAAGGCTAGTGCAACTCACAATTCAGATGTAGCTATGAATATTTAAGTTTTTGAAGAGTTTTATGAAGAAATCAGTGAATACAGTATTACAAAAGGAAGAAAAAGTGTCACATTTTCTGCAAATTAAGCCTGCTAGTTCTGAAAAAACAAGGCCAAATATTAGCCACATCGGCAGCATATTATGAAAGACCCATCGAGTTCAAACATCCGACCAGTCTAAGTCTAAGATCATGAGCCAACAGTTTCTGCATTTATACTTACTTATACCTATAACAGACAAAGCACCTAAATTTGACACACCAATGATGGCAGAGCTGCCGTATGAGGTGCTAGCCCGCCTATTGGGAGCAACTTTGGTGTCTTGCCCAATAACACTTGGCAAAGACACGGACACACTAGACAATGACATGTGGACTCAAAGATCCAACCACCAACCAAGTATCAGCAGGCTACTTTGAAGAGTCGGTCCACACCTGTGTGCTATTCTACAATCATACCACAGCTGATATACTGTATGCTGCAGACATTTGCTCTAACCTCATTCAAACACACTATGTCAATCTTCTGAGAATGTCATGGGCATGTCTAGAAATTAAATAAACTGATCCAGCCAGCCCTTATACAGAACTCCATGTGGCTGTTGTTACAGTTTAAATAGGGAGTGCGTATTTGTTTTGAGCCTCTGCAGCTGGTCTGAGAGGAGCTGACCGGAAGGACGTTGGAACATAATGCCCTGGCTGTTTACCAAAAATAAAGGAGTTTGAATGGAAGGAAAGAGGCTGTCGCTAAGACAGGAAACCAATCAGTCTGGAGGAAATACACTGCAATGTTATCCTTGTTTTTTACACAGAGATGTAGGGATAACATGACATGGTGTTTGTGGTTATATGTCTAGATTTTATTGTACTCCTTACAGTTTGTAAGTCCTAGAGCAACTATGTCCTTTATTTTACACCTTGATGATGCTGGATTATTGGTTATTTCATGTTTTCTATGTGTTTCAAACCAATTAAGACAGTGTTGTTCTAAGCTGAGCACTATAGAATGATCAAACCCACCACAGTGACACTCATACTATATACTGCAAATTGAGTGTCCAGGGGTGGAGTCAGCTGCTTTTTCAACTAGATGTTGTGCTTTAACTGTATGAGAGTTCTACCTACAAACATGATCTTGGAACCTTGAATGAGACCTGAAAATGGTTTTAGTAAATAGAAATGGAAAATGGTAATCAGCCTGTTAGAGATATTGCACCAAGATGCGATGATGATGGAGAAAAAGTCAGAAAAAGAGGCAGCTTCCAGCAACAATCCCTGGGCACATCTGGCCACACTTGGTATACCAAAATCTAAAAAAGACAACAGTTACATGGTAAAGTGCTTGCTGTGCCCCCTGTAAAACACTGACTTCTCTGCTTTTAAAAGCTCCTTGTCTAACCTCCACATGCACATTGAAGTTGCACATGCTGTAGGTGAAAATCTAGTTCACTAGCTAACGTTAGCTATGTTCCTTCTTCTTGCATAACATTAATCTTTGATGTTATGATAATGACAAGTCTTGTAAGAGAGAGCTCATGTGGACGAGCAAGAGAAAGAGCATGAGAATATGAACAGAAGTGTCAACGTGATATAAAATCATGAAGCCTAATGTTACTCTACAATTCTGTGGTTTATCAGTGAAGTGTACGAACTACGCTGCAGATTGGAGTCTCTGTTAACAGTGCCAGCAGATAGATATATGTTTTGGCTTCACTCTTTATAAAATACACACCTGTCAACAATGGGATTTGAAAGTAAGGGGAATGTTCCTGCGCCCCACCCTGGGCTATTCCACTACCCTTACCAATGTCCACATGCAACAAATTTTCTAAATTTGAATATGTAACCAAATTGTACAGAATTCCAGACGTTTAATTGTGAAAAGTAACATTTGATTGTGGAAAGGAACCATGACTACCATGGCAGCTGCACTGAATGTGCTGCGTGATGCACAGGTGTCACAAAACCAAAAGTTTCTGTTATCTAGTCATTACCTTCTTTGTTTTACCAGAAAAATCTGTTTGGATATCTAAATATTATATACATATTTAAATCTCTCCTGTCATAATTCCCAGGTTAGATGTGCTGCTGCATGCTGTTTTCTCTGCTTCTCTGATGTCCGCCCTCTCTATCACTCCTCACCAATTTGGTGAATAAAGGATTTATCTAGACTAAAGAATTGGTGGTGATTGTTGGAACAGTGAAAGATGAACCAAGAAGTTTTTTGGTGAGTTTTCGTTGTTGTTGTTTCTGTTGAGTTTGAATGAAGTGTGTTTTATGATGATAAAATCGTTTCTGTAAAAGGAATCTGGTAGCTTTGGCGAGAGCAGCTGTTAGTTAAACAAAAAGCATCTGACTCTGTAACAAAAAGATCTTACTTTCCATATTGTTCTCACACACTTAGAATGACAATCTGAGCCTATCAGTGGGAAAAACAAACTGGCAGTTATGACTCCCAACAACCAACATTTTTATGTCTCTGTGCCAGCAACAGCCATTGCTGTTTTCCGGCTGTCCATCCATCCAGCCATCCATTCCATTCTTGTGAACGCCTTGAGAGAATTGGACTCAAGGATGAACTGATTAGATTTTGGTGTTCAAAGGTCAAAGGTGGTGACATGGTGACATCAGCTTGCATCGGCTGTCTCTGTCAACAGGCAGTAAGGTGATAACATTGTCACAATGCACTAACTTGGTTGTCCAACTTTGACAGAATTTGGCACAGTTCAGACTTTTCTAGCTTTTGATCCATTTTGAAATGAAGGCATTGAGCAGATTGGAGCAAAGTCCTTGAAGAAAGTTTCTTTCAGAGTGGGGGGTCTTTGTGTCTCTCGCTTTCTGTCACTTTCCGTCGTAGCAGGCTGCTTCACCCACACCACGCTCAGCAATGTTTCGGATGCTCGGGCTTGGTGGATCTCTGGGCTTCCTCTTAATCTATCTTGTTCTTTTCTTTTCTTTCAGTTTCTTTCCTCAAAAATTAATACAGTTAATTACAAGTTCAATGCTTCCATGTGTAAAATTTTGGCCTTCTCCGTTACTGGAAGATACCTAACCCTTAAAATACATAGGTTAATGGACAGTGCTACATAAAAAATAAATAAATTAAAAAATAAAAATAAATATATATATATATATCATAAATAACAATCATGTTACAACATAGACACAAAATTGGACTTCTACACAAGCAACCTAGGTTGCGATAGCTAGCTTGGTCACTGACGATTAACTTGCATTAATTTGTAATCTAGTCCAATGTCATGTCCTCCATTAATTTATTGTAAAATCTACATAAAGGGACCAACTGCTATATTTTACCATTTGTTGAGCTATTTCAAGTTTTGTGTGATGTGTCATGTTGTTTTTCTCGTTTATAAAAATCAGATTATTGTTTTATAATAATGAGACACAGAGGTCATTATCATGAGAAAACACCCAAGAATTTTTATTTGGTGAATGTGTTACATGCAGACAATCTTTACTTACCACACCAAATATATTGTTTTCCTGTAATTACACATTCAGTCACTTCATTGGTATTAATTCCAGGAGAGGAGCAAAGCCCAGCGATGTAACAGGTATTACCAGGATCCAGTCACAGCGCCACCTAAAACCGGAGGTACGTGAATCTCTTGATTGGAGCTGGCTTGATGCTCCGTTCGGAGTGAACAATGGCTTCGAGATTTGTTTGGTTTGCCAAACAACAAACAGTTTCACAGAGTCTCAGATTCAGGGAGGGCAAGGCAAGTCAGAGTCACAAAGCTTAGGTAGCTACCAGGGGGCAGGAGAACAGGCGAGGTCAAAGGTAGGCTTGGTCGATAATTGGGAAATCTGTCCGAGGATAAACGGTCTTGCATGACGGCGAAGAACAATCTGGCAATGAGTGTGTGTCAGGTGATTGAGCAGATGGGCATGGCTGACTGGTGAAGAGTGCTGGCTGAGCAGGTGAGCGGGTGAGAGGGAGAGTAGCAGCAGGTAAGGAGTTGACAGATGTGACAAGCGAGGGGACGATGGTGTCCAAGAAGCAACTGTTGATCTACATGTGACTGTCCCTGTAAAATCCTCATGGACTCTGAGTGGGGCATTAGGCCACAACACATCTCTCACTTTCACAGAGGAATAGCTCATGCTCCAACCAGATGGTCACGTTATTTCAAGGTAACAAGATAACTGTTAAGTTCAATATAGTCCACTCTAGTTGTCTTGTTTCTGCAGATCCAGGTTTGTTCTTGCAGTTGCTTTCTATTGCACATGATCATAACTCATGAAAGAAGGATACTGAAGGCAAGGTGAATTAAGTATGATATGTAAGTTGTATACAAATTGTTGAGAACCTGTTTGACATGATTAGTTGTTCTTGTGGATTGTATTTTACAATGATTTTATTATCTGAAATGCATTGACTACTGAATGTCATAAATATAATGTGATATAGGCATCGCTTGTAATAGGTTAAGAATAAAAGATATTAAATTCAGTGTACATGAACGAGGACTGAGAACCTGTTCAGTATCATGCAACCAGCTGACCTACTGTAAAGCTAACTATTATTATTATTATTATTATTATTATTATTATTATTATTATTATTATTATTATTATTATTGTAATAAACTGTTGTTATAGATTACAGTGTCTGCATTGTAGAATATAGCTATAGCTGCCAGTAGTTTACTGTAGTGTGTGTGTGTGTGTGTGTGTGTGTGTGTGTGTGTATATATATATATATATATATATATATGCACAGCAAATGAAATAGTACAAATAAAATCAGTGCATGTCCCAATGTTCTTTGTGTCACAGGAATGTGTGTTTTCCTCTCCCCTGAGAGGGATGAGAAGAGGAGCAGGCTGACACACAAGCACATCCTGTGCATGTGCTTCAGCACAGTTGACATTTCACTTTTACGTTTGTTTCATTACAAGCCATGATCAACTTTTCAGTTAAACATGTACAAATGAACAGTTTTCACATCATGTCTACTCAAAGAGTCAAAACGCCATCTCAAAGGAATAGTTTAAAAATATTCTTTAAATGTGTAATTAGTGTTGAAGCAAGAGCAAACACTAATCTGTTTCCCAAATGATCAACAATGTCACTGAAAAATAGGTTTGTCATCTACAACAATGTGGTGATCCATGCTTCCTAAAAAATATCCTACACTTTATTTCTTCACATAAGGAAACAGTTCCTGTTAGTTCAGGGGTTTGTTGTCTGTGCATCCAAAGTCAGCATGTTGAGACAAAACTTTCCTTTCCTTTCATGCAGTTAATGAAAAATAATGTATCAATTGAGGATCATAAATCTGCTCTCATCTTTACTTTGTTTCTTTACCTTTGCTGCCCCGTAATATGTACACCACATAAGTGTGTCTTAATAATGCATTACCAGCTGTCTTCCCGTTCAGCCTGAATGATGTCTAGACACAACACAACTAGACACAGCCTCCGGGGGAGTTTTTTTATGTAACCATCTAGTTTCAAACACAGCCACAGCCAACTACCACTGCCTAGGGGCTGACTGGGGTATGTGCGTTGGGGTGTGTGTGTGTGTGTGTGTGTGTGTGTGTGTGTGTGTGTGCTGGAGAGGGAGTGAGAGATAGAGATTGTCAGCATGGGCATGTCAGTGCACATGCTGGTACAGCGCAAGGTAAGGCGAGGTGAGGACAAACACTGAACTCTGAGGAATAGAAAAAAATCCTCTGCTGTCAAAACAAATAGTTCATGTGGGCTTTGTCGGCTGACACCTGCCGTCTCTACAGGACCCACCCAGTTTGTGATGATGGCAGGAGGCAGGACTTACCCCGCCAGTGTTGGCTTCCCGTGAAGGTCATGCAGAAGACACCACTGGAGTATAAATCAGGTCAAAGCCTCCAATCGCAGCCTGCAGGAGAGCATGTGGTTAGTGGAACACAGCAGGCAGCAGGAGATGAGATTGGCCTCTCTCTCTCTCATGTGAAAACAAGCTTAAATGTAAACCTTCAGCTACTGCACCAATATATTAGGACCAGTATTGGTCTGTTATCTTCTCCTAATAGTGTCTTTGGAGGTCAAGAGCAGCTGTAATGTCTTCTTAATTGTCTTGTGGCAAGATCACTTTCCTTTTAAAGTGACTTCATTATCTCACTCTATCATTATCTCTATTCCCAGTCTTTTGTATATACTTGTTTTTAATTTGCATGCACTTGTTACACTGCTCTATCTGCTTTATTGATGCTGCTGTAATTTGGAATTTCCCCTCGTGGGACTAATAAAAGGAAAATTAAATCTCATTTTTTCATGACAAAAAAAATCATTGAGGTGCAAATATTTAATTTTATGGCTATTTTATTAAATATACAGATTTGTGGTCACAAGATATGGCCCATATGGACCATAAATTCTGGCAGGGAATGTCAGGAAAAGTATCAATGCGATCATTGAGAAAAGGAGAATTAAGGAATGTGATATTTTTGTTTAATGTTTAGGAACTGAAACAATGTTGACAGGTCTTTGCCACAGCTTACCTGAAATGAACTGTTAGCACAACTAAAAAAGAATATAAATGTAGAAATGTTTTTAATGAGTGAGCAAACACATTCACATTTTAATTGAAGCACTGTGGTGAAAACAGTGGGAAAAAAATATATATTTATACGTTCAATAGTTTTTTTCAGCAGTAACAACAAAGAACAATATTTTAATTCAACTGACCACATTATTATTAATAGCCTCTACAGCACAGCTGTTTTTATGGTCAACAGCAGTGTGCAACCAATAAATCCATCAGTTGACATAGGACCAACAGAAATCACTACAAAATAAATAAATACAACAAAAAGGCAACTGAAGGTCAAAAATAAGGAGTTATATCATATGCAGTCAGTTGACACAACATTCTATTCAGCTCGTGTTTTTGAAAATGACAAAATAAACTTGGATTTGAATGTACTTGAACTTGATTAAATTACTGTCCAAGAGGAATGACTCTATGATAAAACCAACTTAGACAGATCATGACATGCAGAACCCTGTTCTCTAGAAAATACTGTTTGTTATCTGAAGATAACATCATAATTAAACCCATTTTTCTTGAAAACTGGCTTAAAACCCATTCAAATTAACAGTTTGAATGAACTTAATTAAATCATGGACAGTATTTTCACATGATTAAATGGCTTTTTTTCAGCATTACGCTCTCATTTCTTTCTCTTGGTCCAATTTCACACACTTGGCCGGGTCAACTGAATTTATTAGGGTTGATTCAACTTTATACTACGGTTGGGTCTCACTTCATTTAACAGAGTTGGTCCCACTAATTTCACAATAGTGAATTCACACTAGGAAATGAAATTAATTAAGTTGGCCCAACTGAACTGCTTCATGCTGGAAAAAAAAGCAATTTAATCACATGGAAATACTTCATTGGTTTAATAAAGTTTGTTCAAAGAATAACTGTTCAGTTACATCCAAAATTCCTTTTATATTTGACAGATTTCTTTTCTAACAAACTTTCGTTATCTCTCTGTCTCTAGCCCTTTGTAACTGGACATGCTTTTCAGTGCATGAAATATAAGCTCATTGTTCAGTCTAAAAAAGCAGTCATGTAATAAAGGGTGTGAAAAAGGTTAGAAGTTTTTGTTGACGTTATTTTGGAGAATCAACATTATAACATGAAGGCAGAGTTTATTACTGGGCTGTTGCATTAGATTGCATCAGTTGCAGGTAGGTGGGCCTAATAAACTGGACAAAAGACCGTATTTGTATGCAGGAGATCTTAGAACCAATTAAATAATATTGGCTCATTAAAAAACTGAGCCTACAGTACATAGTCCTGCAGGATGTGTGCACATTCACATGCAAATAAAAGATACACACATGCATTGCAAAATAGCAAAAATAATCAAGCATTACTGTAACACTGCGTGCACATTTTGTGTTTTTCTGTTGACATGTCAAACAACTGTCCAGAAATTACATTTCTAGTCCAGGAGAGCACTAACCACACTATCAAAAAACACAAAATCTGTTTGGGATGTAGGCAAATACTTGCACACATGTTTTTCAGGAATTGTCCCTTAAATGAGAATCTTTGATGAACTTTGATCATAATCCAAAACTGTGAACTATGAATGTGAACTAGTTCATTTCAATCTGTGTGAACTGAACTTTGAGCTAGCTCTTGATAAGTGTGAACTTGCACAACACTGCAAAACACTGTAAAAGAGCTACAGACATCAGCTGCTGACAGTAATGGTGCATCAGTCAGCAACATCCAGAGATCTGCACAAAACGGTCATATAGGAGTGTAGCCACACGGACACCATTACCTAATAAGAGATGCCAAATGTGGCATGAAGTTTTCCAGAGGGACTGAGTGACATCCAAGATGTTGGACAAGGTTTTTAAGGCATAAGTGAAAATTCAAAGCAGTGTGTGTTGCAAACACACTATGTACTGTGTGATATGGTAGTTAAAGCATCTTGATGTAGATACACTTTTCAATGTTCAATTGGACCATGACATGTTGTTAAAAGTGAAGAGCAAAACAAGAGAACCTTAGTCTTTCAGCAGAACAATCACTCTGCCGTCAAATTCTGAATATAAAATCATGTGCATTCTCCACTGTCCTACAGCAACTTTGTCACACCTAGTGTAAAGTTACTCACCATGTATCCTTCAGTCTCTCATGGTCTTCATTCAGAGGACTTAATGAAAAAAACAAGTAAAGAAAAAGACAGCATTTAGGGAAAAAAACAAAACAAAAAAGCTCAGTCTTGTACATGGTTATGGTGTGTTTTTGAATACGACAACAGTTACCAGGGAGACTTAGAAACAAGCTGGTTCAATACCCTCTCATGATGGAATTTGCCCAAAATCAGACAAGAGATGACACAACCATGTGCCACAGTGTACAGACTATGCTGGTTTTCATTCTGACCAAAACATGTCACTGATTACACCTTCATCTCCATCTGAAGCTGAGGTTGTCAGTTTTTATTTGGGTGATAATCTGCATTCTTTTTACACGCTGTACAATTCAGTAGACTGAGTATGCACAGCGAGTACCTGTTAAGCTCAGGAAAAACATAGACAGCAGGCGTAGAGCAGATATTGTGCATGGATTCCTTACTGATCAGAGAAAACAATACACTTGTTACTCACTTTATATCTGAACAACATCACATCAATTAAAAACATAAAATACAAAAACAGCATTTAAAATAATTAAAAAAAAACAAAAAAACTCTACCTAAAAAGGACAGTTTCTCATGCTTAAACTTAATGACAACACAGCACACACTGCTGATAACTGCTGGGATAACAGTTGTAACTTAGGATGTGTGTATCGAAGGAGGTGCACAAAAAGCGGAAAAGCACAGGGATAGTGCTTTTATGTCATTATGTTATGTTGTCTTTTATTGGTAAACATGTTTTCAGGTTAATTGATGAACTAATATGTCCAAAATGAAAAAATCTAAGTATACAACAGCAGTATAAAATGAACACACTAAAATGTGAAGACTGTCATGATTACTTAACCTTTCATGTATAGGCCCAAAGAGCAGAAAATAAATAATCCCCACCTGGTTAAAAACACCCAGATCTCAAAAATGATTAAAATGACAGTAAAAAAAAAAAAAAAAAAAAAAGACCCTACAGAGAATTTTGTTTTTAGAACATTAGCTACTATCTTCTATCTATTTAAGTTAGTAATGCAATTTCAGGTCAGTTGACAGCCTAGTATGTCTGCATTGAGAGATTCATCTATCCCTTCATAGTTTTTTGTGCTATTTTGGTGCCCCAGGATATTTTATAGCTGTATTTTATGGCTGTGTGTATGGCAACAGATAGACAGGAATGACAGTCTGCTTCTTTGAACCCTAGTTATGACAGCTGTTTTGAAGGTTTTTAGCAGAACTCAAAATAACAAATTTTTGTAACCAATTAAAATGATGGACTAACAGCTGATGACGTTTATGCAGTTTTTGTTTCCATTCAGATGGATGATAGTGGATTTCTGCTCACCTTTTCCACATGCACACCAATGGTCTATCTTATTGAAGATCTATCTTCTCACAATGTCTTCTCACAATGACTGCCTTGATTTTTCCAGTTATGTATACAAATTAGATTGTCTTGGATTATCTCAATGTGAATGAGCCTAACAAATGTTAAGTTGCTGAATGCAAATCCTACATGATTTAGTCAAGTCCATCTTGGAAACATGAAATTATATTGTACAACAGTAGGCATGAAAGGTCTTTATATTCATGGAGGATGGCAGCTGTAGTCAGCTTTGGTGAAAATATGAGTGTTGGAACAAACATTACTGTACATAGATGGACAGCAGTGTGTTGTATCGTGGAATGTTTCTATGGAATTTCTATGGATTTTGACCATTAAACTAAATATTTTCTCAGGAGATCAAGAAGAAACCAGGGCTAAAAGGAAAGTAATGGAACAGTTGTTAATTTAGGTAAAGTAATTGTGAGGTAATGGAACATTTAACATATTACAACTTAATCAGGAAATACCATGTTGGTCATTGTATTTCTTCTTTGGTCTTGCCTGTAGTCTTAATGAAAATGTCTTAATGCAGCTTTAAATTGATATTGGTCTGTTCTGTATCTCTTGTATTTCAAGAACTCTCAGTGTACAGTGTGAGCCTGCTGAAGTTGTTGGATTATTTGTTGGACATACAGAATAACTTTAGTGTATTATCACCTGTGCATGATAAATCAGTCATTGACAGTAAAGGAGAGAATATGCCTGGAATTAATCAGCAGTTTGTTTACTGGTCACATGCAGCAGAGTACTGACAGCAGTAGTAAAACATTGCCAACAAGACACACACACACACACACACACACACACACACACACACGCACACTTGTATTATTAATAGCAATGATGGCACAGATTCAGTCACCACTGTAAAATATGCCTAAGGATCGCATGTAAGGTTAGCAGCTATGCATGCTTTTGACATGAGGGTCTTCTATGATTACCTCACCAAGAGATAATGTTTGTCATGACTTTTGGCTTCAACTATCCATTTTGTTCTTCTTAAACACTGCCATGGACTTCAAAAAGGGGTTCATGCAAAAACCACCTGTACAGAGAGGCTCATTCTCAAGTGGCATGTATGGGTGATTGAAAAGATGATATTCATTAATTTTCTCATATTGAGACTCTTCACTTAGGCACAAACAAATTCACAAGCAATATAGATCTTGTAGTGCAAGTCATGTTCAATGCACCTTTCTCAAAGGGGGTGAAAACTTGTTTAACTATAGCATTGTAAAGGCTTGCTTTGAATGAATCTTGAATTTAAATATGTAAGCAAGAATGTATTTTTTGGCCACTTCTGGCCAGCAAAATAACTTATGACAACAACAGTCATATCATCACCTCATAAAGTTGATTTTGCTGAACATGCTAGCAAACATTTGTCTATTTCCATACCCGGCAGATACAGAACAACATAATGAAGTTGATGAGAATGGTCAGGCTGAACCAAAACAAAAAGTTATAGGTTGCAAATGGGCTTAGTCACGACCAGTGACTCCTTTTATATCAGACATAGTCATTTGGTCTATTGATCATATAAAATGTTGGTTAGTGAGGTTTTTACTAGCAAGGACCACACCATCAAGATCACCATCAGTTTTTAATTAAAATAATTGCATGTGAAAGACTTGCCACACATAATTCTTTGACTTGCTGCTTTGCATTGTAGGGAAACTTTGGAAAGGAATCGGCCATAGCACCCAGGCACAGTGGACCACAAAACTTCTAGTTACTTAATTAGATTGAGCATCTGAGATCTTACAGATCTGAACGGATGTAGTGGTGATATGCTTGATAGGACCAACAGCCCATGACTTGTATCATGCAATACCATTGCAAATGGTCTAAGTGGTAACTCTGATCCTGAAGGACTGTCCAGAGTAATGAGCCGCAGACATGCCAGATAAGGAGAATAACCACTTTCCCAGACTCAGAGATGGAGAGAGGATTTGAGATTTCCAGAACTGCAAGTTGTCAGTATTAGGATCTCAAAAGGATTGGACTTTGAAGTATACGTAGGAGGAGTGTGTCAACCAACTTCTCTGGTCCCAAGCTCATTTAAGATGGAATGAAGTGAAGTGGAAAACTGTCCAGTGGTCTGTTGAGTCAAAATTTGAAATTCTTTTTGGAAATCATGGATCCCACATCTTCCAGGCCAAAGAGGAGAAGGACCACCCGCCTTGTTATCTGCACGTGGTTCAAAGTCAGCATCCGTGTTGGTATGGGGATTCATTAGTGCACATGGCATAGGTAACCTCCAGATTGGTGAAGGCACCATTATTGCTGAAGGATATATACAGGTTTTAGAGCAACATATACTGCCAAGTAGACAACACCTTTTTCAGGGAAGGCCTTGCTTATTTCAACAAGACAATCCCATTCACATTCTGCAAGTATTACAACAGCATGGCTCCATTGTAAAAGAGTCCTAAACTATCCTGCCTACAGTCCCAACTTGTCACCCATCGAAAATGTTTGGTGCATTATGAAATGTAAAATTCGACAAAGGAGACCCCGACCTGTCGAGCAGGTGATGCTACAGAGGGCTGAACATGAGCCTGTCCAAACTTTTTAAAAACATGTTGCTAGCATCAAATTCTAAATTAGAATATAAGTTTCAAAAAATAATTACATTTCTCTGTTTCAACATCTGATATGTTGTCTTGGTGCTATTTTCAATTTATTATGGGGTTTCAGTGTTTTGCAAATCATCACATTCTGTTTTTATTTACATTGTACACAGTGTCCAAACTTTTTTTAGTAAGTTGTAGTACAAGTTTAATAGTATTTTGATGGCCATCACAAAATGAGTGTTGGTAATGTAACAGTTCATAGTTAAGAGGTCAAACAACGGAAAGGTTATGCTGTACTGGTCGTGGAAGTATCAGAAACCAGTAAGACCAGTAAAACAACAGGGTTGACTGTGATCAGTTATTGATAATGGAGCTCTGAGAGTCATTGATTGTGGGAATTAGGGCAGGATGTACAGGTTGAACATCATTGTCGAATTTGGAGGAACCATTGTTGGGTGGGTGTCTGCGAGAGGGGCCAAGCTTCTGAACTTCTGGACAGAGAAAAAAAAGAGTCACCAGGGGCATTGAAATGACCGGAAATATGAGTTGCAGAGAGAACATATTTGTGTATAATAGAGAACCAGGTTAGGGAGTGTCTGAATGTTATGATGGATGGGGCATTGGAGCAACCTTTGTCGGTTATCACTGCAAGGTTGTCTGAATATATAAGGATGGACTCGCTAGATCATTCATGGCCCCACAGAATAGCTGTGGTTTGTAGCTTGTGAGCTCTGGGTGCCATTCTGCTGCAAACCATCTTCTGCTGTAGAAACAGAGGGAGCGGCATCTGTGTACAGGTGGATGTTGTGTAGGTGAGTCAGTTGCTCATCATAGAACAAGGTGAGGCCATTCCATTTAACAAGAAGGTTGAGCCAGAGACTGAGTTCAGCTCGGCTTAAACTCTCTAGTAGGACAGAATCCAAGAGTGATGGGATGGAGGAAGCAATTGATAAATGAAAGATAAAGACTCACCCTTGGGGAATGATGTGTAGGGCAAAGCTGAAGTGAAGACATAAGAGGGAGAGAAGTTGATGCAGCATGGTGCAAAGAGGACATGGGAGATGAGAAGTCAGCAGCAGAGCAGACACAACTGCAGGGAGACTAGAAATATTGTTAGTTGCACGAAACAGGTAATGAGCAAATGTAAATTGCAAAAAGGTTGAAAACGCAGCCTGACTAAGCAGGTACTATGATATGGCCAGGTGGATGTGGTAGAGCTGAGTTGTTGTCATTGAGAGAGACCCAGAGGGAGACAGGAGGTTACTGTAGATCGAATTATGTCCTTGGGGCATATGTAACACTTTCATACATTACCCACACAATAACATTACAATGTTATTGTGTGGGTTTAAAAATGAGATGTGGGATTCTAAGAGGGTATCCCCTGTGTTGGAGTTATTTGGACTGATGTCTGATGATGATTGCGGATGACAGATGATTCTGCTAGCATGAACTCAACCAACCATTATGAATGCATTAGAATTCACTATGAATGCCTCTTATGAATGTGATCTTCATAGAAAGTGGTCTGATTTCTCTGTTGCCTGGTGTTATCAGATCTACAAAATATAGGCTGTCATTTAGGGCAATCTGTTGTGATGACAGTCTTGATATCAGAAAGCAGAGAGAGGTGGGGGGGGAGCTCTCAGGAAACAGAAAGCAGTGGGAGTTCTGATGTCAGGTGTTTAGATAGAAAGCACTGTTTCCCACTGTGTGCTCCTCCACCTGCTCTGATGGTTAAAGTAGACAGATTCATCTCCGTTCAGCTGTTGCTCACCGGGAGAAGAGTGAAGGAAGCTCTGTGCTGCTTACATACCCCTCCTTACCCCAAGCCCCCACCGGCACTCCCCTAAGAGAGACACTATAAGTAGGTCAGATGTGTGTACATGCTTCATGTGTGTACCAGTGGAAAGTGCAATGTTTTCCTCTAATAGAAGATGGTATTTGGCATTTAAGCCTGTTGTTATTGTCAAATAATTGATACACTGGTAAACAGATGAGACCCTGATGGAGGCAATCACTATTCCTCATAGTGTGCTTTGTCCTCTGTAGTCCTCTGTTCATTTTGCACTTGCATTGATAAGTTTTATTTGTTATGTTTTTGCCATCTTTTGAGCAGGACTACTGGAGCTGTATTGGGTGGTATTGTGTTGATAGATAGGTTTGCCCAAAGGAGGCTGCTCTACTACAGCTAGATGTAACCAGGAAGAAGTTGAATAGAAGCTGAAGTCAAAACTTCAAGTACTGTTCTAAGTCCCCCTTTTATTGACAAAATTATCATATATAACTCTTAAAAGAGTGGAACAGAGTAACTAAAACTCTGCTTTAAGTAGCAATTATTGATAATGTGACAAATTGAAACGTGTGTGGTCTTGACTGGCAACTGAGCCAATCACTCATGAATCCAGATGTTTTATTGGTTTGAGGGCACCGTCTTCTGTACCGTTTTTACATCCATTGACGTGGATTAAATGCAGAGAAGATCTAAGGTCTGTACTACAAACAGGATTTGTGGTTAGTGAGGTAAATTCAGCCTTAGCAGGGTTTTCAGGGTTATGAAGGTGGGATTTATGCTGCACAAGATAACAGATCAACACATGTAAAAGCACCACCTACTGACTTTTTAACTGTCTTGGAAAATTACATCACCATTCGTAGAAGACCTTGTGGAGCTTGGTCGCAGAACCTGAGAAGTTTTCTTTGGAGGGCAAGTGTTCAGAGACCTGCAGAACCTGCTTGCCCTGATGATTTTTTTATGTGAGAGATAGCCAACCAGGATCATCTTACAGAAACTGACTGAAGAACTAAAACATTGTACTTGTTGTACTCATAAGATATAAAAATAAACCTTGGATACCAGTACAATGTACACATTTCCTGCATTTCTACAACACCTAACCTGATTAACCGGATTAAGCCAAGAAACAGCCACCTGCACTTGTCTAAAATAGTTAGATTGAGGGTGCTATGAAAACCAGCAATGTGTCACGGAAACAATTGGTGGATCAGGACAATTATTATTAGAGGGATGGCTATTTCATATTGGACCCGACATATTAACAGTAATTTGGCAAAAATCACTTAGGGGATGTAGTGGCAACTTAAAAATTGGGTAAACTACAAATGTCTGCTGAATAAACTGTCCAATGTTAAGAAATGGTAGTTGAAAAAGGTGGGTAAACTGTCTTTATGTGCGCTTACACTCCACTACATCCCAAATAATAAAATCAGCAGGGCTCATGCAAAATATTAACAGCCTTAAAATAGCTAACTCTTTGATTCAGCTCCTTTATGAACATCCCATCCGCACAGCCAAATCCTGCCTGATCAAGTAAGCTAATGTTAGGTGGGTGGGCTAGCAAGGTCAGATAAGACTGACTTGCAAATCAGTTTGGCATTTCCACAACAGTACACCCCTATCTTTAGCTAATTCAAAGTTTGGCTGGTATCAGTGGGTCAAAAGTGGATTTTTTGTTACCTCTTTTCATTGTTATAGTTGCTATAAAAAGTAAAAATATCATTGATGCAGGCTGCATTTGAAAGCATTGATTGCATGATGATGCCTTGATTTTTTTTTAAAAAAAGAAGTGGGGTACCAAAAGCAGCTAATTGAATAATGGTGATGCATTTGCTCCAGTTGCTTCATTGTTCAGGTGCCTATGGTGAGCACAGCAACAAAGTCCCTGTGACAGTTGTTAAACCAGACTCAGACTAAAGGAGGTTTGAGGTTTCAATGTTCGATATTTGGGAGATAAAATCTGGATCAATACATCAGTTCTTCCCAGGTGGGACCACAATAGACAATTAGTCAGGTTATTAGTCCCAGAGCAGCTGACAGTTTTGCTAAGCAATGGTAAACATTATAGCCCTTTAGGCTAATGTTAGCTAGCACACTAGACAACTAGTGTTGACCACAGCTCCCCAACTATTTCTTCATCTAGATTCCTTTTGCTTTCATTTTTTCTCACTACAAAGCATTACTACATCAAGGTGTTGCACCACGTCAGTCTCTATTTTGTTTACATCTGCTTCTGCAGGAGATCATGTGAGAAAGAACACGTGAGGTGGTGCATTGCCCCCTCTGGCATGATAATCTTGATAATACCCTGCAGTGTGTGATGCATCATTATTTTCAACTCTTAGAGTCTTAGACAGAGTGCATGTTTGAGATTAGAGAACATCTGTGAAGTTTCTTCTTATGTGCATGATGCAACCTGATTTCTAAATCAGTTAGATTTTAAAACTCCTCTCAAAAAGAGAACCTCTATGTTGCAAGGCACAGTAGATTTGATTGCATATGTGTGCACTACACATACAAAAACAGTGCAGCTCTCCTTCTTTTTATTGTTTTTTATTCTCTTCTCCACAAGCAACTGCACCTCAGAAGACCTGTCTGTTCTCCTGAAGTTTGTAGACCATCTTCCTCATCCGGAAATGTGATGTGTCTGCATACAGATGGGAGGTTGAACAGCTGGCCCTGATGCAGGTGTAACACCTTGGAGCTGGATACATTGAAAACTGTGGCGATGTCAGTGGTCTTCATTAGGAACCCCCAACACTGGTCTACATCACCATACTCAACAGCGCTGTGTCTGAAGTGGAGGCAGGTTTCTAGGATCCAATATCTCCCAGGACCTTAAAATGGCATCAAAAATCAACTTGCTCGTCATTGCTGCATTTCCTGCAGCAGCTCAAGAAACTTCAAACTGCTGCTAATCTAGCTCTACACTGCAATCATCGAGTCTGTTCTCTGTAACTGTCTGACTTTTGTCTTATTTATCCTATTATTTAAAAAGCAGGTTTGTCAAACAAAGCGCAAACATAATTAAGCACTACAAAGATACACAGAGTTAGCCTGAAGTACTTCTACAACTGTGGTAGAACAAAGCGTGGAGTGGGAGTTGAGCCAGGGTTCATACTGCCAGGCTTATGAGCTGATGGACAGCAGGTGGGCAGGTTCAGCTCGTGTGCCTCATCAGCAGGGACCCAGAAGCCAAGACAGTGCAAGAGGGATTTCCACGCCCACGCCACAGACACACAGACACAGACAGAGACAGACATGAGCACAGGAGACACAGACATGGTGGAAATATGAGGAAACACAAGGGAAAAAACTGGCCAAGGCCATAGCCTTGACAGCTTTTCTGATTTTCATTTTGGTGTGTGTATATGAATATGCAGAACAATTTTGGATATAAAGCCACACTTGGCATATACCAACAACATGTCAGAGACACTTACATCAACAAATTGACCATCTACATCAAGTGGTTATAAAATTAGATTTGGCTGTGTTGTTTGAGGGAGGTCTGAAAGAATGCAAGCAGCAACAGGGATTTTGCAGCAAGAACTAACCACTTCTTAATAAACACATACAGGAACATGAAATCTTAGTTAAAATCAACACCACTAAAAACTTAGCAGAAGGGGGTTGGGGTTGTGGAGGAAGCTGCAGCAGCAATCAATGTTGGCATGTACGAGTAGGCAGAATAATAGTGTGAAGTGCCAGGTTATAAAGCCAGCCTTTCATACCTGTATGGAAATGACTGGGTGTTACTAATCAGCTGGTCACCAAGCAACTAATGAATGAGATAGAGATGATGAACGATGAATGAAGTAGTTGCACTGCGCTGTACATGTTTTATAGTTTTATAGAAATTGCTTGCACTACCTGCACATACCTCATACTGTTTATACCTCATGCCAACAGCACTACTTGTATGTATTTATGTTTTTGATATTATGACTATTTACACTTCTGGTTAGAGGCTAAACTTCATTTCGTTGTCTCTGTGCTGCACTCTGACGATGACAATAAAGTAAATCTTATCTAATCTGATCTAAAGTTGACAGTCAGCTAAGGCAGGCTCAAATTCAGAGCTCTGCCTGAACTAATGCTATGCTTCATACTATTCATTTACTTTTCTCATGATGTTGCAATAGTAAATCTGAAAAATAAACATCTGCATTGGTGCTGACCCAATTTAATGTGAATTGATCATTTGGACCCTGTAATGAATTCTGAACTTAGCTAAGTCCCCTGCAGGGTAGTGTACACAGACAGGCCATAGTAAACACTTACAGTATGTAGGTATAAAGGGTCTGTTCACCCAAAATGCACAAATAATGTATTTTCTCAGTGAAGTGAAGAAAGAAAAGAAAATCAGCGATATGTTTTTGAATGATCCCAGCTCCATTGTACTGGGGTGGAGGCAGATATATCAGAACCTGGACATACAACATCACTTCATGCGTGCCAAATCTTCCTCAAACTTCCAGGCCAAGTGAAAGCAATTCTCTGGTTTGCGGTTATATAAACTCAACCCCTCACTCACTGAAATCTGATTGTGGTCTGAATGGCCATCGCAAACTATGTAAACTGTAAACCAAAGGCAGCTGTGTTTATCTCCCTAAGCTGGGATATTTTCTCATCGCAGCAGTGAACCCCTGACATTATTACAGTTGGCTCCCGTGACCTGCAGGGACTGAGGTCAGGTCAAAGGGCAGGCTGTGGGTCAGGGGTCTCTGGTGCAAGATGTTTGGAATTGCTGTTATGTGAGAAATATTCAGTAAATAAACACAACTAGAATTCACAGTTAACTTTGTGTTACAAGGGGCATTTAGCATATAGGGATTAGCTCCTCCTGGCCTGGTGATATGCTATATTTTCCTCATTGTCAGCAAATCCCATGTGCAGGGCCAAGTGCAAATATATCCTACTATGTATCCAAGGCTATGTCTTCTTCCTATGTGCCATAGAGCTCCATTGTTGTTCAAAAACTATCAATAGGCCACACTGTTGCACTGGGTAAAGTGTTCTCCATTACCACGAACACACACACTGTAGTTTATTTTGACTCAATCCCACATGCACCATCCTGTTGCCCCGAATACTCACCAGAGCACCAAATAGCCCTCAATAAAACTTACTCCTGTTTGAGAAATGTTTGCTAAATGAATGTGCAAAAATTATTGGGGGGAGAAGAAAAGTAGAAGGGCTATGTGTTTTTGTCTTTTCGCTGAAGAGAGGGAAGTCTTTCTGGAAGAGCAGGCGTCTTTGATTAATGTTGTCATGCCCCAGACAGATTTGCAAGTTTTATTGTAACAAGAAAAAAAAAAAAAAACACTAACTAAAGATGGCTTTATTGTGCACAGTGGGCAGTAAAAGTGTGCTTTGCCATATATATCGTATGCAACTCATAATATGATTCAAATTCAGCTTGACATGCTGGGCCCAAGCAGTTCACTCATTCGGTGGCAGTTTATTTGTTTAGCAGTTCTTTACACAGAAATAAAGTGAGTGGTAACTGCTGATGTGCAATTAATGAGCAGTTGGTGACTACATAAAATTAGTTGAATAGTTAATAATGATGAAATGAGCGGAATCAATTCAGGATATATTATTATAATGATCTTGATATATATATTGCAGGGGTGTTGCAGTTTTGCAAGCTAAGAGAAGGTCAAAGAGAGCCAAAGAAAATATTAACAATGGTGGGGTTCAGCCCCTCTCCCTACACCAATAATATTCATGAAGTCCTGAAAAACTGCAGTGACCAGCTGTTCTGGAATTAAAAGAAAAAATGAAAGTATGTATTTTATTTGTTTATACATTTGTAAAGACGGTTTGTTTATGATACATCTTTATTAGGAACCAATGGATCAGATGACAATGTCAAACATCTAAAATAACATCAGTCTTATCCTTTAAGTTTTCAAACACTAATATTTTTCTCCTCCATTTTAATAAAGAACAAATCAGTTGTTGGTGTTTTTACATGAACAATACATGGCTAGAGATAATTTGTGTTTTGCCATCACTGCCGAATGTATTGTAATTTGAGTCAATTTAGTCCAACATATTGTGACACCTCTTCCATTCGAGTAATGTGTCTCCAATTTTGGCTGCAGTCAGACAGTGAGGTATTATATTGACGTGTCATCTTCTTTTACTGAGGAGTGATTCTGGTCTGTACTTTAGTCGAGTCAAAAGATTACAGCACGCACACACACAATGCATGTGCACTACTTTTCATCACAACATACGTTAACAGCAGCTCAGAGTGCACAATGAAGCTTTATTTACTAACCAAAATCAGTAAAACCATACAAACCATAGCGCAATTTGATTAAATAGAGCTATAAAACTTCCCCCACTTGGTGAGAGCATAAACACATTCTGTCCTCTCAAAAAAGCCACAGTCACCATCTATCCACTCAACATTCCCTTGCAATACTTCCTTAGACATGTTTTCAGGGCCACCCCAAATGTGCTAAACACATGGTCAACACACTGCAGCTCAACGTGCCACTATTCATGACACTAATGATTTCAAATCAGTGGGAACTGCCAAAAACTGCACAGGAACCAAGGTTTCTCCAGGAATGTGTTTCTTACAATAACTTTACTGTCTGCGCAAACGTCGCCTTCGTGCTGTGTATGAGTTGTGAGGTTTGTGGTGCAATCACAATATTTAATGATACCAATGCACATACTGAAGACAGCTAACACAATGTAACTAAAGACCATCTTGTCATGGGATCACACCAGCCACAACACCCATCAACATGCTGACTCTCTGACCCATGAGTAGTCATTACTTCATCAGTATATGAGTATATGGGTATATGAGTATATGGATCAGACCACACTCATCTTCAAACTCAGCATTCATTTTGAAGTACAACTACACAACTGTAAAGTTTTGTGACTTCTTCTTGCACATTATGGTTTTGACAAAATCTGTCTACAGACAGTACTTATAGACACCTGGCAAAGTAACAACATCGCTTCTGTGATAGTTCCAATAGGTCTCTCCAGGACCACATTTTCCCATGATGACACACACGCACAGGCTCACAAGGTGAAAAAAATAATAGCCATGCTGTTGCAGATAAAGGGCAGTGCTGTTCATTCGAGTCCAACATTTCTTTCAGTGTGGGAATGTTGTGGATAGCTTGAAGCAGGTATTTTGCTGGAATGCATAGCGAGCCATCAGGACAGGGGTGAGTCAGACACACCAAAACAGAACGCCAAGAGTCCTGCTTATAGTACATTACATTACACTGATCGATACACAAGATGGCAGCCTCTATCATCTTCATTTTAACCCTTCCAAATCTGATCATTGTTTTTTGTTATTCTAAGGAGGCCTATGTCTAATCAGCACCATTAAGTTTAACATGAGCAACTGAAAACGTTTAATCTCTCAGCCGGACTGTGAGGAGTTGACTGCTGCTCTATACTATCTGTCTGAGATCTCCAACGTCATATCTGAGCTGCTATCCATTTAGAACATAATAAAAAAACCTTTTCCAGCAGCAAATGCAGCTCAACATCTGGCTTGCAGCCTTGGAGCATTGGCAGCACGGTGTGCAGTGCTCTGTGAAGCCAAATCACTGGGATGAACCTCTAAGCAACTCCTTGGCTGATGTTGTGAAGGACAGTATATGATCTCTTTCAAACTCCTTTGCTCCACTAGCTAAACTAGCTGATAGCCTGGCTCCAGCCAGCAGACCCACCATGAATGAGGGTTTCACATCAGGCATGGAAGCACTCAGTACCCTGTGCCAACTCTCTCAACTCTGAAGGGCAAGCACCCTCACCTTTCTGGGCAAGCCATGTAAACGACCCAAGACACCAACTGCGCTTCTCTGGCTTGCAGACTGCCCTGCCTGCAGAGGATGTACGTCCGGTCATCATGGGGCATGGTGTCACAAAGAATGCTCTCCTCCAACCTTGATGGCTAAGTTTGGCTTAGTTGGGGACTCCATTGTAAGGTTTGTGGACATACTTCTGGCCTGGTGCTTAAATTGTGGATGTGGTTGTACTCATCTCTGCTCTAACTGACATGGGCACTAAATTAAGCTCCAACAAGGCTCTGAGACACTGACTGATACAATACAGAGCCTGTATTCGATCAAAACTTGCTTTATTAAATGTTACATCTTTAGGCTCTGCTGGTTAGTGCCCCTAATTATAGATGACCTTTTTTATGTTAAAATTACTGGAGATTTATGGCAGGAGTAAAGTATAAGAAATGGCCTGTTCTTCAGTTTTGAGTTTTGCTAGCACATATGGTAGAGCCACTGGAGTGCATTGTGATAATATCTCATCTTTTGGAATTCCCTCAATTATTTGTGAACACAAGTAGGTTATGGTGTGTGTGTGTGTGTGTGTGTGTGTGTGTGTGTGTACGTGTGTGTGTGTGTGGGTGTGTGTGGGTGTGTGTGTGTGTGTGTGAGTGCATGGGTGTGCGCACTGGTAGACGACTACACTGCACTTACGGACAGTCAGATAAAACGGGCAACATCTGCACATCAGCTGTGAGTGAATAAGCAGATGGTACATGCATAAATCAGTGGCATCAAGCGTAGTGCCAATCAGCTTTTCATGACTGACGGTCATTTGAAGTTCTTCAGTTAGAACAATGAGAATTCTCATTTGTTTCCAGATTGTTTTTTGTTCACTCACTATGATTGCATTAAGCAAAATTGAGAACTGGTGTTTGCCTTGGGCCTCCATATCTTTAAACCACCTCTGTGAGTGGAGGCTAGCATTCATCTCACCTGAATATGAGATTTGATTGATTCCAAATTCTGGTTTCTCATTGGATGAGACCGAATAGAGGGGAGTCCTTGCAATGCAGCACTGACGTCACCAAGGATATATGAATTGACATGCCCCACTCCACCTCACCTTTCCACTGCAATGTCATTTGCTACAGGAGGTGTCCCGAACCTAACCAAACATTTGTACTTTGACTAGCTTAGACGAAAAAATTTCCCCCAACTTGCTGGATGAGTAAGGCACTTTGTTGTGTTTAGTGAACACGTTTCGATCCTAAGAAAGGTTGCCATGCTACTGGAGTCTCACCAGCAGAAGGAAGATATGGATGACACGTTTTCTTCAAGAAAGAGGAGAATAACTTCCATGCCCCTCTGTCTTTTAGTTAATTTGACTTCAACTAATTTGACTGCTGTTAATTGCTTCCCGAAGCGCTCTCAAGTAAAGGGCAAGGGCAGGGTAACAATAGTTTGTTACTATAAGCCTTATTGTTTAATTGACAAAACAAGTGCTGTTGTTGCTGTTTGAGATACCTCAATCACTGTACATTTCTGTGTGCCTAACATGTTACATTTATTGTGTTGTTCCACACTGTTGGGCTTTGCTTGTTTTTGCCACAGCAGTAAAGCCAGCAAACTGCACTTTATCAGTTAAAAGACCAGTGCCATAGCTGATGGGATAAAGGGACTACTATTATATTACTATTATCCTTCCATGGTGGCTTGTATCTCCTCTGCTTTGCCTTGAGTGCCTTTCCCTTTCTCTCCTTTATTAACAAACACACACACCCATCCATATGACTTTATCTATGACAAGCATTCACACACGCACCCTAAATGCACAGATAATGTGGTAGCCTAACTCGACTTGGCTCCACGCCATCTTGTTGTCAGAGACGTGCAAATCATGACCCCCCCATCTTGCTTCTCATTTCTCTGGCCATTCCACCCACCATCTGGAATCGCATGATGTAGCCACTTTCGTGGTCACATCTGCCATCTTCTCTCTCTTCACACTCCTTCAGATACACACAGACAGTACAGATTCCTTTGAGAACATTGAGGAATGTTGACATTAATGTTTAACGTTTCCCCCCTGAGTGGAGTTAAAGAGCCGCATGGAGTGGGGGAGGAACGACATCCTCAGTCTGTCAGTGGAGCAGGACAGTGACAGCAGCCTGTCACTGAAGCTGCTTCTCTGCCTGGAGATGACGCTGTGCAGCGGATGCAGTGGATTGTCCATGATTGACAGGAGCCTGCTCAGCGTCCGTTGCTCTGCCACGGATGTCAGGCTGTCCAGCTCTGTGCCCACAACAGAGCCCACCTTCCTCACCATTTTGTCCAGACATGTAGCGTCCCTCTTTTTGATGCTGCCTCCCCAGCACACTGCTGCACAGAAGAGGGCACTTGCTACCACAGTCTGGTAGAACATCTGCAGCATCTTTCTGCAGCTGTTGAAGGACGCCAGTCTTCTGGGGAAGTACAGTCGGCTCTGTCCTCTCCTGCACAGAGCATCTGTGTTGGCAGTCCAGTCCGTTTTATCATCCAGCTGCACTCCCAGGTATTTGTAAGTCCATACAATCTCCACACAGTCCCCTTTGATGGTCACAGGCTCTGGATGAGGCCTGGGCCTCCTGAAGTCCACCACCATCTCCCTGGTCTTGGTGGTGTTGAGGTGCAGGTGGTTGGAGTCGCACCATGTGACAAAGTTCTGGATCAGTGTCCTGTACTCCTCCTCTTGTCCATTCCTGATACAGCCCATGATAGCAGTGTCATCTGCGAACTTTTGCACGTGGCAGGACTGAAAGTCCGATGTGTACAGGGTGAACAGGACTGGAGAGAGCACGGTCCCCTGTGGTGCTCCTGTGCTGCAAACCACGGTGCTAACCCTCTGTCAATTTATCTCTGAGGAGCAAAGGCTGGATGGTGTTGAAGGCGCTGGAGAAGTCCAAAAATGTAATCCTCACTGCGCCGCTGCCCCTGTCCAGGTGGAAGAGAGATCGGTGTAGCAAGTAGATGATGGCGTCCTCCACTCCCACCTTCTCCTGGTAAGCAAACTGCAAAGGATCAGTGGTGTGGCGCACCTGTGGCCTGAGATGGTCTAGTCCTATAGTTATTAATTCCTATTAATAATTTGGTTGATATCACTAAAATCTCCCTCTCACACACAGACACTTGTTGTAGTGGTCCAATAAGCAAAACAGTAATCACCATTGATTCTTGAGTCTGCTACCTCTGGGCTCAGTCAGTTTGCTCTACTCACCAGATTATGTAATTGTTTGTCTTGCAGGCTTCTGTGTCTAGTCTCACACACACATCCACATATACAGCACAAAATTGTGGTGCTTCAATCCCCCTAAAAGCCCATGGCTGCTGTTGTGACAGATTTGGCAAAACAGGACTGAAGCTGCTGTCAATGACTGAGCTGGAACTAACAACTGATTCTTGTGTTTGCCACCTCTGGGCACAGTCTGCTGCGCTCACCAGATTACATAATTGTTCGTCTGTCCATGCTGGAAATCATGCTGGCCCATGCTGGCTGAAGCTGGTTTGGCACTGGTGCAGCAGGTGATGAAGCTGGCTCACCATCACAGTCCCATTAATGATGGCAGTCCACCAACAAAGTATTGCTGGGGAAGCCAGTGTCTTATCTTATTTTATCATACTGCTACAGTCTTACTTGGTAAGACTATGAAAACTGAAAACATTTTCTGATGTTAGCAGACTAACAAATGTTAGATAATGGTTGAAAACTTTAGATACTGCAGATACTGCTGTGTTCCAGACATTGCTGAGTCAATTTTCTGACTTTCTGACTCTTCAGTACTTCAGTACAACTCATTTGAGCTATTTTCAGATTTGTATAAGATTTATATGGTTTTATGACATAAGTAAAAGATAAGTAAAGCAGCAGTGATCACAAGGATATGTTCTTTTTGTTTTTTGATTATGATGCTGTTAAAGCTGCACAAATCAATATAGTTATATTAATGATTATATTAATGATCATAGTGATGAACCCACAGACAAATATGACCCACTCTGCACTTCTCTGCTCTACAGAGCATTTTCGCCTCTTTCAGCTCACAATGTTTTATTAACTTTATGCTTCATATCTCATTTCACTGTGGATGTTCCTGTGGTGGCAGGCCAAGACTTTGACCCTGGTCAAGTCTACAGGAGATAACAAAAAATCAGAGAGCTGGCACAGTGTCTGTCATGTGACCTACACAACCTACGTCAAGATTCTGTGTACTGTGGTGATTCACTTCCTTTTTGGCATTGCTGCATCTCCCTTGGCAGCTAATCACAACCTTACGTGGACTCCCTACAACTCTGACTCATAAGGAGAAGCCGTGACCTCTGACCTTTGGGAGGATGCTCGCCACATGGCCTTTGTCAGGAGAACATAAACAACAGGCGTGGTGAAAATGGTTTTATCGTCAGTACAGGAGGTCTTGCCCTACAGCAACTGTTTGCTGACTGTACTTTTTTTTTCTCTTTACCACACATTCTTATCTTTATGAGAGGAGCTGTACAATCCACCGTCACATTGTAAACATTAACACATTTCACAGCACTGCCAGGCCTGCAAACTAACCTGAGTATATATCATTGTGGATGTGTGGGTGTGGGTATGTGAGTGTGTACAAAGCATGGGAAACTCAGTGTATAACTGAAATTTAGCGTTACCACTAGTATACCTTAATATGCACAGCAAGTGTATATGTTATCATTTTGCATTTAGTTGTACATGTTGTTCATGCTGTACCATATTATTCATGAATAGGTGATGTGAAGGACATATTATGTCATAGTGTTACCCAGTTACACTTCTTGTCACTTTCCATGAGAGTAGACAGAGCTGTCACTAGTCACCACCCCATGGTTCTTAGCCAATCACATCCTCAAAACAACGAGTGCTGCCAGATTGCTGTTCAGTACACTCAGCATGCAAAGACTGATGGCCAGCAAACTTTTCAGATTATTATTCAGTTCCAAAGTCATAACTTGTTGATAAAAGCCTCATAAATACTTACATCTGTTTTTATATAAAGGACTGCCTTTTATGGTTATATGTAACATTATCCAAAACACTTAGTGGAGATCATTTTTCATTATTGTGACTGTGGTTTTTGGTTTGCCTCATCAGCACAGAATACAAGGGTTTTTGGACTGTCTCTTTATTTTTTATCTTGCAATCATATTCAGCCATAGACCATATCTGACCAAACAATAAATAACCAAATTCCTTTCCAGCACCACAGTGCGAACCTAAAATTTCCATTATGGATGTTGCTAAAATGTTTATTATACATAAATACTCCTAAATGAAAATGAAAGATTTGACTACTTAGTGTTCTAAATCTTGCAACACTGGCTGTCTCCAGTCTGCCACAGTGAGAAGAAGAAGACGAACTTAACAGGGCATTGAGTTCAGTGGGCTCAGCCTGCAATGGCTGATGACCACCTAAAACAACTGTCATTTCAGTTTGTTACAACTAACTTTTTCTTCTGCGTAAAGGCCTCTTTAAAACTTATACCAGTACATATAAGCGACTTTTTATTCACTGTAACATTAATTCAAGAATTGAGACAATTGGAGATAATATTGGAGTGAACAGATAACAGATAACACTTTGTGCAGGAAATGTGCAGCATGGTGAGGAAACAGGGAGCAGTAGAGCGGTATTGACTGATGTTTAAATGTTTAGCATGTTTGTACTGTAATATCTCTGTTTGCAGCACCAGCTCCTCTTGTGGCTTTGATTGCATAGCCTCTGGTGCATCACATTTTATGAATTTCTTTACATCTCACCTATTTCTGGTTAATATGGCTCTCTTTTCAAAAGGCTAGAACATTCTTTCACTGGATTCACTGTCTCAGAGGCACAGCAGCTTGGCAGCCAGCATTCACAGACCTACAGTGTGCCATCACTGGTAAAATCTGTGTGTGTGTGTGTGTGTGTGTGTGTGTGTGTGTGTGTGTGTGTGTGTGCTCACGTCTGTTTGAATGTGTAGGAGAGAGAGAGTTTTTAACAGGTTTTTCACCCAGTCACAGGTTTTGTCATATTGTTCATTTTAATATTGAGTATTGGATTATGTTACTCAGCACTTGCTTTGCAGATGTCAAAATGAGATATGGATATTTGTGGTTCCAAGAGGATGAATCCTAATGACTTTAATGTCCAATGATCTTTCCTATAGTGACATCATTAGACCCCCTACCCTCCCCCCTTATTGATAAAACTCTATGTGCACTTAAGATTTTGCAAATTGTAATAGGCTTACTGTCATGACTTTGGTTACGCACTCTCATGTTGAATTTGGCGATTCTACGATCCGTGCTGCAGCCACCCACTAGAAAAGCGTAACATTTTTAGATCCATTGCTAAGAACCACAATGTTGTTCATTCCATCATTTTCAGATTGTGCACTGGGTTTAATAAGCTTTGCAGCTTCGAGGTGGATGAGGCCTTACACTTTCAATCTTGTTAACCTAAATGAGCATTATATTGTGAACCAGTGTATATGTATGGAGGCGATGAGAGTCAAAACAACATTGGATAAGACAGATTAATGAAACAGACAACATAACACATTTTCAGAAAAACAGAAATAAATCAGAAGGCACAACAGCATTTCCTTACTATCCTGTTTCACTAATTATCTGACAGTGATGGCATTTTTGGTTTGTAGATATTGTATTTAGTTATTAACTTGTGCGTTTTTACCTTTATTGGCTGTTACAATATTAGTCGAGAGACCAACAGGTAATGAGATATAGATGGTTGTGGCATAAAATAAATGAAGTCTGCCAGAAATGAACTAGGGGCATTGCAGTTATATTTTAATGCATTGGCCACCAGAACACTATATTTTCTTTTTTGTTACATGTTCTTAAAAGCTGTTGCATTTCCTGAAATGTTCAACCTGAATCTGAATCTGATGCTCACACCATGTTTCAAACAATTTAGGACAAGAGCAACAAAAGAAGGAAAGGTATAGAATGCTCCAAAAACACCTGTTTGGATCATTCCACAGGTAAACAGGTTCATTGTAACAAATGATAGTATCATGATTGGGTATGAAACAAGCATCCTGGAGATGGAGGATGGAGCGAGTTCACCACTTTGTGAAACACATATACAGGATAAAGGATATTACTACATGGGCTCAGGAACACTTCCTAAAACTGTTTTATTCAAGTGTTGTCTAATGTGAGGCAGTTGTTTTTGTTTGTATGGAAGTTCCAAATAAAAGAAGGAAATGGTTGGTATGGTTCTTTTAAACCATTACTCCTACTATGATATGAAATTACATATGCTGTGATAGAAGATTTCAGCCATATCTTCCACTCCTACTTTGTATAAAATACATTTGGAATATGTGTCTCATTTAGGTTTTTTATCTGCAGTTTGCAACACACAGCCTCTTACCTGTTCACAGTCAGCTCTGTGCATTGAATAGCCAACAGTTTGCAATGAAAGTGATGTCATTATTCATGTCATTATGGTATTCTGCAGTATGCATGACTGCATGTAAACTATAATATTAGTGGAATATTCATTTCCATTTGCTCTGTAAACAGCTTTGTAGAAATATTGTCTTTTTCAGAATAAGGGCAAAACCCTGAATATTTTACGCATGTATTCAGTCTAGGAGTATGTGAGGCTTTGCCTAAAACTTAGGAGGTTGATTTGGCAGCTCAACTGACTGAGAACACACAGACCCTTTGCATGTTTATCCATGTTCCAAACACAGGTTCTACCCCTGCTTGTTGGCTACAACCTAAAGAGCAAGATATGGCCATAGTGATTGGGAGTGGGAGTGATTAATGGTAAGCGAGTAGCTGAATACGAATAACCTATATTATTCGGATGTGCACAGGCTGCCCAACCAATGGGCATTTTACTTCACCTTATCAGATAACCTGATCCTCAACATATTTGAGATACTATCTTGTGTATTTCACACATCAGGCACTGTGACCTGGCTGTCTTGTCAACAGGAGATCCAAGGTTTAAATCCCAGCAGGACCTTTCTCTGTCATATTAACTCATGGATACAAAATCTAGCCCGGTTAGACCTCATGACTGTGCTATTGTTCAGACAAACCTGTCCACAGAAAGGAACACTAATATTGGGAAATACTGCAAAATCCCACATTACGTGACATTAATACCTTTTCTTTTCATCCAGTGAAAATGTTTTTCAGTTACTTGCTTGCTCTACAATATCTGTGCATGACAACTGTATATGGCTAAGGTTAGGGAAACATTGCGGTTATGGTTTTTAAAACTGCAACCCTGCATGAGAGTCAGTACAGGCAGTACTGTCTGCCTCACCATCTTTAGTCACACTACTTCCAATGCTGCAGTGAATTGAGTTAGTCAGGTGCAGAATCATACCATATGGATGTATAATAACTCTGAGGGAGACTTGGCAGAGATGGTCAAACATGGAGGTTTGATGTGGATTCGTAAAGCAGTCCTACTAAATTCTAATTATCAATCTGCTGAAGCCCTGATTTACATCTAGGGCCTGTATCACAAAGCAAGTTCAATTTAGTCTGACTTCACTGACTGTAATATTGGTGTTCATGTAAAATAGGTGGTGTTGATAACTACAGGCAATTATCAGATTATCACCAGAAGCATGAGTGGCGTATTTAATATGAAATGAAATAAAACATTGATGCCCAAAGAAAAAAAAAAAATCATTTTGACGAAATGTATAAAATATAATGACATCTGTAGAATAGAATGAGAAAATAGAAAAAAACTAGAAATGTTTTGCAATATTAAAAGTAAAGCAATAGCTATAAATAAGTGCAGGAAATGTTCTATATGTGTTATGTTTAGAGTGAGCAGTTTCTGCTTTCTTATCTGATGATGAACAAACTAGAATGAACTGTGTGATGCACATAGAAAAAGACTGTTTCTACTGCCAAAGCAGACAGAGAGGAGAAGAAGCTAATACTTGCTGAGGTCTATCTGACTGTAATTTTGCATTTATAATTTACTGGGAGCTAATTAACAATGTGTGAATAGAGGGGAGAGTTTTTATTTCCACTTATCATCACAAGGTCTCCTCATGTTCATCAATCTGAGCTGTAGTGGTGAAATGAGAGTCTGAAAAGCATCAACACTCTCAGGAACCCTGTTGGGAATGACATAATCTGCACAGTTAAAATGCAGCTATATGGTGCTTAACTATCTCTGCATTTATTAAAAATAGTGTTTTATAGCCAGAGTTGAAATGAAACAGCAAAATGATTGGGCAGTAGAAACTGACCTACAAATATCTATTGCTCTTTATTACTCCCTGTTCGAATGCTATAGGGATACTGACACAGTATTTATAGTGAGCTTATTGGTCTGTGGTCAGGCCGTTTACAGGTTTTGGTCTGAACCTCTGAAGTTAATGTGCTCCAGACCAGGTTAGCTGTACACCATGGGCTACCATGATGGTATACCTTAGTTAAAAATACAGGAAAACCAGAGTTGAGGTCAAAGATAGCTGGTTAATACACTAACATACATTATGGGTAACCAACATGATATGGGTACTCGGAGACAAGGGCATTATAATGAACTATCTGGTAGCATGAAAAAACATGCAGAGTTAACTGAGAGTTTGGTGGTTCGAGTGCACCCAGGGATGAAACATTTCAAAGATTATGAGTGAATCGCTGACAGACATGAAAGAATGTATCAGATAAAAGTTAGGGTATGTTTCATTAAACCAAACTACAGGACAAATTTTGACTCCACATGTAATGGACAACTGCCAAAACTGCCAAACAATGTATCAGACGAATAGAAAATGTATGATTGTGTCCAGACAGCAATAAATAAAACTGGAGTTAATGCTTTGTTTCTGTTATTTACATGCTGCAGAAGCTTTTTTCTTGATCTAGCTTCAGTGCTGTGTTTATGCCACCAGTGATTTAGATGATGCTTCAGCCCTCAGATCTTCTTCAAGAGCCACAGTCATAGTAAGATCCAGTCACTAGGAAGTTAAACTGGACACACCATAGTAACATATCTGATGGTGATTAGATAATCATGCTCCACCATTAGGGTGAGAAACATAAAGAGACTTTCAGCGAATCAGAATTGCTTTTTAAAAAACAATGCAGTGACAGGAGCTACAGCCAATCACATAACTTCAACAAAGTGATGTTTCATACCTCATGTAGAGCTCAAAATGAACATCATAAACACTTGTATCTAAATATGTAATAAACTGAGGTACATTACAGAAAAGAAGGGCATCTGTT
This sequence comes from Chaetodon auriga, assembly GCF_051107435.1. Classification (NCBI taxonomy): domain Eukaryota; kingdom Metazoa; phylum Chordata; class Actinopteri; order Chaetodontiformes; family Chaetodontidae; genus Chaetodon; species Chaetodon auriga. The sequence continues at coordinate 2,397,498 of NC_135090.1, read as the reverse complement.
AGTGTAAATAACAGTAAACATCCACACACATTGCATACTGCTGTATTGGAGGCTGAATGTTATGTGTAGAACTATAACTGCCTCACTGAATTTTTTTCATGTTCATGTCATGTCTCAAATCTACAATAATTTTCAGAATTTAACATAATCTAACATTTCAAAATAATAAACTAACAGTAATAAGTAACAGTAATATTGTCAAAAAACCTGTGAGCTCAACATGCAAGACTGACGCAGCTCTGTAAAGCAGTGACACCATGTTATGATCTTCACTCCTTGAAATTTTATTGAAACTTTGCCAACATTGTTTGGAGTTGTACACATACTCCACATAACTGTGGATCAAATTCAGAGACTTGATCCCACAAAAGGTGCACCAAAAAGTGGAGATCAGGAGAACAGGAGATCCTGGGTTCAAATCTAAGTGTATCTATCAATTGTAAAAAAAAAAAAAAATCATTGTATTCAGAAAAAGGTGACACAAACCACTTTACAACTTAATTCAGATAGACGCACTTGCACAAGACTGTCAGCTGTATTCATGTAACAATATCCTCTGTCACAGTTATGTAAAAAAGAGTGCAAATCTACACAGATTGGATACTGGCAAAAAATTATGTTGGATTATTCATTCTAACAAAACAGAGAGGTAAGAGGTATATTTATTTCCACATGTCTTTTAGAGGATCTACTTACCTACACATTACAAAACAAACAAAATAATGTCCAATACTGGAAAGCTTCATTTAAAGATCATACATGTTTGATATTTAAACAGGAGGAGTCTACTGACCAAAATCCAAAGTATTTCCAAACAGCTTTTTAAATTCACAGAGAGTTAATTACTGTCTGCAGCCGCATTGGGTTGTGGACTTTCTGCCATCATTACCACATGGTTGTTATTGAATTATTTGCTCGTTTGAGGTTGGTCTACATTTCATTTTCAATCAATCAAAGTGACATTGTGTGCAGAGTTTCCATGTGTCCTGGAAAAATTCAATGTCCCGAACAAATAAGAGAAATTCAGGGCAAATATTATCTGCTTATGGACCCTGTTTTCCCATGCTTTTGTGTCTGATTAAGTAACTAATGGGGACAACAATTTTTGAAATTGGACCAGTATTTAGAGAGAGCCCTGCAGCTGGGAGCTGTGAAACAGGCTGCAATGTAATCCCTCCAGGTGTGTGCACACCATCAATGTACATGTACTAAAAGTGTTTTTGCCACTGACAAGCTCAGATTGATATTCTGACATATTGTGATATGTCTGACAACGTTATGGAAAGGATCCCTACAGATACAGACATAGACCTTTTTTAAAGGGTAAGATCCTTTCAGTTTAACAGCTGCTATATTGCTCTTGCCAAAGCTTCCAGACTCCATTTACAGAGAACAGTAATTTTGTAATTGCAAAACACAAGTAACACAAGTAAAACTCAGCAAAACCGTCTTGATTTATAATTAATCATTTTCCCCAGACTTAGATTTAGATATGTTTCACTTCAACAGATTTTCCCAGAAAAAAAAATGAAAAATGTAATGACCAGGTAATGGAAATTGTGGTTGTCTTATCTGCCATGCATTCGGTATAGTGAGATAGTGCTGCTTTTTTCACAATGAAATATTAATTTTCACAATTGAGTGTATGCTTTTTAAAAATGTGATTATGTAATCACTTTAAGAATATTTGTTAACAGCTCTATTTCATAGCTTTGTATTGTGTTGTAAATGTTATGGGTGGGTTAATGATTGCCTCAGTATGAACAACCACTTCATGTTTGATGTCTTGAGAACTAGGGCACTTCACTCCAGGTTTGCAACAATTGGCCAGGTAAAAGCCACCTTACGTTAGCATCTGCAATCATTTTTAGTTGAATTATGACACTGAAATAGAAATTCTGCCAACTTTCTCAGTGAACTTGATCCCAAAAGTTTTTGAGTCTTGAGATCCAGGGTTTAGATCAATGCAGTACAAGACAAACCAATTAAACTCCATGAGCAGGCTACTGTTCAGGAAGTCTGATTTACCACTCTGAAGCAGTGATACTAATTTCTGATCTTCAAGCTGCAAAGGGTTTATTTTAGTCTGGAGACAAGAAAAATGCAATCAAGAATTTAGCACTACTGCACCAGCAGCACTGTTGGTCTCAAGACAGCCCCGCAAGAACTGAGGCCTGTAAGGTCTCTGTGGTGCAGTCAGCATGCTCACTTGTTAACTCAGAGCTTGGTGGTTTCAGTCTGCCAAGTGAAGAGGAGAAATTATTTCTGTGCCTCCCAAAGTCCATCTATATCCTTGATGCATGTTATCAAAAATGGTTACTGTTGACCCAGCAATCAGTCTACTCTGGGGAATAGTTTGGCAGCATGAAAGCCATTGTTTTCACACATACTATGCCAGATGTTGGCTTTATGTGTGCTTCTCCATGTGCTTTTCCCTCTAATTGCCATGAAATTTATGGAAACATTCATGCTTCTCAGAGGATGAACCCGAATTATTATTGTCCTCTATCTCCATCACCTGCACGTTTAACATTTTTAGTCTCACTACTCAGCTGTAGGAGTAGCAAAATGATCAGTACTGTATGTTGTTCATTCTATCCAACACTTGAGTATTATTGAGTGTAATTAATGAGCAGTGGAAAAAACTTTCACTTTTGTTTTGCATTTCCTAAAACCTCATCCAGCTCCTCTGTAGGCTGCTGTTTACTGTGTGTCTGCACCAGTGGGTGGAGTAGATACAGTGAGCACCATCAAGGGTATTGCTGTCTATCAGAGTCTCAGTCCCAGTGCCACCACATCAAGGAGCCTGGATCACAGTGATGATCCAGCTTGCCGCACTGCATGCTGGGAGATCAGGTTCCTCTGAGGTGCCTACATTTCCAGCAGTTGCCTTTTTGCGTCTCAAAGTCACGTCTTCCTTGACGCGCCTCTGTCTCAACTGAAGCACGTTGCTCCTTTGATAATAAATCACGTTCTCTGAATGAATTCACAGCACACATCCAGAATTTGATATGGCTGACATCAAAGATAGAGGTGGTGTTTGCACAGAGAAGACTAAGGGCATGATAAATGTATGGAAATCCCTGATGCTTATGTTCCCTTTTTAGACCCACTTGTAATGCCACTCACATAGCCTTTTCTTTCAACCTTATGTGGAAACAGTCTCTTTCACCTGAACTCTTGGAAAAACAAACCAGACAAACTTGAGTGGCATGGAGAGATTTTTTTCATCTCAACAGTGACTGGATGAATAACCACAAGACCCTACTGGGTACAGGTCCAGGGACCAACAGGTTGGGAGATCCTGAAGGTTTCATTAGGCTTTTTGTCCAATCACATCTAAAACAAAGTCCTCAGTTGTTCTGAATCTCTACAATTGAAGTTGAGGTGAAAAGGCTGTAATCACAGCCTTCTCCTAGCTGCATCCCATTGCCTCCCAAGCCTCTCTCCAACAATTCTGCACCTTTCTTGTATCCTCAATCAGACAAATGGAGATAATGCCGTGTCACAATCAGTTATAAGAACAAATAATGACGTAAACAGTTGTGTGAATAATGAAAAAAAAAAGCTTGAGAGAGATGTTTAAGCCCCTACTTCCACACCTCCATACACCTAGCCAATGACGGTCTAACCTGTGAGGTGACCTTTTCCTCAGTGATTCACAATGAATCATCGCTAAACACAACCTCTTTTCAAAGGTCTTCCACAGAGTGCCCTGTCTGTTACCACATTCACTTTAGTCAGTATGAATCGACCAATGCTGTCTTTGACTGTTAATACTAAACAATAGTTAAGCACCTGTGGCCACACGACTAATTCATGTGACTTGCTCTTGTTTTGAATCTCTTTTGCTCTTTTCAAAATGCCCCATCTGACACTTGCCATCACCACCAACTGTGCTTTTCTTCAGTCATAGCCTACATTCATCTTTGTCAGTACAGAGTGGATCCTCAGATTCCCCTTTGTATCTGATATGCTGTTGTGATATTTCACACATGTTCTCCATCAGTCAGATGGGCTTGTGCTCCAATGCGTAGCAGAGGCTTTACGAGAAGAAGACTCAGGTAGAGGATGGGAACACATGCCAAAAGAACAGATAATCACTCCCACACGCAGGCTGATGGAAGGTTGACTGATATGGTCTGCCAGTAAAGAGGTATTGACGTTTGCTGGGAAAAACAAAGTTCACTGTCAGTAAGTGAGGATCAAAGGTTGCAGCAGTGGTGTGTACAGAGTGTGTGAGAAGCAGTCGTGAAAATGAATAAAGGGCACTTCTTCTGAAAGTTGTCATTTTTGGTCACACCAGAACAGTAGGGAGGCAGTTTTAGTGCTGAAGTGTCCCATTACTGCGATATTAGGACAAAAATAAAGCATGGAAGTATGTTATTAGGGCACCAGCATGCAGATATAGACACTAACACAGCTATGTCAGCTGTGGGATGGTAATGAAACATATCTTCTGTCGTCATTCATGTAAACAAGCACAAATCATCTACACAGATTGCAAACCTTTATGTAGCACGCTCAAATGTTATGGCCAAGTGTGACTGCCTCAGTGACCTGCTTTATGCTTGATCCAAACTTGACCTAAATAGTTTTGAGATACTATCTTGTAGTACTGACTCATCAGCAGGGGCTGTAACTTAGTTGGTCAAACTGCCTACTTTACATTTGTAGTGTCAAGACACAAGCCAATAAAACCCCATGAGCAAGCAGCCATTTAACTGGTCAGCTTAGTGTGGAGGATTGATGGAACTCTGTAAAGCCCTGGCACTAATCTCTGAATTTCAAGATGCAAAGGGGTCTTTAACCAGAAGACGAACAGACCCAACTCTCCTCTGGAAGGTGCTTCAGACCACTGTTCATCAAAACAACCAGACACAAGAAGGTTCTCTCCACAGGCCATCACTCTGATGAACAGCTCAGTCAGTCATGCAGTGTCAATAACACTGTAACACTAAAACATGGTTTTAAATATGCTTTTTTAACATGCATCACTGTCTCATATAAATCCTGCATGCTGTAGATACTGTACATAGACATGCATACATGCACATCCTATATGTGTATGTTAACCAATCTTTGTCGAACTTATTTGTTTTTTTTGTTTTTTTTTTTCAGCTGTATGTCCACTATGTTCATTTCTGTTGGAAGTATGTATAATACTGAGAGCAGCAGAAAACTCAAATTTCTTGTATGTATACACACACAGCGCTTGGCCAATAAAGCTGATATAGCCACTGCTGTGAGAACGACATCTAGTTTGGGTTCAGTTTCCACCTCAGAATATCCTTGTAATCAAAGGTTTCATGAAAGTGGCACTTAGAACAAAAAGGAAGGAGGTGATTACAGCATGGTTTGATTTGTTGGTGCATTTATTGCATTCCACAAAGTCATGTGTAGACCAGGTGCTCCTGCTAACAGCATGTTGAGTAATTTTGAGGAAAAGTATTGACCTTTGCATTGTACTTTCCTCTAGGTATATCATATTAGTTATATTTTTGTGTTCTATTAGTTTTATGATCTCCTGTTTTAATCCCCACTCAACACTTCCTCCATGTTTACCAATTGACTTGATAAATTCATTATCCTAAGCATTAATCCCATCAGTATAACCACAAATCATTTAACAATTAAAAAGCAGAAAAGCAGAAGTCACTTGAAATGATTACTCAATGAAAAGAGTATTTTTAAAAAGGATAAGTGATGTGACTCATTTCCACCTCAAGCCATTTTAGTACAGGTAATTGCTTAATGTTTTCCTCCTGGCAGTTATTTATTTGTGGATATGATTGATTATTTCAGTCCCAGCTTTTATTTTAGCATTTACATTAGTCATTTACTGTATAACTCTATAACTGATGACTGCATGTCTGTGATTGTGCAAGATTATTAGAAGCAATGAAGACTCAATCCGACTCTTCACTGCTGCAATAATTTAGCAAGATAAGACAATCATTTATTTGGTCTGCTAGTGCAGGTATAAGGATGGCAGTATCAGCCAGCCAGTCAGTTTCACCAATATGGTTTTAGACAGTTAAAGCAAAAAAAAAAAAAAAAAACATGACCACAACCCTGATCTCAACCTTGAAAGTCTGTCAGTAAAATATCTTAACCTAACCTTAACATGCAAAATAAAAAACTGCAAATGTGCTTTCATACTCTGTTCATGTTTGTGGTTTCCAGGGGCACATGTATGAATTTGGAAGTAAAGCTTTTGTGAGTACGGTATGTTGCGTGTTCAAAGTGGATTTTGGCCAGACGCACAACAAAAGAAAAGAGTCCTTGGATTTGTTTTCCATCCTGTAAGCAGCTTTGCCTGTGGTCATATGTGGGGCTCTCAGACCTCTGCAGACATTTCCTGTCCTCTGAAGCTGTCTCTGCAGAGTCCTCACCTGAGGTGAAACTACCAGACAGCAGGGATAAAAAAGGATGATTTCTCCATTCTGTTCAAAGAAGTTCCTTTTATTTTCTGGTAATGAAAAAGCCCAACATAATGTCCCCCATAATGCCCCCCTTTCATTTGGACTCATAAAGGAAGATGGGAGTGGACAAAGTGAACCAAACCTGGGCCTTCAGGATGTTCCATCTGTAGCAGGGCTCCGTGCTAGAGAGAAAAGTCTTTGTTTGACCCAGAAGAGTGAAAGCACTTGGATTAGAATTCGGGGGTGGAGACATGGATTACAGCGGCCAGACGGCTTCTTTTAAGTCTCACTGCTGAACAACTACAATGAGTTTTTATTACAGTTTTTAAGAGAAGGATGGGGTGAATAATGCTTACAGGAAGTGGAAGAAGCACTCAGGGTGGCTGAGTATTATGAGGAGGGAGGTAGAGCACAAGTCTACATAAGAGGTGTAGTGCTATTTGTTGAAGTAGTGGAGTGCACCTTAGTATGGCATTAACCAGTACAAGCCAATGAACATAAAAAGGTTGTTTTGAAAAATGTAATTTACCTGTGGAGAGCAAATGAAGCCGTATTCAAAGCATCCATTCTGAGGAGAAGTTGCAGTGCAGACAGAGGTCAATAAAGCCTATGAAAATGTAGATAAAGTTTTCATTTCCAGCAGGCATTGTGGATGCATTTTCACCTTTATTTGTTAACATAAGCTTACTATGGACTGGACAAAAAACTATTTAATTGACTGTGTTGCTCAAAGGCAACTGGCAGCTTCCAGCAACTTTCAAGGTGGAATATTATCTTGCATGTTACTCAGTGCATGAACTGACTTACTCATCACCAGGGTAAAGATTTAACAACAGCAGTCCCAGTGAATTTAAACATGGCAAGACTGCCTAATTGACCTTGAGATTTTTATTATTTGCATTTTAAAGATCAGGTTGCTATTAACAATCACATCTAAATATTTAACATGCAAGACAAAAGGCACAATTTCAGGAGGAAGGGTATCACTTCTGACAGAGAGAGGCCTACTCGGCTTTTTGGTTTGTTCTGATTACCTGTGTACACAAAATTAACTATGTTATCTTTTTAGTGTGACAATATGGTGTCTTAAAATATCTCTCAAGCATCAATTTAAGTATATATATAAAGATCAGCTGAATATTTTTGCATGTGCAAATGAACCATGAGGATCAGCCACCATTTGTTTTTAAGGTTTTCCTGACATCTAGTGGTAAAAGATCAGACCTGCTGGCAGCTAATTAGAACAATACACAGCCACTGTGGTCCCAAACAGGTGATTTCACTTTTCTTCTTGTTGTTCAGATCTTCCATTATTACTATTTAGATATGTGCAGACTGTAAAAATAGGCAATACATAAATAAGTAATTGTTATTTTCCGTCCCATTATGGCCTATAGCCCAATCCCTATTTTCTTGCAAAAACGACCCCTCATACAGTTTGTATCCCCTTGGATATGTTGCCTATTTAAAAATGAGTGACGCAGTCTTTGCAAAACCCTTTGAACATTCTGACATTTCTTTGTACTTACGCCTAACAGGTCTTAACCCATCACATAAACATTCCTTTGAAAAGTATACCCTGGTGCTCTAACCTCTACGTACAGCTGAAGCATGCTGCTGTGGCTGCTGTCCTCACTGGACACTGGTCCACTGCAGGTAGCCTGTCCTCTCCTTCTTGCTGTCTTGATCACTCATCTGAACCTGATTTGCTATTGGGAAGCCAAACTCTGCGCCTCTCTCTTTCCTATACCATGAAGAATAGCCATTGGAATTCCATGAAAAGGCCTGATAACCTGAGCAACAATTCATGACTGATTTCCCAAATCAAATAATTAAGATTAATCGACTCAATAATTAGCTTTATTAATTGACAGTTAAATCCTCCCAAAAACAATGATTCAACTTTAGCCTCTACTTACTTCTTGGCCATAAATTGTTGTTTTCTTTCCTCCATTTGGGCAAATCAAATTGCCCAGTGAAGTATTAGTCTTGATTTTCAAAATACAGCCCTTTCAAACGTTACACCCTTGTAAAAATATCAACATTTATTTACAGGACGAGTGACGTTTTCACTGCAAGCAGACATGATTGATAAAAAATGTGTGTGTAAGCCGTTGAGCTCTCCAAGTGGTGGTGCTGTGTACTCATTTAAAATAATAGAGAGGGGTTTCATTTCTACCTGCATGAAACACACAGCATATCGACTGCAAGACATTAACTTGTAAATGTATTTGTTTTTGCAGCTAAATAGGTTTGACTAGATTTATCATTGCTGTCAAGTATGGTTAGACTGAAATAATTTCTGATAAATATTTTCTTCATTTTGTAGTTGATTGAACAACAATACTTATAAGTACTTCTTAAACAGGAGAAAGTAATGCATCAGATGTTGTGTACATAGTGTGTCTAGTTGAAGCTAACTTGCAGTACAAACCCCGGAGAACTTTTAAATTTGAACAAACCAAAAAAAAAATAAACAAAGAGGACAGGTTCAGGATAAAACCAACAGAGCAGATAAACAGACTGCGTGCATGTGTATGTGCATGTGTCAGACTGTGCATGAATCCTACATGACTGTGTATACATGTAGGTGTGAGTGTGTGTCAGTGTCTGTATGCATATGTAGTGCTCTACATACATAACCTTTGGATCCTTCAAACAGATGCACTGTTCAAATCTTTGTTATTTAAGCAGCCCGTCCTCATCAGAAAAACAGCCGTATAGGTCAATTGTGCAGCAGGTTATTGCAACCCATGTTTCCGTTTATTGTGAAGCAGTAACCTCATGATGGGCACAAAGGAGGAAGTCAGTCAACATAGTGTAAGAACAAAAAAGTCTGCATATGGAGAAAAGTGGAGTGGATGGATCAAACCACTGGTCAAACAAACACAAGGCTTTCACCCAGGAGACCACTGTTCATGTCCCGTCTGAAACTGAAAATCAGCATTGGCCTATTTTAAGTTACATCACGTATGAAACGGTAACATATCATTTTAATCCATGATTTCTACCTGACGAAGTTGTTTTGGTGCTTATACCGAAGCAACATGCTACTGCTTCACAATGTTACTGACATGAGGACATCACTGGTCCTCATCAACGGTGATATATGTTGTTTCAGGAGTCATTGGTAATCAATCTAGCCAGTTGTTCAGTTATGAGGATGTGCTGTTTTAAGCCACTGGTTTTAATTGAAGAAATGAAAAACTTGAAGTTGTGATTATGGTGTTAAAATCAGGTGGTAGGGTGTTCCATACCTGAGAGCCTTTTACTGAAAAGCATGACAGACCAGAAGTTTGTGTACACTGTGCAACTGTGCAGTTCCCACTTGTTGCTCCCAGATCGTGGCTCCTCTATTATATTTTATGTTAAACTGACAACTGATTATATCTGGGGCATGTCTATTTATGCACATAAGTATTCACATATAATACAGTATGATTCAAATAATATCTTCTGAATAAGACCTTAAGAACCAAAACTGAAATAGTCTAAAATAATATTTTTGTAGACTTCATGCCATTTCATTGTTCTTGTTCTCCTTCCCATTGTCATTAAAGTGTTGATTGTATTATTATTTACATTATGGACTTGACAGCTAATTGGGAAGCCTGACCTCAGATGATCACACACTGTATGTTGTGCCAATATTCAATGTTTTTTTTGATAATCATGATATATAATAATTAGTGTTTCTGGAACAGTGTATCCATCCATCCAATGCCTTCGAGCAGCTTCTCCAGCTATAGCACAGGTTGCCAGATCCGGTTAATGAGCACAGTTTTTGGTCATGGTCTCTGTACAGGCATGATGGTCCAAACCATTGCACTGAGTCGATGAACTGCTGCTCCCCCAGAAATAGATTCAGCACATAACTGCCTTGAAAAACCACAATTGGTCTTTATTACATTTCTGTTTGTTTATGGATTTTAAAAAATAAAGTTACAGCATGTTAATCATTCAGATTTAGGGGTGTTCTAGGTGTATTTTTTTTAACTTTGGAAACAGCCAGGTTAACCCTTTATGCTAGGTTGGGCTAATTAAGTCCTGACTCCCACTCTGACCTTACACACAGACATGAGACTAAAATCCATCTGCTCTCCTCATTCTTGGAAAGAAAGTCAATAAAAACATTTTCCAATAGTTGGTTTTCTGCCTTTAACTGCATAAGAGACAAAATATATAGTTTGATCCTTACAAAACTATCAGTTCTAGCTTTTATATTCTCTATATTTTGCTTCATTGTTTGGACACCTTTTTAACGCATTTTAACCTTTTTAACAGCCACATGTTGGGAACCTCTTTTCACCTGAATACACACTCTGCAATCTTTCTAAAGTTACATTCACGCTTTAAACCTGAATTCTCAAATTTCAGATTAATTATTCTATCATCATTCATTTATATATGGTCATACTGAGCTTGCGCTGCTACAAATAAGATACGTATCACATTTAGTACCACATATTAAAACTGGCAAGAATAGTGTTTTAGAGTGATTTTTTCAACGTTGGGATTGTTATTAAACCAGATGTGAGGCACATATATGGTAGAAAATCAAGTTTGGTCCATTTTCTGACTGTAGTGTGAAGGCAGCCTTTCTGCCCATTTCAACAGTCCTGGAAAAACATATTCACATATAGATTCTTAAAGTGTTATTTTTCTCAGAACAATCCAGGTTCATTCAGGCAGAACCCACATGTATATTTTCTCACTAACAGTAAAACATATTTTTCTCATAGTTCATTTCTTTGCTGTCAGTGTTCTTACCAAGCATAACAAAAGGTTGAGAGAGGCGAAGCAGAGGAAAACCCTAAATAGCCCAGCCTCAGAGCAGTCTGAGTTAGGAGTCAAGTCTTTTTTCCCCAGATGAAGAACAGTGCTACTTCCTGCATTTCCTCACTGAGCTCCTCCAGCTCTGCTCCTCAGCAACTGCCAGGATCTCACAGGAGATACACAGGAGTCTATGTGTGTGTGTGTGTGTGTGTGTGTGTGTGTGTGTGTATTTCAGTGTGTCAGTCAGCGAATTTTGGAGGTGAAAATCTCAAGAACAAGCACATTTGCTTGGACAGACCATCAGTTTCTCTCTCATACCAGAGGATTATAGAGGAAGCTGAAAGGTTTGGTATTAGGAGGAGGAGTAAGGCCTGAGGAGATGATGACTGTTTTGAACAAATCATTTCGAATAAAATTTGAGGAACTGTTGCTATTGCTTTTTTCGATGAAACATCCCCTGGTAGAGATAACCTGATGGAAAAGATTTTAAAATTACAGCTAGGCTACTCTCCAAACCAATATGTCATATTTTTACTAGATGCTTACTCAGTGGGAGCTTTCCAGATCTTTGGAAAGAGTCTAAGATCATACCTTTACCCAGAGATGGAAGAGTAGGTTTTACTGGCTCCAGTTGTAGAACTATTAGTATATACCCTGTCCTGAGTAAAATACTTGACACGTTTTTTAATCAAAATGTCTTGTGGCATTCCACAAGGGATGTGCCTGGAGCCACTTTTATTTTCAATTTGAATAAATGTGTTACCATGTGTTGTTAAAGATGCTGATGTAGTTATGTACACTTTGTTTCATACGTCACCAACTTCAGAGGAGCTGAGGAACAATCTACATGTTGAGTTGCATTCCATCACTAAATGGGTAAAAATTAGGAAATTAGGAATGAAGATTGCCAAAATGAAATTTATTTGGTTACTATGAATGTTCTTGCTAATATCACTTCGCTCAACTTGTCTATAGATGATATCACTAACATCCAAAGGTCAAAAACAGATTTTCTTTCAAAAGCTTACTGAAACAAAAATTGATGAATTTCACATAAGTTTTATTTTATCATTGCTGTTTTGGAACCTTTTTGCATGCTCTTACTTATTTTTTGGTACTGTGTGTTTGTGACAATTTTGTCTTCGTTTTCATTACAGGTTTATGCTTTTTATTGTTTCATGTCTGAAATCACTTCACTTTCCTGATCTTTATATTTTGTTTCCATTGAATTTTCTGGTCTTGTGGATAACACATTTTAATTATTCTTTTTTTTAAATTCACTGTTGTTTTCGTGAGGCCCAGGAAGACTAGCGACCACTTTATGGAAGCTAATGGGGTTCCTAATAAAGAATTAAAAATAAAAGTTCTATTGAGTTTTTCTGGCCTCTTTTAGCTCATTGTTTTGGTTTTACTACCCACAACTTCACTGTTTCATTTAATCGCCCTGCTCTCTCTCATCTCATTTTCAGCCACAAAAGGCAAATGGCTGGTGAACAAAGTGACACCTTTCACATTAAAAATAATATTTGATCCTTTGTTAATATAAAAATATGTTTTAGAGCAGATTTCACATTAGCAACAAGAAATTACTTGCCTGCCTGGCTGTATTGCTGTAAAAGTTGAGATCATGTACTTGCACATTCTCCTGCAACCACCATGTTTTGTTTTGTTTTGTTTTGTTTTGTTTTGTTTTGTACAAATGTTACCAATAGGAAGCATGGATTTGTACTGCAGAACAGTCTTCCAGAGACAGACATGATTCTGGAGATATCCAGAAACTGAAACAACTGAAGATAATCTGTAGAACTATTTCTTGTTTTGTTTTTTTCACTTTCTTACAGAAGGAGAATCCATGGCTCCTGCTTCACTGACAAGAAAAATAAAGTTTTATACTCCTACAAAGGTATAATTTGTGATATCCGAATTTGACCATGACATATTTGCATGTGAATAGGAACTGATGGACTCACCTTCAGGGAACTAGCTATGGGAGCTACAGAGGCATTGTAGGATTGTAAATGTTGGACCACCATACGGTTTGCTATATAAGCTGAGACTGTCCCAAACTCCCACTTTAGGCGGACAGCACTCTTCCCACACATTATCACTCATGACGGCTGTCTGATCATATTTCATTTAGTGGTTTAATACCTCCTTAATAGAAAATAAACATTTTGGAGCGATTGGATTGGAGCAGATTGGAGATGACTGCGCCCCATACTTCATGCTTGCTTCTCTCACCTTTAACTGGTGTGAGAAACTCAAGAATAAAAACAATATCTATAATTGCCAGGGCATTGTAAAAACACCCATCTTGCTCCTCAGTTGAATAGCTAATTTATCAAGTTCTGACAGATAACTGGTCATAACTATGAACTTTAACCCTAGTTTATCCAGACCATAAATATCTCACTGAGTTCTATTAGTAATCGTGGCCCCCTTGAAGCAAAAAATTATGATTCAATCAAGTGTTTCTGACAGCAAAAAAAAATAGTTACATTTTGTACAATTTATCGCAAAAAATATCCAACATAATGTAATATATTATGATATGATATGGTCAATGCAATGTGACATGATATAACTTGTGATGAAATACATTACATTATATGACACATATGACTTGATACGATGCAATACGATGTGCACAAACCGACAAAATGTTATACAACAACACGAAATACAACACAAGACATTATGATATGATATGTGTCAATAAGATTTGAGGAGATACAATCCAGTATGATGCGACACAAAATGATATGATATTATGAAATACAGAATGGTACAACATACTACCATATGATGCAATAAAATATGATTTGATGTGATAAGATGGTACATTACTAATTGCAAAAAGTTGTGGTCTGAAATATTAGGATACCTTAGGCATGATGAAATAGATTAAGGTATTGTAAAAAAAAAATAATACTGTCTCGTTACTCCTGCTACTGTCTGTGGTGAGAATGTGTGTGTGTGTGTGTGTGTGTGTGTATGCATGTAGTTGAGGGTGTGTGTTAGTACATATGGAGGGTGGGAGGGTTGGGTTTTTGGTGTTGTTCTGTTTTTATTTATATTGTTTTTAACTCTTGTAAAGCACTTTGTATTGCATTATGTATGAAAAGTGCTATATAAATTAAGTTTGATTTGATTTGAACACAATGTAAGCCTACATGACATTTATAATATTTCATCAAACAGTCAGATAATGAGCTGAAAGGAGGAGAGAAGCGTATGTTTGTGTGTGGGGACTGAGGAGTGTGTTGAGAATTTGGGGAGGGAAAAAAAACAGGATCAAAGATTCATTCAAGAACCGATTTGTTATATTTATTTTCATTCATTGAAGTCATTCAGTTTCAGTTATTTATTTTGAGATATTACTTTGGGGATTTTATTCATTTCCCAAATCTACAGTAACCCTACTCTAGTATGTATTTTGTGTTCTTGTGAACATTTTTTTTTTTTCTCATTTCCAATCAAAATATTATTATCCTTCAAAATCCAAGGTCCATAAGGGGTTAAAACACCCCAGCTTGGACTTTTGGAGCAACAGCACTCGTGACTGAAATCAAAATATTCCGGAATTGAGCCTGTCAGGCCTCTGATGTATGATTTGTAATGGGACGTTTCCAAACCCCTCTGTCCATATGGCTGCCGACACATTCAGCAACACCCACCGCCTACAGAGAGGGACTCTCACTGCTCCACATCTGGTAGACAGACTCACTCTCTCTCCCTCTCTCACACATACACATCGAACTTAAATGATATAGTCACCTTGTAGTTATATAAGATCCTGAATATGTCTATGGTTCCGTGCAAAAGTCTCTGCAGGCATGATTTTCTGCAAATGTGAGGGTGTTTGGCAAACACATCATTAAGCTAAAGGTTAGTTTGGTTTTGGTAAGTGGGGTTCGGCATAGGGTTAGAGCATGTATATTGGGAAAAAGAAGTCTAGGTAAAAAATGCTGACATGAAGACACCAGTTGTGTTTCCAGTTGTAAGAGAGACATTAGATAGAGAGCCTATCTGGATGTGAGAGGTGCCAGCTCTAGAAACTAAGCTCTTCTGTGACCGGAAGTCACCAGTGAAAAGAGCAGGAAGCCCCAGTCATAACACTTAGAGCTCTCTCTTCTGCCCCAGAGAGGCATAAATCAACACCGACACACTCAGCTATCCATGACCACATCCTCTCGGTTTAATGGGCCCTCACAGCATGGGATGGCCCCCCTGCCACCGCTGTAACCATTCCTGGAGAGCCAGTCAGGGGCAAAAGGAAGATCTGTGCAATGCCCCTTCACAATGGATGGACAATGTTACTTCTGAGAGAGTGATGTTTTCGGGTCTATAGTATCAGCAGTGGAGCAATGATGCAGTAAAGAGATTTATTCAAGCTCTGGCAAAGTTGTGAAATATTCTTAAAGGAAGACATGTCATTTATGCTCCCCACTTTTTTTTTTTTTTTTTTTGTTTTATGCTGTTATGCTTTTTTATGTAATGCTTCAAGGTTAACTTGTCTGTTTGCTCCAACCAAAGTGCTTGTTAGATGTTCAAATCTGTCTGAAGTAAAATCTGGGTTGCTTTGTCTGACAATTTTTCTAACTTTACAAAATCCAACCTTCAAACCTACTGTGTGGCTATTGAACTTGAATTTCTCTCTTTTCAATCTTTGCACAACTATTTCTCACTTTTTGGGTGTGCAATTTAGTGCAACACTATGGATGTGCATATCTCCATATTGAACTTGTCTTGCAGCTTTCTATAACGAGAGGCTTTTGGTGATGGTCATAAACACATTAATGATATGATAACACAGCTTTCAGACATCACTGTGGGTTTTTTTGTTTTTTTTTTCCTTTAATATTTGGCATATATTTGTCCAAGTCCCCCGTTGACCCGTGACATAACAGCAGCAAACACTCTCTAAGAGACAAGGTTAACTGATTCCCATATGGCCTAACCATTGAGGACATCACTCCTGCCTTCTGCTCAATAAACTGAAGTGCTTTCCATAAAAACCTGACCCTATTTTTCCTGGAAAGGACACACGAGAGTCATTAATTGTGGTTCAACGTTTTTAGAGTTATAATTAAATGGTGATGATATACAACCTTCAGAAGTGTGCACAGGGTTAAAGAAACAGCCAGCAACACTATACACTGAATGAAACAGCAACATGAGACACCCATTAGTCAAACTGTGTGTCCGTTTATTTTTGGAATCGACCTGGAAAGGTGTGAAATAAATGAGCTAATAGTTGCTTCAGATAATGATCAATAAATCGTAACTACTTAATGTACCACCAGACCAGTCTGGGACTGAGGTTTTAATGTCTTTACAAAAATTCTCAGGTTTCCTGGATAGCTTTGAATGGCCCTTCACAAGGTTCCAACAGACTGTTGCAGGTGTTGCATGATGTATTACATCAGCAAACTCGGAAGTTAGCATCTCCCTTGTTCCCTCGACAAAAGCCAAGGGGATTTTTCCATTGGATTTTGGATTATTGCAGATAAAAACCTCCTTGACAAACAAAAGTTTAGGATACTTAGATCTTTCATTCAGCAAGAAACCCCTAAAAATGGACACCATTTGCTACAACTATTACTGTTTTTGAAGGATAAATGCAATCGCCAGAAGTAAAAAGCTAACATTAGGATATAATTGAGCTAACCACCTATCAGAAGGTCGATGATTCAATCCCTGGCCTTGGCAGCCTACATGTTGAAGTACCCTTGGGCAAGATACTGAGCCCCAAATTGCCCCCGATGCTGTGCCATTGTGAGTGTGCTCATAATGAGCAGGAGGCTTAGCCACCGTACAAATGTGTGTGTGAATGGCTAAATGCAGACTTGTTGTAAAAGAGCTTTGAGTGGTCGTCAGACTGGAAAAGTACAAATGCTCATTTTACCATTTACCATTTAAATCAATTAAAAAATCAATAAATCTACAAGGTACAAAGTCTGAGTTGGTCTGAATGGTTTGCAAGAGCGCAAGTATAAACACAACTAGGTGGTAAAGGCGGAGTAGTAAGTAGATGAGTTTTCATGTTGGGCACGATGATGTTTAATGTCCCCGACAACCTCTGTAGTCACATTTAACTGCTCGTCAGTCAATCGCCCCTTTGACATAGCTTTTATGTGTCTTAAAAAGCTGCAGCTGATGTATTTTTTTTTTTTTGTCATAGAGCATAACATGAAAATTTCTCAGCTTGTGTTAACCCCAGACCTTATTTCAGGCATCTAACCAAAAACCCATTCAAAAAACCTATTGACTTCAAGACAAGGAACCCGAAGTGCAACAATGCTAACTCATTTCTGGGTTTTTGGAGTCATTTGTATAGCACACTATAGTTGCTGATGTTGTGAAAGGGTCTGTCATGGGGATGCCTGGTGCCCTATAGTAATAACATAAAGACATTTTTGCCTTTTGGATATTTTTCTTCAACTCACCCCATAAATAGTCCTGTTTTCTGTACAATAAACTACCACATGGGGATAATACAGCCTGCATCAGCTTGTACCTTCCTTTTCTTCCCATTTGCCATCGTAACAGGGTCCTTGAGAGAATTCTCGGGGTCTTTGTATCTTTGAAGGGTCTTTGATGATGTTCTATGGGTTCTTTCAAAGGTTCCAGTAGTGTTTAAGGTGTTTCCAGAAACTGCTCAGAGGATTATAGGCATCTTTGACTAACTTTAGCTGGTCCTTAAAAAGGTTATGAGGGTGCTTAAGGTTATTCTAAGGGTTTTAAAGATAATTCTAAATTAAAGTCATATTGCATAGTATCGTGTAATTTGTCTCTCTGAAGTGATGATTTCACATTACACATAATCATCCCATCAATTCCATCATTGTTAATAAAAATATATGGATTAGAACAGCTTTAACTAACACTTACCACTGTTAAAGAATCTGTAAGAATGGCTTTTGGCTACTTAGGTTTTATTCCTGCTCCTATTATATCCCCAAAGTCAGTGCTACAACATGGCAATGAAAACAAATACAATCTATTGTTGGATTGTTTGGGGCTAATTTAAAAGTATTTGTGATGTCCAACCATGAAGTGTCAGTATTAAAGCCAAGCAGGTGGGTTTTCATTGGCTCAGCTCCTCAGTGGTGGTAGTGGTGGTGACCTCACTGGTGGAACTCAGCCAGACACCATCAGCCTTGTTGGGTAATTACCACAAGACAAGCTCAGCCATCAAATGTCTCATACCAGGCCAGGCGTTACATCATTACACACATTTATAAACATAGCGCAGGCACACATACACCTTCAACCACACATTCTGCACTTCCTCAGTAGTTTGGAGAACTAACAAGACGCTCATTTTAAAAAGTATAAAAGACAGCACATTTGAGACACGCATGTTCCACCACGCGTCTATCACAGTTTTAACAGTGGAGACCCACAGCTTTCCTGAAGCAGACCATTAAGTGGAATACATCAAAAGGCAGCTACAAATTACTGCAGTGGTACATATAGCATGCATTCACCACACGTTTCAGGCTTTTTTTTCTGTATAATTAATTGCATTACATATTTTCCCAAAAGTTGGAACAGTGATAGACTGCTATTCATTGTGAATAGGACCTGGTGTTGCAGCCCAGCACTGCTTGATGAGCTACAGAGATATATAAGGCACCTAGCAGCACCTCAGGGGAGAGTTTACGCACTTTACTTTATGCAATTGTCCTCTGTCACAATGTGAATGACATCCAGGTGACAGCCAGTCACTCATTTTAACATCCGCAGAAACAGAGGCATAGTCGTTTACTACTCCACTCTACTACTGGAGTAGGGTACCAGCGCAGATACTGAGCTGCAAAGTAGATCAGGCATCACTGATGTATTAAAACAGTGTTGACAAAATTTGCTGTGGCAAACAGAGCCTTGAGAATGAATTTAATAAATGATCAACTAATAAATGCAGATGGTTTTAGCTTTCTAAGAAGCTGTCAACTCTGATTTAATAATCTGTCAGGTCATAAAATGTCAGGTTGCAAATGATAATGAGTTTGATAAATTAATGTGGTCCACTTACCACTGCCCTTTAATATCTGACAGCAATCATTAGCCTATGGATCTCATGCAACTGATAATAAATGGCATGAAGTCCAGATGCTTTGCAGCACTTTTCCAGAGGGGAAACGGTCAAACAATCCATCTGAGGGGGTCCTCCTGATGAACAAAAACCAGCTAGAAAGGCAGCAACTCTCATGGTGGAAGAAGATAAAAAATAGCCAAATATATTTGAATACCTGCCAAACCAAGAGTCGAACTGCTTAACTCTTTGGTAAATGATTATTAAGCATTAATAAAGCCAAACAATTTTAATATATTTTAAAGTGGTACCTCATTGATATATCATGGATCAGGAAATCTATAACATTTTCAAAATTAAAAACCAGTAGACTGTTTTCAGCCAGATGTTATGTTATCTTTATTTGACTGTATGTAATAATAATCCTGACAAGTGGGAGACTCCTCTCTGGTGAATTGCAACTTGAACTAACAGATGTGCTGTGATGCAACAAGCAACGCCTCTCACATGCACACATGAATCCCATCAGCCCTCTCTAGTTAGCAGCAGACACTTCTAAATTGTTCCATATGGCTGATGGTAAGGGAGGAAGCCAAATAATCGCCTGCCAGTGACCAATAGATTGCTACCACCAACATGCCTCTAGAATGGCTCCTCTGCTTTAATATTTGAGGATATAAACACTGGTGAAATGAACAAATCTCTGCCAGAATTTATATTTGACATATAGTTATCAACATCCATGAATATGTCCTGTAAAATAGTTAAATGTTTTTGGTATCACTCATTGTCACTGACACTTCGATCAAATTAAATTAACTATGACCAGGTAACATAAGTCAAAATATATAACTTACTTAATTTCCATAATGCATTAGGACAGGTGCAACTTAACAACCCCCTCAAAATGCTTCTCAGCAGCAGATTATGGAGCTCTGTCATTGTGCCAGTTTTATGGTTTTTCCCTGCTCCTAAACCTTCTCAACTACCACAGTTGTGATTCTTGTTATGAAACTGGTCCTGCTTGGTAAAGTTGAGGTGGTAAATGCTAACCAGCTCCCTGAGTCAAGTAACAAAGTGCAAAATCAGATACAGACACCCACATAAGTTCTCTCTGTAACAATAGAAGCCTTATTGTGTTCATGTCACCAGAGACTGTGTTCTCACCACAGACCAGTGGCAGTTTAGACTCCCACCAGATCAACTCGGAGTGTTAACTTCCAAAAGTCTTCCTCCCAATCATCCACACAGGAAGTGTCTGCAACCCTAGCTTGGCCTTTAGACATGGATTTCTTAAGAGATATTTAGACTTTAGTGTGTGGATTTAAAATAGTTTCATCAGCAGTTCAAGAAGTTTTGGCACCTTGACAAGATTATGGTTACGATTAAGGTATGAACAAGATCAAAAGTTGCTTTTCATATATTATTTCACATTTTGTGATCACCCAAAGTTGCTGTTCTTATCATCACTCCCCAGCCAACTACTCATCTCACTCTGCTTGCTCCACTCGACTGTCATACTGTCAATGAACACATCACCATTTAAACTATCACAGTCAGGGGGTCTTAGTTCTGCTTTTAAGCCCCAAATTAGTTCTGCTCTACATTAAGACACAATGCCAGACTTGGTTAAGCATAATCTCCACAGGCAGCTGTTCAAATCGCACAATTTTCTTGTTGTGAGTTTATTCACTGTATTTATTGACTGATGATGGATCAAGGCCACAGTTTCACTATGAGCTTTCTGGTGTCACTATAGCAAATAGAGCTGTGGTGGACAGGGAAATAAAAAAAACAGTCAATGAGGGAAAAAACAAATTTTTGCAAGTAGTCTACATGAAAACCCCTTTACATTTCAACCAGCTGAGGACACTTGTGGCCCCTCTGCTGTACTTTATGTTGACATTTTGGATTTGGAGTGAATTCCACGTTAGACCTGTAGATGATAATGGTACACTCACCAGTGGCACTGATTCAGAACGAGAAGTCTGATTGGTTAAGAAACAGAAGCAATCAAACAATTAGATGTGGCGAAAACAAACCCCCAGTTTAGACAATTTTAGGGAGAGATTTTTTACCAACATTTGAGATGTGCTCACTTTTAATTTAACCTTCAAATAAAGTTAGTGTACATCAAATGTGTACATCAAATAGTTCAAATAAAGCAGACTTATCCTTTGCTCTGAGGGTAAGTTATTGTCTGACCTCTCTGGTGAGGTTGATGTATACATGCAGGAAGCGACGAGGTCAGAGCACATAGGTGCAAAATACCAACTCAGTACAAATCCTACATTCACAATATACATGCCTTGGTTGACTGAACTTTTGTAATGTGGGGTGTGATGAAAACTGTCACCTCTAGGTGGCTGCTAGCAGAGCTTGAGACTTGTTCTCTGGGTGATGGTGTCATAGAATTAGACTTAAACTAGACAGCTTAAACTGGCTTAGCATTAAGGCTTTTATCCTTCTCTATACTGTCATGTGTGCATCCTGGCAGGCTCCCTGCACTCTCAGCATGGCTTTAGAATTGAAGGAAATTATGGATTCAGACCACCCATTCATCTCTCTGCAGCAGCTCTAGCAACTGCACATCCCGTGCAGCACCACTGCTCAAAGCTAATGCTCATACACACAGAGAGGGTTATCTCATCACCAGGCCACACACACAACAGGCTGAGCTCTGTTTAAAGTCATCTGTAATGCCAACTTATGTTGGTTATGTATAATGAAAATAAAAGCTGAATAAGTGCAGAATTTATGTTGTCGTTGTCTTCTGACAGGGTGTTTCAGTCGGAGAAGTATGGAAGGTTGTGTGCCAAGTGAAATACACAGTGCAGTGCCTGCCAACCA
This sequence comes from Chaetodon auriga, assembly GCF_051107435.1. Lineage (NCBI taxonomy): Eukaryota > Metazoa > Chordata > Actinopteri > Chaetodontiformes > Chaetodontidae > Chaetodon > Chaetodon auriga. Next base: position 2,375,406 of record NC_135090.1, on the reverse strand, counting down.
AACAGAACGGCAGAATGAGAAAGTAGATTTGAAATATGTTTGCTGAGTGTTGTGTAAGTTGGCGGCCTTAAATGTTTTATGGAGCAGGAAACCCTAAAAACTGCAGGGAAAACATTGTCTTCAGTGGTTTTATCATTTCTGTTACTGACATGCTAATGATATCTTTTCTCTTTCAGATGTAATCTTAAGCTTAGACCTGTATTCAGTCACTGTTTCATAATCATCCCTCTATTTGGAAGTCTGTCTTGATACTCAGTTTGAGGTTTGATTATGTTTTATTGAAGCCAAATCCAGCATTGACACTGAATTCTTTTGAATCCCTTAAATATCAAACCCTTATAGCTTTCAGTATCTGCAAGTGACTAAAGTTAGAAATAACTAAACACATATCTGTAAATACTGTGTTATTACAATTAATCAGCTCCTTAATATGAGTGATAGGCTCCTATAATACACAATTCTCTGCCAAAGATAAAAGAGCTTCGGTTGGTAACCTCTAAATCACAATCTGATAAGAGTTGGTGAGGTTTTTTAACTTTGATTGTTGTCTTTAGTCTTGAAATTGTTATTGCTATATATACACGAAAATGCTTTTAAAAAAGCCAAGTTTTCAGGGCTTTAAATGCAGTATGTATCTGACACATTGAAATAACAAGTGAAGCTTGCATACACACTTCTGCAATGTGTCTTCTGCAATAATTAAACAAATCCATGATCCAACATGGAATGGTGAATCTGAACACAACACTACTTGACACTTAATGAAACCTGCTGCCAGCTTCAAACATCAATGACCGAAAGTCTGAGCCATTGCTTGTTTACTTTTTCCCTCTGTTTTCTTTGACAGGGGTTTGGAACAAATGATTGATGTGGAGTGTCGTTGGAGGGCAGTCAGAGTGGCTAGACATTAGCTCTGCATGTCATTTTGTCTGTCATGCAGTATGGCTACAGCTAACCCGGATGAGTGAGCAGGAGAAATTACTCTCACTGCCACAGGAATATGATGACATATGTTTAATCACTCACTGTGAATCAGTCAGCTCACTTTTGTCCAATCATAGAAACACACACATGCAGGCAGTTAGAGCATATTTACAAGTGACAGAAATGAATCTTACTCACTAATCATGCTAAGATGTAGCCCTTCTGCAGTCACCAGTGGCATCAAATGAGGCATTGATTCGGAGTCACAGCAACTAGATGTCCTGTCAATCACGTTATCAATGGGGTGTGAGATGAGATTAATGCTAATTTTATAAAATCCATTTTAACAAAAAGAATATTACATTACACATTACTATACAATTACTCAGTTTAAAGGGGGAAACTGTTCAAAGACCTGGGAGCTGCTGGAGAAACATTCTTTTTCTCTATGAACTCAACCTGGATGACTGTACTAAAAACTGGTGGAATATCTGTACAGTACTGGACGTTATAAAAAATATAAAACTGTCAAATGAAACATTGATAACAGATAGTAGGAGGCAGCAATACGCCATTGTAACATAAAGTCTTATCCACTGTGTTTGCGGTGCAGGGGAACAGTGGCAGAGTGAGACCTCTGACTTCCTCCATGCTAAGGACACAATCATCCACCATGTCAACTTCGGGATGTTTTTCTCCTTTTACCTCTTGGTCTGTAAGCAACACCATATTTGCCACCAGAAACACTCTCCGTCTCGGTGAGAGGATGCATCTGTGGTAAACAGACTCACTGTCATTCTTTACAAAAGCTAGATAATATCATACTTTAAACTTTAGATAACTTTAGACAAATATCTTGGAATACACCTGGATAGCAAATCAACTTTCATTACTCACTTGTTAGCTTGTAACTTAGGAGGGAATTTTTCAGTGTTTACTGATTACCCCATAGCATTTCTATGCCTGTCTTGTTTAACTGAATGGAAGGTGCACCTTCATGTGCAAATTTCACTGCCTATTTTTCAACTCTAAGATAAAGAAATTGTTCTTTGCTTACTGCCTTGTCTGTCTTGTCAACATGTAGCTTGCCCAGCCAAGATTAAGACTAGAAGCAGGGGGAAAGACAACCTGGCTCTGTCCGGAGTTCAAAAATACATCTACCAGCACCTTTAAATTTTAATTACCCATTTGTTTAATGCAGCTAGGCTAACCACATCTTGACTGTGGATCATCATCTTAAGACTAGAGTTATTATGGTTGAATTATAACTACCAACAACTACATGTATCGCTGCATTCCTCTTTCCTTTTTCTTTTCAGTGTGACATTAAGCCAAATTGATACTCTCCGCATCCATGAAAGTCTGCATGCAGCCCTATGCATATGTCTGCACATAGTTAAACATTATGGCCAAGCAGACAATACACAAAGCAAGCATCCTAACTGAGCATGCTTCTTCTTCTTCTTGATTTTTATGGCAGTTGGCAAGTCACGTTATGGTGCAGTAGCGCCACCACCTGGAGTGAAGTTGTTGACGGTAATGGATTGGAAAATGCATGCATGGAATGCCAGAGGGACATGAATCCTCAATTGTAGTATGAATGGAACCACATGCACATCATTGCAACCGGTGTAAGTCTGCAGCTGTCTGCAGACTCGGAAAGTATGTCCAAGCCTTTACTTGGAAAACCTGCAGCTTTGGCTCACCCACTGAATGACCACAGCCAATGTAGCCTCTGAGACCTGTTTTTAGGACTAAAAGTCCTCTCTGCTGTGGGTCTACCGTCAGCAGCATACCACACTATAGTCAGCAGCATGTTTCATTTTTTGTACTGTCCCATCCATGTCGTCTACATGTCACACCACCGCTCCTGACCCTGTCGACCCCCGTGGCCAAGGCTGGTGTTGATGTTCTGTTACATCCCTTTGGGTGCAGCTGCAGTGCAGTTTCCTGAGCATTTTGGTGCTTTTGTCCTCCATCCAACCTTTGCAGCCAGGAACTTCCAGTCACAGTGAAAATTTATGAAGCCCTCACTGTCGGGGGTGAACCTCCTGTGCAGCGGGCAAAGGGTTTGTTCTTTAAACAATGACATCCAAGGCAGCACATCAGCTAGACTGGTCTGGATAGAAAGAAGGATCCGTGTACATTTGGAGGACCAGCACTGGCTTTCCTTGAATGACAGCAGCCAATAGACTCTGATTTATATTCACATTCAGAAATGCATACTTTCTTCCCACAAAATTTCAAAGATTTTGTATTTCCTTTCAAATTGTCTTGATACTTATCCATTACAATGTGAAACACAGTACTGTGGGGTACAAACTCTTCTATTAGCAGTAAGTATGATACACTTAGTGGAAGAAGTACACATAATTGTTTAGTTTAAGCAAAAGCAGCGATACAACATTTGAAAATGACTCATTTGACAACATGACAACATTTTACTTCAGTAGAAGTAAAACATACATGTTGACAGTAAAAGTTGTTACTGTGGAGATCCTATCTTAAATTTTTGTAATTATTATGCTTTCTGAATTGTTGAGGTAAAGAAATTTGGATAGACAGATAGAAATAATTATTTTATTCTTTGCCACATTTTTTCAGATATATTATCGTGTTAGCAACATTTTAATGTTGTAGTAGGAAAGATGGATTTTGACTACAATAATAATCACATTTTTAAGATCATAAGATTTTTGTGCAAAATCAAACTGTGAAAGCTGTCAAATAAATGTGGTGGAGTTTTATTTATACATCCAGTAGACCCAGAGCAACATTACCATTCATTCATGTTTGTGTCTACCTGATAAAATAGTCCAAGTCCAATATTCACTCTTTAGCTGTGGTTAGGTCTCCACCAGCTACTGATAAAAAGTATCTGTCGCTTTAGTTGCTAAATGCTAGTCTCTAACTGAGTCTGTCTGAGTTGGTTTTTAAAGCTTCTGTCTGAAAACAGCTGCCTGCTGCTGTGAATATTAGGTTGACAAGAGCAGCGCAACTGAACCAAAACAGTAACAGTAAAGGCCTGTTAACCAAAACAATGAACTGAAAGAGGCTAAAATGCTTCATAGAGGTGAGGGGAATTGCAGAGTTGGCGATTAAAATAAAAAAATAAAAAATAAATAAATAAAAATGAGTGCAGTAAAGTAGTGGAACAGAAGTATAAAACAGCATAAGATGCAAATGATCACTGATACAGTGCTTTATTAAGTGTACTTTCTTACTTTCTACCACTGTTCTTACTTGTGTCTAATCTTGTAGCAGTATGCATTTAGATTAAAATGTGAGATCAGTTAATGTAGTGAACAAGTAACATGACTAATATTTGACCCACCTTGAATATCCATGCAGTCTGAGTGGGATGGAAAAAATGTTCTTTTAATGCATTTGTCCTCAAAGCCCAGCTGTAATCACAGCATCCTCACCCAGCAGAGCGGCCCCCTGCAACCACACCGATGAGCATGCAGGCAGCGCCAACCCAAGCCCTGACACTAGTTTATAACCCTCTGTTGACCATGGCTTTCAAATACAGGTTTCAAACTGAGTGAAATACTTTGACTAACACAGATGATTTTATGAATCCTGCTTTAATCTGTATGTGCTTTCTATTCCTTCCATTTCTTCTTTCCTCCCCAGCCTCCCACCCACTGTGGCCTATGTTCACTCTCCTCATATTCTAAACAGCATAACACATGCCAGACCTCTTCTGAAATGTGTATAGGGAAAAAAGAGAGACAGTGATGAAAGACGGTTTTAAACATGTGGAAGAGACAGCTGTTGGCACATGTGCTTCTTGCATATATATTTTCTATTTGGGTTTTCAATAGCAAAATTTGAGAGGAATGGCCTCAGTTTATTTAATCATCAGCTGTGGCTCTTGGTGGTGGAGAATACTTGTGGAGAAAGTTTGTCTTGGACTGGTTTGATTTTAATTTTTGGTCACGATTCGTTTGTGGTCGATATTTAAAGGTAGTCCTTGCAAGATAAATGCATACTTGCAGGGTTAGGTTAGCTTTGAATATGAAAAAACTTGGGCCATTTGTCCAAATGCTGAAAAGAACAATGGTTTAAAATATTCAAGCTTTATTATCTATGGAGAGATCAGGCTCACCAAATATAATTATGATGAAGGAATGGAGGGCTGTTGTTAAGGCCATCTAATTCAAGTATGAGACAAATCCAGGTTTGAGATCAAGTCAAATGGGATTGAGTCCAAGTCCAGTTCAGATGGGCTTGAGACAGTCAAGTCCAAAAAGTCAAAATGGTGTCAATTCAGTGTTCTTCACAAAGTTATGTAACTGTTGTTGACAGGAGCAGGAAGAGAAAGAAAATAGACAAAAATTGCCCAAGCTCAAGTCAAAACACCCACAGGACCAAAACTAGTCCACGACAAGTCACCCACAAGACTGAAATAAACCCACATCAAATATGACAAGACCAAGACAAAACCAGTGGAACATCCCCCATGCTGAGTTGGCATTGTAGAAACTGTCCTGACAAGTTAACAACATCATTTTCAGTTTGTTCTAGTGCAATTTGTTTATGTTAACTAAGAATACCCTTTCATAGCCTTGTAAAGTCAGAAAGTCAGACAAAGGCAAAAGTATTATGACATTGGTATTAGTGGCACAAAATCTTATTGGGAGGAAGTTGGGGGTGGATGGATGGGTTAATAAAGTATTGACATGGAAGACCATGGTTTATGTACTAACAGTAAATATTGACTTCACATGGTGATCTTTCCTTAACCATAAAGTTCCAAGTAGTTTGGAAAGTCTACCAATTCAATTTTACCCTCCTTAAAACCACAAATTGTCATATTTAAAATAGCCAAACCCCCCACTTCCAGTCTTTACGCTAAGATAAGCTGACCGCGTCCTGATTCCAGGTCTTTACTTAACACACAAATATCAGACATGTATTTATCTTCTTTCCTTACTCTCTGAAAGTAAATAAGCCTATTTCCCAAAATGTTGAACATACCTTTGTCTACTATTCCTCTTCACCTTTTCCTTTCAAGGAAAAGTAGATACTCTGTCACTATTCTGAATCAACATATCCCACACTGCAGCAGGACATTTAGAGATTTTGATCTCTGGTAGGATTCTGGGGGAGCCTGTAGACTCCCCAGGATGGTGATGGCCAGAATGGAGGTTCATCTGTCAACAACCTGCTCTCTTTCACTTCCCTCCTTTTCCTTCTCCAACTTTATTTAGCCCCCAAGGACTAGCCAACACCTTACCACAAGTCTCCACTTCACCAACAGCCTTTTATTAAGCCTTTCTGCCAGTACCCTCTGTCTGGGTCTCATGTTCCTTTTGCTTTTTTTCTGCTGTTGCAGTACATTTCCTAAACGTTCTACTGAGATCTGTTCTATTAATTAGGTGCAATGCACCTTAACCATAAGAAGAAAAGGGAAAAAGGAGGAAATGTCCTCTTCCATGCAGTCTGGTTATTTGTGGTTGTGTGGAACGTTGACTGAAGCTCCAGAGTAGAAGGTTTAATGAAGGACTTGTGCGGTGTCAGGAGCCAGCGGTTGGAAAAAGCCAGCAGGGCAATGACAGCATGTGGCACTTTGGCAGCCGAAGAGACTGGATCAGTAGTGGTAAAATGTCCTGATGACTGGAAAACAAAACCCTGGAAAATTGCACAGTGACTGGGAAGAACACACTGAGCTGAATGAAGGATGGTGGAGAAATTAGATCTCTGGAAGAGGAAAGACCCTGGAAATCCCCAGAAAATAACAGCAGAGACGGATCTAAAGGAAAATGTGGATGACATAGTTGTATATAACTATGTCACAGTTCATTGAAATGACACTCATTTTACACTCAGCTGCACCAGATATCTTTCTAAAGACCATAAAGATGCTTATTTTCCATTAGATAAATAAATGCAAGGATTGGTTTGTACAGAGATAATAACACAAAAGCTTCTGCATTTTTCAGAATCACCAGCAACTGTTATATTAACATGAATTCTTCAGCTCCTGTCTGTAATGTGGAGCCACCTGGCCAGTGCAGACGCTCACAACACAACATCGGGAGCTTCTAAAGCAGTTGCTTAAGGGCTATAAATCTGTTTCCTTTAGTAAATCCACCAAAATATTTATCAGGATTTTCCTCTTGAGAGTGTTCAGCTTATAGACAGAGGCTCACTGCCAAAGCACAACTGCACGTGCATGGCTATCAGTCTATGATATTGAAGGTAAGACTGAGGTTTGAAGATAACACAAGTATATTCCAACCGTAGGTGGAGTAACAGGGGATGGGGGATGGGGTCCACCTGCTCTAGCTGCCACATGAAGTTCACAGGTGTCTAATGTTCTGTACACACACTGCAGATCTCTGATGAAAAAAAGGTGATTCACTGTAATATATCAGTACCACGGTTGCATTTAATAAAGGAAAAAACATACCAGTACAATAAACAGGAAGGAAATAATTGAGTAATACATTACATGACATCTTTGTAAATTTAATTAAATTAAATTTAATTGATGTATCTGATATTAAACACTTGTAAGGTGCCATGGGGAGAAAATTTACAATTTACATGGCACTGATTTTTAACAGAAATGTATTCCATGTAAAAGATAGATTTTAAACCCACTGTCAGTCTGTCTCCAGTCACATGTTTGTTTTCCCAGGCTCTTCAGAATTATTCTCCACTTATCCACTGTTCTCACTTCCCTCATCTGCTCTGCAGATGGACTTCATGCCTGGACTTTCCCACCCACCTCCTCACCTGCAATTCATTCCACTGTCAGCTACTCACTATATGCACTGTTGTACTTCCTTTGTTCATTGCCAGATTAAGTCATCTGCTATGTGCTTGATGTCCTGGCTCTCTAGTTTATGTACTACTATTCTGTATATCTGTTAACCCGATACTTGTATCTGGAACCGGTTTCCACCTGCCTGACCTGTGTGTTGGACCTTTTGCCTGTTTAATGGACTTTGTATTCCTGCATGCTCATCCTCGAATTTGTTTGCCGGTATTGCACTGCTTTCAGGATTTGACCCTTGCCTGCCTTATTTACTCTATAAGCCAATGTTCCTCAGTTTCTAGGATTAAATCACTGAACTGCAGCAGAACTGGGTCCTGTCTCTGTGTTCCTGGTTCCTCACTTGGGCATCAGTTGTGACACCTGCAGTGTAAAACTTTTGCATCCCCCCTCTGGCAGTGAGAGCAATTACATAAACACTGTCAACATTCTTATGACACCATCAGCTCTGCCGTACTCCTGGGTGCTGATAGGCTTAATCAGCATTGTGTGAACTTCTTTGACAAGGTCCTCAATCTAATGGATGTTTATTTATATGTAAAAGTCCCACGCCTCAGCTTTAAGTAAAACATGATAAGCAAACATAGATGACAAATAGCAACATTATGCAAATGTTGGTTCTATACTTTGTATGCAAATGGGGATGGAGATGCAGCAAATTTTTAGGTGATGAAATTAGTGACATACAACATCTAACACAAATCTGGTGAAATGGTTAGTAATGTGCGTACTTGTTTATACAATTTTTGGGATATTGTTTAAGTAGGACATTTTCATGTTCAAGTTTAGGTGACTTAGTTGAAAATGGGCAAATTTTATGTGACATACAGAGCAATTTTGGAAATATTTGGACATTGTTATGGACATTCTAATACAACAGTTATAGGCAAATTCTGCTGTGGTTCTGTTGTTGGTTGTGGTAGTTGTAGTTGGGTTCACAACTGTCATCAGTTGTTTTCAGCCTTTGTTTCTAACGAGCTGAGACCAGAGTACTGCAGCCACAGTGTGTTCAGTCAAATGAGTGTTGTGTCCAGCTGCAGCTGTGGACAAATGTAGAATGGATCAAATTATTAAAAAGCTCTTGACAAACAATCGTCAGACAGGCAACACCTGAAGTTGTTCAAAGTCCTCTCAGATCTATTTTTCACTTACAATCTGTTTAAAGTTTTGTCATCCTGATAGTCCACACTGAAATTTTACTATGTTGGTCTGTTCTGTACACAGAATGTATATTGAATGTCTATCTATCCTGAAGATTTAAAAAAAAAACAAAAAAAAAAAAACAGTTTCTGGATTAAAGGGTTTTTGAGGGGGAGTTTTTCCCTATCCAAATCAAGGATCCAAGGACAGAAGGTGTCGTATGCTGTATAGCTTATAAAGCCCCATGAGGGAATTCTGTGATTTGTGCTTTTGGACTATATAAATAAAACTGACTTGGCTTGCCTTGGCAGGGAATAGAGTCACTCATTTAATAGGAATAGAGACAGTGCAGGTGTGTGGGCACTCAGCCCTGAGATGGGAGGACTGCTCTGCATTGTAAAGGTCATCTCTGACCACAGACTGTATGGCCACAGTGTTTTCACAATGATGTATGCATTGAGGGAAATGTGTGCAATCTACTGACAAATCCTTACCATACAGGTCAAATAGAATCTGAGAAAAAAGAGAAGGTCAACATAATTCTCAGTGAACTGCATTATGATGGGTCATAATTTTGCTGTGCTGGTGTTGGGGGCTGTAGATGACATTGCGAGTCCATTGTTTTGTCAGCTGATCACTCCAGAGCAATGTTCAAATACTACTACTATTATTCAGTTTTTGCAACACAATAGGCGTCTCTAACAGTGGACATGTTGACACATCACAGTATGAAAAGCAAAAGTTGAATGATGGCTGAATTCCATGTAGCTGCTTCATTTTCAGGGTCCTGGTATTGTGCACGCTGGCTCACTCTCTCACTGTCATACCTTACTGGGACACCATTAATGTTGTTTGTGTCCTGCCTGAGACTTTTGGGTTGTTTTCGCAGTGTTTTAGCAACTCCTGGTGGTAGTTCTGTTAGGCCAGGTAGTTACCTGTCTGTACAGGAAGTAGTTCGCATGTGACCCAAAAGTGGCCATGTAGGCTGTTGTGAGAACTGTGCATTATTATAAATATATACATTATATATAGTAGAAATTCAGAAATTTTGGTCAATTTAGAATTCATGTAGTATGAAGCAGTAAGCCATAGCAGTAAGCCATAGCATACCCTTAGGAAAAATTCTGACACGCAGTGCACGCATATTTATGATACCTGCTTTGTCAGCGTGACTGCCTGTGTGGTTGAAGATGCTACCAATGTAATGACAGAACTTTTTGTAAACAATGTAATTCATCAAAAAAATAACCTGTCACAAAAAGACTAAGCTATTCAGAAGCGATGATGATTGTGCATCATGTGACAACTTCTCTTCAGAAGGAAGAATTAGAAAAACAGATGGAATACAATGCAAGTGAGTTGGTCCCCCCAAAAAATACAAGTGCTGCAGTTTGGCAGTATTTTGGACAGAGACAAAGATCCCCCTCTCTGATGCAAATCAAATGCCCGTCGCTTTCCACCGATGTCGAGGGTGGCCTGGACGTACATGTGTACCACAAGCTCACCCTCAGAGGGGGTTTTCAGCACCGCAGCCAGAGTTGTAAGTCCATTACGTTACTGCTCAAGCCTGAAAAGTATAAGCTGTTTTTTTCTGGTGAAAAACCTAGAATAGGCTGAAAGAATAGTCTAACTTTGTGGTGTGTAGGATACACTTTTAAGCACATTTTTGTTTGTATTGTTTTTTCAAATTTATTGTTATTATGTTATTATTTCAGCTGGTATACCGTGAAAACATTTGGGGAAGGTTTAACAGTACTGAAAATTTGATACTGTCCAACCATAATAGCTATCTTTTCACTGCACGTTGCCTATGTACTTTGTTCTGTTTTCCTACAGTTTCACTCTTGCTTCATGAATGCATCTGTACTAGCATCTTGTTACAGACACAACAAAGATGATGCCTGACTCTGACTCTTATTATCTTGGACTGTAACATGACATTATTACATGTGACTTAAGTAAAATGAGTCATATGTTCACTAAGCAGACAGCAGAGTTACATAATGTAGAGCAATGAGACAGTGATAAATAAAGAAAAAACATTCATTCTTGGTAATACTGCTTCTGTGTTTGCTTTTCAGTGGCTGATCGGTATAATGGTGATTCTGTCAGCTTAACACTTAAGACTAACATCAGAAGTTCATGAGAGTTCTACTCATATTTAGTTACTTGTAAATGGGAGAATGTGTTTCTTTGAAAAGTTGCATACTCTCAGTACCACACACTCACTGTTTATTTTCTGTAAGTCCAAATATCAACCTGTTATTTTCTGCCAAGCCCTGTAGTAATTTCTTTTTCTGTCATCTTCCTAGTGGCCATCCTCCTACTTCTTATCCTCGAGTCTCCAGTCTCCAGCACTGACAAGAATGACACAGGCACACAGGACACCATGAAATGGCATGATTGATTTAGTCCAGTTTTGTTTCCGAAATACTGCTTTGTCTCATCAAAGTCTTGTGTTCACCATGGAAAAAAAAGATAATTTACCAGTTTTGTTCATCACAGTTTTCGTCACCAAAATTAACACTTGTTCGGTATAAAATGTTTCTCAGTACTTGAGCTTGCCAGGTGTGGAGTCACTTTGTGTTTGTGCACCTTCATTTCTTAGTCCAGGCAGCCAATTCCCTTGTACCACAAATTGTCTAAGTGGATCTCAGTCCAACAGCTAAAGCTCTAAATGGGTAAAACAGCTGTCAGTCAGGGTCCCCTGCCAGTTTATTGGAGGGCTTGTGGTTTCCTGTGTTTCGTCATTCAGTCTCATTCAGCCATAATCTGCAGAATCTGAACAACTTCCTGTGCACAAGAAAATTCCTTGGCTCCATATCCCTATTTCCACTGTCACACTGGGGTATTAGACTTACAAAGGTTACCATCACATTATTACACACATTTAACCAGGACTGAACAAGTAACCATCTGAACGACTTTGGACTGTGCTCTCTCAGTTTCTATGGCAAATTGTGTTTGGATTCGTTTTTCTCCCCCACAAAAAACACAATGAGATCTACAACCTGCCTTATAAAATTTCAACATGATCTTCCAGTTATGCTAATTAATTGAATAAACATGTAGCAGTTCTAGATTTTTCACAGATGGCCAGTTTTAATATTTTTCAGACGAACGGCATGGAAACATCCCAAAGTATCTGTAAAATCTGTGAGAAATCCACTGCAGGCACATTCATGGTCAGAGCATTTCTCAAAAGTGACTGACTCACTGAGGAAAAACTGAGACCATGCCTTCAAACACTGATTTGAATATCTCATTTCACTTTCTGCTCTCATGAAAAATCTAATTTCTCACCCTTACAGCTCAAACTCAAAAGACTTGTTAAAACATTCACAAAAGTTAGAGGAATCCTACCTCACCGTGCACCACCTATCAACACCAGTGTAGTGCTGTAAATCTTACTAAATCATTTAGTTGGGAAAGCAGAGCAGGCACTCCAGTTGAATGAGGAAAAGTCTTCAGCTGGCTGTGTTGATCTTGGCCTGGCAGGCTGTAGTGACAAAATGACCCTGCCTGCTGAAGGAAAGCTGCTGCCTCAGGGTGCAAGGTACAAGGTTCATCCAAGATCAAGCACTGACATTGGTCAGATGAATTTCGCAACCCCCAGCTTTTCATCCTCTTGGATCATCATTCAGATGGAAACATAATAGGAGCATAACTAGTCTTCATCAGAGAGTCTAACAAGTTTTCTCACCAGCAAGTTCAAGAGGATCTCATGAAATCCAGGGTGCTGTATGACAGCTGATGATAAAGGGAAACACCACCACCAGCCTCCTCACGTCACATTTCCACTCCAATGTCTTCTATCCAGATAAAATCCAGATGAGATCCACATAACTGAGTCTTTGTCAGATCACAAATCTGATTACAATCTGTCTTTGTTTTACCAGCAACATGTAAATGAAGTTCAGCCTTTCTCCAGGAGGTAGTAATGCATATGAAGCTGTTTGGTAAAGGCCTAAAACACCAAAAGAACTTCTGCACCTATCTGTTTAGTTAACAGTAACAGTTTAGCTAACATTAGCTACACACTATCACTAAGATAACAAACTGAATGAAACATATTTACTACAAGCAAGACAAAAGTTTTATCATCTTCACTGGTTCTAATTCAGGTCCCTCCCTCACCCAAACAATCATTCAGTGGTTGAACTGATCAGAGATCAGATAAATGCTACAAGATAAATGGTGAAGAGATGTATGATAATTATTGTACTTGTAAGATTATTTTGCCCTCTGTATAATGTACGAGCGATAATGACGCAAGCGTAATAATGTATCATAATTTGACCATTTTGCCACACTTACCATTAGTAGTTGGTTTTAGCCTATGCTTCAACATGCTAAACAGCAAGCAGGTCAGTTTTAGGCCCACTTCCTTGGTTATGTTATTCTGTCTACAAAGTTCATTGTAAGAGGGTAGGTAAGCTTAATTTATGGTGGACAGACACTTAAACTCTATTCTAAATGCAGGTGTTCTATGGTAGGGCTTTAGTTTTTATATTGGCAGTTGTCATTTACTCAGTAACATCATTAACTGACCTGTGATTAAGCATTTGTCGTACACAGACATACACATACTGACTGGACGGGTCGCACAGTTTACCATTGTCACCCTCTCTGCGGATGGCCAGTGGCTTGTTTAAGATTTTTCTTTTCATAGTTTCATAGTTTTAGGGCAGTCAGCAGCAATTGGCTACTTTTTATAAATGAAAATGTTCAAAATAAATCTAAAAATCACATTGTGAGTTGGCTCTGTAATGTTCATATTTTGGAGGAAGTTGCTTCACCAAGCCTCCAGATGAGATAAACAGCCCTCATGAACGAACATCTCTTCTTCATTTCCCTTTCATTCCCATAGAGGGAGCCGTGTCGTGTACTGCTTCTATCAAACAATGACACACATAATGAAACACATGCACAGAGAGAAAACACTGTGTACAACATTCAACCACAACTCAGCTCTAAGATGCGTCTGAGGAAACCGAAAGCCACAGAGCAGCTGAAGGCCTGAGTCCAATCAAGTGAGTGAATCACCAGCTGCTTTTACAAGATAGAGGCTGCAGCTTTTGTGGCCAAGACACCACTGCATGAATTAGAATGCACACTCACATTCTGTAGACAACACAAAAATACACTCATCAATCAAGAGAACATCTTCTTGAAATTTATCCAGAAGCAGATTTAGTGACTTGGGGATTCCTAGACAAATTCAGGCAAAGGACCTCTGTCGCGCTCTATGCCTAGTCTACATAAATGGCTAGGTTTTCTTTCCATTTTGGACTTTTGTCCACACACAAACACATTTTTAGGTCACTGAAAACTGTGCTTTTGGAAACTTCGTGCATGAACACAGATATTCAAGAACTTTTTTTTGTTTGATTTGTGATGACAGAGTGTCCACCAATAACTCCTTTGTTTGACATCACACACCCCATTTACACCTGGTATTAAAACGGGATCTGCATCTGGATACATTATCTAAATAAACAATCCCATCTTGCCTTTATGTTTAGACCTTGTATTTCTACTGCATTTTCATTACCCTCATTGAAATCAGATCTGTGTCCTCCAGAGATAAAACCTGTGTGTGAGTAATCTGAGGTAGCAGCTAATCAGCTCCACAGGCCCTTAAAAATTAGGGTTTGTGAATTGTTGAGTTCAGGAAAAATGTATAAATGTTGTCAAACGCTGTCTACGAAACTGTAAATTCCTCTAATAATTCTTGTAAATTTGGCAAATGAAATACATTAAGTTATTCCTTCCAGTGCATAAAAAGCATTGTGTCAGTTTGTCCTGGCAGGCTGCTGCAGTGGCGTGTAAACTTCACTGTGACTAGATACATTATATTCCTTGTTAACAGGAGATCAGATGGTGAGATGAGAAAAGTGCAGTACTTCACGACTGAAATGAAACTTAATATGAGGGGGGCAGCGACAAGGGAGATTACCTTCAGGAGGTTTACAGTTGATTTTGCAGGTTGCCTCAACATTTAAACATCATAATAAATCTATAGATGTTAGGGGCCACGGACAGTTGCCTGCCTTGCCTAATGGTAAAGTCTGCTCCCCGAGTGTGTACATGCTAAGAAAATTGCCACCACCACATTATTTCCAATTTTCTGATTTATTTGCATTGGAAATCCAGGTTTTTGCAAGTTAAAAGCATGTAAACTTTCAGAGGGAGCAAAAAGCAAAACAAGAGGATAAACATGTTTACCACTTACATTATTTTAGAATGCAACAAATAACTTGAAAAATGTGGATTTATGGTGGTTACAGTTTTGGTACCTCTTGATTTTGATAAATTATTAAAATTCAAAAACATGAGTGCTCTGACTTCAGTTCATTGTACAACGTAAACATTTAGTACTGATTGAAGTACAGTAGAATTTGACAGAAACAAATCCTTGACAGTGCAAAATCCAAGCAGTTTCATCAACGCAAAGCATCTCTGGAATGTTCTCTGACTGTTGGGAAGCTTAGCTTACAGCAAGCTGTGTACATGTGGTTTTTTAGTTTTTGGGGATTTTTTTCCATCTCACCAATATTTCCTTTATTTCTGTCATGTCCAATAGCACCATGGAAGGTCATAGGTGAGGATGCTCTGAGCTCTGGTCACTGTCGTGGCTGTCCTCCTCGGTCGCTGGCCTTGGTGAGCGCTGCAGTCCTACTATTCCTGAAAATTCAGACGGCAGTATCATTCCTTTTTTCACATTCACTAGTTCTTTCTCACGAGCTGCTGCTCCCTGCTGTCCTCCCTTCACACGCTTCCACTTCATTCTCCTGTTCTGGAACCACACCTTCACCTAAGAGGAAACACAAAGCTGTAAGACACTGTGGTGGTTTCTTCATACTTTACAGTGCAAACCAGTAAGAACAGGACAACGTACATCCTCAACTCAATGCTAGCAGCACAGAAGATCTTCTTTGTAGGTTACATACTTAACTGCACACACTTACACGATTGTAATGCAATACTCATATACTATGTGTGCATTAGCAGAGTGTTATAGTGTGATTTCACTGTAACAGGTGGAGGACAAAATCTATAGCCCTCATCTGTATAAAATTAAATTAAGCAACTACAGCAATTATGAGCCATCAATAGTCTGACTTAGCTGAACTGAGTGACTATCTTCATGCTGGCTTTTGCTGGTGCTGTGTCCCAGCAACAAACCTACATGAGATCACCATCACATATTGCCCTTCCACTCTGCAAAGGCACTCTCCTGAGTAAGATTTATATTTAAAAAAAAAAAAAAACTTTTGAAAATACCCTCTTGATTTGCCTAACTCAGACTATGAAACCCTCATATTTCTTCAAATTTTTACACAGAACCAGAACTGTGGATTTCATCCCCTATCTCTTCCATTGTAGGTGTTCAATGAAGGTATAGCATGGAGAGGGATCGTAACACTGACCTGTAACTCTTTCAACATACATAAGGACATGTGAGCACTGTGTCCAGACTTGCGAAAATGTGAACTCATCCTTTAAGTGCACATTGTACTATTTGCATCTGCATAGTCACAATCATCTGCATGATGTAGTTTTGTCATCTGCTTATGTCCACATAGATCCACGTGAACAGTCCACATGCAACCCATATTTTATGACCATAGGGACCTGTATGCACAGACTGTACATGCGAACACATCTGCTTGTGCAAGCAGGGATACAGTATCGGAAAATGAGCCAATAAGGGGAGCTTTCAGCAGTGACAGTTGAAAGAACAGCAACATGCTCAAGAATAAGATGAAAGTTCTTCTTTGCATTTGCAACATTCTATCTAAACACAACCTGACATTGCTGTACCCCACGATACAACAAAAAAAAAAGCAGATAATTATAGAAGTAGTTGTTCTAAGACTTAAATGTTACTTAGTGATATTTGATTACCACTACGACAGCAATCCACTGGAATGTTTCACAGAAGCTGCAGTCATCCGTCTGACGTCACTGCTTACAGTCCTCTAATAACATAACCCGTTACACAACTAACCTGGTGAAAAGTTATTCAGGATGAGCATTGCTGAATGACTAAATATTGAACTTACTTAGTCAATACTCTCAAGTACAAACTACTAAGTGTTTTTATCCTATTATTATCTTATTTTTATCTCATGATTATGAGACAAGGTCAGTGATGAAAAATGATTTCTAAATAGATTTATAAATGTCTATCTTTCATGGACAAACATCTGATGTCTGTGTCTAGATTTGAGATAGCTAAGACTCTCAGAAGGATTAGGGTTGGGGGGGGGGGGTAATTGGATAGGGTCTTTCAGAAGAGCTTCCCTCTCCAGTAAGCACATGTGGCTTTCAAAATGCTGTCCTCCACCTGGTAACTCAGGCTGTCCTAGCCAAGATAACCATGATGACATCATCAAGGGTTATTTTCTGAGACTTGACAAAGGTCCTCCAGAGCCGAAGAAGATATTGTATTATCCCTTGTTTTCACATGTTGCATAGTACCCGATGTGACTCTTAAACAGACCTTTATATTTAAAATTTGTGAAGTGCCCCTTTAAGTAGTCTGTTAAAGGTTTCATCAAGTTGTTGAAGGTAGAATTGTGACAACCTAGCTCAACAGTATAGTCTTGAAAATGAAAACTGAAAATTTCATGGTGATGAGAAGATGAATCCTAATAACTTTGAAGACACCCTTGTCTTTCTTCAAGAGCCACCAACAGGAAAGACAAAATTTCCCTTGACTATAAATGTAACAAGTATAAAGTTAGTTACTGATCTGAACAAGATATCTGAACCACTATTGGACATTTTTTTGTGAAATTTGGTATGGCTTCTCATAGTCCCCTCTGAGGATACATAATGAGTCTTGTGACTTCCTGACCCTGGCACCACCATCAGTCAAAATTGCCCTTGTAGATACTTGGAGTTTCAAAGAATTATCAACTAGTCAACTATCAAAACCACTAGCTGATACTTTGCATCATTGTAGACCAATCATTCATCTGTGGTTTTGGCATGGTGCTATAATAAAGAAGTGGTAATGCATGTATAACAAACATGCAACTGGAAGCGCTGTCAGTAGTTGAGACAAAGATTTGTTTCAACAATCCCTTTCTATGATATGCCATGTTTAAATAATAGAATTTAAGGCAGGCATCTCCAAACTATTCCACAAAGGGCCGTGTGGCTGCAGGTTTTTTCTCCAACCAATCAAGAGCACGAAGTCTGACCAATCAGCTGTCTGAAGACTGAGATCAGCTGATGAAATGAGTCAAGTCTGGTGTGCTGCTGCTTGGTTGGAAAGAAAACCTTCAGCCACTCGGCCCTTTGTGGAGTAGTTTGGAGATGCCTGATTTAAGGCATTTAGAGGAGGAAAGACTCCCACTATGTCTGCAAGAATGTGATCACATTGTGCCTGTAGTCAAACAGTTTACACAGCTTATGAAAGCTTGCTGGGAGTTTCGGCCAGAATACCTCTCAGAGCAATCAAAGACTGTGCTATTTGACCTGCCCACAGGTTATTCCCGCCTACATTACTTAACCTGTTACAGAATGAATTTGAGGCCTTTTTGGCAAGAACTGATCATTGTTATTGGGTGAAAAAATATGATACATTTCCTGCGATACTTTTTGGGAGTAGCTGACTACTAAAATGTAGCAGTCTTGAATGCCTTACTAGATACTGTGTATCAAAACCTACTGGCAGATTTTCAAGAAATAAACTGAGCCTATTTATGCTCAACTTTAACTGTCACATAGAAAGTTAATCAACGAGGAGAAACACACAGAAACATAAACCTTGACTAACACTGTCCAGTTCATTACCCATGCATACAAGAGTGAGAAATATTAGACAAAGACTCAGAGAAAAGCAAGCAAAATCCTTTTCACACCCCAAAAATGGAGTCCTTTTCCTCCCAGAGTTCATTTTTTTTTTTTTATCTCTAATCTCTTTGAAGGAATATTTCTGACAAACTAGCATCTAAGGTGTTCCTCTAAAAATGTAAACCAGTCCAAAATGTAGTACATATTTCTGTGCAGAAATAATTGTGTCTTCTCAAGTATAGTATAGTAAGTCAAGTACAACATATAGCCATGGACGAGAGTATTTGGCTAAAATCATGGCAAACTTTCATTGTCTTTTGGGTGCAGTGAGTAGATGAGTGGTGCGTTGCTGCGCTTAGCGTCACTGCTGACCTTCTACCTCTTTTCCCTGACTCTACAACTTATTTAGTATTTGTGTCTCTCATAGTGATGAATAAGATGCTGCCTAAAATGGGGAGGTCCAATCTGGACCGATGAGATACACCCCAAGTCCTCTCCTGACTCTTAGTCCCATTCCACCTCCTATTACTCTCTCACTGGTCCTGCACTGTGGCTCCTCCATCACCCACTCCCTTATGTTTAACAGCAAAAACACATATATCTTTTAACTCCCCCAGCCCTCTAATATATCTCTGTGGACATGGTGACAAAACCCATATATGCTGTAGTGGTGGTTGTGTACCACAATAAAGTACTATGAAAATTATTCCCGCTTTGTGAAAAAACACCTTAGTTTCACCCTTACACAGAAGCGGTGACATGTCCAATCTCAACAACTGTCATCCTATACAAAAACATCCTCCCTCAGAATAAATCCTACAATCATTGGTCAGTTTACATCCTCATGTCTTTATTGACTCACTAATACAGCCACAGCAGTCTGGTTTTCGCTGGGTCACTGTACAATAACAACTGCAGTTTCAGTCATTGTGCTGCCCTCTTCATTGATCTCTCAAAGCATTTGATACTGTTGATCATAAAGTCTTCAGGCTATCGGTCTAAATGAATCCAAACTTAGCTTGTTCCACTCTTACCTTACAGAGAGAACACAAACTGCTGTTGCTGATGGTAGTCATAACTCAGAAATGGGTTGCCAAGGGTGTTTTTCTGTGGTCTATTATTATTTACATTATACATAAAGGACAGAATCTTCCTTATCAATACTTTATTGTCCATTTTTTGCTGATGATATCATTTTATATACCTCAGGCTCCACCTGACTTGTGTCTCTGACTATCCTGCCATTATCACTTTAGTATAATAATCTAGCACTCTTTCCATCTCTGCATGTTTCCCTCATAGACTGCAGTGATGTAAACACATTAAAAATGCAAATGCAACATCATTGGAATTTAAGATTTTTCCTTTGAACTGAAAGATATTTTTTTCAATCTTTTGTTACTGCAAATAGTTTTTGTTTCCAATGCAAAACAGAATCGTTTGATTTCTAAAACTTTTTTTTTCTTGTTAGTTTGGGATTGTTGAGTGTGTTCAGTGGGGGGTTCAGGCTGTTCATAAAAGTAGTTTGGTTGAAATACAGTATAAAAAGTAAAGTATGAGGATGTGGTAACATCTTTTAGAATTCATATATCAAAATTAAATCAATTTAATGCTTTGAGAGCACAGCAATTGCATTGCCGAGGAGTATTACGTTAGAAAATACGTTTGTCCGATATAGCTTGACTTCCCATATAAACCATGTCCACCTCTGGTTTTCTGTCTGAATACAGATACAGAGACAGATATAGTGTGTCTGTGCACCTCTAACCACCACTCACACTGATTTTCATACCATAGAGAAATTAATATAAACCAATGATTGCCTGGAAGATGGGGAAGAAGATATTCAAAAATCTAAATAAGTGTTACTTTACAAAATGGTCAGAACTTCCGTACATACTATCTCACTTATGTAACATTACCTCACTATGCTAACAAGTAAAATAACATGCAGTCGACACGCTATTCCATCTACTTTCCAGAAACACCTTGAAGCAGTCATCTGACTCTTTTCATGATGACTGTTCACACACATTTGTTTCCAAGCATGTTTAAGCCCAAAAATGAACAGCAGCAGGCTGTGCTGATACCCACGTCTACAGCACCGCGAACTTCATACAAATGTTCCTTTGAGAGCATTAAGAAAACCATCTGCACTGTGACACACAGCCTCAAAAAGTCACATCACAGACACCAAGAGCAGCACGCTGACATTTCAAAGAGTCTCTGTGGTTTGGAATCGATTAGTCTCAGAGCATTAGTAAGGCATGTCCAACCGTTTGCTAATGTCAAAACACTGACGGTTTTTTCTTCTGTGAAATCATGTAGTTTTTTTAATGGAAGCCAGATATCACTTGCCTTCATCCACAGTCATGGATGTCAATGTGTTTGAGGATTCTTTTACAGCTTTTAGATTATAGGTAGAGCAATTATTCTTACTTTTTTTTTTTACTTTTTCAAATGCACCAGTACCTGATGGCTACAAGGATAGTGTTGTAAGCAAATGGTAGCACATTTGAGCACCACAATAACACTGCAGTCACATTACTGAGCAAAAAAGTTGTGCTGACCTGAGAGAGAAGTTGTTGTTGTTGTTGTTGTTGTTGCTATTAGTAATCAGCACCAATGAATGATTATTTAGCCAGCTACTGATGAGACATCTAGCCTTAAAGGAACAGTTCACACTTTGGAAAACATGCTAATTCGCTTTCTTTCTGAGAGTGACATGTTCAGATGGATATCAGTCTTGTGTGTGTTAAGCCTAGCTAAGCATTAAGACCGGAAGCAGGAGGAAGCATCTAGCCTGGGCCTGTCCAAGGATCTATGCATGGAAACTATCTCTGAATGAATAACAGTTGTCCACCCACCACTTTTTATTGTGTTTTGTGTGTCAGGCTATAACACAGGTTGTCAAATAAGATCCATGAGCATCAGTATTATTAGAGGCCTCCGTGCAGGCACGATGGTACCAAACATAGCCACCACACTGTGATGACAAGTCTCTTTGGAGATGCCCAGTCACTGTGCCCGGCTGTTATTCATCAAAAGTCACTCCACCCTGAAACCATAAACTGTAATTTTTACATTTCTGTTTGTGTATGGATTAAATAAACCAGACACAACATGTTAATCAGAGAGCTTCATAGGTGTTTGTGTGTTTTTCTTTTACTTTGGACAAAGGCTAGCTCTAACAATTACACACTGCATGCCCTCAATAACAAATTACAGTAAAGGAACATAATAACCCCAATCAGGAAATGTCTACATGCGCCAATCTGGCCTGAACTTTTTGTATGCACAAACAAAAAACTGATAATGGGATTTATCAATATTTCTCTATCATTCAGGACCACTCAAATAAAAAAGCGCATGCATTGACAATGGTGTTATGAGTTCATTTCAACTATGTGCACTTCTAGAGAACATTGGCAGCCACCTTAAGTAAGGGCTGTGTGGATGTGTGCTTTATTAGCCAGGCCTCCATCTAAACGTAGCACAAATTTGAACATCATTTTCAGAAAATTGGCAGAAGACAATATGAATTTATGTCTGTTTCTGTCAACTACCGTTATGCAAATATTAGGATTCAGTTCATCAGTACAAACAGTACATGGTGTTAATGCTCCAGTCAGGTGTCATTACACCATTGCAGAAGAAATGGGCATTAAAAGAATGCTGCTGAAACCACAAATGGTAGAAATATGACATTCATTTTGTTTTGTGTATTATTGTGAAAAAGGTTACTGTCTCCTCATCACTCCACAGAGATCTGATGCTTTCGTCTGCCAGCATTTTTTGCCTCTTCAGTGGAGCGAAGGCGCCAGTGGATGTTTAAGTCACATTCTTCATACGATTTATTTGCTGACTATTTTTCCATTTCACTTTGTTGCATTTTGCTTTTATCAATACATCAACTTTTCCACATCAGGCAAGCATATTTGGCATCTCCTCTTTCTCACGTGCAAATTGAAAATGCACATAAAGACAGGTGTATGTAATTTCATCTAGTGAAATTATTATACAATCATCTTGTGTCAGTTTTATTGCACCTTTATGAATTTTATTAGTTTGTGTATTTTGGTAATCTTTAATAATTTGTAGCCTGACTCCCCCTAACTTCAACCTGGGCAGAATTAAGAATAACTGAAAACAACTATGCATGTGCAGAGCATTTAAAAAGTCAAACAGTTTCAGATTTTGCAAGGTTAATTGTTGATCATTTTTGATGGAGCCAGGCAGCAGCTTCTCTCTGCTTCGCTAAGATAAACACACCCCAGAACACACAGAGATGAAACTGATATTAATCATTTCATCTGACCTTGGGTAAAACAGCAATTTTCCATAACTCCAAATGTGGGAGTGCTCCTTGAAGAGATTAATGGATCAAGGACTTAAAGCCAAAAACTATAGGCTGCAACTGCATTTGATAACATTCTTTTTAAATGCTTCTTCTCCTTTTTCCACCACTGAACAGCATAATAACACATTTATCCATGAAGACTAGAAGTGTGAAAGCCTTGTTCTCAGGACTAAGAACTACAGTGTTACAATGATGATGTATTACTTCCTCAGACAATTCTTTTGTATCTCTGCTGAAATAGCTATCCATAATTTTCCACTGTCAATCTATCGCAGGTGGTTATCAGTGAGACCTGTCAATTTTGTTGCAATACTTAATGGATGCCAAAGGATGTTAATACAAGTTATGGCATATTTATTCCCCTGTTAATGTTATTTCATGACTTGGAGCACATTAGCTAGTAAGATTTTAATGGCTATTTATTGTGCTGCTCCTGTATCGTCTGTCCCTGCCCTCACAGAATGTTCCACAGTCATTCAGCAGGTACCGTACTTGTCGTTCCGTGAGGTCGAGGTTGACAGCTATTTCGTAGCGTCTCAGCCTGGTCAAATAGTTGTGGTGTGCAAACTCTGACTCCAGTTCCCGGATCTGTTCTTTGGTGAAGGCTGTGCGCTCCTTCCTGGGCTTGCTGTTCATGTCTGACTTATAGCTCCTGTCTTGGGACTCTGAAATGAAAAACAGAACATTTTCCGGCCACAGCTGAGTCTCCAAAAGGGGTGGGGGGTGGGGGGGGGGGGGGGGACAAAAAAAGGGGGTTGAAAAAAATTTGAGGGGTTTGATAAAGTGCAGGGGCCCATCTGAAACAAAATAAAATGAAAGCAAGACGATGAGGAGTTGCACCTTCTATTTTGCAACCCAAGCAGGTAGTTTGCAGATAGCTCCATGCTGTATGTGTTTTATGGTCAAAGGAAAATTAAAACAATTTAGTTTTGCTCTCACTTCAGCACCAACAGTACAGATAAAAAATTCTAGAAATACAAAGCCTTTTCGTAAGAAATATACAGTACGGGATAATTCCAGTTCATTATAATTAGGGTCTAATTTTCATAGTTTTAAACATTATTTTGATTGAATATGACATCACTGTACTCATCAAACTGAGAAACTCATCAAAAGAGTTGAGATCTCAGAACACTGTAAAACCACTGTAATGAAGTCAAGCAGGATGAGAAATACAAGCAGTCAGATGAGCTAACAGTTAAACCAAATGATCTAAACCACCTTACCCACGTGACAGCATCCAAATAAGTTTGCTAACCTGGCAGTTAGTTTGCCATCAGTCTGTCATCTGACTGTTCTGGTTTCTTGCCCTGCGTGACTTCTTTGTGGTGATGTTGTGGCGTCCTAAGATCCAGCCAAGTATCCCTAAGAATTACATCCACACTGGATAAATCTGCAACACAGATTTACATCCAATACTAACATTTACTGTCAGTGCAGGAAAGATAAGCACAGGAAGCATTCAGAGGATTGTGATGGGAAGTGAAGAGTTCACATCCTATCGCAATTTAATAATAATAATTGATAATTAATCACCCTTACATTCAGTATTTCTCACCAAAAAGCATTGTGTGTATTCTTGAGCTCTAACAAACCTGCTGTTAAAGCATTTATTTCCTCAGAAAACATCTTGCAAAGCAAATTTGGGGGGAAAATGTGCATTGTTTAGAGCCACGTTTTCTAGCTAGCTGTCTTCTTCTACCTGTCTTTTGTTGGTGCATTGCTACTTTTCTTGATGCATTACTATCACCGATTGGATCAGTATATTCATTGGTGGAAATGTGCATCTGTTTCCTTGTGCACAAGATGCAAACAAATCTATCCATCAACACATTGCTCCAAAGCCTTAAGTATTTTAGTTGCTTAACCTTAATCACATCACAATCATCACTGATTTGCTGTAACCACAATCTTTCCTCAGCCTTATCCATACTGTAGTCTGGGTATACAGATAGAAAGAAAGAATTTTAAAAGCACTGGCATTGGACATAATTCAGTAACTTGATGAGTACAATCCTATTATTTTTACTGGTGGGAATGATAGCCAAAAGGAAGAGTGAGTGGAATAATCATGTCAAACTTTTAAGTGACACATAAGTACATAGGACTCGTAGAAAATATTCTCATACTACATTTGTCTGGATGTTTCAGAATAAAGGGAAAAGCCACATGTTAATATAAATTTTAAGAGGCACTTTTCAGTCCTACTTGACAATACTTATTGCATATAAACACTAAGCTTCTCCTCGATTGTTCATGCTTTAAGGCTGAAATCATATTTTCCCCACTTATACTGTCTGTCAGTACGAGCATATTTCAAGCATCCCTTTTATGTATTTGTGGTCAGTGAATGGTGAAAATGAATGGAGCATTTTGAAAGTAATCTTTCATAGTGAGAAAACACTGAATAATAATTTCTACACTGTTCTCCAGTCCTCACTGCACAAATCTAGCTGACATTTCATTAGCTGTGTAAATGTGGGATGTGCTGACAAATCACAGTGTGCCAGGAAAGAGACACTGTTTATGCCGTAATGTGAGACTACAGACACCCAACAAATTACGGACAGACACTGGCCAGTGGTAGTTTTGTGTCATATTTTCCTTTTGTCATGTTATTTCATTCAGTACAGTTAATTATTTAAAGATTTTATTTAGCCTTGAAGTCTTTGATTTACAAGATTGGAGTTTTCTGTTATTCTGACAGTCAGCTAATAAATAGGGAGCTCATTTTTTTCAGCGTCACCATCCATACAGACTGCTCTGTGAGGGGTTGTAGGTCAATAATCGTGTGTATCTCATTATCACAAGATCCTTTTCAGTGTTATAGTGTGTCATTATAAAAGTACTGTATTACTTTTAGTGGAACAAAGCAATATAAAATTTTTGGTAATATTATTTAAATTGTTACATCATGTGACTCTTTACCACCAGTCATAAGCACTCTGCAGCGCTCAGTGAAATCAACCCTTAAAGAAATTCATTGTAGAAAGAAAGGACGCAAACATGCTCCTGTTAAGCTGGTGTTTAGAAACATGACAGCCAGCTCACTAATGGTTTAAACTATAAATCAGCACAAAAATGACAGTTGCCAAATGAAACCACCATGTTCTTAACAGACACATTGGAAGCACCATTGTACAAAAGTTAATGTTACAAAGTAACATTTGCATTATGGAATATAAAACCGCAAACTTTAAGAAACTACTCAGTCAAGCATGGCATGATGGGAATGTGGGTCATGGCTATTCTCTTCTTGGACAATTTAGTGTGACGCATATCCATTTTACAACTTGCTTGTCTGTTTATGTTCTGTCAACCCTACAGTAATGTTACCTTCACCTGCAGCCTTAGTCATCACGGTGCTTTTTTATCCTTAAGTTAGTTACTTTACTTTCACAGTTAAGTTTGTAGGTATTAATCACCACATTGTCTTTAGCAGCCAGTCAGCTAGCCTGGCTGGCTATGAGTCTCCATGAGTTTTCATTTCCAGCTGAAGCTGAAGTTAAGGCAAAGTGGGAAGTCAACATTGTTCAATTGAAGATATAGCTGGATACAAGCAAGTGAAACCTCTCATCCAGCAGTGAGGTCAGAGCTTCACCACTCACTTTTGCAAGACAGTATATGTCAGTTACTTTAATTTTTGGCAGCTCCACTGAGCACGGAGTGTGAAGAGAACATAGTGACCTCACGTTAGCTCAACCCTTAAAATCAGGCAAATGTTGGTGCTACACTGAATCAGACCTGTCAACTCTCCCATATAAATATTTTCCCACAAATCTCCTCAGTTGGGTTGGTGGTTCGATCCCTGGCTGTCCACAGTCCACATGCCAAAGTATCCTTGGGCAAGATACTGAACACCTAAACTGCCCCTGATGCTCTGCCATCGGTGTGTGGTTATATGTACATCGCTTTGGATAAAAGCGTCTACCAAATTGACTAATTGTAATTGTAAATAGCACCCACTTACAGAAAATCTGAAAGTTTGTGTAAGACTCTCACCAAATCAGAGATGACTCACTATATATAAATATATAAGGGCATCCAAGATGCACAGAAACATGCTCCAACAGTGAATGTATTATAATGTCTCTGCCTTCCGTCTTCATAATCACTCTCCTACCAATTGTCTCTCTTGCCAGTAGCCTCTCTCAAAATCATAATTAAAGAATGATGTGATGTGTACATATCCTTTACTTTAATACATAAATAAACTAAGTGCTGAATTTATATACCCTTTATTTATGTAATGCATTTCACTTTCAGCCACGTAGGGCTGTTAGGCTATATACATCTGCAATATATAATTATTTTATGAGTTTTATTATCAAAATCTGTCAAGTATTAGCAAAAGAATGTCCACTTTTTTTTCTTTTTTTTGTAGAAACATCAACAGGTTTTGAGGTCATAACAGATTTGACAGATTGAAAAGCTAATGACAGAACAACAGAAATGTAGAAACACAGTGCACTGAAAATAAATGCCAGACCACAGAGCTCTGCTGTTATTGTTTGTAGGCAATCAGGTTCAAAGTTGTAAAAGGACTCAAACTAAAAGAAAAGGTTCTTTTCTTAAATAAAAGCTGGGAGCTTTAAGAGGCATGAACTTATCTTATCCATTGGGTGATGTTAAGGGGTTCCTACAACACCCACTTTTACAAAATGCATCTCCTAGCACAGAACAGGAGGATTTTCAGGAGCATTAATAGATTTAGGGGAATAGTTGGTGGACTATCTATACCAATAATGCATGGAAAGATGTTCACAGTTTTACCAGCTGTGTCATTGAAAGAGCATCTATTGAGACTGTTAGAGGCTGGCTATACCACGGTTGCTTAACTGTGAAAATCTATATAAAATGAGCAGCTGGGATTTTGCGCCTGTCCTTTAAATGATCAAAAGTAAAGATTTAACTGTTTTCTACAGTGTCTCCCAGTGTCTTAATGTCTTTACCAGACTATAGACAGAAATAGTTTTACTCTAGACCAGGGGGAACTCTGGATTAGAATATAGGGGCATTGGTGGGGATGTAGTGTTGTCCAGGCCCGCTATTTTCCTAGTTAGCCCCCAAACTTTAAGAGTATTTTGCAGAGGAAAGTTACCCTTAAAAGCTGAACTAGTTCACTGACTGGAAGTGTACAATACATTCTTAGAGGTCTAGGGGATGATTCAATATCAAACCATGTAGACTCTGGGTCTTCTTGAAACCATTCTCAAATACACTGTATCATGACAGTTGGTGTAGTTTAATGTTGGGAACAGCTAAGCCACCCCTCTCCAGCGGAAGCTGTATGTGGGTCAGTTTCAGTCTCAAACCTTTGTTTCGTTATAGGAAGGTTATGAGAGCATTTTTCAACTCTGCTAGTAATTTACACAACAATAATATAGGGTCAATTTGAAATGGATATAATCAGCATGGGAGAACATTCATTTTAAATAGGTGAACTTGCCAAGCAATGCCAAAAGGAGACTGGACCAACGAGCAAGAGCCTGCTTAATACACTGGTAATATATTACATTTTGAAAGTAACTTGCCCAACACTGATCCTTCAAGTCCAGAAAAAAACACTAAAAGTGCTGCGGCTTCTATGAGTGCCAATGAAGTTAAAGTTAGGAAATTGGATTTGGGTTAGGCTGCTGGCAGCTTCAGCATACTGTATCCTCTCGAAGTGTTCAATCTGTCAGTCAATGCGCCTGCTCTCCTGGCTGGGACATTGACTCTGGGGAATTGGAAAGTTCTCAACTTGGCACATACTCCAAACTGTTCATCAGTGGGCCTGAATGATGCAGATATGGTGCCTGCTCTTAAATCTTGTGGATATAGCTGGGAGATGATGTGCTCTTTTGAGTCATTTTTCTATACATTGGAAGCATATGTGTGTGAATGTAGAATTTTAAAATATATGCTAAGAAGTTAAGATTTAAGCTGCTGATACGTTACCTGCACTTTAACAATCACCTTAATTATTTCACCAGTGAGTCCCATCAACAGTACAGATGAATTGGTTCAGGGCCGCAGCTACCATGGAACACACTGAGGTCATGACTCTGTTTTGTCTGGGAATGTAGGGATTTGAGCAATCTGGAGGGAGTTTAGGTTTTACTATTAAAAACACTTGAACGGTGGTGGATGTTTAACAAATTCATTGCAGTATTTTGAGGAAACAGTCTTACCACAAGGTCCATTTAGTAGCTTTTGATCATATCATATGATTTTCATCAGCAGATGAAATTTCAGGTCATGGAATTGTAATTTGAATTTTTCCTGATTATTTTAAGGGCTTCTATTTTGCATTGGCTTAAAGGCTGTATATTAAGATACAGTATATTATATGCTATATAAAATCCACAAAATGTAAGTCTCAATCTGATAGAATAAATAAATAAATTCTGCTTTTCCACACAAAGTTTTTTATTCCTGGCAATCTGGATAAGGCTTGGAAACTGCATTTATGCTGGGAAATTAGATTTACAGAAAATATTATTGCATGCCATACTTTGTAAAAAAAAAAAAAAAAAAAATTAGCACAAATTGTGGAGGCTTTATTGTGTTTTAATTTTTTGATCCAAATTGGTCTCTTTTTGGTCTCCTACAGCTACAACACTGAACTGTTGATTCAGTTTCAGAAATGAACTTTATATTTAGCTTTATAAATTCCTGTCGATTTAAGTGATTTAACTGTTAAGACCAGGTCTTCTCAATCACTTCTGCCCCAAAAACTTCTTTTTAGGTCCTGAGCTAAAGCTCCAGCCATTAGAAAGTTCAAGTCGAGTTAAGTTGTGAAATCAATTTGATTATGGCATATTGTTTTGTATTCTCTTGTAATCTATTTCCACATAGATTCTATACAAATGAAGATTCAACCAACATAAATCACTTAAATACTTCAATGTTTTTTTGTTTTTGTTTTTTTCCAAAAAGACATATATAACCAGTTTGAGACAGACATTTCCTGTGAGCCCATCTGCATGTGAACCGAATACTCATGGGCTCCTGATCCACAGCCCGGCAAACTCTCACCTTGACAAGCCGCGATGTAAGCAGCACAGCTCATTGAGTGGACAAACATCTCACAACTGCAAACCCTCATCTTCAAAAAATTGACCATTATTAGTCCTGGAAACTAGAGTTTGGAGGCGCAAAATATATCTTACAATTCACTGTCATCTTTCGTCAGTTTAGTCAGTCGTACGAGTTATGAGTGCTGCCTTGTATCACTAACTTAATCTAAAATACAGGGGCTGGTTGTAGTCCATCTGTAGAGGCCAAATAGCCAAATGTCATCGAAGAAAATGTCACAAATAAGGATTTAACAACAAACATGTATTTGGCCTTTTTTTCTTTACATACAGTAGTTGTTTGAGTACTAAATCAGTATCCTTATTGAATCTTTTAGTTTTTAATGTTGTAGAATTAATAATAATAATAATAATAATAATAATAATAATAATAATAATAATAATAATAATAATATTTAGTTTAGCCAATGTTCATGATGAAATGTATTGCAGTGATAAAGCTGTTCACTAATATTTTCAAATGCACTGAAAAATTATTAAAAACATTTATTAAAAACAATATCATCATTGGTCTATATCATCAGCATTACAATTAATATGTCAACAAATCAATAAAATACTAATACTGTAAATATGTAATGACATTGGCTTGACTTTATATAATATAAATATAAAATAACTTTTGCATTGGCCCTTCTGTCAGTATCAGTAAAGTGCTGAAAAGACAACAGTCTAAGACGAATATCTTTGCAGGGCAGAGAAAAAATACATTTTCTTAGGAAACAGTTCAAAAGTGAATGCAGTATGGTCTTTCTAATCTTACCTGGACTGTCATTTTTGCCTTTGCTGCTCCTTCTGTCTGCGTCCTCTGAAGACAGACTCTGCTGGCCATATTCTCCAGACACACATGACACCACTGTGGGGTCACTGCTGCCCAGGCTGGGGTTGGTGCTGCACAGGTTCGGGCTCCCCGTGCACAGTTCTGGGGCTGTGGCCTCGAGCGGCGGCAGACAGACACTGTGCCGGGCATTAGATGAGGGCATCTGCTGCACAGGCCAACCAGGTGGGTGCTGAGGGTGAAGGGGGTGCTGCAGCTGGGGCAAGTGGCCTCGGTGGGCTGGACTGCCAAGCAGTCCATTGTCTTCTCCTCCAGAATAGCCATAAGGAGGCGAGGAGCTGGGTAGATCCAGATAGGAGACATGGTCGCTCCGGCCATGCAGGGTCAGTGGTGATTGGGTGATAGCAGGGTGCAGGCCCTGGGCTGGGGCATGCGGGCTACGTAGACAACCAAACAGAGAGTGATCCATGGTGCAAGGAGTCCTCCAAACCCCTATCCTGCCTGTCAGATTCAAACGAACCTTCCCAGACAACAAGCAAGAAGAGAGGAGAAGGAGTCAGGGATGTGGGCAGCTTAAGTCCCAGCTCTCCTCTGCAGTCCCTCTCAGTTCAGACCCCCCTAATTCCCAAAGAAAGCCAGTTGAAGGAAGGCAGAGATGGTGGCGTTGAAAGGCCTCTGGTAATCCTGAGCACGTAGACGGTTGCCAGGCGGATGGTGGGTAAACAGTGACAGGCGGAGGAGGCTCTCAGATGACAGTGGAGAACGCCAGGACCAGTGTGGAAGGAGAGGGAGCTTCCAGGGAAGTTGTGCTGGAAAGGGAGGGAGGGGGCAGGGAGGGGGGTGGGGGTGTTATATATAGGTTGTAACCTGAGAGGTAGGTTGGGTCACTGGCTCACTGCTACTGACCACATGCATGTGATCATCCTCCAAACTGCAACACACAATAAATCTGAACCATTCCTATAGCACTGCCTCAGGAAAAGTGGGTAATTTATTTTGGAGCTGAGCTATTTGACCCTGCTGAAGCTTTTCAAGGAACTGCGTTGCATCAGCTGTTGGTTTTCGGATGTGGAGCCGTAGAGCTTAGGAACTGTGTGTTCATGGTCTGTTCTTCTGTTGATGGTTGGATGTAAGTTAAAAGTGACATAAGATTTATTTCAAAATAATTGCATTTGGTGAAATTATTGCGAGCACAGTGACAGTGAGAAAATACTTAAAGCTGTCTTTTTGAAGTCCAACTCCATTTTTCTAAATCATTGCTGTTGATGTATTTTGCAGTTAATGACAACATCAGAAATGGTTGACAACATTTTATGGCAGAGCTATAGACTTTACTCATCAGACTTGGGCTCGAGTCAGACTTCAGTTATAAAAACACTGCTTGGTACTTGACTAGTACTTGATCACTCAGAAACTTGGCTCACACAAGAGTCAAAATGTCTTGAGTCTTGTCTCCCTCAAAACTGGACTAGGATTAAGACTTGGACTCAGGTCAGACTTAAGTCACAAAAAAGTACCTGATTTCATGTCAACTTGACTGCTTGACTCACCAAAGACTCACCTTGACTCAAAACGTGTCTTCTTAAGGGCTTGATTTGACTCAAAATTTATCTTCCTAAATTGCTTGAGACTTCAAAATTAAACTTGACTTGAGGCTTATCTCCCTGCGAACTTGACTTGTCTCCCTAAACACTTAACTTGACATGTGGCTTGTCTTCAGAAAGACTCAGATTCAAGCTAGATTTTAGTCAGGAAGAAGTACTTGACACTTGACAAGGACTTGACTGCTGTGAGACTCAACTCACTAGAGACTTGACTCACAGCTCGCCTTCCTAAAGACTTAACTTGACTTTGAGCCTTGCCACACTCGCCTTTCCTCTAATTTATCTCCAATATGGCTTAACTTAAATCGTGGCTTGTCTCCCAAAAGACTCAAAACTTGTCTACCTAAAGACTCGATAATGTATCTATTAACTTGAGATCTGTCCTTCTAAAGAGTCAACTTGACTTGAGACTTTTCTTCCTTAAGAGTCTTCTAGACTGAACTGTACTTGGCATTTTTCTTGTTAAAGATTGGATTTGAAACTTGGCTCCCTTAAGATTTGACTCAACTCAAGTCTTGTTTCCTTGAAAACTTGACTTATCTTGACTTGAGGCTTGTCTATGGTAAATGTCACAGAGACTTAAAATTGCTGCCCTAAACGCCCACCTTCATTTGAAACCTCTCTCCCTATAGACTCAACTTTGAGTCCTGCAACTCTATAGACTTGACTTGACCTTAAACTTAGTCCACTGTTCCATTGTTTCCGCTCATATTTTTCCAACAGCTCCAGGAACCTTTATTCTACAAATGCAAGGACACATCTGCTCATCTGAGGAGGATGTATCAACATCCATGAGCTCTTCTTCAACCCTGAAAATGACAGTGGCAGATAAACCAGATTGATAGAAATTGCTGTAGCAAACCACGATAAAGCAGCAGCAAGAGTGTCTGGGCCTCACTCAGCCCTGTACAAGCACATGAACCACATCTGGAGGTCCTGGTTAAGGTCCTGCAGCAAAAACACAGTGTTTACCTAACAATTAGGATAATTAGTTGCTCAGTAAAGTAATCCTTCAGTGGGCCCACAGTGCGTATTAATGTTCATATGGTTTCATTTTAATTGCGGCTGAGCTGTGGCCCGACTGGACCTTTAGAGGTGTATGTGTTTCTCCTCACTGCATTTCAGCACCCCAACACTCCAATAATACCCCACCTCTAATTTGACAGCTCCCACAGGGGAGGAAGTTTTTCACAAATGAGTTCACTTCATACTACAATCATACTTCACATACAATCATTAGCATATGTGTGTTTGTGTGTGTGCTGTGGTTTTGTACTCAAACTTTTTTTTTTTAATCGGATATTTTTACTTATTTACTTTACTTATATTCATTGTTTTTCCAGAAGCTTATCTTATTGATTAATGTTGACACAATACCATGAAGGCAGGATATATACAGTACAAAGAATAAATGTACCTCTATGTACAAACAGGAGTCAAACTGCAGCTACATTACTGCTTTTTCCTTTCAAAGGATTTTGATGTTTTGCTATTGTTACACTAAAATCACATTTCGTATTTCAGTTTCACTTTTGCATTGTGGAACAGGATATGAAGACCATGCTGAAAACAAAAATGATTTTTTTTTTTTTTCCTGCTTAAATTTAGGAGTTTCCTGTGTGTACTGCTATACGTACTCAAAGCATTGCAAGTATACATTAGAATGAGCCCTGAGACACAGCTCAACACAGTGATGACAGGTGATGATGATGTCCTTTGTCTTCACATTCATCTGCTGAAAAAAAGAAAGTTTCTCTATGCTCACCTTAAATCTAAATTTGCACATGGATGAGCATGATTTGTCGCAGCTAGTTGAGCAGCCAATCATCCTTACTCAAGGATGATGTAGAATCTTCACTGAGAATGGACTCAATGAAGCAGGAGAATCTTGTGTTCAGCAGATATCTTTTTTGAAACAAGTAATATTTGTGTTTTCATAGATTTTAGATATTTTATAATTAAGGGACAATGAAGAAGTTTTTTAAAACTTTTTTGATGAAAAGACAAATACCATATTTCTACATGAGTGCGAACCTGTCTGGGATCATCAAACAACATAAAGAATAGAAGAAAATCTATGTAATGATCAGGGATCAATCTGATATTAGCTGTTATTGGTTTGTTTTTGTTTGTTTTTCTGATCTAGGCCAATGACAGGTGCCGTTCTCTGTTCCCCTCATGCCTGTTTCCTCCAGGTGTCCCAGTTTCCTTCCATAGTCCAAAGACATGCAGTCACGCTTTTATTGGCTGATTGGCATCAGCTGTTTTCAATATGCTACACTGTCAAAGCCTTTTGGTTCCATGGCTCCCTCCAGCACCCATCAGTCTCTGAAAGAAAGAGTGTATTTCTCAAAACTACTCCTTTGAAGTACTCCTTTAAGGCTTCGTGGGCCTCAGCATTGTCCTCGCAAATACTTACTACAACAATAAAGAGTTGAAAATAGTGTTTCTTGGTGTCCTCTTGCTGACTTACTGTTTGTGCAGGTCATGGAATAATATGACCTGCACAAGTGACATCATAATAATGGCCCTCATGTTTGGATAAACAGGAAAAAAACAGTAAAACTAATAATTCTAGACCACTTTTGGCAGTTGATTTTTGAAAAATATATAAAGTGCATATTGGATGCACTAATAAAGTTGCTGAGGCTAATAAAAGAAAATAGGAATATCAATAAAAATGTATGAAGTGATGTTTTTACACTACATGTTGGGCTTCCTGTTATTTAAGCTTTAGGAATTTTGTTACTGGAATAAGTTTTCAGCAGCCTGTGTATGCTCTATGAAGCTTGTTATAGACGGTTGGCTTTTGTTTTGCTTAAATAGCGGCACTTCATCATGATCTTTTATGACTGTGTGCTTCTTTATTGAGTTTTGAAAAGTCCAATTTCCAAATGAAGAACAGTAATAAAGGCCTGACTCTGGCCTCTGTTGTGGTGCAGAGTCTCAACTCAATACTTCTCACTTTATTTCAACGGCAGCCTGTTGCTGTATGAAAAAAGTGATGGCGGTGGAGTCATCTTATTAATACAACATTTTTGGATTAATTCAGCAATTGTGCTGTTCCTCCAGTCAGTTGGATATTTTCTCCCAGTGGTAAGAAAGAAATGTATCCTTCTTAACAATGAACTTGTAATTGAACAAGTATAATAAATATAATAATAATTGTTTTTGTCGTAACTTTATGCCTTAATATTGTGATTTTGTAAAATGTAAGGCTAAGTATATATATGTATATACAGCAACATTGTGTCTTGTGTATGTATGTATGTATACAAGGCAGGCATGGCAGACAGCCTTTTGCAGTCAGTTCATTCTCTACTATCAGCTCTGTGCTTTCAAAGCAGTCTCTGAGCCATCAGCCTCATGAAACACTAATCTTGTTCCAAACTTTGCAGCCAACACAAAATCCATTGTGTTGATTCAGAATGAATTGGAAGAGGAAAATATCTCATCTGGTCAGACTCATTTCACCTCCTGCACGCCATGTTCTTATAATAGACCTATCAGAAAAGAGAATTTGACATTTTAAGGTGTGAAGGTTTCCTTCCTCTTAAGTTTATCTGGCTGGGGTCAGACCTCTATGGGATTTCACCATAATGGTGCCTTTATATTGGACACATATAAGACTTAGGATATGTTCACCACAAATGTTGTCACATCCATTATTATTACTATTATTATCATTATCATTAGTAGTAGTAGTAGTAATAGTAGTATTACTATTAGTATTATTATAATTACAATTACAGTCATTTGGCAGACGCTTTTATCCAAAGTGACATACATATGAATTCACACACCGATGGCGCAGTATCAGGGGCAGTTTTGGGGTTCAGTATCTTGCCCAAGGATACTTTGGCATGTGGACTGGAGGGCGGGGATCGAACCACCGACCTCCTGAGCTACAGCCGCCCCCTTATAAGCTCTCAATGTGATACTAACTTATAGAACATGTTCATTTGGTTAGAATTCAAATATATATATCTAGAATTAAACTTTTATGGAACAACATGAAATAATATGTTTTATAATTTTGTTCTATTTTTTGTTTTGACATTATCTACACATATCTTTGCTCTATTGTAAAAACAGCTTTAATTCATTTTTACTGGTCACTGCTTCTTCTTCCTCTTCTTTGTTTCTTTTTTGTTGTTGTTTTGTTTTGTTTCTTTTGTTTGTTTTATTTTAACATACAAATAAAAAATACAGACAAGAGTAAAAAAAATCAATGGACCGTCATTTGACAACTGATTGATGACAACTGATTACTAAATGTGCACACCGCCCTCTGCTGCTGTGAATCACATATAACAGCAGTCCAATAACGGGAATAGCAGTAAAGAAAATGAGTGGATGATGATGATACACCACCAGATGAACATCTGCAGCTGGATATGATGATTTGTGGTTTTCTAACCTTCACACAGCAAGTTATCCTGGAATAAATGATTATCCCCTGAGATCACAGAAAGCTTTTCTCATACACTGTCCACAAATGTTCCCCTCTTTCCTGCTTTGAGGCTGTTTAAGTCTCTTCTGTCTCCCTGTAAACTTTTAGATCAAGGTTCTGCAGCACCACGAGCAGCAGTGGCCACTGTTTGTCAATCAGTTGGTCAAGTCAACATTTTTCTACAAATGATCTTCAAAAGTGATTTGGAGTGCTAGATTTCTGTGAAATTAGCTCCAGATATTCATGCTCCCCAGACGACTCGTTCAGTAGCACCATCAGGCAGAATTTTCCAGTCAAACACGAGAAAATCCAATATCTAATTTACAGCTTACCATGAGATTTACTGGACACATTCAATTCACATTCAAACCTGTGGACATTCATTTTACATAATTTTACACCGCAAAAATGTTAAGTTTAATGTTTCAAACTCTTCAACATGCACCCAAATAAAAAAATATAAGAGCCAGAAATCTGTCATGAAACATACAAACTTAAAGAGGAGACACAAGCTTTTATCCACTGTTCCTCAACCTGCAGCTGCTTCAAAGACAGGCTTTCTACTGGGACTGGGACACTACTACAGGGAAACAATCGTGCATGCAATCCCTATGACGCCACCCACAGGCTTCTGAAGAGTCACTGTGAAGCTCAGTGACAGTGGTTCTGGCCATCACCATCTTGGTAGTGTCTGACCTCACTAAACTCTGGCTATACCAACATACACACACACACACACACACACACACACACACATACATATATATATATATATATAAATTCCTAGGATTTGATTTGCTCTAAATAAAACCACCTGATACCACTTTCTTGTTTCAAAAAAGTGAACTTCAAAATACATGTGTGTATCTCACCAGTGAATGCTCCCAATCCCCTCTGTTATGAGCAGTATGTGGACCTGTGTGCTTGTTTGTGTCCAGTTGGTAACGTGATTCTAGTGCTTCTGTTTTTGTTCAGTATCTTTTGGTGTTCCTTTTCACCCTAAAAATTAGAATTCAAAATAAAAAAAAAAGTTTAAGTTAAATTAAAGTAAATGTTTCTACAAACACTGGTGGTGGCCATGAAGAGGAGTCTTTCAGATTTTGTTGAAACCTTGGCCTTTACTCTTCTGCCACCCTCAGGGCAAAAATGTCACCTGCACACAAAATATCTTACATTGTAATAGTTGGATGATTATTAAATTCATGTGAGCACACTCATGCTTACATCCATACATCCATTTGTACTTTCCAATATTTTGTGCTCGTAACCAAAATCCACCAATCAGTGTGAAAGTGTTTCCACCAGAATTAAATGCATCACAGAGTTTAAAGACAAAACAAAGACAGAAATGGCATTTAATCTAAAGTAAGTAAAACTCTGCACTCTACACTCTTCAGAGCAGCTAAATTGGTGCAGCACTGTGTGAAGGCAGTAAAGTTGAAGGGTTTAAT
Organism: Chaetodon auriga; assembly: GCF_051107435.1. Taxonomy (NCBI): domain Eukaryota; kingdom Metazoa; phylum Chordata; class Actinopteri; order Chaetodontiformes; family Chaetodontidae; genus Chaetodon; species Chaetodon auriga. The sequence continues at coordinate 2,337,020 of NC_135090.1, read as the reverse complement.
TCAGGCCATAAATCTGACCACAGGTCTGTGTTGTTCTGTAATCAGGGCTCAGTTCAGTCTCTTGCTTTGGGGATAGTAATTGTGTAAGAGGAGGTGCTGTAAACACTGGGAGCAGACTGAAACATGCTGCCAGCCCTGCGGTGAGACTTGCACACACTTGAAACAGAAAAAACCACCATGTAGTGGCCAGAATGCCACGTTTTCTTTGCAAATGAGCCATATCATGATTACATGGAACTAGATTGACCTCTTTGAGATTTGAGGTTATTAATCAAAAATGTACTAATCAAGGAGAACTCAAGTATATGCTTATAAGTATGCGTGGAAGTACACACACACATAGACAATGCTGCTGTTTTGACAAAACGAACATCTGTATTACTGCTGGCAACTCTGTTGATCATGTCCTTGTGGATCGGTGTGAAAATAATTGAACTCTTTGGATACCTTCATCATCAATGTTGACACAGCTCATATTTCACTCAGCGCTGCCAGTTTCCAGCCTGGCTGAGACAAAGGCTAAGAGCGCCAACAGATCCAGCCCTCATCCTGGAAACTGGAAACATGATCCACTGACTGCAGAGGAGTGTCAGCTCACTGTGGCAAAAGTCCTGTATCTGACATCATTTACCACCGAAACATCCAAACCCTGCTGCAAGTGGAGCAATAACAACTGACGCTTTTAGCCAGTATACGGTGAATGTAAAAAAAATAAATGAATAAGTAATTTAAAATATAATTAAAAAGTTTTGAGGGAACACTGAACAGTGCTCTCCCTGGTGTGTTTTGGAAGCTACAATTTAGGCCATGTCATTTGGAGATTTGTTTGGGGGGTGTTAACATTCTACAATTATAAACAACTTTTGGACTGATAAATAAATAAACAAAAAAAAATCCTGGTAGTGTAGAGAAGGCTTTGGCACAGCATTTAAATAAGACTGCGTCCTTCAGATGATACTAAGCTACACAAGGAACCTGAAATCTAATAAGCTACCTTTCACTCATTATGCAGAAGTGTTGACACAAAAGTGTTAACCACAAATAGGCTTGAGGATTTGCAATGAGTGAAGATCCTCCATACAACCACAAGAAAAGTATGCCATGTCTTCTGTAGAAAGAAAAATTTAAGTTTGAAAATACTGCATATCAGAAGTCATTCACTGCACTTATGTCAAGGCGAACCCAGACTGAGAACTCCTTACAGAATGCAAAACTCCATTGCATCATAAGGCATAACTTGTACTGATAAACTTTAAAACATGTGTATTAATACAGACACAGTGTTTAGTTGCTTGTGCTTGTCACTTCGTGTGAATTGTTAGCTATCAGGTTAGAAGCTACCCTTCATGGAGTGAGAGTGTGATGACAGAGAGACTGTGAAATGTGAGTTTATTAATTTGCAGCTTTGCATTTGGTATTAAATGAGGAAATCCACAACTTTCTTTGGGCACAACAAGCAGTCCAAAAGAGGGCACGGCAAACTGGCTGTGTGGTAGAAGGGGCACTACAGCCTCACTCCACAGCATCCATGGCTCTGGCTGGTTGGTCATAGTAGAATTCCTGCCCTGGTCTCTAATTCACACAACACAGTTACTGAGGAGGTGTAAGATGGTTGTTCTGCATCACCTGCACCTTGAACTCCAAACCTCAACTACCAGTGGTACATTCATGTTGAGCTACTAGGAGAAAAAAAATTGTTAAGTAAGGTGTCCATGTGATAGGATTTATGTTGGTAAAAGTATACACACCCTAACACAAAGGACAAGAGAACACAAGAGTTGCATTTGACATAATCACACAGCACTTGAATTTATGGGTAAATGAATCAAGTAATCAGATACCAATATTCACAAAGGAAAACTGAAAGAAAGAACCAGGAAGTACAAGATGAAGGGAGATGAAGAGTACTGGGGCTCTGAACAAAGTTTCATATGAAGGAGCCACGCAAGCAGAGATTCATTGTATATTCATTACATAAAGAAAGACTCTGCAAGTTGTATAACAGTTTTGAAATACAGCACTTAAAGACAGAAATTAAATGAAGTAAACAAATGAATACTTTAAAGTAAGATTGAAATGAGTAAAATGATAAACCATGATGAAACACTCTCTCCATCTCATTTTTCGGTTTTCAACCTCCCATCTCTGTTTTTCCATCTGATTAAAAGCAGGAACTCTTTCCAGTTCATATCATTCTCCATGCCCTGATTTTTGTAAATATACTTCCCCGCTACTCCAGGAAACCATGTCATAGAGTTGAGCCTTGTGGCCAGTCAGCTGTGAGTCAGTCCACTTCTTTTTTTTGCTGTTCCGTCTCCTCCACTTTTGTCTTTGTGGCATTCAGTTCTGGCTGAAGGAACCTCGTTTCTGCAAAGTCCTTAAATGTCAGACCTTCTGCACCATAATCTTTAAAAACCTTATTGGAGCAGTTGAAATATCTGCCTTGCTGATAGAAGAAGTGTATGGAAGAACCATCATTCTTGTACCTTGACTTTGTCTGGCCACAGGAAAGAGAAGCTCTTGGCTGTTTCAAGGCAGTGACCATGTGGTTTCTATAACAACAAAAGACAAGTCATTAAGGCCTGATTATGGGAAAAAAAATAAATTCACACACTTGTATGAGTCAAAATTTTCCAGTTGTGAAGCTAATGTTGGTCAGATTTTCTTGACACATTCATGATGGAAGAAAAAATAATTAAATGAAACACCACAATTCAACATCTTCACCAGGTTGCACGGGTTGGAATGGAGCCTTGCCAGAAACCCACTGATTCCAGTTCTGTTGTCATCCCTCTGTTGCTTTGAACAGCCATATCAGTCAGCTCTTACCTGCTGCCACTCTCGTCTGCTCTTACCTGCTCAGCCTGCACTCTTAACCTCCCAGCCACACCCACCAGTCCAATCACCTGAGCACACACCTGGGACTCATTGCCAATCAGCCTAAGATTTGAGCACTCTCCCACTACCACACGTTACCAGATTGTTCTTAGCCCTGATGCAAGACTCTCCAGCAATGATTCTAGGACGAATTTCCTGGTATTGACCCAGCCCACCTTTGACCTCGCCTGCTCTCCTACCCACTGGTAAAGAACTCTGTTTTGTGACTCTGACCACGTCTTTCGTCTTGCCTTCTCTGAGCCTAATCATCAGCGAAACAGTTTGCTGGTTTGCAAACCAAACTACCCCTGAAGCCTGTGTTCGCTCTCAACAAAGAGACTCACAAATGTCTTGTCTGTAAATGTTAGACTTCAAAACAATAGTCATAGAACTTGGAGTCCTTATGTATGTTATGAATAAATAATGAATTTCAACTCTGCTTGACTGGCTCCTTCATTTCAAAGTTGGTATCATTTTAAGGTGTCATTTTTCAAATGACCAACAAAACTTGCACATTCGTAATATTCTAATTCATTTAAGTTTTTACTTTATTTTTTTGACGTGTGTGAGAGACCTTGGAGCTCTGTGTTTTTGTTGAATATTTAACCTGACTGTTGCAGAGTGTTCAGTAAAGAACATATTTTGTTCATGTCTGCATGTCTCATACATTAATATATAGCGACCAGTAAAGAGTCAGTAATTGAGTGCATATTTTTGTCGCAAGTGATTGCAATTTTAAGTTTTACACTGAGTAAAGAAACTGTCATATAATTGGTAAATGGCCACAAGCAAGTTGGGTATTTGATATCTGCCATTATCCGTCAAGGTTTGTTTTGCATTCATATGTTTTCTCTCCAAAATTTTCAGTTAGTTCTTTTAAGTTACTTAATTAAATATAAACATCAAACACGTAACTTTAAGGTTTAATGACAGTTTTGGTCCGGACAGTTCTCCTGATGGACCCTCCTGATTTCCTTATTTATATTTCTCCTCTTCGTGCTTCTTTTTTGTTTTGAGGCCGTAAGATCTTTGAGGGTTTTGCTTTTTTTTTAAAGTAGTAAAATAAAATTAATTTAAAAGACTGACTGTTTTAAACACTAGGCTGCCTTAATGATGATTTAACTATTAACAATTAAGGCCTCAACCAAAATAACAATATTTTAATTCTGTCACCATTTCTACGGCCTATAGAGAAGTTTGCAACTAAATTATGGTGTTTCACTAATCTGAATGCTAAATGTGGGTGAACTATGAGATTTTGCTGGAAGCAAAAATTGTGCAGAACTCTTGGAGTTTGGACTGAATTCATGTCTCCTCATGGAAATGTAATATAATCTCTTTGTTCAGAGGACACAAACTTGGAGAACATGGCTCACACTTCTGGACATGTATATCCTGATTGGATTAGCAAAATGATTTCCCTTGTAAAATGTTAAAACACAGAGATTCTTAAATAACAATGAGGAAAAATGATTAAGTTACCTCAAAACAGAGGAAAGTAAAATGTTCATGTATAAATGACAGGTCTTGATACATGTAAGCAACACATAGGAATGTCTAGGATGAACCTGATTCAGCTTCATCACACTCATTAAATCATTCACTACAGTCTGCCTGTAGTGAAACACATTCAGCCACTAGATGGAGACACCTATGCAGTCAGTGAAAAATATTCACGCTCATGTACCTTAGAGGCAGTTTCAGATAGGCACACACACACACTCACACACACATGCACAGACACGTATGAAGTTATGAAGATGGTATACCAGCGTTCTATGTAGCCTGTAAAATATTCACACAAATACATCAGCTACAAACAGGTAATTTAGTGGAAAATAAGACCTAATGTTAAATCTGACCCCCTGTAGATAATAATAAGATAAAGTAGTGGAGATGGTGCAACAGTAAGAAGCATCAGTAAAGCAAAACAAGATATGATGAATAAGTAAACAATGCAATTGTTACTTTTTTGGCAGGAATACGGACCCAAAACGCTGTGACTCAGACAAAGTTTAAGCAGTTTAATGATCTTTCCAACAGAGCAACACAGACAAATCTGCGAGATCCAATCACTTAAGCACACAGGCAGGCCAGGAGGGACAGGTCTGAGAGGGGATCCAGATCCAAATACTCTCAAGGAAGACAGAAAGGGCACAGCTGGAGCATGAGGCAGGCACTTGAGCAGAGAAAACAAAAGTCAGTGAGGCAGGCAGGCAAAAATCAAAAAGGTGCTTTTAGTCAATCACAAAGTTACCACTTAGGTGAGCAGACAATTCATCAAATACTGGTTGGAAGGCCACTGCTTATAGACTGTGGTAGCTGATGGTTCTTGATTGAATAATTTAAGTCAGGTGTGATCAGGAGAGGAGGAGGCCGGACCAGAGCTGCCAGTCATGTCCTGAATTAATCACAAATGCAAATAATGTCTAGAAATTGGTCACCTGTCGAAGGTTGTTCCAAACATATAGGGGGCAGCATATCACCAGAGTAACTGGGTCAAAATCTCTATAAAGTGTCTTTGGTATCCTCATCAGACGTCACCACCACTATTTTGTCTTTTAGCAATGGAGGTTGAAACAACTGCTGCAAGTACAGTAAGTATCTACATTTATATTTCCTAATTTTTGTCATTTTGTGTAGTTAGAGTTAAATTAATTTAAAAACTTTTTAGAAATTCAAAATGTACTTAAACAGCACACAATCACCTTCAACAATTAGTCACTTTGCAAACTGAGGGTCCAGTATTTGTTCAGTAAATGCTAACTCTAGCCAAAAATTTCCACCCTGTCACTAAGCCTTCCATAACAGGGTGGGCATACTACATGTCAGGGAGGACATGTGTAGTTTTGTCACATTTGTCACATTCTAATAATGTTACACATATTATCACACTCAGTACAATGAATACCAAACATAGTGAACAAACGTACATTTTCTTGGCAAACAACAAACACAGATTTTCTTGGCAATATCGTTATCAGCAGGCCTTTTGATAATGATGATAATTTAACAATATTTTACAACAAACTGTCAGGCAGTGGCTTGAAAAGGAATGCTCTGAATTGTCTTTTCAGAGAAATGTGTCAAAGTGAAGCTGAGGAAGCTGAGTATGTTCCCCAAGAAATTTGGGGAACATCATGATGCTGCAGTGGCATTTTGAGAATCCATCAAGCCATCAGTTTGACACCCAGCCCTCATAATTAACATTGCTCCAGGACTTCACTATTAATGCTAAAAAAGTAAGTGGCATAATGTATGCAGTGTTCTGAAGATGGTGTTTTAATAGCAATGCATTATTTAAGATCTGAGATGGAGCAAATTTCTGTAGTCAATTAAACTTAGGCTAGCCTCTTAATGCACAACAAGAGAGGTGACACAAGATGAGGATCTCAGCTTTCTTTGAGCTTTAATGCCATAGATACATAGTGCGAAACAGTGCCAGCTCAGGCCCAAAGCAGGATCTTGGGGTCCAATGTACTTCTCCAAAAGTCAACATTCTGTACTTTCAGTTCCGTTGAACGATGGGACACTACTGTTTGGTTGTTACTTGTACATTGTCACATCTCAAAACCCCCAGCTGACAAGAGGTCACACACTTTATCCACAAATATGTACTCATTTCCATCTATATGGGCCTGCATGCATCCATGTGGGCCTGCTCAATGAGGTTGTGAGGGATGAACCATGACTTGTGTTTCATCTACTTTTTAGCTGATCCTGATGCACCCACCATCAAGTAGTTTCCTTATCTGATCCTCATAGATGCTGGCCTTAACAGGATTCTTCACCAAACGTCTTTTGGCACTCTAAAGAGCACCATGGCTAACTGTTGTCATCAGTAAGGGGGCATCCTTGGTGTAGAGTAATGTGTTGCATACTTCATTGTGCCTCCAAACTTCAATCGAGTAGTGTGTGCATGCAAGAGACTGATAGCTTCCTGATCTTGACGTGAGCAGGTTATCAGCTTTTTGCTCCTGAAGGTCAAAACATCAAACTACCAAAGAAATTCCACATGTTGAAAGAGGTCATCTGGGCTTAATCTAATAGAAGTAAAGTAGCAAATGGTTGAGCCTTGATGCAGTGTATGGCCATCTGGTCCTTGAAGTGCCAAGGGCAGCTCTGTGTGAATCGCTGCTGGCCCACCATTAGGGTTAATATGGACTGGTTCCTTTGCCATGATCAGATGGGTGTTGTCTGATCCAATGAGTAGAAGTGGCTGAACCTTATCAGTATTGGTATTGCTCTAAGTAGTTGGTAACTCTTATGTAAAAAGGCCACCAGATATGACTGATCTGCAAGCATTAGGTGGCTAGAGGTGAAATGGCACACTGCAAATGTAATGTCTTGTGTATGGATGTATGGTGGACAATATGTGATATGTGAGTCTACTGATGCTTCCCTGGAGTTAGCTGTATCATGCCAGATCATCCTCAGTGCCATGGACTCAGCTTAACCCACCAGACTAAGTTGGTGTGTTGCTCCTGCAATATGATGATATGCTAAGCACCATCATCTAGTATGGCATGGGCATGTAGCAATTTGCTGCCATTCCATATTATGACAGGAACAACCTTTAAATAAACTCCTGCACCTTGTTTGGTAACGGTGGGGGAGGTTCATTCAAGTGTCGTACTGAGCTACACCCCTGGACCTGACTTTCCTCATGTTCACACTCTGCTCGGTGAGGCCTGATTAGTCATGAGTGCAGCAACACTTCTGACATCTCTTTCCCTCTGCAGTCCATGTCTATCTAATCAGCAGTCTCTGTGATAATTGTAGGGTACTTTGAAAGATAGTGATGCAACCTTAACAAAAAGTTAACAAAAGAGAATTGCCTCTTTCTTTGACTTGGAATTGGAAGGAACTGAAAAGGTTTGTGAAACAAGTTCCATTGTAGAGGTGTCGTTTCTGTGATAGATTGCCATCAGTGATTGGCTCTGCATACTAGAGGGTTTGTCCCCATTTATGTCAGAGACTTCTTTGAGTGCAAGTCACCTGCTGTCATCTTGTCTGTCTTTACTACCACGTCTGTTTGTCAGCAGCAGAGCAGAGTGTTTTAACACTTTGGGTACCATGGACTGCTCAAGATATTTTATGTGAAGGGATGAAGTATACTCCCACCTCGCATATCCCATCTTAGCAGGTGAGAGATGAATCCAGTGACACCAATATGTGTGACGTCACTCTCCTGAGGGGATCCAAGACACACATTCCCCACATCCTGTCATTGCCAATGTTGCCAGCTTTGTTTTTTTTTTGAGGTGGCTCAGTGGGCAGGTTAGACCATGTGCACACCAGCTGCCAGTTTTTGCCGGGGCAACGCAGAGCCTGCTGAGACCTCAGAGTAGGGCACCACGGCAAGGGGAGGAGGTGGTGCCACAGCTGGTCCACGTGGAGGCACAGCTGCAACAGTGGCAGCAGGGCACCTCTTCTGGAGCAAGCATCTCTACAGTGAGAAGCCCCAAGATTAGTGGCCATAGCAGAGACACTTGAGGACAGCAGCACTTTGAGCTGCAGCAATCTAAAGCGGTCAGAAAGGCAAGCGTGAAATTGATCCTGAGGAGTCAGTGACAATGGTTTGTGCTTGCCAAAAAAGGTTGCCTTGGAAAAACGTATAGTAGCTGCTCTGCTCTGCTTTTAAAGCTCTGGCTTGCTTTCTCTCTTATTATAGCTCTGACTTGCTCACTCTCTTAAGAACTGCTGTTAATACTTGTTTATATACTTAATTCTATTGTATTTTTATTATATTATTGTAATATTATATAAAATGTATTATATATTAGAATACATTAAGTTAAGAATTAGAATTAATTAAGTTAGAATTAGTTATATTTTAAGAAGTTATTCCATGTTTATACGCTTCGTTATATTTTTTGAGAATATTCTTTCTCTTAGTTTTATCCTCATCCTTGTTCTTCTTTTTTGTATATATTTTATGCTTATGTGTATGTTTAAACTGCTGCTGCAAAAAAAGAATTTCCCAAATTGGGATCAATAAAGTAAAAGTCTAAGTCTAAGTCTCTAGATCTGCTCTAGCAGCAGGACAGAGGAAAAACCTTTTTCCATGTCTTTGTGGACTCTGATCACAACGTTGACTGCTTACTGCTAAATAACTAGGAGTGGAGCTCAGGTCCTGACGGTGTTATATATTGTACATGAGGATCTGAAAGAGCCAACTGTACAGTGTACTGTGTTGGGAAATTAAATTTTCAGGACTCCACAATAGTAACAGCTCTTAGAGGGCAAAGTCTACAAGGAATAGAAAAGTGTGGTTTGAAGTATGTGGGTGAGACCAGCAATACTATGTATCTGGAGTGTCTACCAACATACATGATGTGGAATCAGACAATCCAGTCAATTTTTTGTGGGTTGGTGGTCAGAAAGCATGTGATTCAGCCATTCAAAATTGGCTTCCTTACTTGTGTCAACTGGGCTCATTTCAATAGTCCAGCTATCTATCTGAGTGTCTCCGCCACGGCTTGAGACAGGCCTTTGCGAAGGACGCAATTTTTCTACTCGCAAGCACCTGACTGCTAGAATGTTGAAGCTTAGAGCTAAGCATGGGAACTGCTCTGTTGTTGCTTAATTGTCACTTATTGCTAAATTGGCCTCTAGCCTCAAAGGACAGAGCAGTTGATTGGATTAACTTTATTTCTGATGGCAACAACTCATCTACAATCATCCAACATGTGTTTGTGTGTGCTAACCAGTGTGAGTCTGACTGCTTCTCCAACCTGGGTCAGTACCACGCTGGACTGGCAACCAAACTTTACCTGAAAGAAGGATCCATGCCAACTGTTCATTGTAAAAGTGCAGAAGAAGGAAATCGAAGTATAATTATGCTATGTGTTTCTTTGGCCATGTAGCACTGGCTAATGCCAACAGCTGAGGAAAATACTGGTTTTTAGTTTTTAAGTTTTTGTTAGTTGCTGCAGGATCCATGTTAACGTTAACATTATTTCAAAGTAAGTTGAATGTATGTATGATAAATTTCATTTCATCAATACTTTTAAATAGTGACAGTAAAATGAGAGAATGGGTGTAACTAAAATGTCTCCAAAGCATTTTTTGTTGCTGATTTTATGGTGTTTCACAAGAAATGGTATACTAAAGTGATGTTGGTGTTGGCAGTTTAACTGTTGCCTTCACAACTTCACAACCAGTCCTGACATCACAGCCATGACTGAGTAAGAAGATATGACCTGAGTTACTCAATATCCTCCTGACTACCAGTAGTTCAAATTTGTCCTCTGTGGAGGACATTTGTAAAACTGAATATCTCCCACTCACTGCATACTACTGAATTAACTCCTTTTGCTATCTACAGAGAACATTTAGGGCTTTGGTACCTTTCTCTTTCTCATTAACGGAAATGGCGTCCATCAGTGCAGGCACATTTTATGGGAAGAGGAAAAGTAAGTGCATAATACTTTGTATTGAGCAAATTTTGGCTTTAGATGTTGTTGGCATATTTTAGATAAGTCTCTTAACAACACATTAAAACATTGTCTTAATTATTTTAACTGTATTTTAGCATAGTATTTAAGTGTTTAAAAAGTGTCCTAAATGCCCTAAAATTTCCCAAAGTTCAAGAAGTGAAAATGTACAGCAAAGCCAGTGAAAGCAGAACCAGCCTCCTATAAATAGTACAAGCTTTAAAAAAAAAAATCCCGCAGTTATTGCATTCTGCAGTGAGAATGCATTCACACACACCACATATGATGGTTAGTTCTGAAGCTGATGTATTGTTCTTACCTACTTACCTACAATGTTTGAACTTGAGTTTTACTGGTGTAACGGGAATACCTTAATGACGTTAATGTTACTTAAATTTCCTTCAATGCCAGATGCCTAGCTTTTGATAACCGGTACATAAACACAATATATATACACTTGAGTCTCTAGCTGTAGGGTGTCCGTAACACAGCCAGCAAGATTGTATGACTTTAACCAAACAAACATACTAAAACAAATGTGTCAGAAAAAGTGACAGAAAATTCATGACAGTTATAACCCATGATGCTGTGCTAGTATGAAAAAGTTCTGCACTGTTTACTTCATATGGAAGTGACCACCTTTGAACAACCTTAAAGCTGAAATGTAGCACTTTGACCAGGATAGTGGTTGTTTTATTTTTAGAGCCAAAGCAATAGAAAATGTGTCCCTGTCCAAAATCTTACTGTCTGCACTGTACCTCCCAAACTGTTTGAGTGTCTTTAAAGAAAAGCAGATCATGTGAATTCTGAATGTTTTCCAGTCTCATAACAGCTACCCGCAAATGTCATTTATTTATTTCAATAAAATTTGCTCAGAGTCAGGGTGTGCTCTTTCAGCCTGGCTAGGAGGTGTGTGTCCAGCTCAGGCCACAGCTGGCCCATCAGGCAGGGGGTGGGGTGGGGTAGGAGTGGTTGGCCAGCAGTCCTCTGTTTAAATGAATATCAATCATGCCTTCCAGGCTGGGCCGCCGTCACCCCTTGGCTGCGATTGGTTCATAGGAGACCAACCTGGAGTGGCCGGTGAAAGCTGCTTTATCAGTGTCCATTCTCTGACAACAATGAGGCTGAATAGCTAATGAGCTCTGTCCAGGCTGAGGTGTCATCCTTGCACTATTCTCAGAGTAGCTTTGGACATGACCAGCAGCCGTCCGTGGGCCAAACGCTGGACCAGGGAATCTTAAGAATAACCATGCTTTAATAAAACAGTACACTTTTTAGCTTTATCACCAAAGAAGATACATAGCTGGAGGATACTGAATAAGGCGCCTTTCATTTGGATTACTGTTTTTTTTACTTGATTTTTGGGTGTTCTAAGGGTCAGCAGCTTTGACATCAAGGAGGTTGGTGTGAAGAAACCAAAATGAAGTCAAGAATCTTTCTCACATGCCTGGCAGTTTTCTGCTGTTTGAGTAAGTACATCATAGCTTTTAAATTCAGCACTGTAGCTTGGTTCAGATGTTGGAGAGTGCAGGATGAGACATGGTAGATCTTCACCAAGTCCAGAGAACAGAGGATGTTGCAGCCCAGACTGTTCTGTTGCTGCTTTCACTTTGACTTTCAGCTAACTACAATTTAAATGCTTGGCACCCGAGTTATTAATCATGCAGTTTCAGTACTAAAATCAATAATCATCGTCATAACAGCTTCCTTGTTGAACCTGTTAGTAATGTCAGTAATTTTATTAAGATCTCTGCTCCACCAGCACTGGTATATCATATCTGCTCATTTGAGGTACTTAAATTATTGTGAATTGGAGAAACAGGCTTCTGCTCTGTCCTCATTTACTAATCCAGGTATTACCAACAAGAATTGAATGACCAGTTCCACTCCGTCCAGATGACTGGAAGCTCTTGTCAATATGTACATGGGTGTTAATGGATTTTTGCTGATCCCCTGCATAAATTGCACAGTATGCTAATTCAGAGTGATTGTAAATATCTGGATACTCATCAGACTGCTACTGCCAAGATCAAAAATGGACCTTCAACATAAATGTACAATGTTGTGGTATATTAATGTAAACATACCTCATTGTCCATTTAAAGCTGTTATATTGAAAATGTTGAACAACAGCTGATTAAACATTATGCACATTCACATCCATTTCTTCATGCCAAAACAGAGAAAGCAGGAGGATATTGAATGGACATTTATATTTGGGGGGTGGAGGGCAGGGGGTCTCCTACAACTATCTCCTAAAAATAACAATATCCATGGATGATAAGATTTAATTATCAATCTTGACTAAACAGGAAAAGATTCAAATGGAAGGCCATTAAACACTGTTTGACAATGCAAGAAAGTTCAGTCTTGAGCCTATAAACAATAGTTTTCTACATATTTAAAGTTAAGAGTTAAGATTTCACTTCTACTGTTTAACTTATTCTGATAGTTTGAATCAGGATCAGGAGGGATCCTAAAAAAAACTGATGCTATACATCAAAATCATTTCTGTTCCCAGTACTAATTGATTCATATATTCATATTTACGAATAACCTGAAAGTCAAGTTTCTTGAGTTTCCATTTGCTTTCAGACACGATCATCACATAATGAACCTTGAAAATAACCCACAAAGTTGTAAATGGGAACAAAAAACATTTTTTTTAAAACAAAACAGAGGAGCATTGCATGAGAAGGAGAGCAGTGCAGACAGTGCAGGAGGTTCTGTCTTTAACTCAGACCACAGAGTAAGGGTTAGGGTCACTGACCTCTGACCTTTAGGAGGGGGTAGGGCTCTGGGTCGTCCTGGTCAACGGAGCAGCCTGTGGAGGAGGGACCACAGACACAATGGCCCTCCCCAAGTCCTCAGCCTTCAGTGACCTGACCCTCACAGCCTCATCTCCATAACACTGCGCCCACTCTGCGCTCAGATTGAGACCTTATTAAAGATATCTGTGTAAAAGGTAATCCCCCTACAGCTGCCCATGACCGTGTCCTCGACAACCCTCCCCTGTCAGGACTCCACACTCAGTGTTCACAATGGACTTGGCCAGCAGAAACACCCCTTGGTTTAATCTACAGCAGGACACAAAGGTCCTGTGGTGGCCAGGGTTTCCTGCAGTGTGACAGAAAAGAGCCTAACGTCTCAATCTGTTGAGAGTTTTGGCTAATGCTAACAGGATTTGAACCATGTAAAGGTACAATTATGAGGATGATAGGAGTCTCTGTAAAGGGCACTCATCCAACACTGACCTGAATATACGAGGAGTTAACAAGCACACACTGCCTTGTGAAGTTAAATGTAATTAACTTTTATGAGAGTCTATTTAACTCCTTTCATTATTGGTTTATCAGTTAGTTTGTGAAATCCTTCATGCTTTATATTCCCACAGAGGTAGAAACTTCTAATGGCACAGTCATATGTCTACTGCTACTGAGTGATTAACAGTAGAAACATGATTGAGCATCTGCGGATGACCAAACAGCATAAATACATGCTACATATAAATCCAAAGCTGGTCATGAGCTTTGCCAGTAGCTAAAGTGTAATCATGACCTGTAAATTTCCAGCTGGTTAAAGTGCTGGATTTTGACTATAGAGGTCTGAGGAGCAGTCCTGTTTTCAGCACAGTCAGTCAGGTGTCATGTTAAATGATTCAGAATTTTTTTACAGGTTCACAATTTTTCATGTCTGTGTTGAAACAATAGTCAGGTACCCATGTGAATATTGAGACATGGTTTGCATGTTTGCAATTTTGAATTTTAACTGGAAAATTTAGTGGTCCTATATAATTCATTGCATTGTCATAGGAGCCTGTGCGTCATAGTCTTCTTCCCATACTAATACTATTGTCCCATTAGATTACAGTCTTAGTCCATTAGTGCTTTCACTGATCTTGCAGTAGCAACTCTGTTATACAGTCATGACCTGTCAGTTTTAGAGCACTACCTGGCCACTCACCTCTCCACACTGCGTGTCTTATTAGCTTGTGTTCTGTGAGGTCTGAGTGTCCTATCTATCGTTTTTGTTTTTGATGAGTTTTCCACAATAAGAGTTGCTGCACCCACTCTGTGAGCTGACACCTTACTGATTAAAACTCCAGGACAAAGAGGCCTCCTCTCAATCACATTAGAGATTATTGCTTATTGATCCACCTGGCTGGTGGGGACACTGTTTTTGGTCAGGCTTTTAAAATCTGCATTGACCACTAGAAATCAACCTCCAAATGCAGATGGGACATCCTGGCCCCCAGGGCCCATGGGGCCAATATCAGTTTATCCATGGGTAAACATATTGTAACTACGTTAGGAAACTAAGACATGTCATTGTAAGAAGACCAAGGCTGTTCCCACACTACATTTGAACTCAGTGTTATTGTATTGGTATAAAACATTCTCACCCATGCATCATATAATGTGAAGAAATGTGGGGAGGCGGAAAATTTTTTACATTGAACTTGACTATGACACCTCACAAATGACCATCAGTTTGTTAAACAAAAGACCTGGGAAGACCTCCAACAGCAACTACAATAGCCTGTTTGTATTGTATATTGTATCATTTCCCCAAAGGAAAATGGACAAATGATTCAGAGAACACAGGACAGCATTTATCAAATGCAAAATAATCAGCTATGCTATTAGTAATTAATTAGAATCAACAAAATATTTGTTCATTTGTAATAGAAGCAGATGAAACAATCCTCTTAAAGAAAATAAGCTTTTGGGACTCAGAAACACTATGTTTAGACATTGAACTTGACTATGACACCTCACAAATGACCATCAGTTTGTTAAACAAAAGACCTGGGAAGACCTCCAACAGCAACTACAATAGCCTGTTTGTATGACACAGCCGAGACAACTCACTGTGTCAGAGTAAGGAGAGTTTTACTCCCATTAGAAGGACAAAGGAGGAAGCCCCAGGGCAATGGGGTTCATGCCTGCCCAGCCATCTCCCAGCCCAAACCTTCAACTGCATATTCATTGTTTAAAGAGCTCCCTCTTCTGAAACAGATGCAACAGAGGAAGAGGTCAGGGGCAAGGGAAAATAAGACAGTGGAATAACTTTCAATGTGCTTTGTTTTATTAATATTTAAACCAATTATCCAACATTGTCTGCAGGTGTGTGCAGTGGATCCATAAATGAAGCTCCAGCTCTAACCCCAACCCTTGAGGCTTCAGCCTTATTCTCAACCCAAACCTTAAGCCTAGCAAAGGATTAATCAGAAATATTTCTCAGTGTCATTCCCAGCTAATCTCCATGCAGCCTTCCACGGTTGCCTTTCAAACAGAGATGTCCAAAGGGGGAGACAGGATAAAGAAAATAAATTGATCAAAGGATTTGTATGTGGTGTTCAAGACCCCTTCTTTTTCCCTGTCCCCCGCCCTTTTATGGGGTGTGGACAGAATATCTGTGAAGTTCAGGGGCAGTAGTCCTGCTAAACAATAACAGTGGAGGGCTAGGAGAGTATCAGGTTGGACAGAGGCTGCCCCTCACCCCCACCCTCATCTGCACATCCATCCTCCTTACCTCTGACTCTCTCATGACCCCTGAGGGGCTCAGGGTTTCCACCACGGGGTGCTAGTGTGGGGGTTGCTGGACAACCCCCTACCTTCAAAAAAATCTCATTATAGTCCTATCCCTATATTGAAAATGGTTCAATCTCTAATGCTATGCACTTAATCACACCTCATGCAGGTTCAGAGTTGGAACTTAGACTACATTTACTCATCCAGTCTGGAGCAGTTTTAAAGGTTGTTGTGTAACACTGCTTAGTCTTGATGTACTATTATCATCCTTCATCCATCTTGATGCAGAGAGTCTCACTAGATTTGAGACTTCAATCTTGAAACAAGACAAGGGATTGATCCCATGTCAATGCCACTGTGACAAGGCACAAACAACAGAGGTTACCTCACTGTTATTGACTTGCACCTTATTTGGTACCCCTGTATCAGTCGAATACAACAGCCCTTCAGTAATCCCTACCTTTATGAGGATAATCCTACTCAGTTTTCATTGACCGCGGTGTCAGTTCAACTTGATAGCTATTTCTATTTATTTATGGTATTTGACTGCATTGCTCTGAAAGATGTTGCTATTTTAGTCACTCAATCCAGATTGCACTTATGACATAACTTTATGTATACCTGACTTACCATAACTGCTGCTCTGCCAGCCCCTCCACCATATTCATATACTCTCCTGCATCAGACATCAACACTGGCCTTTTAGGCCTCACAGGTTGCCACACCATGTGTTCAATAACCGTGGCCACAGAATGCAATGCAAATCCCCCCTTGGGAGCACTGAATTTCATTACCAGGCCTGAGGGATGGGGGCTCAGAGGGGTTACAGGGCTCTATCAGCCCATCCAGACGCAGCTGACCAGTAGACCCACAATCCTCTCTGCTGGCTGCATCTGCTAGGTGGGAGATCTCTCATTAGAAGGAGGGCAGATGCTCATTTCTTGGTGTGACACATCAGTGAAGCCAATGACAGAGATCATTAACAGGGGAAACAGCTTTGCTGTATGTTCAGCCTATAGATAAAATTCCCTGTATTTTGTAAGTAACAATCTGGTGGGCTGTTGTAAAACCCTCAAAGCCATTTCAGCTACCTTGTCAGCAAAGAGTTTTAAACATGCTCATATTGAGAGGAAATAGAGCCGAAGGGTGTAATGTCAAAATGGCCTCCTTTGTGGTATCATTTTTCAGTGTAAGAAAGGAATTATGCTGAATGTAGCTGCTGTGGAGGATATTTCATCCAAGTTAACAGTGACTTATGTCATTTACATGGATGTACAGAAAACAAGGTGGAGAGTAGTGAAATTGTTAAAGGGTCAGTTGAACTAGTGGTATTTGCATTGCGAGTTACCATTAAAGGTAAGAGAGAAATTCTGTTTGTTTTTAGTTTTTAGTGAAAAATAAAAATAAATGGCAAAATAAATATGGTTCCTGACAAGGGCAGGAATTTCACAGAGCCCATGAGAGCCATGGCTACCATGCACAACCAGTGGTGGGTTCGATTTTGAGCACAGTTATGAACTGCTGGAAAGCAAGACTTTTTATGATGTGCCAGTACTACACGGCAAAGAGTGAAGTTCTCAGAAGAGAAGCTCAAAAGAGAAGTAAAAAAAAGTTTGATAAATTAGCAAACAAACAAGTATTGCAGCCTAATGTTTGTAACATTTATGTTACCAATAAAATTTTCTGTGAAATATGTATTAAAAATGAGATCATCCTTGACCACTATTGCCATGGAAATCATTGCTGTATTCTTGCTGCCCTATAAAAATTAGCAACACCAAAGGCCAAGTGGCCTTGCACCTAAAATGATGAAATTCCCGGCCTATGATGTTCAACATTTTATCAAAGAGCAGTAGCTGGCCTTAAGATTGGGAATGAGCTTCACTAAGAACAAATATACACAAAAAGACTCTTGTGAATCCAAAGTCAAGTTCAGATGCAAGCTGCTGTGTGTGGGATGTGATGGTGGCTGGACAACAATAAATGCTGTCGTCTACAGCTCACAGCTGTGTTGAAAAAAAGGGTATATTTGGTTGAACAGATGCAAGTCTCCATAGTGACATTGATAAGGCATTGTGCAGGTTCAAGTGCAACTCCAATTGTTACTACCTCACAGCTGGGATGGAAATCAGCTATTGCAAGGGTTCAAGGCTTTTTGCATATGAGGACCAAAACAAAAAAGATGGGGAGACTGGGAGTGTCACCAAGGTCATGGAGGAAAGGGGAAAAGGGTGAGGAAAGAGCTCTAGTGGCATGGGAAAGTCACCTCAGAGATGGATCTGAAAGGATGGGAAGAGATGGGAGGGGTGGTGGGGATGCATAAGAAGGGGCAGATGGTGGCCTTGGGTGCATGGTGGCTGACGGGATTTTTTACAGAGTTTGCTGTGGGTTGGGTGCAAATAAGCATAATCACAACACTATTGTCACAACTGGCCTCTGCTTCAATGGCGGTGCTCCTAACTTGACCCCTGCAACCCTTGCCAGTGTTCTCCTTCCCAGCTCGGGTTTTGTTGTTGCCCTCTCTGGCTGGATGGCTCGCTGGTATTCAACCTCCATTGTGGTTTGTCTTCAGTAAAAGCATTATAGGCAGCAAAACCAAATGCACCATCAATCAAATTAAATGTTTTTTGGTGTTGAGTGAGGTTTTTCAGGCAATACCGATAGGGTTCCCTGAGGCTTCGTGTCTGACAGAGCAGCCTCCCCTGTGCTATTGTCTCTGGAGCCATGGGATGTTTGTGGGTTTGAGATGAAAAATAGATCCCATTTTCTATGATCCACCATAATTTTCCAATGTCTTTATACAAAACACTCCTGCAGTTCAAGGTTGCTTTGACACATATGACTCATCCATGTTGAGGCAAGATTTTCTAATCTATCTGTTTGCTGAAACTGACTTCCCATTCCTGTACAATTACAAAAAGCCAACCAAAGTAAACTGAAAGCTGTTCTTGAACTATTTGGAGTACATTTATGGTTTTAGTCTCTTTTGAAATGTAACACTGTAGGTGCTAGTGGCGTTGAGTACAAATTTGAACACACTGTCATGGAAGGTGTTTATTTCCACCTCAATATTTTTTTGCAAGGGTTAGGGTTAGGGTTAGGTTGTTGTGCAGTTCAGTTTTTTGTTTTTTGGTTTTTTTTGCAACAAACCAATGGAGTGTAGATCCCAGCATGGTACTGCCACAGGTCTCCAGTCTGTATGGCAGTAATTCCTTTCAGATATATGTCTCAAAAGTAAGTGTAAATACTCTTTAAACGAGTTGAAGTTAAAGTTGGCCCACAAAGACCTCAACTGTTTGCTGAATATGGCTGTGTGTGTGTGTGTGTGTGTCTGTGTGTGTGTGTGTGTGTGTGTGTGTGTGTGTGTGTGTGTGTGTGTGTCTGTGTCTGTGGCTGTGTGGCTGTGTTTAATAGATAGGTCACACTCAGAATGATTTCAAAACTTACCCAGAACTCAGCTCTTTCCATTAGTTTACTATCATTGCGTATCAGTTTGTAAAGATACAGACTGTGTGCTTTGAACTCTATAAGGCCTTCAACAACTTTCCTGTGTTTACAGTGGTTTAATGGGATTACATACCCCAGTTACATTTCTGAGTTTGAATATTACTCTGGATTGGACAATAAATGATCATTTCAAGCAAGCAGATGAGCTTTCATACAGCCCTTCTCTCTCTGATAACTGTCCTTTTTCTGTCTGCAGGTGGCTGTCTGGCCTCGGAGCTGTCTTTCCTGCTAGAGCCCAGTGATGTGATTGCAGTGAGGGAGCGCCCACTCATGCTGGACTGTCTAGTACAGGGCGAGGAACCAATTATGGTTATGTGGCGTAAAAACGGGGTGCCTTTACCAACCAGTGCGCGGGTTCGGGTGCTAGCGAATGGCACACTGTTCATCCAGAGCTTCCAGAAACGCAGACAAGGGAGTGACGCAGATATGGGCGAGTACGACTGTGCTGCCCAAAATCGCTACGGCATGCTGGTCAGCCGTAAGGCCAAAGTCCTTTTAGCATGTAAGTGTTTGCAACACAGCACATGACTGTAACAATCTACTCTGTGTATGCATGCCATGCAATGACATTTCCTTTGGAACAGTGATATTACTCAGAGACAGGAAGAAATAATATTATTGATTATCTTATTCCCTGATGAGCAAGTTTCTCACAGTGCACGAGTTGAGTAGGAAACTGGAGACACAAAGACAGATTGAATTGCATTCTCCTTATGATGTATTTACTATTGAATTATCATTTTTGCAAATTCGCTGTATGAAGACCCTCTGCCTTCTCTATAGTGCTAGCCAAATTTCGTTTTCCAGAACCTGTTTTTGGCCCCACCCAGTCAGGTTTATTGCAATATTTTATTTAATTATGTATCTATACGATCACAGTGGACATTCACAGTACATTCTCAGCTAGCCATTTAAGAAGGCAATTTGTAAAGGAAAGGCTAAGTTGGCCTGTTCACACACTCTTCTTTGGTTTATTCGGAACATTTCTTTCTCTGATCTGACACTGTTCTGGAGTTTTAGTGTTTTGCTCCCAGGGACTTGCCATAAATGTCGAACGAACCACGCTCCACATGATCACAGTGGTGAAATTGGGGAATAAGATGTTATCATATCCAATAAGAATGATGGACAAAACAATAATTTCGAAGGTGTAATAAAACATGATTGATCTTGTGTGTGTGTGTGTGTGTGTGTGTGTGTGTGTGTGTGTGTGTGTGTGTGATGGACATTTGACAAAGGCTCTCATGTCAATCCAAACACAGATAATCACATAATAATGACCTTCATTAAAAAGACTGAGATTTGAAGGCTACACAGTCTCAAGTCCTGTTCTCTTACTCACTTGAAGACAACATTTCCTCAGGCATTTTAATATCCATAGCCCTGCCTTACCCACAGGCCATAAACCTGAGCAGGGAGCAGAGGATGTCCCACAGATAGTCACCGTATGCCGCCTTTTCTCTGTCAAAACATCCCATAGTCTTTGTTATAAATGATGCTTCACATGGTGAACACCTCTGCATCATACTTGGCAACCCAAGCCCCCTTTGGACTCTTTGATCCTTTGTCAAAGGGAACGGGCTCCCAGACCCCACACCAAAAATACCACCTTCTCATTATGGAAAACCTATAAATTATACTGCATGTAGATTACTGTACATGGCAACATGGCTGAACACACATCCAAACACACACACCTGCACTACTTGAGTGGACTCCCCCACACACCCCCTTCCCTCCTCAAACCAATAAAACCAGGCGTTTATGGGTAATCCGGAAGAATTATGGCTTTTCTTGAGGTGGTCTTACCTCAATGCAATGAGTTGCCATGGTGATGCTCTCTCATTTGCAGACCCCTCCTCTATGGCATACACCCTTATTGATTATGGCCACTAGGTTAATAGGAATGCTGTGCGTAGGTGTTTGTAGGTGTGTGTGTTTATGTGTGTGCACATGAATGTGAGTGGAAGTCCTGGAAGTGGTAATGCTATTTGAGTCAATGAAATTCATCATTTCAAATGTTAATATTAGTTAATGATTTACTGTATATACGTAAATCATAAACTAATATTACCATTTGAAATAATGAGTTTTATTCAACCTTCTCTGTATTACTTACCATTCAGTGCTGTTTAGACTTAACATGGAGCAGAGTTTTGGATTACATATCTTTTAGCTAATTTCAAAATTATGTGCAGCCTTTGTAATCATAAATCATGACATATTCTTTATGTGCACAGTTTTGTTGGCCATACTTCACCATGTCCTGTATTCCCAAAGGCTAAATGTGGTGTGTGCTGTTCATTTAATCCTGGAATTTACTGAGCCCCTTGGAGGACACACATGGTAGAGAGAAAAATATTGATGTGAAAATCTGTGTGCACAGATTGCTAAATGAGCACATGGATAAGCAAACTGGTATCTGTTTTTAAAGTTTTTGCTATCTCACAACAAAAATGGTCTCAGGAAACAGCTTGGCAAACTACACCATCCAAAATGTTTGTAGCAGTAGCAGATTGTGTAAGAACAAATCTTTATCCAGGTTTGTCCTCTTCATCCAAGTTTGAAAAACCAAGAAAGAGAAGTGGAGAAATAAGAAATGTGACTTTTGATTAGAAATCTGCATTTAAACTCAGTCTGAGATAACCCTGATGACATCATTAAGACATCATCTGGGATACTTTCTCTGACTCCTCTAGAGCCACAGAAAACATGATATAACTGTTTTCATAGGCCAAGTAGTGGTAACAATGACTCGTAAACTGGTAACCTCCATGTGTAGAATTGGTGAGGTGCCTCTTCAGTGTGTTAATGATATCCATGTCCAATATTTCCCCCATTAAGCCTCTTTATGTGTTTTGCTCCTCAGCGCTTCCTAAGTTCCACACCCACCCAGTGTCCATGTCTGTGGATGAGGGAGGCGTCGCTCGCTTCCAGTGTCAGATCAATGGAGTACCTGAGGCGAACATCACCTGGGAGAGAGACAGAACACCACTCAATACCACCGACACCAGGTAACACCAGATTGACATACACCATTGTACAAACTCAATTGTCTTGTGTGTCATGCACTACAATATGTGACAGCTACTCAATTGGTATTTTCCTCTAATTGACATGACTGGTCAGAAGGTTAAGTGAACTAAGTAAAAAAAAAGGCAAACTGCACTCATTAGACCCTGAACATTAAAGTATCCATGGCAGTGCACATTTGTATAGTTTCCAGTACCTCACCTGCACCCTGACCTTCCCTCCCTCTCCAGGTACACTCTCCTGCCAATGGGTATTCTCCAGGTGACGGGTGTGAGGCAGGCAGATGCTGGGGTTTTCCGCTGTGTTGCCACCAACATTGCCAACACTCGCTACAGCCACGACGCTATGCTCAACATCACTGGTATGTGCACATACATGTAGCGTGTAACATACAAGTAGCAATTAGTGACTTATAGTACCTCTGTGGAATGAACAACGCTTGGCAGTTCTGTTCCCCCTGGTTCTAGCTACAACATTCATGCCTGTATATACAGTATAAACTGTACAGATATGCAATATGTCCATGTGCCAGCAGATGTACTTGTGTTCACTGCAGTATCTCACAGAATTTCCCTCCATTATAGCATGAGTTGTTCCTGTCCAGTCTTCCTGACAACAGTCCTCAACTGAAACAGGCATTTTGTTTTCATACCAAAATTAAGGCTTTTACAACTTAACATTTTTGGAAAGGTCCTTTCAAATCCTGAATTCTTCATGAATAAATCAATGGAACAGAGTGTGGTCTATAAATAAAAGACATGTTATGATAAGGAAGGAACAGTTATTCAGTGCAGTCAGCACAGTTTCTGATTAATTTCAATAGAGAGCACATCATGACCACACAGCACTTGAGTGAACTGCAAATTGTAACCTGTTCTCATTCCCAGAACATCAAATATGGATACTTTGTTGTGCCACTCAGCATCTCATACAGCACAAGGTAGCCTTTACTGACTGTATGAGACCCAGACACATTCTGTCAATGCATTGTCATCTCAGCAACACACAAGGCCTTTCTGCCAGAAAGCCTTTGTGTGGTTAATGTAGTTTGGTTAGGTTTAGGCACCAAAACTGCTTGGTTGTGTTTTAAGAAAAGATCATTCATTGTTGGTTTGTCAGGGGATGTGAACCCTGCTGTCCTGGGTGAAAGTTGTGCATTTCTTTGACCCATCTTGTCCACATTGCTATAGAAATGATTGACAATGTCAAAGTAAGTAAAAAAAATGGATACAGTCTCCTGATTACTGCGAATTGGCACCAGCACCAGATACACCTGTTACTAAACACTCATTTATTGTTTTGCAGTTGTTTTTTGTTGTCTCATCATATTTACTTTTTGCCTTCCTTCATCTGTCTAGGCGGAGCTCCCAGAATCTACAAGGAGCCAGTGATCCTGTCAGGACCCCAGAATCTGACCATCACAGTCCATCAGACAGCCATCTTGGAGTGCATCGCCACAGGAAACCCAAGACCTATTGTTTCCTGGAGCAGGCTAGGTACCACTGGAAAATGTTAACGAGTGCATATGACAGGAGGCATATTTCTTAAAAACATCCTGTTATTTCACAAACCATGTCTGTGTGTCTCTTTGTCTGTGTCCATCAGACGGGCGATCCATTGGGGTGGAAGGTATCCAGGTTCTAGGGACAGGAAACCTGATGATCTCAGATGTTTCCCTGCAGCACTCTGGTGTGTATGTGTGTGCTGCCAATCGGCCTGGCACCAGAATGAGACGGACTGCACTTGGACGACTCGTTGTTCAAGGTGAGGCCATACTGACACTGTAACTTAGTGTTCCTGAGCAAAGCGATCAGTACTGGCCAGTGGTTTAGTGCTGACTACCCCTACAGACAGGGCCTTTTGTTAACAAGGAACATTCTTTGGAAATACGCCTCTTTGCTATCATATCTACATCAGGTGAGAAGATCATTATAAGTCATAAGTTCATGGCCTAAAGTCCATGAGTCCAAATCTTTCCCCACTGCAAGACTTTGTCAGAAATGTATGAATGTATGCAGGCAAAAAATCTCAAAGTCATTATTGTATGTTTAACATTTTGTATATGTTACTCATTAAGATCCGACTTTTTCAGACTCTGTTGTCAATGCCAACTATGGCCCTAATACAAAAATAGATATAACGTGTGTTTAGCCTAGCTTAGCTCTGCTTTTGCCTTGTGCTAATCTAGGTTAAATATGCCCTAACTGGAAACTCACCTTAAACATCTGAGGGTGGGGAAGATAAGCAAGTGCACTTCCCAAATGTTGGACTGTTCCTTTAATACAAAAACTCATCAGTGCAGGACATGGTGCAGTCATGGAAGGGAGAGCTGAGTGGAGATATTAAAGGTAGAAACTAAGAGAAATTAAATTAGTTTGAATTATATATGAACAGATAGAAACTGTCATGCAATCATACTGTACACACTGTTTAGTATTTTGACCATCTGATACAGATACATTCTCTTCAGCAAACATGCAGCCATTGTTGCAGCCTTTGTTTAATTACTTGTGCTTACTAGACCTCCATGATAGATCCTGTGTGTGACCATATTAACTGGGGTGGGGGTGAGGAAAGCGTCAATAGCAACGCTCCACCCTTTCCTCTCACCTTTGCCCTTGACTGTTTAGTGGGGGTGGAGGCTGAAAGCATGGGCCTGCTATATGGTGTATGGTGACACTATTGGGGTGACCCCTCCCCACCTCCACCACACACATATGCACATCTCTTCCAGTTCTTCTCTAACAATTAAGCACTGACACCAGTGTTCAGCGAGGTGTGTGTGTGTTTGTGGGGGGATGAGGGGAATGGAAGGTTCTCTGATGTAGACTCATCCATCACCCTACAGATGTCCAAACACTCAACCCACTCATATTTCTCACTGTCATTAGCTGTGTTTTAATTGGCTGTCCTGAGGCCAGATCAATTAGCAGCTCACCTCCCAGAGTGTTAACAGGAGCACAAGGAGATGAGCAAGAAGGAGTGTTTAAGTGTAACATTTTTAATTACCAGGGTATCTCTGGTTTCTCTGTAGATGATATATGTTCCTGTAAGTCACAAGAGTGAAATTTGACACATCCATTCTGTACACAGTACTGCATAGACACAGAGAGGGAGTGTGTGTGTTCATTCACTCAGTACTTTATCCTTCTTATTCACTGCACCTCAGAGGGAAATATTGTACATTTATCCAGTGAAAATGGTAGATGGTGCCAGTTACCTTGAAGTTTCCATTGAGATATTTTTAGTTTTACTTGGATAAAGAATATTGAAGTGGTACTCGGTTGGTTGAGTTCTATTGTACTTCTCTAAAGTTGGCAGAATTGTGAGGGAAAGATTAAACATGGATTGTCATAGTCTGTGCAACAGTGGCTGATTTCCAAACTTTTAGTGCATTGTATGGATCAAATACCAATAACACATTTCCCATAAACTAAAAGCATCTTTTCATTAGACCCTCCCAGCTGCAATGCCAATGTCAATATCTTTTAAACTTTATGCCCACAGTTTGAAGCAGGCTTTCTGTTATACATTTTTAGTCTCCAAGCCGAAGCTAAGATAAGCCTGATGACATTATAAGGGTTGTTTTTTCAGGTTTTCTAAAGATCCTCCAGATATACAGATACTGCCATAACAGTGTTGTTCAGCAGAGTGAGTCAGCTGAGCTTTATGCGTAAAATTAGTTTCTACACATTTCTAAACCGGACTTAAGTCACTGCTTGTTTTCAGCAAGTTATCTGTAAAATGAAAAGGTCAGAATGAGCTACAACACACAACACTGAACTCAACTGGGTACAGCTCTTCTGTATGTGGTCACTTTAAGACTTCATTTTTGGTAAGCAGGTGTTGTACTGCTGTCAACCTGCACAATGAATCAAATCACAGTTAAAATACTTTTATATTTTAACGATTCACAGACAGTGTTGTTTCTAAACATGTAAGTCCACCTACAATGACTGACATATTGTATAAATTGTATTACAATGCATAATATAATAAATTACTGCTGACCATCAAAGCATGCCACAGCATTTTATATATACATATGGCACTGCATTGGTAGTGTATTTGAAATGAAAATGGTTAGGTATAATGTCAACAAGATGATGATTTGTATTGACAAAGATCCCTGTGGATGTTCACGCAGCTATTGCCTGAGCCTCAGAGTACTGACAGACAGCTGAGAGGAAACGTTGCAGTTTGTTGGTGCCGTGGGGTGCTACAATAAAATTGGGGAGTGCACCTTAAACACAATGAATGTTATGTATTTTGAATCAACAATTGAGAGAATTACAGAATACTGTATTATTCTAAAAACAGCTCCTGCTCATTTCATCAGATTTCTTGTAATCTCAATGACTTCAATCTATATTCATATGATTGAGGTTTGCCTCCATCCATCCATCCATCCATCTCTCTCTTTCTGTTGTGTCCAACTCTTTGACCGGATCAATCAATACTTTGCCCTGTCACTCTCTCATTGTGATTGGCAGTGCCTCTGGTGTAGAGGAGGGTAGAGGGGGCTGATCTCTAATGTATTCATTAATTTATTGATTAATTTGCTTTCTTTTTGGGGTTGAGAGAGAACAAAGAGCTTCAGTCTTTGGACACCCAGTAACATGACCACCCACAACGTGCTTTGCAGAGATTCACATGTGTTTAAATGTAGAAGTGGAAATATCCACATCCACTCTGCAGTGGTGTGTCCAAAATTAGATCACTTCCCAAAAATGTAACAGGAGAGAGCTGAGATTAGTGCCAGTTTTAATAAGATGAGATCCTCTAATGGCTTTGGGTCATATACTAATCTGTTCAAATAGACAAGTGTGAAAGTTAAATATCATGTGTGATGTGACATCATATCACATCTCAGATTATTTGATATTAAGCCTCATGTGATAAGACATATGGGATAAAACATTGTGTGTTACAATATTATTGTAGGATATATCTTCTATTGCTATTTGTACATGTTGGAAAGTGTTTAACATTTATGGGCTCAAGTAAGTGAAAGATATAAAAAGGTAGTCGTAGAGAAAACCTGCTTTCACTATTCAGCTGATGTCAAGTTCAGTGGAGATCCGTGAGGCTGGCTGCTATTTGCATTTGTAGTGTGAAGGTTAGTCGAGGTCTGAACTTTCACACAGTCTGTGTGTCAGCCTGTCTGTGTGTGTCCATGGTCATGGTCAGGATGAAGGGACAAAGAGGACAACATACAGGGAGACAAAAAGTGGAGCACAACCAGACGGTCAATGCAGGGTGCAAGGTGCAGGGAGGGGGTGCAGGGGGAGGGAAGGGGGTGAGGAATGACCTGCAACCTCAAATCCCTGACCCCTGACCTCAACAGAAGGATTCAGGGTCTATGTCTGTGAAAACGGTTGGAGTGAGGGAGGAGGCGGTGCAGTCAGGACGGACAGATAGGGAGGTGGAAGAAGGGAGGTTTGGTCTCAGGGTTAATTTGGGAGGGCTGGAAGATGGATAGCATCCTGGCGGAGGGGTGAGGGCAACCAGGGTGTCACAACGTAAAGACACACAAAGGATGGCCAGCCACTTCCCCCCTCCCCTCATTTATGTTCACGTTTCCAGACTGCAGATCTTTTATCATGCAGATCCCAATGTGGGCTTCACTTCAATTCTCACGTTTTCTATTAACATCAGCATCAATATCTTACCCACTATGAGGGAGACTAAGCATCACATGCTGAGCCACAGAGCTTCTTGCCCAAATGTGGTGAAGAATATAAATATGACATATATATATATATATATATATATGTATGCATATTATGTAATTTACTGCAGGGTTTTAGTTTATTTTAAAAAGAATGTGTCAAAATGAAAGAACAATCAATATAACATAATAACTTAATAGGTGGTGTGAATATACTAATTCTCATCATTTCAGGTTTAATCACTTTAACAGAGTAGATGTACAGAAGTACATTTACTTAAGTATTTATGTATACTTATTTATTTGTAGTTTGTTACTTTTTTTCCAGAGAAAATCAAATCTAAATACTATTTTATCCTATAGTATTTATCTGATAGCTCTACAGTTATTATAATAATATTTTAGATATGATAATATAAGACTCTGAAAGCATCCATTCTGCATGATGAATTATTTTCCTTGTGGTCATTCAAGTGGGTTTTGCCAACACATTTTTCTTCAAGTAGAATGTGAAATGAAGGACAGTTTTTTCACTGTGGTAATAATACTTTAACTAAAGTAAAGTCAATACTTTGCAGTGCTTCTCACACAACTGTCCATATTCAAATGCACATTCATTCTTAAAAATGTAGCATTGAGATTTGTGCCTGATTGAAACTATCTAGTAAAATACAAAGTTCATCTTTAATCATAAGAGCTCCTACCATCTAACTCAAAGATGTTTCCCAGGTAACGTGATAGGAAATTATTAAGAAATTATAGGACCTCTAAAAATAAGCACGAGTGTTTGAATACTCTTTGAAATTTATTGCAACAGAGCCTCTGAAAGATGATGTTCCTCAGAGTTCCTTAATTTGTTAAGATTTAAATCCACTGCCCATACTTTTGTACTTGCTTTAGTGACATTTTGCATGCAGGATTGATGCACATTCTCAGCTACATAACATCATAGGCTGCATTAGGCACAACTATAATGTACAGGTTTATGGGGACACTGACACAGTATGGCTCACACATGTAAATCTAATTAAGCTCAGTGCCTGTCCAAGCAGAGGACAGATGTATGGAACCCCCCCAAACAGGCTGCAAACAAAAGGGGCTAAACATAATGAGATGAGGTATGAGGTGTAGTGAAACTCAAGGTCAACAGAATCACTGATCAATACAGAGTATTGATCAACTGATGAATGGTCAGCTGAGGATGCCTGACACTTTCTAACATGGTGCTTGGACAGCTGAGCAGATGAAGGGATGGACAGCTATCTCCCCTGAGAGATCACACACACACACACACACACACACACACACAGAGAGAGAGAGAGAGAGAGAGGGAGTGAGAGAGAGAAGCCTGATGTGACAGTGACAATGAAAGAAACAATGTATTGAACTTGATTTTGTTGTTTTTGCACACCAGTTTTGCACCAGTCCATTTTCTACAATTCACTTGTACTTTATATTACTGCTGACCATCTAAAACATGCTGTAGTGTTTTACATATGTGACTGTGTTTTAGACCTTCAGGCCTATGTATGTTTCCAGTGGGTCATGAAATCAACTTTGAGATACTTTCAACTCACTGCACAAGGTATACTGCAGGTGATTCTAGCAGCACTTAACCATGAAACCAGGTGAAAGCAGACATGGGATTTATTGCAGCAAGCAGGAAGGAGTCTGACTTTTCTGACTCAGCAGTTATCCAGATAACTTCCTGCTTCTCAGAGCAGACAAATGATGCTCCCTGTGACAGATTAATTAACACAAGCAATATTTCTGCAAATTCATTTTTAGACTAAAGAATAGTGATGAATGTAGGAGAAATTCCCGCAGAAATCTAAAACACTACAGGTATTGGCAACCTTTTTCCATGATGAGCGTCAGTTTAGAAAGAGGAAGACAGCCGGTGTGTCAGTGGCATCTGTTAACACATAATTTATTTTTAATCTATGCACTGATAGTTATACTAATAGTGGACATTTGACCTTGTTTATGATAATAAGAAAGTTGTATTTGTGCTAGCAATACTAAAATGTAAACTGGGCTTAATCCTCCCTTCTTTTAGGTGTGTAGACATACTGTTTCTGGTTTTCGGTGTTTTCAGTGATGCTCCTCTCAGCGGCTCTGGTGGACAGAGACGAATCTAAAATCCTGGCTGTGATGATGCCTTTATTCAGCAGTGCACCAAACAACACCTCTAGACTGTTGAGGAAAGCCTCCTTCATGTCTTTTCAGTCTGTGAATAGTTTTTCATTTTTGAAGTTACAGCTGTGGTCCGATGTATAAAATCTATATAAATGTTTAAAAGTATAGATCCAGTCTGTTTGATACAGCTTGCTAATATTAATGTAGTCTAATACAACAGTTCTATATGTTCAGTTATTGAAGTTGATTTAGAGGTGTTGATTCAACTGTAAGATCAGTTTTGTTTGATTTAATATGTTATTCTTGTCTAGCCCATTTATATCAGAGCTGTGGCCCATTTACACAGACTTAGTCTGTGTTAGTGTTTTTTAAAACTCTAAAACTGATATCAGCACTCCTGTGATGGTAAAACACAACAAGCACACACACTTAACGCTGCCGTTTTCACTTCCTTCTGTTGTTTGGTTCAAGGGTTCGTTTTGGCTCAGATGAAGTGAGAGCTGATTCTAATCAAATTGGTCTGACCAGCAGAAGAAAGAGAAATCCCTGGCTGCAGTGATGAATGTGCCCTTATTGAAATGGTCATTTTGTTGACACATCCCCCTCAGCTCATAGGTGGATGGGTGGGGGTGCGGGGTCACAGTGGGTGTTTAGGTCAATAGATCAATGAGATGCTGAGCGTGGGCTGAAGTGGGGAGGGGCATTAGGGCTTAAGGACCACAGCCTATATCCCAGCATATATATGCACGTCTATTGTGTCTGTAATATTGAACTGGGTGTCAGGAGGAGCAGTCAACCCTGCATCTGCCCTGGGACAGACACTGGGTCAGCAGGCTGTGTGTGTGTGTGTGTGTGTGTGTGTGTGTGTGTGTGTGTGTGTGTGTGTGTGTGTGTGTGTGTGATGGAAAGGGACCTGACTATTCTCTGGGGTTTGGAGAGACACTCTTGACATATGAAGTTCAAGGATACAGATTTATTCAGAAGTGAAATGATCTGCATGTTTCTTAATGGTTCCAGAAAGTTTTGCCATTAAAGCCTCTATGTATGTGAAACATATATATGAAAAACCAGAATGACCCTCTTTAACTCTTCATTCATTTCTCCACACATTAAGATGTCAAGTACCTAGAGCAACTCTATACCACGATAATTCCATTCTGCTTTGAACTTGGTCAGTTCTATACTGTGTGGTGAGATACAGAACTGGTGATAACTTCATATGTCCAGCTGGATGTATTGTTAGGATAGAGGACAAACCCCATTGTGATGAGTGTCAGTGTGTGTTAGCCGTTAATCAGTTGTAAAAGCAGGCTGTGTGGATCAGTGTTTATGGGGAACATAAGTCTGTTATGTGCTTTAGATTCATATTGTAATTCTTATTGTTGTCTATGCCTTGTCTCATCTGCTCTGCTTCTCCTCAGCTCCTCCTGAGTTCCTACAGTGGCCGCAGTCTGTGTCCAAACCAGCAGGGGGCAGTGCTGTGTTCACCTGTGTGGCCCAGGGTGTCCCCGAGCCTCACCTTATCTGGCTGAAGAACGGCAAGGTCTTAATGCCCGGACACAACGTCAAGCTGACCAATAACAACAGGTGGGTGATGCACTGATATAAGTGTATTAAAGAATGACTTTAATCTCTCTATTTTTACCTCTGTACTATACAATCAAATGACAGCAACAATCAAACACTGTTCAGTGAAAACAAGTAAAGCCTGGATCAACATGATCCTGCTTATCGAGTCTACAAAAGTAGAAAAACGTGCAGTCGTACTTTCTCTGCACACAAGTAGGCCTACAGCTTTGTTGCATTGAAATACGACAGTGTTTCTGAAAACGGGCTAAATGTTGCTGCCAGTTACATTTAGATATTAAAAAAGGGAAAGGAGGCACAGGCCATAGTAGTGCTTTGAGAAGCTGGCAGCAGATATGACAGGCAAAAAAAATGGATTTGACAAATAAACAGCACAGAAATGGAAAGAGAGAGACGTATCAGAGGTCTGGCAGGGCTCGTCTCAGAGATCTAAACATCCACATGTGGGAGGTTTCCTCTATAGCAGTAGCAGTAGTATTCTCAGATGCAGGTTTGGGTTTTCTATCAAAAGCCAAATCTGTGCAACCTCTAAAACACAGAGCCTTTTTTTTTAAGCCATGCATTTAACAGCTTTAACCACATGGTGGCAGCACTGTGCAGGGTGTGGAGTTACTGAGTCTGATTGATCCTGGATGTCCTTCAATGATCAATGGTGGTGTGGTCTGTGATTGAACAATGTCATACAATCAAATAAATTACATCCATCAATTAGATAAAATGGTACCATATATATTTATATTATATTATATTATATTATATTATATTATATTATATTATATTATATAAAGAGACATCTATGTATCACTAGTCTTTATAGGTAGACATAATGTAATAATAGAGTAGTAATAATGACATTGAAAGTGGGAGCAGCAGTATAAGGGTCCTGGGACAAAACTGATCTCTGTGTACTCAGAGTGCACGCAGCAGAACACACAAAGAGGCTTAATGATATTTTACCTAGAAACAAACCAGTTCTCTGATGCAAAAATATAACACGCTGCATCCAATGACATGACAAATTGTAATGCAAGCACAATATGCACTGAAAAAATAAAGATATCAAAAGTAGATTTTAACGCAAGGTCCCTCAGGAAGATACAGCTTCAAAATGAGATAAAAACGCAGGCGCTACCTTCATTAGATCCTCATCATTTAAATTTATATTGTGCTTTGATGCATATTCCCAAATCAGGTAGCACTTTCACTCTATTTCCCCATTCGGATGAATAAAGTTATGAAGTCAAATTAATTAAAGTTAATCAAATTTCCACAAAGTAAACCTTGGTGGCCCTGATGATCTGGGATCCCAGGACAGTTGCCCAGTTTGCACAATTGGTGATCCCACCTTTAATAATGTTGTATGAATATTAATGTCGTAGTACAGTAGGTAGTATTATTTTTAGTTGTACAGACAGTATTGATATTGCTGCTGTAACTGCTGACCCTCTCACAGCCTCTGTATTGTGGTGTCTGGTAGATGTGACTAGTAGTGAACTGATTATACTCTGAGCACCAGTGAACTGATGCAGTTGTACGTTGTCTCTCCAGCACTCTGGCTCTGACTCGTATCAGCTCAGAGGATGAGGCCATCTACCAGTGCATCGCCGAGAACAGTGCAGGCACCAACCAGGCCAGCGCCCGCCTGGCCGTGGCCCAGCCTAAAGACCTGCCCAGCGCCCCTGAGGGCCTCACAGCCAGCGTGTTGTCCACCAATGCCCTGCAGATCACATGGAGAGAGCCACCCTCCAATGTCACTGATAACATCATCGGATATGTCCTGCACATCCGCAAGATAGGAGGTGAGTGTCAGCTCACACACACAGCAAGAGTCTGCTGTAGAAAGATACTGTTCTTCAAAATAGAAAGTCTTATAAATGCTTGTGTGTCTGCCTGTGCCTGTGTGTGTGTGATTCAGAGCCTGACAGTCTGGAGCTGCAGGAGGCCATCAGTAAAGGCGAATTCCAACATGATGTGACAAACCTTGAACCAGCCACCACCTACTCTCTTTTCCTGAAGGCTTACTCTCCTCTGGGAGCAAGCCAGCAGTCACGCACTGTGGTGGCTACAACACTAGGGGGCGGTAAGAACATGAAACACCGACGAGTTCTCTTCTGCTCTGTCTACTGATTCATTTTTCTTATTAATATTTTACATGACAAAGAATGATGGTCACTGTCAAAAAGATAAGAAAGTATCAGTGGGAATATTATTTGATTTTAAAAAGTGAAAAGATTATTTATGCATCACATGATGCTGTGGAACAGTCAAATTAAGATATGTGAAAGCTGAGGAGATGCTTCACCAACTAACTGCATCTAAGAAAGCAGTTATGAATTATGCTGTAAACTGCATGTGATAAAGACACAATATGCTGTAAAATAAATAAATAAAAATAATAAAATCAGTTTCATTGCCAGTTCTCAGGGAGCTTAAAAACTTTCATTACACATTTTTATGAAGAGGATTGGGTGCTTAAGATGTGTAAAAATATATTGAACAAGTGCTGTAAATGTCTGTGGGTTCCACATGCTGCACAGTGTGTAACCAGAGACACAATAAAAACAACGTGAGCAGCTTCCATATATAAATGGTGAACAACACCACTCAACTGTGAAATTAGATTGCTTTGGTATGAAATTAAAAATGCCATCCTTTAATTCCCTCTTCTGTTAGTTTTCTTTTTTCACTGCTTCTGTTATCTTTAATATTTCTTTAGTTTTTGTTTCCCATTCTGTCCTGTTTATATTCTGTTGTGTTTTCAATTCACTTCCTGTCAACTGCTGCAATGACCACATTTTTCAACCAAACCTGCCCTCCTCTCATCATCTCCCTGAAGTATAGTTCAGCCTGTGTTTTTGTCATATCTATTAGCTCATCTCTCATTCTTCTTTCTGTCTCTGCTCTCCGTCCAGTGCCAACCCCTCCCACCTTCTTCACCAAGGTGGTAAACTCCAGTACCGTGCAGGTCCTGTGGGAGCTCCCCAGTAAAGCTGGCAAGGCTGAAGGCTTCAGGCTGTCTTACCGCAGGGTCCCACATGCTGTCTTCCAGGGGCCAATCCAGCTGCCCTGTCACATCAATGCCCACACCATCACTAAATTGGGTGAGTCTTTATGTGTGTGTGTGTGTTTGTGTGTGTGTGGCCATGTGTTACTCATGTTGTGGGGACATAAATCTGTCTACATAGTCAATCTCAGATTTGTTATGGGGACAAAACACAAGTCCCCATAATGGATTCATTCAATTTCAGGGTTAGGTTACAGTTACAGTGAGGGTCAGTGCTAGGCAAGTGGTGGTTAGGTTTAGTGTAAGTCTGCAGGAAATGAATGTAAGTCAGTGTCTCATCAGTAATGGAAGCCCGCCTGTGTATGCGTGTGTGCGTGTGTGCATGCATGGGTACGTGTAACCCAACAGTTTCCCCATCGCTGACCTTAAGCATGGATGAAAATGAAATCTTGTCATGTGTTATCTGACTGGTGTCTGTCTGTCACATTTACACCAGCATGTATAAGCCAATTAACTTTATTTAACTGAAATTAACTGAAAACCACTATTTCAAGATGGGGAGATGCAAGTTTGACATTGGCTTCACCTGGCGCTTCAAGGCAGCCGCAGGTGTTTTCTCGTCGGCGTGTGCCTTCAACGTTTTTATGCTTTTTTTTAATTGTTTTTAGTTGTATTTTTAACTTTTTTTATTTCAAGGCAGCCTGTAAGGAACTGTTTTTGCATTATGTGTGGCCATCGGTAAACCTGGGAGAAGATGGAAGGAGTTAAAAATTGCAAATACTCTCCGCACTTCCTTATGAGTTTAAGGAAACGTGCAGCCCAGCTGAATTGGAATACCGTGCAGACACTGGAAAGCATCGGAATAATTTGCAAAAGAAGTCGGGCAAGAGGATTGAGAGCTGGTAGGAACAGACGGGAGAAAATAACAATTATAGAAGGACACAGACCGAAACCTAAACATAGGATGAAACGGGCGAGTGTACTGACTGAAATATGCTTGAAAAAATCCGAACCGGAGCAAGCCCGGATGCCAAAGTTAACTCTCTGTAACGCGAGATCACTGACAAAAAAGACTGATGAATATGAAGTACTGCTGAAAAATCTAGATGCTGACATCGGATGTGTTACTGAAACGTGGGCTCATGATAACATACCGGATGAGTCG
The DNA here is from genome assembly GCF_051107435.1 of Chaetodon auriga. Taxonomy (NCBI): domain Eukaryota; kingdom Metazoa; phylum Chordata; class Actinopteri; order Chaetodontiformes; family Chaetodontidae; genus Chaetodon; species Chaetodon auriga. The sequence continues at coordinate 2,301,064 of NC_135090.1, read as the reverse complement.
TTGTCAGTGAAGGACTATCAACTCTTTAGAAGAGACAGGATGAATGGAAAAAGCGGAGGGGGCGTGGCCGTGTACTGCCATGAGAGACTACAGGCGAAGAGGAGAAAGGATCTGGAGAGCGATGACACTGAGTGTGTATGGGTCCAAATACAACCACGTCGGACCCCTAGCGGTGTTTCATCTATTTTTGTGGGAAATTTATATCATCCCCCCTGGGCAAATAAAAAATCATACCAGGACAGAACTCTGGAGTATTTAATAAACACAATAGACACGATCAAAGCATCTTCTCCCCATATGGGACTATATTTATGTGGAGATTTTAATAAACTACCCACAAAAATGTTAACCTCCTCCCACCCTGATATTCGGCAAATAGTTAAATGTCAGACTCGGGGACAGGCCACCCTAGATTTGATTTTTACAAATATGGCTAAACTCTACAGCCCTCCAACCACCCTTGCCCCCCTGGGGTTCAGCGACCACAAGTATCTGGTGCTGAGCCCAATAAACACAACCGGGCAGAAACAACTGGTGAAGCGTAGAAGGAGCCGGCTAGTAACGAAAGACAGAAAAGAGGCCCTTGTAACATGCATCGCTATGACTGACTGGTCTGCTGTCTACGAGGCTGAGGACATCAATGCCAAGGCAGTGAATTTCAACAACTATATCCAGACAGCGATGGACATATGCATGCCTGTGAGATGGAAAAAAATAACAACTGCGGACAAACCATGGATGACAGAGAAAATAAAGAAGGCCATAGAGAAAAGACAAAAAGCCTATAATAAATGGGGGAAAGTGGGAAAATGGAGAGAAATGAGAAACTCTGTCCAAAGACTTATACGTAAGGCAAAAACAAAATACTACAAAAACGAAATGCAAAACCTAAAGAAAAAGAACCCCAAGGAGTGGTGGGACTTTGTAAATAATGGCCTAGGAAGAACTAAATCATCCGATGCAAGAATCAAAATACAGGGAGTAGATGAAAACAAAGCTGCAGAAGCTCTGAACAACTTCTTTGCCAAATCATGGACAAAAACAACGGACTGCTACTTTTCCCCTCTATCTAGACCTCTCACACAAAGCGACATTTGCAGCATAGGCGAGATGAAGCTAGCTCTAACTCGTCTGGACCCCCAGAAAGCAAGTGGGCCGGATGGCATTCCAACATGGCTGCTCAAAGAACAGGCAGAGGACCTGGCCCCAGTCATTACACATCTGGCCAACTGCTCTTACCAACAAGGGCGTATTCCAGACATATGGAAAGAGTCGAATGTCTGTCCCATACCCAAAGGCCAAGACCCCGGCTCAATTTCAGATTGGCGTCCCATCTCTCTAACCTCTTGTGTAGGGAAAACAGTAGAACGGTTTGTTTTAAAAAAGCTCATGCCCACAGTGCTTGATGTGTGTAAAAATCAGTATGCATATCTGCCCAAGCACAGTACCACAACAGCTTTAGTTAGAGCAATGCACACCTGGCTCACTGAAACCGACTCCAAACCAACAATGGTAAGAGTACTGTTGGCAGATATGTCAAAGGCGTTTGACAGAATTGATCACGGGACCCTGATGAAAAACATACTGGACTTGAAGTTGTACCCATCTCTGACAGCCTGGATACACAGTTACATCACAGGGAGGAGACAAAGAGTGGTAGCAAATGGGGCCTACAGCCCCTGGATTGAAGTCACATCTGGGGTGCCACAAGGGGGGGTAGTCTCCCCATATGTCTTCCTCCTCTATATGGCTACCCGGGATGCTGTGTTTGAGGACACCCTTGATGTGGGATATGCGGACGACATTGGGTTGTCGAGAGCAATCCCCATATGTGACATCGAGACAGACACATCAATGCGCCTGGAGGCACAAAGGCTGGACGAATGGGCAGCAAAGAACAACATGATGTTAAATGGGAAAAAATCGGTTGAATTACGGATATGCTTTGCACGTGACCCCCCACAACCTCCTCCCCTGGTGCTGGGGGGACAGGTCGTACCTGTTGCGGAAACAACAAAATATCTGGGATACCACCTGGACCAAAAGCTGACTGGAGATGTACACATTGAGAAGGCAGTAAAAACCGCCTCCAAGCGGCTGCACTATCTCACCGTTATGGCGAGATACGGTCTACCTGCAGATGACCTCATCACCATGTATACCACTCTCATCAGGCCATGTCTTGAATATAGCTCAGTGCTCTTGGTGGGTTGTTCAAAAAAACAACAAGCAGAGCTAGAGCGGGTCCAGACACGTGCCTGCAAAATCATCAGAAGAAGAGCTGGTAATTTTTCACAACCCCTACCATCACTCCAGATCAGGAGGGAGGAGGCTGCAGTGAAGTTAATCAGGGACATGCATGATGAGCAACATCCTCTGTATGACCTGCTTCCTCCAACACGAGGCAACTGCACCGCCAAGACACTGAGGAACCAGCACAAGCTGGCTGAACCCATGGCCAAGACCAGCAGGCTGAGGAACTCAACGCTGCACACAGCAGTCAGGCTATATAATGACACTATTTAGACTGGAAAAATAAATAAATAAAAATAAAATGACATAGCATGGCCACCATGACTGCTAACTGTTCCCAATTCACTGCCCCGAAATATTTTAGTTATTTATCTATTCTTCTTAATCTTGAAATTGTTTTGTAGTGTCTTTCTCTAATGTTTGTTTTGTAAAGTTCTGCGTTTTTTCAGTGGAGCCCTGGCTCCACTGCAAGCATGAATTAATAAAATCAAATCCAAATTCAAATCCAAATCCAAATCCTTCCCACACTGATCAGCATGAACTGTAGGTCAGTATTAAGAAAGGGCGAGAGTTGCTGATGGAATAAAAATGAAACAAATAGACTGAACCATAAGTATTTCATCATCATACTATCAAGATGTCACCAACTCCTTGTGTTGATTTTATTTCTTGACTTAAACTATAAAAATCCAGAAATTTCAAAGGGATATAGTCAAAGCTGACCATAAGAAAATAGTTCTCTTTGTTAAACTGCAGTATAATTAAAGGCGGAATACTGCAAGGTTATTGACAGATTAATGAGCCTGCACATGTACCTGAGTGAGTCTGTCTGTCAATTATCAAGCAACCTCTGCTCCTCCAAGCATTTTAACAGCTGCTGCCCATACTGTCACTGTGGAAAATTAACTGAACACACATTGATCTTGACAGCAGAAGTGCTATCAATGATAATCATGTTTGAAGCAGCAGTGTGTCGCATGTTAATTTCTTAATCATGTGAGGTGTGGCACCATGACTCAACATACACATCACAGCTTAAATACAGCAAACAAGATGCAGTTACCATTTGAAGACGAGGCTGCTTAAGACCATTTCTGTAAAATGGGTTGGTGCCTCTTGGTGATTGAGTTGTTTAAATTCAGTGCATGAAATACTGTCACCAGCAGCCTAGAATGGATATTTCTCAATAGGAGATTGTAAGAGCAGTTATTAGCGATCCAGAAAGCCCAGATACACATGATTGTAAGAAGAAGTAGAGGTGGAAGTAATGCAGGAATAAGACCAAGATATTACTTGGTATCAAACAAAGAGACAGATAATTTTTCTTGGATTGGTCTTGGATTCTTCAGGGTGAGCACTTATAATCCCAGCACCACCAATGCAATAGCCTGTGTGTAGGTTTTGTAAGGAAAGGGTGACTGAGTATGATTGTGCTTAAAGGAGACCACATATCCCAGCAGAGATATTCACAGAAGTTAAGACACTTTAAAAAATTGTTTCAAACTCCTGATTGACTCTGTATGGGCCCTCTGTTTCAGAACCGGGTGCAGTGTATGAAGTCAAACTGGTGGCTTACAATGGAAATGGGGAGAGTGACTGCTCTAAGAGACTGGTGTCTCTGGCAGACGAGGGCAAGAGTGACCCAGCCACTGGTGAGTATGATCACAGACTGTGTCGTGGCACAGTTTTCAGCAGGTCCTGATTCCACCTATAAATGCTGTGAAAGAGTGCAAAGTATCAGGAAGGTCGAATTTTAATCAGTAATCCAATATTACTCAAACATACAATATTTATTAATTCACAACCCATACACTCTTTTTAACCCTAATGAAGAGTGGTTGCAAAAATGTTGTGATCGTGCTTAAAATTAGACTTCATCATCATTATGTTAACGACCAGTCCAGCATTTTTGGGAATACATATAGCCATTTAATCAAATATCAGAAATTATTTGAATGAAGACTTTACGCAAGTGAAGAATAATGAACCTAACTGAGTTCATTCTTTGATATATACAAGATATAAGACAACAAATGTCTCATTTCCTAATTATTCAATTGGATACCAAACTCCAAAAATGATGACAGCCTATATCAGGAGAAGACATGAATGAGGAAGAAGACCACCAATTCAAGCTTCTAGTGAAAGATTTGTGGAGAGAACATAATGTGATATTTTTTAAGTTTTTGGACATTGTTGGAGATGGAGTGGTAGAAAAAGATGATCATTTTCAAATTTTTTGGCTCATCTTTAGAAATAAATTTGGGGTAGAAGTTGATTGCTCTTTTGTCACATTATATCTGGGCAAAATCCCAAGTAAACTTATAGCACAGGATGAATATCTCTTGAAAGGTCTTTTGGCTGCTATAAGAGAGGTCTCACTGAAATGGCTACAGGCAAACCTCCACACAGGGACAACCAGACTACAACCGTCAATGAAATGACTTGGAGTCATTTGGAGTTCACGTGGAGTGTCTAACCTCTGACTTAAGAATATGATATTAGCAATTAGTAGAACACTGGAAATACTAACCACATGTACATTATGTGCCAAATGCTACTTTGGTACATAATGCACACTGCGTAGCTTTTTTCCTTTTTTCCAACACGGCAATGTTCCTCATTAGTGCTGTGCTTGTTTCCAGGAGGGAACAGTCTGTGTCAATGCAGGGATGGAGAGGCCTCTCTGGGCAGCATTGTCATTGGCATCCATATTGGTACCGCCTGCATAATATTCTGTGTTCTATTTCTCATGTTTGGATATCGTCGCAGGTAAGTGCCAATACACTGTACAGTCTTAGTACTTGTAAATTATACACTGAATAATTTTGGTTCAATTATAATTCAATAAATTTTGTATGCATCATGTTTATTGATCCAGAAACCTGGACAAAGCTAGTTTACCAATGAATAGGACTGGCTTCTGAAAATCCTGCACCTTCATGAATTGCTCTTCAGCTATTTTAATTTATTGGGCAGAATTTGCACTCATAGATGGAACCTGTTTACAGTCTGTTTTGCAGTAGAGGGACTCAGGACAACTGGTCTGTACCGAGGGACAACGCAGGACACAATGGCATCCCTAAAGATGGAGCAGTGCCTGAGGTAGTCACTCATGCTGGTCACAGCTTTCTCAACTTTATTCAACCACTTCAGTCATTAGGTACAGGTTCATTACATTTTCAAATATTTGCCTCGTTATAGGGACTGAACAAACAAATGGGCAAGTGGACTTTGCATTTGCAGTAATTACATATTTCTGGGGCTCAAGGTTACATTAGAGTAAAATTGCTGCAGGTACACTGCAGTGTGTATCTATTCAGGGTATTGTAGTGGCCACACCTTGGCCATTGGCTGTTACTTTTAACAGTAGATTCCCACAGTTTTACATTTAGATTTAGCTGCATGTTTTATTTAACATATTGAAGGAGCTGATACAGTTTGATGCTGATGATACTATAAATGATGGCCAAAAACACAAAAAAAACTGAAAACAGGAACTTTGTTCTAAAGTTGGTTATGCCAAAAGTGAAAATCTCAGAAAGAAATTGTTAAAGTGCCCTTTAGGTCCAAGTTCAATAATGGCCTCAGGTAGCTGCCTTTAAAATGACCATCGACAGATGGTTGTTTGGAATGATTGTATTTCTCAAATGAAGATACGAGAAAAACCGACTTACCATAGTAAAACAAGCAAAACGTGTCTTCACAGGTCAATAGTATAATGACTCAACAGTCTAATAGTGACATAGCAGCCAACCAGAAGTAATTTGATTGTTACTTCTGTACATTGCTTGTGCATGTCCTAAAAAATTCCATACCTGAATGGTATCTGATTCTTGTCTTCCTTCTTTCTTGTCTCTTTTCTGTCCTGCTGTTGTGATTTCTCTTGTGAGCAGGTGGTCCGTCCAGCACAGTGCCAGGTTGTCATTGAGCAGCACTTGGCAGGTTTGCCTGGCACGGGCACTGGCTAACACAGGTCGATAATATCAACCCCCACAACCCTGTCCTCCCCTCCTACAGTCTTCTGCTCAGTTAGGAACCTCTCGCTTCCATCAATGAGCACCTTCTGTGCTCATTGATAGGGGCCAGTCTTAGGTTTATTCACCCCTAAATCTGCTGCTAATAACCTGAAAGTAGCTTCCACAAATCTGTGACAGAATGCTTAAGGAGTAGGAGACATACTGGTCCTTTGCTACCACCCCCCATCCTCCACCCCTACCTCAAACCAAAGCTTATTGCCTTTATTGCCTGTGCACATCCACAGGTGCATGTAGAAAAGTCTTCAAAAAGCATCGCCACGGCAGATTAGCTCCTGTCACATTCTTTTTGTGTGTACAGCACAAACACTCATGTCACTTTTCAAGTGGGAGTCTGTTCTATAACCAAAATATTCTATTTCTCAGATCTCCTTTGACAAACTGATATGTGAAGAATGTGCACTAGGCTCTTAAAACCCAAGTTAAGCCAAATATTGTCACAAACTGCAACTTTCCAATTAGTCTGTCGTGGCAGAACTTGACTTTGCCTTCAGTTCCTCTGCAATAAGAAAGGGAAGAAACATAGCGGCCTTTGCGAACGCCTTATTGAGATGAGTCTCATATAGAAAGGATTGTCTATAACCAAAAGAGCCATTTAGAAGAACAATGTAAAGAGATATTCTTTACTGAACTCTTCCTCAACCAAAAGCTGCACACCTCCAAAGAAAACTACCTCAGTCTGATAAGAATGTCTGAGCCATAGTAGGGTCAATGTTAGCTTGATGATGCTGCTCGTGCTAGCCTACCTCAACCAAAAAATACCCTGAAACCCTTTGCCCTGAGCAGCAACTTCCTCAACCAGTGCCAGTGCCAGTGCCAGTGTACCGTGCCAGCCGCCAACCAGACCAGTCCAGAGAGTGCTCACCAAGATGGCTACCATGGAGAGTATAACCCTGGCAGAGCCTGAATCCCACTGCAACAAACCTAAGCCTTACTGTACCAGAGATCAACAAGAGCCTAAAGAGCCTAAACAAAACATATCCAGTTTTGTTGGAAATCTTCAACATTTCTGATCTGACGTCAGAAGATATCAAGAAGGCCATGTAGTGTTTCCTCTGTGATTATCGCTGCACCATTAAGTGGTCATCCATGGCTTTCAAATGCCCACAAGTGTCCATCTCCAAAGACAAATTTGTGCAGAGGATGTAGCTCGTGGAAAATATGGAGTGCTTTGTGAACCTTTTAAGCCATGCATCCAGTTCTTTCTATGAAGTCTATCAAAGAAAACAACTTTAACAGAACACTCGTCTGATCTGCACAAACCTGATGGCATGCAGAGGATAAGCCAAAAAAAAGACTGAGGCCTTGCATGGCCATGGTGACTCTCCAGATGCCAAATTGGTCATCTTGGGACCTCAATGACACTGAGTTGGCGGTTAAAGAAGTTTTAAGGTGATACTTGCCTGAATGCACGGACAAGGCTCGTGTTTCACCATGTCAGCCTATCCAAAAAGTTCTCCTATGAAAACCAAGCTGAATGAAACCCAAAGATGTAAACATTTTGATGGTTTTCTTTATTTTCCTTTAAAACTGATTTTAGAGAAATTACATTTAGTTACAATTTTGGATTGTTCCTGTTTGAAAGGGGTCGCCTATGTGTAAAGTGCTTTAACCAAACCCAAGCCAAAAAAAATTCTCATAATTTCATTACCGTTTTTTAAATTTCTTTCTTTCTTTTTTTTTTTTTCTTTTTTTTGGGAAGACATTGGAGATGCACCCCTTTGACATGGAACTCTATTTTGTTGATTGAACATTTAGCTTTTAAAGAGTGACCAAATGAAGATGTCAGATATTTTGAGAGACTTTTTATGTCAATATTTTAAGGAATACTTGCTTCCTTTATGAAAGTAGTTTAATCCTTGCCAAATATTTAGCTGTTGTAAAGAAATATGTAACCAAACACATTTTTAACATTCTCACTCTTTACCTTTACACTTCCTCATAACCAAAGCACAGAAACATGCTTGTGAATGTGATAATATACATGTGTGAATGGCTAACAGTAGGTGAACCTTGAGGGCAGCAGCTTTGAATAGGGACCACAAATTTATATTTAAAAAGTTGTTTATTCAAAGCTCCCCAAAGAACACAACTAAATTTGAAGTCCAGCTGAAATTGACTTTCATGTTTTTTCTCTATTAAGAAGAAAATCAGCAGTCAAAATAGAGAAATTTCTATTTTGTGTTTTTAGGTTTCACAGTAGTTGTTTTCCATTTGGTTCTTTTCATGCAACCAATCAAATAATTTCATTTTAGGCCATATTTGTAATGTCACCATTGTCACCACAGACAGTTGTGTCTGTAGCATGTTAAACATCTTCAGAGCTTACCTGCAAATGTTTACAGCAGTTAATTTACAGATTGATGAAGAGTGCCATTACAACACGTACACCATCCTGGCCACTTAGAGGCTAAATGAGCATTATCTCCAAATGCCCTTTTTTCTCTGACATAATTATGAATAATAATAATACATTTTAAAAAACTGTTAGACTGCATAAACGGATGACTGATTGTGATTTCAGATGGACTTTAAAAAGGTTTCCCAACTCATAACATGAAAATGCTTTGAACAACAGTTTATTTATGTTTATGACTGAAGGTACTCATATATTTTTATCCTAATGTGTGTTGCCTCAAGCCTTTGGTCCTCATGGTTTACCTAATACCCTTTATGAGTGTTAAAGGTTTATTCAAAGCAGAGCAGTATAAAAGATAAGGGTTTTTCCCCTCTTCTCCTTTCTTAGACAACGGAAAGCTGTTAAACCAACACAATACCAAAAAGTGTATTTTATATGGAAGACCTAAAATGTCAATGTGTTTTTGTTGTGTGAAGTGTTTAGCAGTTAAACTAGTTTTTAGAATGGACAGCATTTGTTGTCTCTGTTTGGAACAATTCATTTCTCTGTCTCTTTTCATTTGAGTCTTTTGTTCTTCCTGCTGTGCGCAGAAAAAGTTGCCAAAACAAACATTTGCTTTTTTGAAAGTTTATTGTTGTTATAATTATTATTATTGTTATTATTAGATCTCACAACATTAATTAAGATCATTTCAGATCATTGTTTTCTTTTTTGACATGTGTAAGGATGATATGAAAATAATTGTTAGGATTCCTTTCTGATGGTCTTTGAGCAAATGATGTTGTTTTCCAGAGACAGTCAATTTATGCTGGCAAGTTTTTGAAGCCAAACTCATGTTGTGGCCTGAAGAGTCAGCGACTAGAAGAAAGATAGTTACCAAAAAAAAAAAAAAAAAAAAATGTAGGGAACTAAAAGCTGGCTGCTAGTACCAATGAGAAGTAATGCTTTAATGATTATAAGTGCTTCTTTATTCTCTGACCTTTTCACTGGTGTATTGTAGCCAACTGAAAACTTAAAGCTTTAACCTGTTGTGACTGAGGTCCTGTCCTTGGACTTTGGCCAAAATTAAGTTTTGTTTGGAGTTTGGAGGTAAAGGATTGGCTGTAGATAAGCTGCAGTCAGAAGCAGAGACCAAGCTGTCACTTGGAAGGTTTTCACAGTACATTTATTTTACACATTAATGTAGTACATTCACACAAAAACTATTTTTTGACGGTGTCAGTTCACACAAACAAAAAAACAAAAAACCTCTTTCACCAAGGTTTGTCTGCCGCCAACACAGTATAGTGGAAGTGAATGGAATTTCTTTTGCTGAAAATGAGACTGCAACTTTTGAAAAAAGAAATAATATTTTCGAATTGCAAATTAATTAATAATGAGTCATTCTGGAGAAAGGTTGTTGATATTGTTGAATTTGAAATACAATAACTATCTCAACATATTCCACTAGTTGTACATTCTATTTGTGCACTGAAAAAAAAGCTGGTGTTTGTGCACAGCTCATGGACAGGGCAAGATGGAGATGAGATGAGGAGATGAGGGAGAGACAGTAAATCTGACATGCTAATGTTGAGTGAAAAGGGAGACATGGCAGTAACAGTCTTTCTCCAGAATGACACACCCCACCTTTAATTCAGTACACATTCGCTGCTGCAGTCTTACTTGGCCTGGTATGACCGATAGTTTATGGCGGCTGATGTTGTGTTTTATTAACTAGATATTACTCTAGTACTGACTGAACTGACTGTATTACTGTACTTTGTCAGTTCACTGACTAATCTCTACTTGGGCTTCTTTTAAACTAAGTAACATTTTATCTTATAATTATCATGTATGGCTGCAGTGGCACCTCTTTTCAGTAAAGGTATAGGCTCACTTTAAAGCATTCAAAATTCTATTTGAAACTACCTGAATGGCTATATACCCTCCAGATGGGGCAAGGGGGAAATTACTTTTTTTTATTTGTTTGAACTGACCATTTAATGTTATTTATTTATTTATTTGGCCTGAGGGTCCTGTTGTAAGTCTTTAAATTGTGAAAGTAACTACAAGACAACACCAGCACTTAGAAAAGGTTACTTAACTTACTTAACTTACTTACTTAACTTAAAAGTTGGCACTCATATGACGAGTTCTAATGAACTGTATATTTACTGGCAGTTAGTATCCTGATATTAAGAGTCCATGAGCTATTTTCCTTTCAAATGCATTTCAATGCATTGTTTCTGTTGTTTCTTCTCCCTACTCTCTGGACAAGAGATTAACTCTCTTACTATGGCATATGGTCCATTGACTTGATTGGTTGAGTTAAGCCCATGATAGACAGTGATAGACAGATGGATCTTCCAGTCACCTTCCAAGTGTTTTCTTGAAAGTGCCTGCCTTGTTCCAAACAGTTTCCATGGATAACTTACCAGTGTTCTGTGGAACAAACCACCTGCAGGTTGCATATGGACCAAACTACTTATTAAACACGTATGTTAATAGACACAGAAAAAAACATCTCTTTCCAGAAAATTTAAATAAACATAGTGAATCATGTTTGTACTAGACATGATTATTAAGGTGTAATAGTTTGAATTAAGGAACATTTAAGAGAAGAGCTAAAAGCTAATGGTGACAGTGGCATTTTTCCCTACCAAACAGCTTGGTCTCTGTGTGACTGAACACTGCTCTATGTAAATGCCTTGACTGACCTTTGTTTTTTCTCCTTTCTTGATCACATTCCACATGCCTAAAACCAAATAAATGACATTTTGCTGAATAAATATTGCTGTTTTACTATTTCACTTTTGTAGATTAGCTCAGTTAGCCCTGTGATAGATTGCCAATCCATGTCTCATGGGGTTGACAGGGTGTAATGAGATCCCTCAGACTGAAAAGATCAATTACATACATACTCCCTTTAACCCAACATTGGCTTTCTGCCCACAGTGTAAGTGAAGCCTGTTAATGACATGATTGGTGTATCCTGCCATCAGTTGACATATCAAAAGCTCTGATCCTTACGCCCAAAATAAGCTGTCATGCTTGGCTATAACCCCTCCTGTTGTGTACATCCACATTCAAGTTTGGTTGGAAAACAACGTTGTAAATAGTTGAATATTTCCCAATGTCATTCAGTCGTTATGGTGCTCTTGTAAACTTTTTATATTCTAGGCTTTGTTCTTTGACCTCTGAAGGCAGAGAGGTAAGTGATATGGTTTGGCATCTCAATCATATTGAACATAAAATTGATAATAACAACAAGAAGAAGACTAAACGTTATCAGCATAGCGCCTCTCATACACAAATTGCAGCTCAAAGTGCTTTACAACAAAGAAATTACATGCGCTTCACATAAAAAAGACACAGAATGAACACAAAAACAGGGATAGAAAGCTAATGTAAAATTAGATGCTATCCCATGGTATTTGTAGCTGTCCTGAACATCTGCAATGCTGCCTTCTGGTAGTTCTACCCCCTTGGTTCTGATCATCTTCCCTCTTTCCAATACCATCCATCCACATTTATCTAGTCCGAATGACATCCCAATGTTGTTGCTGTAGCTCCTTGAGATGTGGATCAGGGAGTCGATGCCTGGATTGACTACAAGGAAGCCTATGACTCAATGCCACATACTTGGATCCTGGAATGGTTGGAATTGTACAACATCAACAGGACACTAAGAGCCTTCATGAAGAACTCAGTGGGGCTGTGGAAAATGACTCTGAAGGCCAACTCAAAGCCAATTGCACAAGTCATCATCCAAGTGCCAGCTACAAATACCTTGGGATACCACAGGCAAATGGGAACCATGAGAAGGCCACAAGGAATTCAGCCACAGCCAAATACCTGTAACGAATAAGGCAGGTCCTGAGGATTCAGCTGAATGGGAAAAGCAAGGTCCGGGCTATCAATACATACACACTGCCAGTCACACTCATATAATCAGCTGGCCAGAGGAGGAGATAAATACCACTGATATCAAGACAAAGAAGCTCAATACAATACATGGAGGGTTTTCTCCCAAGTCCAGCACCCTAAGACTGTACGCTTAGCGGACTGAGGAGGTTGAGGACTGGTGTGCGTCAGAGCCACTGAAAGAACTAAGATCCAGGAATACATCCTGAAGATGGCCCCCAAAGATGAGCTGTTAAATGAATACCTTACCTTAGGAATACTTCCAGATCCAGACTGACAAGATAGTGGTGGCTAACCAACTAGACATTGCGCTGATAGACACACAACAGAAGAAGGCAGTAGTGTTAGATGTAGCTATCCTCAGCGACAGCAACATCAAGCAGAAGGAACATGAGAAGCTCGAAAAATACCAAGGGCTGAAAGAAAAGCTAGAGAAGATGTGGGGAGTAAAGGCAACAGTGGTACCTGTGGTAATTGGAGCGCTAGAGGTAGTGACCCACAAACTGGCATCAACAGATTCCAGAAACAGCATCTGAAACAACAATCCTAGGAACAGCAAAGATACTGACCCGAGCTTGAGTGAAAAGACAAGATTTTCCTTTTAACGTCCTTCATGAGTGCTGTTTGGCCTCCTCAGCTGGGGAACAACCTGCTTGAGGAACTCCGACATGCTACATCAGTATATTCTTTTAAATGGCTTTTGTAGACTTATTTTTATTGAAAGTCTGTCTTATAATTTTTCTAAATTTTGGGTTTATTTTTATACTGCTAAGTTACACTGTACTTTATTCTTAATTGTTGCACTTAGGTCATGCATTGCTTTACATTATTATTATTATTATTATTATTATTGATAATAATAATGATGATAATAATGGTGAACATGTGGGTTGATATCCTTAATGTGTTTGATGAGGCTGTTGATACTGGGGCAAGGCATTTTTGCTGTCATCCATGTACCAATACCAGATGTAATGCCAGACAGTTGAATGAGCAACCTGCTGAAAATGTTCCATGTACAAGTTAGCTGCATTGGGGGAAACTGTTCACTCATTGCTGCACCTTTAGAAATTCCTTTTACCCATGAAATAAGTAGTGAAAAGACACGACTCTCGTGACCACTTCTACAGTGAGGACGATAGTAAAAAGCAAAAAAGGGAGTATTTTCAAGTCCTTGATCTTCTGAACAAAATTTCGAATTAATAGTGAGTCCACTAAACTGAGTAATTCAGTAATTTCAGTTTCAGTTTCAGTCAATTTAGGTACAACTTCCACTTTTGATTATGCCTTCTTTCAGAGGTTGTAGGAGATTATTTCTTTTCCCCTCTTCATCATTCTTCGAACTTACCCATGTATTGCTGTGTAAGATCAGACTTGAGCCTAAAGTAGATTCTGTCTTGATTAAAAAGTATTTGAGCTTTTGTTTCATACATCATGATATCCATTACACCCGCTACCCTCCTTTTGTCCACTGGACAACAAGGAGAGACGGATAACCAACATGTCTAAACATGAGCTAATCAAGTATGAAACCAAAGTGCTATGGAAAGGTTTAGAGAGAACTGCTATTAATCTCATAAGTCAACAGAAAAGAACATGAGAAATCCTTGCCCTCACACCTGACAGCTGTTCTCTCACAGAGACTGGTATCCTTTGATATCAGTGCTCTAGTCATCAGTGCATCTAGTCACTGCAGTCAAAGAAGAGCACCAAAACAAGGCCTACACTACAGGAACTGTAACTTAAGGTACAGCCGTTGTCTTGGGTTCTGCTTTTGTTTCCACCGTCATTCTCTTGTAAATTACCATACCTATTTATTATCTGCTTGACAAGATTTAAAGATTTCACTACAACCACACGTTTCTGTGTCTCTGCATTTAGGTCACATAAAAACATCTAAAGTGTAAGGGCGCTGCTCGTCCTGCTTCAAACAGGATGATATAATGGAAATTAAGCATATTCCATCACACCCAAATGTCATGGTTGATTCATTCAGGCAATTCATCGACATCAGAACTGATTTTGAAGGCTAATCAAGCTTCAACTACAACTGCTGAGTGTTAAAGCCATCATTTATGTAAAACACACAAACAATAATCTCTGACAAGACCTTGTCTTAAACATGGGCATTTGTCTTTGGTGCAAACTTTAAAGACAGATGACAAAAGACTGACACATGACATGACAGTGACACATAATGATAACCAGTACGCTACACTACAAAAATGACCCCAGAATCCTCCGTGACTTCCATTCATTATAGGACAGTGAACATGAATAGATTGATATCATATATGCCACACAAATGTATTAAAATTTCTAAATGTGGCAAAATATTCAGAACCCTATTGTAACGTACAAAACTGAAATTCTGTCACAACTGTCAAGGACATCATCCAGTAGAATTTTATTGAGCATATATGAGACTCTGATGAATACTTTACATCACACCTGCTCGCACTTAGAATAATAATGTAGATGCAGTCATATTCAATACATTGTTACATTTAGATTGCATATATGTTCATCATATGAATATAACAACAGGTTATTTCTTGCTGACTATTGCAATCTATAATTAGTACATAAGAATTTCAGAGGTGAAATGTTTCAGTAAGTAATGACTTCCTATTACCGTTCAAAGAAACACTATAGCCTACAATACAAACTACTGCTCTTAGTAGTTTTTCATAGTCATGCAGGAAAATGTAAATTATCCAGATAGCAGTCCTTGTCTTGGTGTTAAGACTCTTCTAGGGATAGTTCAACATTTTGGGAAAGCTTAGAAAAGGACCAAGAATAAATAGCCTTCAATAGACTACACAGTGGGCACATGTCAAAGTAAACCACAGGGTATGCAAGAAAAAAAAAATAATTAGGAGAGTAAAGAATGTAGGGAATTTTGTATTGGTATGCATCATACACGGGTGTCTCAGCACTGGTGTGTGTGTGTCTCAGATACGTGAGATGGATGACTAAAATGCCTCAGATCATTTTTGCAGATCAGTCTTTATACACTGTAGTGGCTCCCAAACTGGAGGGCAGCTACGTAATTAAAAAAAAAAAAAAAAAAAAGACTTTCTTCCACAGGTCAAAACTGTTGTTCTGAAGCATAAAAAAAAGCCAAAGTTGCTCACCATTCAATTATGTGCTCACAGATTTCAGCTGACACCTGCATTAAGGGCGTTAGGTATATTGTAACAATGTTTAATTGCAGTCAGATCACCACTGCTTAACCAGGGTTCCCACTGTGCTGGTTGGAGCTCAGATCAGACTCCATCTCCACAGCAGCTCCAGCACTTCGGCCAGACAGACGATCCACAGAGCGAGGTGAGGTGTTGTTGGTTTGGCGACTGCGGCAGCACGCCACCACATCAGCAAGGTCTGCCCGGAAAGACGGTGTGTAGAAGCCGTAGATGACCGGGTCACAGCATGTATTCAAGTTGCCAAAGACAAACAGTATGTGGTGCACATACTCAGGTGTGTGCCGGATCATGGCTGGTTGGAACCAGTACCAGATCCCCAGGAGGTAATAGGGTGTCCAACAGATAACAAAGGAGCTCACAATCACAATTGTCATCTTGAGGGTCTTCATTCGGGCTTTGGGTATCATGTCTGTTCCACTGCGTCTCAGGCAGTGTTCTCCATCTGCAGAAACACAACATGGGCAAAAACTCAAATACAGGAAGGCATATGTTCCAAAAATGTAAACAAATAGGTAAATACCACCAGCTTAATGTTGAGATGAGGATTATCTATTACAGGGCTGGGAGGGATGCATTGCTGACTACCACAGTGTTGTTTTTGATATTACATCTTTGAAACTTTAACATTTTGCACATAGTGACTTTAAAGCTAGTATGCTTCCAAATACACAAAAAATTGTAATCCCTTACTTCCATCCCTGACCAATAGGAATAGTGGAAGTATAAAAGTAGTATACAAGTAAGACTGAGGTTGTAATAAACTGGAATCATCTTTTAAATCAGTGTTGACTGGAACGGGTCAAAGATGTCCCTCAGCAGATTTCAGATTCTCGAAGGGTCACACACCTCTGCTTTTGTGCATCTGGCCATTGATCTTGGTGAGGATGCGGGTGTAGCAGAAAGTCATAACAAGCAGGGGGAAGACATACAGCGTCACAAAGTGAAACATGTTGTATGCCGTCTCCTGCCAGAGATACCGGAAACTTCCATGGGTCACACACTGAGTGAAGTCCACGCCATCAGCTTTAATGGCCCGAAAGATGAACAGCTGAGGATGAAGAATGTAAAGAGATGAGGAATGAATTTCATGCAGTCACAGAAAAACACAAGTGTAGTTTGTTTATATTAAACAAACTTTAGATTTGTTTATATTAAACAAACTACACAAAGAAGTGCACAATGCAGGAGGTTCTCTGGGGATCATGTTGTGCATTAAAGTCCCTTTAATGCAATCACTTATTATTGACTCTTCTGTCAAGTTAACATGAAGGCCACAAGTATGCAAATAAAGGTTCTATGCAGCAGTAGTATGAGCAAGAGCGTTACTGACCACACAACTCATCACTGAGGTCCCACAGGACAAGACTGTACTAGTTTCTAATTCTAATGGTTACTAATAAGCTATAAGTTTATATTGTAAATATATAGCTATGTTTCTCATCCCACATGCAGAGCCAAACCAACAATAAATGGATCCTACTAAGCACTGTGTGTGTATCAATGACAGATATATCTTTTTTCCTCTGCACTGTTGTCCAGAAACTGTTAAAAACACATCAGTGAGCCACACTGTTGCACTGGATGACATGTCCTTTCATTACCTCGTACACACACACACACTAGTTTTTTTGGGCACCACCCTATTGCCCCAAATACTCACAAGAGCAACCAAATGTGGTTTCCTTCTGTTTGTTTGATAAAAACTACAGGGACCATCTGTTTCAGGAAATTACAGAGCCTTTATTTAAAAAAATGAAACTGTATATTCAGAAGGTGTTTTTAAAGGTTCAAGTTTTCAGTAAGAACCAATGGGCTTGGAGCTGAAAGTCACTGGATAAGGAAGTTACAGTTTAATAACACACTGTTGTTAGTTCAAGTAACCAGAAGATATTCAGGCTAGAACCAGGTTACATTTAGTTGGATGTGTTCACACACACGTTAGTAGCCAGATTGTGTGTCTTGGGCTTCCTTTGCATCATGGGAGACTGATTAGGTACTGAACAGTGTTGTACTGATAAAGCATGACGATGATATTGGCTTCAAAATCACTGCCTTTTCTCTATGTAGAGTCTATATATGACTTTCCTCCAGGTCATTTATTTTCTTCAAACACTCCAAAGATGCACAGTTTATGTGAATTGAAAGTTGGATCTATCCACGGTGTTAAATACCATGCCTCTCACCAACTGCATGCTGGGATTCAGTCTTCGGTCTTCAATGGCACCCAAAACAGCAATAACTACACAGAATGGTACATAATGTAGAACTACAAAGGGTCATAGTTATCTTCCCACTTATCAGTTTGGATTGACGTACAGATTAGATGTCAAGGGATGCTGGGAATGCAAGCATTCTTTCATTCTCCCCTTTTCTACTCCTGCCAGTCTATCAGTGACAGATCAGTTTCCAGCTTCAGCAGGCTTCTCTATTGTCCTGTTTCATTTGTAGCACTCCTGCTGCCTCCAGAGGCTACAGATTGCAAGAAGTATGCACCCCAAGATTCTGAATTAGATGCATGTCATCCATTCAGAGGAAACAGATAAACAATCATTTTTATCAGTGTGCTCTAAACCATGATAAATAAAACTGAATATATAAGGAAGTTTTTCCTCGCCACTGTCACCAAACACTTGCTCATGGGGAGTTGGTCCTGATCATCTTGACATGGAAAGTGTCCTGGGACAACTTCTGTTGTGATTTGGTGCTATATAAATAAAATACAATTACAATTAGTCATTTGACAGACGCTTTTATCCAAAGCAACATACATATGAATTCACAGCATCGGGGGCAGTTTTGGGGTTCAGTATCTTGCCCAAGGATACTTCGGCACGTGGACTGCTGAAGCCAGGGATCAAACCACTGACCTGCTGATTGGTGGACGACCGCTCTACCTCCTGAGCCACAGCCGCCATAAAATTGAACTGAATCGAATAAAATACATAACTACAATTCTCTATTCAAGTTGAAATGAGAGCAATTATATTAATACTTATGAGCAAAAGTCAGTCACTGCAGTAGAAACCTCTTCATACTGGACAATGAGCTCACATGGTTCCACTACATACACGGAAAACCCTTCTTCAGAGAGATGGCTTTTACAGCAGATTTTTTTATTTATCTATTCAATCATGGCTGAACCTTAACACATTCATTTTCACTTGTGGGTTTTTTGGGGTTTTTGTTCATTGAATTGCAAGTTACATGCAAGATATACAGTATAAAGGTTTCCATTTCTCTGTTTCCCATCCAGCAGGGGCAGCACACCCATTGGTAAGTGAGGAAGACATCCTGTGTCCCCTTTGATTTTACACATCTTCCATTGATCGTTTGTATTAACAAAAGAGACATGTCTAATTTGAAAGAATTAGTTGGGTTTTTGTTACTTTGCACCTCCCTGATGTTATTTTTGCCACATTATAGGTCACTAAGAATATTTTCTATTACATGTTGAGTTTGTGTTTTTCACATTTTTCCTGTAAAGAATTATATGAGCAGCTCAGTGGCTGGAATGCCTGACTTCTGGAAGATATTCATGCAGGACTGTGATATGTGGTATGACGGTCCTGGATCAGACTCATGATAGCTCTGTGATTAGTTTATTGAAAAAATCAATCTAATTTCCGAGCCATAATGTCACGGACAATAAACGCGACGCCAGGGAATAATTTGCACTCAATGGAAGAATTACCTCGAAAATGTTCTCTGTCCACTTCTGGTGTTCACCACAAATCACCTGTCACATGGTAACATTCAACATATTGATTTGCTGGCTAATGCTGCACACCATCCGATTAACTTTTCAGTTCATTAGAGGGGTCAAGCAGAGTTGTATTTCACCAGATTGCATGACATAGTTTATGTGTAAAGCCAGACTTCCTCATCTAGAATTGAATGAACAACAGGTCCAATCTAGTGTTAAGCGTGCATACTCAGATATAAGAAATAAAGGCCTTGACCTGAAGTTCACTGTGTAACCTACTGTACCTGTGGAGATGCCAGCAGCAGACTGAGAGTCCAGGCCACCAGCAGCATGCGTCTGTTCCTGAGCCCAGCATCAAGAGAATCCAGAGGATGAAGGATGGCCCGATAGCGGTCCAGACTTACCACCACCAGTATGAATGCTGCTGAGTGCATGGCAAAGAGCTTGAGGAAACACAGCAGCTTACACATGATATTCCCAGCATACCACTGCACCGTAATGTTCCAAATAGCATCCAGTGGCATCACCACAAAAGTCATCACCAGATCAGCTGATGCCAAGCTGGCAATGAGTGGGCGCAGGTGCGCTGCCAAACGATAACCCCGCCCCCAGCACACACTGATCAGGACTGACAGATTACTGGCCATGGCAAAGACAAACAGCACCAGGGTGGCTGCTACACGGCAGCGGGCAGCCACAGTGAAGGATGGAGCCTCCCAGGGTGGAGGAGATGCTGGAGCAGATGAGTTCAGGAGGGATAAGACAGAGCCGTTCTGTAAAGGGTCTGCAGACAGGTTTCCTGTCATCCTACGAGAGAAAGAGAAAACAAATCATTTGACTTACAGCCTTACTAATCTTTTATTCCTTGGCTTTCAACCCCGCAGGAGATTCTGCTTTTGTTTGAGTGTTTTATGGTTTGCTTTTATTTATTGTTTTATTGTTTTTGATTGTTTTTAAAAACAATAAAACATTCATTTTAGTGTTTATTCCTGTTTTATTTCACTCATTTTATTGTTTTTATATTGTTTTGTGTATTTATGTACAGCACTTTGTTTCAGCTGTGGCTGTTTTTAAAGTGCTATATAAATAAAGTTGAGTTGAGTTTTAGTACAACAGCTTGTAGCTTGTTTCTTTCGAAGGTTGTGATCAAAACGGCTGCAAATGATTTAAATGATCTGATCAGCAGTTATGACATCAAAGAAATTGCAGAGTATGCAGATATGCAAATCACACTCTGCTTGCTCCTCCACTCTACCCCCTCCTCTCCACGTCCAAACAGTGACAGAAAGTTAAATCGAACACCAGTGACACTGAAAAAAACTGACAGCATAAATATATATATGTGTATAGATAGATAGATAGATAGATAGATAGATACATACATACATACATACATACATACATACATACATACATACAGGTCCACAGTAATAAAGGTGTAGGGATTTGATGTTCCGATGCTACAGTGACATTAAACGTGCCATACTTATCTATAATGGTTATCTATATATGATTTATCATACATTTAGCTTGCAGCATTTGGCTGGAAAATATACCTTCTAACAAGGTCATAGAGTAAAGTCATAGAGTAACAGCCTTATAGCACTTCTCTGAAGAGTTCTTTTTTGTATCAAAAGAAGGGGCCTTTGCAGTAATATTACTTATTTTATTATATCATTATTATTATCATTAGCATTATTATTATTCGTGGCCATTGGACAACTGATAAATCACTTGGCAATTGCAAAAGTAGCACTTTGTAACTGTACGCCAAAAGGACTGAGAAATTCCTCTAAAACACTTTATAATACCTAGTACACAGAGCTATCGAGAATCACCAAAATATTTCAATTAGCTACCTTTAATTTTACTGCAGAAGTCTTGATTTTCAGCTACATTTCAAAAATAACATGTCCTTTGGCCCTTCCCTCTGAGTTTTTATATATTCATTACACAGACTTTGTGTTGTAGCTTCCAAGCAGAGCTGTACTCCACATAATGCAGAGGCTTTCCTCTTATGTCTTCCTCTGTACCTCTTCAATGGCAGCGAAAAACTCAGCTCCCTGTATGTACGTGCTTGCGTGCGTGCGTGCGTGTGTGTGTGTGTGTGTGTGTGTGTGTGTGTGTGTGTGTGTGTGTGTGTGTGAGTGTGTGTTACAACGTAATAACCGCCTCAGAAATCTAAGTCAAATGAAAAACACATCACCATGCTTTGGATGGTGAAGTCTATGCAATTTGTAATCGACCACCGCCCCCTGCTGGCTGACCAGTGCAGTTCTTCATGCGTTGTTGCACCAAAGAACTCGGTTCAAGCATTGACTCAGTCTTCTTTCAGCCGGTTCAAACATGATCCCGACGCTCATTTTCACTAAATCAAACATCTTTCTCAGACCTCCTCTGCTCTCTGTACAATGACGGTCTGACTGGGTGCATTCTCTTCTTTCTCTCACTTTTTCCATACACCACACTGCATTATCCCAACGTTGGAGGGAGACGCGCCCTCATCCTCCCCCCCGACATGCACACACTGATGCTGACTTAAACACACAACCCCATATCTGTTGCCACACTTTATTGCTTTGAACATGAACCATCCAAGCAGCAGGTTATTCTTACCTGGAGAGGAATCAATCTACTGGTGGTCAAATAAAGAAAAAAAACTGCATAAATCTGATTCCAGATCGGAGATGTCCAACGTGCTGAAGCATCACTTTCCCTGTTCTCTGTCCTCCGGCGCTTTCCCCCGCACTCCTTTCACTATCTGATAAATCAACGACTCAAGCGGATCACTGTAATTTCTGTATCGCATCCATCTTCTCGCCCCATCAACCCGCCTGCAGGCAAACATTCTACCTTCTACAGTGAATATATTCAGCGTGAACAAGGAGCCACAGGGATCACTGCCGATTGGTTAATTACGGCGGCTGACGTGCGAGGTGTTGCAGCGCTGGCCACCTTTGTGACAGAGACATCCTGGGGAATTTCCAGTGTATGAAGGTTCTTTGTGCAGGAGAGAAGAGCTGAACCAAAGATGTACCACCATCATGTTGATATTCGCATCCCAACTGTAACATTCTTTACCTGCGTGCTTCCATTGACTCTGTACCTCAGTTATTGTCAGTTATTCTGGTATTCTGGTACTTGGACTCATTTGATTTTTGTGGAGAAGAGAATGTATGCTCCCTCAACCTAGCTCATAATAAGGTCAAAACCAAAAAAAAAAAAAAAAAAAAAAAAAATCAGCGTGTTCCTTCATTCTATAATTCGTGGATTTGAAATTCCATATGATAAAATATAAAATATAAAATATAAAATAAAGTAGCAAAACAAAAAAGCATAAAATAAAAGTGTCACAGCCCACTGTCATGCTCACTCTCTAATGGTGCTTGCCAGATTAGGTTATAGGAATTCCAAAAACGATAAACTCACCTAGAAACAGGGACATCACATCTGCTTTTCATGTGTTTATTTGATGCCTTACATGCAGACTGAATACAGACTGCTGCAGTATTTGATGAAGTGCCTTATTACAGTTATCATGAAAACTGGCTGCATCTGGGGCTCTGTGTTTCTGAATTTCTAAAGGTCGAAAAGTGACAACATTTTTTACTTTATTCAGCTGTAGAAACTGTAATAGAGTAGGAGAGGAGAGGGAACCCACTGTCACAGTACATTTACATTCAAGTGTCTTTCTTACATTCTGATGTCATTTATGAGGCACCTCAGTAAGTGATGGTCCTTTCTCTGTCACAGCCTTATGCGTTCTGCTTATCAATACTAAGGACGCATCGGAGGTGGGAGATTTGATTCATATGTACCAATACTGTTCAGTATTTCATTTGTATAGATCAAATATTGATTTTGATTAATATTGATGTAATTGGAATTCTTATTATTTGTCTTCTCTTTTACTGAATCCTAAGTATTCACTGTCTTAAAGCCAAATGAATAACCATGTCATATGATCAGGCATGT
Organism: Chaetodon auriga; assembly: GCF_051107435.1. Classification (NCBI taxonomy): domain Eukaryota; kingdom Metazoa; phylum Chordata; class Actinopteri; order Chaetodontiformes; family Chaetodontidae; genus Chaetodon; species Chaetodon auriga. The sequence continues at coordinate 2,277,628 of NC_135090.1, read as the reverse complement.
GCGTGTGTCATAATGCGCTGACCATGACACCAGTACAGTATGTTCTTATGCACTGATTAAGTGAACCTTTTGTCTTGATTGTACAACACATTAATGTGCCTATTGTGTCGACATTTTTCTGATGATAGAACGAAGTCATCCTGTGTACAAAGATAATGTATTGTATGTAATCTAACAACTTCTCCTGCTCCGGGCACTTTCTTGCCATCTCACACTCAAGACAGCAAGGAGGGAGTCCATCTGCAGGCGTCAGAATAAACACACAGAAAGACAACAAATGACTCTGTGCTTTTTAGTACAAAATTGCCAGAGCATTAGTAAAATCTAAAAGTGCAAAAACATTGGGACCACCTGGAAATGAATGCAGCTGTTAACATTTTTCTGTTTGTTGGTGTTTGTAGTTCTACATTAATATTTGATTTGAGTACTTGATTTGAAATAATTGACACTAACTATATGACAATTTGAATATTACAACATGCAAGACACATTAAAATGTGTGGGATTGCTGGTGGGTTACAGGTTCCGATACAATACTGGCATTCCTGGCGATGTGGCAGTGGTACATGCCATTTCCCTGGAGTTTCTCTTACATCAGACTGGTAAGTCATAATGATGTAGCAAGACATGTTGGTGACAGCCAGGGTACTGCACTGTCCAGCTGGACTGAACTGTCAGACACCAGAGTAGCACAGATAAAAAGCTGCTTTACAGAAAGAAAACACATTTATGTGGAAAGCTCATGCCACACCAACATATTCTGTTGCAGTTAAGAACTGCTATATTGGAGTTGCAACAAATTAAGATAACTCTTTTGTCTATATATTTGTTTCATACTTTATTTCAGATTTATTTGTGTGAGAGCTGGAGTGTGCAATATTATTTACATTAAGGGTCTACTTTTTTATTTGTCATTGTCAGTAAATAAATAATAAATCATCTATAAATAAGTTAGGATAAATGGAGATGAACTCCACAGAGATGTCGACGTCATTATCACCTCCACAGACAGACCTGCTTAAAGCTCAGATCAACTTTGTCTGGTGCGCTGAGTGTCAGTCGGTTTTTGAAACACATCTGTCACGTCAGCTTACAGGTGTCACTGTAGAACACATTGACTCTTTATTTCTAATTTTTAGACTGGCCCTAACTGGCTTATTACATATTCATCATTCTTCATCATATTATCAGTGTAACACCTTTCATACAAGTAATGCGTCTCAAAGTGCTTTACAACAAAGAAATCACATGCACCAAGTGCTTCACATAAAAAAGTATAAAATGGACATAAAAATAGGGATAGAAAATTAATTTAAAATAAGAGAGAGAATAAAAACCACTTGATAATAATATCAAAAATAACAAAAAACAAGGATGAAGATAGAATAAAGAGAATGCATAACATTGGATGGTAAATAAAACCCTCTGAATAATATGGTGGAAAAATGTTTACATCACCTTGTTGATGTGGGACTTGAAGCTTAGATCTGAATCTACAATAACACCAAGACTCGTAACCCCAAATTTAATCCAGGGAGTTCATTTCCGCTGACTTTTTTTTGTTGTTGTTGTTGAAGGCCAACTAGTAGGATTTCAGTTTGGTCCACATTTAACTTTGATAAATGTTTGCCCATCCATTGAGTTACTGCCAAAAGACAGTTAGTAATGGAGTCTATAGCTTTAGCATCATTTGGTTCAGCAGAGATGGACAACAGTTGCATAAGTATGGAAACATACATTGTGCTCTCCAATGATGTCACTAAGTGGCAGCATGTATAGTAAGAACAAAGTGAACAAAGGCAGCTCCTTTCTGCAACCGATGCAACAGATGTCCTGTAGACACATGATCTCCAAGACTGAAGTAAAATGTTCTTCCTTTGATTTATTCCTTCCTTTGTTATTTTCTTTAAGACAGGAGTTAATTTGCACTGAATCTATCTTTTCCAGTATCTTACTGATGAATGGAAGGTTGGATATTGGCCTACAGTTAGCGAGTGCATTACCATGCAGCTTTTTTAAACCCATCTGGCAAGATGCCCGTGTATTTTTAATTGTCAGGACATGACTTGAAATGTAGAACACTCGCTTTAAAAATGCTGTAGGTGCAGGGTCAACACATGAGGTGGTTAGACTCAGTGACAGTCTCGCAGAGCTCAGTTAATGTAATGTAGGAGAATTTTCTCATGGTTCCATTTTTTTACAGGGTTTGTTGAGGTCATCTGTGTTCACATCAGCAGCGATGCTGGCTCTCACTGAAGTTATTTTGTTCGTGAAGAACGATGCAAGTTCTTCACAATTTGATGCAGAGAACTGTGGATGGGTGGGGACAGTGTTGAGTAGGTAGTCAATAGTAGATAACAAAGCAATACATCTTTCCAAGATTATTACAGAGAATGCTGGAAAAGTAATCCTTTCTTGCCAGACATATTGCTTTGCTATAGACAGTCATGGCCACTTTGTATATATTACAGTGAACTGTCAGCCCAGTTTTCCTCCATTTTCTTTCAGATGTTTGGCAGATTCTCTTAATCTCATGAACACTGTTATTGTTTAACCATGGGGAGATTTTCCTATTATTACCCCATTAGAATGTTACCATGCCAACGAGGGGCTTCATTTACATGTTGGGTAAGTTCAAAGCTGTCCAGTCAGCTCACACCTCCACAGTGCTGGAGTCATTCTTTTTGTTGATCTGAATATTCAGATGTCCATTCAGGATTGATCTGCCATACTTAGTGATACTGAGTGTGACCAGCTCTGAGAATTTCTCCATCACCCATTGATGTTGGTGAAGCTGAGCCAATTGAGCAGCAATTCTATTGTGCTTGCTCCAAGAAATGTGAAGAGTTAAATAACAAGGTGCCGTATATGTTAGATAGTAAAAGTGATAAACCCTGTAATTCTTGCTGGGCTGCACCCTGCCCCCCCTTTCTTTTGTCACACATGGAGAGTTGTGTAGACCAAGTTGGTTCAGTCAAATGTCCTGAAGGCTCACTGGCAAGTCTGACTGTCTCCAAGGGCCCAGGAGATCGGTGCATTCATCAGCATCTGGACTTAAGCAATGCCATTTGGTTTGTACAATGCTCCATCTACCTTTCAAAACTCCTACCTATACACAGCTATATACACCTCAGCAAACAACTGTAGTATGGACTCATGGTATGTTATAATAGCCCATGCATTATCATAAGTTCTCATTGTATATGTGACCCATCTATAATAACGCATGTTTTATAACAATGTCTTTTTGTTGCTGGTAAGTAAAGTGTAATGCATTTTCATGCATTTAAAAGAATCTATGCAGCATCATATGTGATGATTATGTAAAATGCAGAGAATTACAAACAAAATGTGTCTTCTTGGGAATAGAACTGGTGTTTCTCATACCACTGCCTTCAGCAAAGCTGTCCTGTATTACTGAACAGATATGCATGCATTTGTTTATCTGTGCTTTATTTCAGAAACTAGATTAGGCAACACTGTTTACCTTAAACAGACAAATTTTAGCTTATTAACACCAACAATGAAACATCTTAATGATAACGTATGATACTGCATGGACTATTATAGAATACTATTGCAGTATAGTCAATTAAACCAAGCAGATAATATAAAAAAATGTCTTTACCCATAGTCAAAAAACAGGTATGAGTCAGTAAACGAGGCAGAAAGCAAAGCAAACTCAACCAGGCAAGTGGCAGGCAAAAAGACAGAAGTCCAAGGTACAGGCAGAAGAGAAGAAGTCACTGGAAAGCTTAATGTGGAGACGATATAACAGGTGGAAATGGGCTGGCACCTATGTACACTGTAAGGGTAATAATGGAAGTCAAAACAGGAGAGCAGGTGGATGGGGCAGCCAGGTGATGGGGAATGGTGGCAATGGGAGTAATTGTACATCAGGAGGGAGTAGTCAGGCTAATATTGTGACAGATAACACAAGAAATGTTGAGGCTGGTTCTGCCATATTACAGGAGAACAAATCAGGAGTAGATAACAGTCAGTTTCTTCTCTAAAATGTTTAATTCCTGCCAGTTGAACTATTTGGGTTCTTTCACACTTTGATGTGTACTTAAACATGAGTGTCACAGTATATACAGAGATTACAGCCAACTAACATTTTTAAAATCATTACAAAACCCAAAGCACCATCTGATGGGTTGGATTTATTCTGACAGCCCTCTCAGCTGAACATTGTGACATCTCTGCGCATTCACTGAACGTTGTGTTGATGTCTACACGCTGCAAACAATCATGTGTGATCAGAGTCAGAGTCAGTATCAGGTTTACTGCCAAGCAGCTTTTCACAATATAATGAATGTGCCTTGTTATTTTGGTTCATAATAGTAAGCATAGCAAGAGAAATGAAAAAAACAAGTACTGCAAAAGTCAAGAGCCGTGAGTATAAAATAGAAAAATTTATGTAATTAAGGTAATTCTTTGGGTCCTCCCAATGACCAGCCTGGGCCTGAGCTCAACCTCAGGTGCAGGCCACATTGTATTTCACTCAGACCTGTCAAACTGTCCTCCAGTTTAAAAATGTTCTATCTATCTTAGATAAGTCATAAAATGTTTGATATTTCTAAACAAAACAAAAAAAGGTTAGTTGTGACACTGACGGAATGCATAACCGCTGGGCCAGTTTGATGTGTTTGCTACATTCCCCTCCTCCAGTAAAGCAGGTGGCACTATGCAGAAAATTAGCTTTAATATCTGATGCGGAGAAGTCATTCACCTACCAATAAAACAAGAAGAAAAAGAAGAAGATGGATGAACATGAGGTGGAGGACCTGCAAAACTTCCAAAAGGCTCAAATGGGAGAAGGCTTACCTGATCTGACCACCTAGCTGTTGCTGCTTACGTAATATAGGAACTAGCTACCCAAATTCTTGTTGCTTTGATATTTTAAAGCAAGTGGTTGCCTAGTGGTGATTTTCAGATTCACTGTGTGTACATGTGGACAGTGGTAAGGGTGGTGGGATGGCCCAGGGCATCTACACAGGTGGTTATGCTTTTCACTTTCATGGCAAAAGGGCAAGTCAAGGAATTAGTTTTCCTCAGTAAACATGGTCCTAAAGGGCAGAGGAAGAGGAGGGATCAGGAGGTGGTGGGGAGTTTGTATGTGTGCTGGAAGACTGTTGAGACGTGGAAGACCCAGAGGTGTAGCCTCAGATGAGATTAGAGCTACTATAATTGATTATATTATGAGCCATGGTTTATCAATGAGAGGCTGCAGCCACACCTACAATGTTCAACAGTAGCAGCAGCTGTCTGAAATTTCCAACAAATCAGTAGCTAAGATATATATTCTACAAGAACATCTGACTGAACTGCATTTGAGTAGTACTATAAATACAGTTTTTGTGTGGAATTGCTTTTGTATTTGTGGAATAGGACTGAACAGTTACCTCCCACTTGGGGGAGATGAAGGAACAAAAAAATCAGAAATCCAGGAGAGTGTTGCACAGACAATACAACATTTGGAAATGTTCAAAGTGTAAACATTACAACTCTCGTAAGACTACTGAAAAATCAAATCAGGGTGGCCCCGACCATGTCACCAGTTTTTTCCTTGTGTTTCTCCCGTCTGTGTGTGTGTTTATGTGGTGTGGGACAAGCCAATCATTGCCACTCATCACCACATTGTTCAGTTCACCAGTGTGGTACTAACATTATCCCTGCTTCAAGTTTTGTCAGTATATTCCTCCTGATTTCCTGAACCCTGTCAAAGTTTGTGTTTGCCTGATCTTCAGGTTCATATCCTCCCGTGATCTCTGGCTGCCCCGCCCAGTGTCCAGCCAGTCTGGCTTCCAGTCAACAACCCAGCTCTCTCCATCTGCCCAACTTCATCATAAACTGTTGACCAGCTCTCCAAATCTTCATCTTTTCAAATATAACTACACTGAAGTGTTGCAAGCACTCCCTGTCCTATTCCTGGGTCCTAAACTTAGTTACCCACCACAGTTGATGCATATTGCAGCATTTCTGTGACATACATTGTAAGATAATAAAGTGTTCTTTTGGTTGTAATGGAATATTAGTTTATGATTTTAAAAAAAGATACTTTAAAGACCAATGACACACAGTGCTACCTGTTAGTGAGTTTTGTGGAGTTTGTGTTCAGGTGGTGTTAAGGCAGTAGCTGCATGACCATGCCTCCTATTCGCCTTTTCCATGTTTTTTTCCCTGCCCTTGTGTCTCCTGTGCTCTCGTTTGCTTCTCTTTGTGTATATGTCTGTCTGTGTATGTGCTGTGGGTGTAGCACTGCCCTGCTCTTGGTTTCCTGATTGCTGCTCAGCCTACACACCTGTTCCAAGCTGCTCACATGGAACTCATCAACTCATTAACCCTGGTTCTTCAGCCAGTTTGCCAACGTGGTATAACACCACAGTCACATTAAGGTGTAGTTCTGTGATCTGTTGTGTTGCTTGAATTTCCCAATAATCCTGTGTTTACCTGTGCTTCAGGTTAACTGCTTCCCTGTGATTTCCATCTGTCTGCCCCACTCAGCATCTTGCCAGTCCACTCTCCAGCCAACAGGTCAGCTCTCTCTGCCTGCCATGCTTCTGCCCTGCCCTGGTCTGTCAGCTCTGTTCGCTCAGCCTCACTCCACAGTAACTCCAGCTCAGCTCACTATCGTTCCATTTCATCATTCCCAGTTCCTAAATAAACTGTGTTTAAGTCTTACCAGCCTTTGTCCAACCATAGAGGTTAGTGTGATAATCATCATATCACAATAACCTCTGTGATGACTGTAACTGCTTCTCTTTGGTGAGATGTCTGATGTCAGAAGGTAGTGATGATGATGCTACTTCAGCTCAGTCAGCTTTGAGCAGAACTGAGTCGTTGCAAGAGTCAGGTTTGAGAAGGGCTGCTCACAGTAGTAGGTTGTTGATTTGCAGCTCAGTGATTTCATGTTGTAAGTTGTCGGGCACAGCAGGTGGTTCCACATTAAATGTAACAAATATGTTCAGTTCCTTTTGCTTACTTTTCATCTCCAGAAACCTCTCACCAAATGCTTAAAGGAGTTTTCACACTCACCAACATATTCAGATTTCACAGCAGGCTTTTGTTCTTAAATGCACAGTGTTCCCTCTTTCCAGTTGCACTTGCCAGAGCTTTAATTTCAATTCTAGTGAGTTCACATTTGAAAGCAGAGAGCTGAGAAGCTGGCTGAAGTTTGAGGTTCAGCTCAGAGATGTGCTAGGTAATGTCCAGCATAAGGTCAGATCATCTTCTTAGCGGGGTCAGATCAACTGCCTCTGTTTTGTGAAAGCTGCCTGTTGGGCATCTAACCTCCACTGAGAAGCATTAACTTTATTCAAGTGCATTTATCCTTGTAGCTTGTAGCTCAGCTTCGCATGTTTAGAGTTGTAATGACTCTTGAGATTGGCCATTTTCATCACTGCAACCTCTAACTCTAATGCTTATGTTTCAGAGTTTCACAAATGTCGGAGGATAAGAAGGACCAGAACACTGGCAACAAATTCTAAACGAGGATAGAGTTTTCAAAAACAAAGAAATTTCTTAGCTTCAGCATTTTATGTTGCCTTGTGCTATTTCCAATTAAATATGGGGTTTCAGTGTTTTGCAAATTATCACATTCTGTATCAATTTACATTTACACAGTATCCCAACTTGAAACGGGCTGTAATGAGCACCATGGATTGACAAGGAAGGCCTATATGTCTCGGAGGAATGAGACAAAGGAAGCAGTGCAAAATGTGGTTATATAACTGAGAGACAAAAATACTAAACAGAGGAATGATGTCATGAAACTTAATCAAAAGAAAAAGAAACAATATCATGTTCTACACTTAAGCAGGACAGAGAATGATGGGAAAAAAGCTTTCTCTAAATAACCCTAGATCTTTTCATTTTGGTTGTTTAGTAATGAGGTACTTGTACATTATGTAAGGAAAATGTCTTCAAAGTAAAAATCCACCCAAAATTCCATGTTGTTGTCACCTCCCTCCGCCAGTACTTTGACCAGTGATGGGACCTGGAAACCACCTCCCCGGGGACAAGATGCTCTTGTCCTTACTATATTTTCTTTGTGAAAGGCCATCATTGAACATGCAAAGCAGATTTTTTGCATGTTCTTTGCAGATGTCCAAAATTATTCATACCCTTCTCAATCATCAATAGAAAAGCCTTTATTGGCTATTACAGCAACCAAACACTTCCTATAATTGCTGACCAGCTTTTTGTATGTCTCCACTGGTATTTTTGCCCATTCATCTTTAAGGATCAGCTCCATGAGCCTTATCTGGAGAAGTGGTGTCCTCCTTGGTCTGCGTCCTTGGAACCCAGTAGTGTGCAGTGTCCGTTGGACTGTCTGCCTTGAGACGTTGCCACAAGCAGAGCCCAGATTCAACAGGTTTGAATTCTTTGTGGTGATCCTTGGATTCTTTTTCACCTCTCTCACTATCCTCCTGACCAGCACAGGTGTCACTCTTGACTTCCCACCACGTCCTCTGAGATTTTCCACAGTGGGGAACATGTTGTATTTTTTAATAATACTTTGCACTGTAGCCACTGGGACCTGAAAACATTTAGATATGGCCTTATAGCCCTTTCCTGACTTGTGAGCAGCCACAATGTGCAGCCGCAGGTCCTCAGTGAGCTCCTTTTTCTTAGCCATGACTGTCCACAAACCAACTGCAGAGAACTGCTGTTTTTTACCTGTTGAGTTGATTACAACAGCTGTTCCCAAGGAATCAGGGTAATTAGGATGCTTTAGAACAGCTTGGACTATTTGGAATGGTATAGAACTTTGGATTTTCCCATAGACTGTGACAATTTGTAAAGGGTATGAATAATTTTGGAAATGCCACTTTTTGTTCAAATGTAAATAAAAGCTGAGAAATATTTTTTTTCCACAATGATGCCTCTTGTACATCGTCTTATTATCTTCTGGAAGACGCCTGTGTCATTTCCAGTCAAGAAAAAACTTGCTGGATGAATAAAAGTAACTTTAAGTCAAAATTTGCCAGGGGTATGAATAATTTTGGGCTTGACTGTATACAGTTGGTGTCCTGTTTATCTGTATATTACCCTCAATAACTCTATGTATATTTGCACTCCTTGTTTTTTCTGCTTTCTACCCTGAATTCAGGTGAATTCTTTTTCTAAGTTCTTCTTTGCATTAAGGTAAATACTCTTGCCTAATTAATCTTATTAATGCCATATTTCCCCAAAGCCAGACTTCTCTTACAACTAAGTTCCTTCAACGCATAGTAGTAATAGAACAACGGAAATGTCACTGATAAAGTGTCTTTAATCTGCAAGATGGAACTGTTATATTCATCATTCATTTTGGTCCAGAAGCTCTGCAGCCATCAAGTTCCACTGGAGCAGTCTACCTGATAATACATGTGTCCTGCTGGAGGAATATAAACGCCCTCCAACAACCTGGCAAGAGCAAAGTTCTTATTAATATTTTATAAGTGCTCTATACAGCATTGGTAAATGTTCTATTTACGATTCAGAAAGTTGCAATTAGCCAATATTCTATTGCCACTGTATGGAATCACCTGGAATAGGTCTACAGGGAACAAACTCTACAGGCTATCGAGTATGGACACCAGTGCAGTTCAACAGACTGTGCAGACTGTTACGACTATTTGAAATGATTCAACTGTCTTATTACTTCATTATTTTTTTAATATAGTCACTCAGGATTCTCAGGAGAAGCAGACCAGACACTGAGTGGATTTGTCTGGTAAATAAAACAACTGAATTGGAAATTGCCTTTTAAAGTGGCACCAACATGAATCCCAGGAACAGCTACAGGTTTAATACAAATGAATGCATTGTTGATATTATTGAGGATTCATGAAGAGGATCCATAATCCCTTGAGAGTCTAAAAGATAACATCAAATGAACTTTATAACTAAATTCATGAACAGGAACACATTTCATTCTATCAACGTTTACTGTCAATTGAAGGTAAAACCTGTGAAGCCACTAGAGGGCTCAGTCTCCATGGTGGTCAATATGAACAGCGACTACCAGCAACATGACAGTGTCCTACCTGCAGGTTGGACTGTGGTTTAGCAGACAGTGGGTTCAATTCCAAACATAAGCTGTATGAATTTGATCCTCATGTCAACAGAGCCACATATGAACCACATGACATTTACATAATAATACTTTACCAATAACTTGTAAGGTGTCTGCTGTGTCTGAAATTATAATGCCAAATCTAATCCAGATATAATGGATCAATTGGCATACCTACAATGTTGCAAGTAAAAGACGTCCTATGTTTTGTGAATAATAATAATAATAATAATAATAATAATAATAATAGATTTTATTTTATTTTTTGTAGGTTAGTAAGTTCATCAGAATCTCATTTGTGATGGCTCTCTATTGTCCCTTCACAGGTGGCAACATCAACTAATCGAAAATTGACTGATCAATTTTTGTTATTTTAATATCTCCAGACCAACTCTAAGAACGTCTAACAACGTCGCCCTGAAGCCAAGCTGCTGAAATTGTTCACATGATCTACGTGTACACAGATCTGTACAGGAAGAAATTAGGTTAAAGCAAGCTAACGCGCTGTATATTAACCTGCGCACAGTAGAGCAGCAGCTATGTGCAGCTCATCACTTGTCACATTCTGACAATGTGTCTGAACCGTGGCATATTTGGAGTGCATGACGCTGCACGCTGAACTTTTCTTTGTCAGGACATTTGGACTGACGGCGTTCAGACAGCAAACACCCACATCGCATTGGCTTGGAATAGTTTCCTACCACCGACCCACACTGCTGTCACAGCTCTGTTTCCCTGTGTTGGGTCTTTGTCGTGCACGTGTACATAGAAACCCGTGAAGAACCCGGTATACAACAGGTGAAAATGAAGCTACCGGTTTCTTTTAGTCCCTGGCTGCATGCGAGGAAGCCATCTTACTCTGCGTTATAGAATTCATCTACAAAGCCTGTAACGACCCGGCTACGTTAATGAACGTCAACCAACACATTGTTTCTTCAGCCCCATCGGAGTTAACATGGCTCTCCATCCAGACACAGACAACAACACTACTACCAACCAATCAGGTGTCTCTCTGTCTCCGCCGCGGAAATGTATAACCAATCACCTGTCTGAGTGCATCCAGAAATAAGGGTCATAGGACCAATCAACGGTCTGTCTGGATCTGCTGGGGGAAACGAACAGCCATTCAGCTGTATGTCTGGGCTTCACGGAGCGGCTGCCTGACCAATGAGCTGTCTGTCTGGCTGCACCAAGGGGGTGAGCGTCTGCCGAGGCCCAATCAGCGGCACAGTGCTGCCTGCCGGTGCCGGGGACTGGTGGTGAGGAGCCGCTGCAGCGCGTCAGGACCGGACCGTGAACCCGGAGACGGTACACACCGAGGCGAAAGGAGACACAGGTGAGTCCGAGGATGTGCGCGAGGCCTGGGTCCGGCGGGAGATGTTTTGAAATGGCAGCGGCGGGATTCATGTCGCGGCTGGACGGCTAGTTGTTGTGTCGTTTTCCTACCGGTGGATATGCTGATAGACAATAGAGCGTCTTTGCTTTGCTAGTTATTGATGCAGGCTGACATGTTGGCGACCAGCAGCCGTCGCCTCGAACTGTTAATTTACATTTAAAGGTCTGGAGTCGCAGCAGAAACATTAGCGGATGTCTAAATCCTGTCCAGTTGGTTCTGTTTCGATAATAACCGAAGTGTTAACGGAGATGTTATGATTTCATTGTGATGGAAACGTTGTGCGGAATGCCTCCAATCCGTTTCATTGTTTGATCCAGAGTCTCTAGGGGTTAACTCAGACTGGAGAAAGAGCCAGGGTCCTTCAAATACTTCATAATGCTCATTTAAAGAGCACCGGGATGAGATGAGATGTTCGAACGGTTTTATTGAAGCGAAGCTGTATGATGGGGTGGATTAAACGCGCTAGGAGGAGGCCGGCGGTGCTGATGGCTCTCAGCAATTAGGAAGAAAAATTCGAAATGCATCAGCCATTTACGTAGAGACTCAACTGGCTCCATATGCACCTAAATGGCTGCCTGGCGCCTGACAGCATAACCAACATTTTACTGTAAGGGCCAGACTTTCTTCAGGCCGAGCGGGTGATTGTTTCCTCAGCGGCGGATTAACGGAGGTAGATGTCGAGATGACGTTAGAGACCAAACGGGAATCAATATTTAATGTGTGCTGCCTATTATTCTGCAGTATACAGGAGCTCATTTCGTGTCTGTTGACCAGGATTGCTCTCTCCTCTGCTGCTGCACTGCTCCTCAACATTTACATGAGTCACATGCAGATGGATCCACAGATGACTGCCATCCCTCTCTTTGTGATTGTATTGTTTAGTCTCACTAGATTAGAATATGCACAGTCTTTGAGATGGAGACTGGTTAAATGATGTGAAGGTGTATCAGCATTCCAAGTCAAATTATGTGAATGTTACTTTCCTCCATTACAGGGTTTGAGACATTTGGAAGAAAAGGTTGTTTTATATTCCAGTTCAGATATATTGCATCTTTGTCATTTACAGCGGCTTTGGATCAGCCAGCTTGGGCAGTACGTAAATGTACGTAAATTCTGCCACAGGAAAATGGTGTGCTGAAATGAAAAGTTGACAGACAGCGTGGAAGTGGCTGTCATTGCTTTGTCACGTCTTGCCATGAAACCTGCACCACGTTCACTTCCCTCAGTCGTGTATCAATGTCAACCAGCTGTTTGTTTCTAGTCCTTTCGCCTCATGCTCACTTAACAAATTTTCATCTGAGTGTGGAAATAAAGTAGCTCCACAGCCTTTGGTTCTGAGATAAAAGTTGGCAGACCTTGATACACTCAGCCCTCCACTCACATAGTGATAGTGGGTCTGTATGAATGAACGGTCCCTGCTGTTGAAGAGTGTGAATGAACTGTAGTATTCTCAATGATGGAATCCTTCCTCTTCCTATTTCCAGCTCAGAGTCCCCTGGCTGCCCCAGTAGCATACAGATGAAGATTACCATACTGTTCTGGTGGATTTTTACAGTACCTTTAAAGTATTGTAGTGTAGTTGTTGATGAATATGCAGTACAGTTCAGATTTCATGTTTTTTAACCATCGTTTAGCTGGTCTTTTCCCAAATAATGCATATTGTGACTCATTTTGTTCATACCACAGCGGATATGTGGAAGGACATTGGAGTTGCTTGTGAAGGGATTTCAAGCTGTTTTTGCTCTTATTTTCTGTGGTGTAGAGCTACGTGATTACTGGCTCCTGTGTCTGAGACCCCCACACCCCACCCCACCCCACACCTGTGAAAGACCCAAACCATGTTGGATCTTTAAGGGCCTTTAAAAAAAAAAAAAAAAAAAAAAAAAAAAAAAAACCTGATCCTGTCAGTAATGATCCATTCTGGTGTTACCTGTCTGTCAAACACCATTAATTAAGCTTTATTAAAAACTGTTTTGGTGTAGATGGACCAATAATAGATATTTGAGGCCAATACCAATCTTGCTAACTGGATTAATGATAAATGAACTGATATTAATCCAGCACCAACAAAGAAGAAACAGTTTTGTAAGATAAGATACATGATGTGGTCAAGGGGACATTTTACAGTTGAAACATAAACTTGACTGCAGTGGACAAAATCTTTACTGAAGACACCGTTTTAGAATTACCTCAAAAATATTGTTGGAAATCTCTTCTGCAAAACGTGTGTTCAGTGATCTCAGGTGATGCAGTTTTGGTTGGCCTGAAAAGCTCCAGACTCTCTATCGAACGTTAAATATTTATGACTAAATCAACAACAATGGCAGTTCAAGTTCAGAGAAAAAGGCAGCCATAGGTATTTATTTACTAAGAGCTAAATAGTCAGAAACTCTTCAGGACGAAGGGTGGTTTGATCAGATTTCACTGACAGCGGCCTTGAAAGCAAACAGCCCCGAAACTGTTACCACATTTTGTGTAATACCAATTTCTGCATCCTGATTGGTGCATAGTGCTACACGACCACCACCTTTTTCCAGCTGAGCCATGGATGGTTTCATATGACGTTCTAAATCTGGATGTTAAACAGCACAGAAAAACATTAGTTCTTGTTTTCAGCATCATCTAAACAATTGTCATCTACAAGCCACTGTTCAGTGAGGATGTGATTTGTACCGTCTTCTTTAATTGAAACGCACATCAGTTCATCCAATTTCGTATGTGAATCTAACAGTGGGAGCAAACATGTATCTGTGTTGTGTATGCAAATTTGCATATTTTTTGCTGAAAAGTCCCAGATCATTTTCTGCTAAAATGTAACATTGTGTGTTTTGTTTTTCCTAGACAGCAAGGAAAAACAAACAAAATAGTCAGGGTGGACATCACGCAGTGTGCTTAAACCAAGGGCTTGTCAGATCATCAAACAGCCACGGGAACCTCATTTCCAAGGTCAGAATCTGACAATCAGACAAGCATGCATCCATATGCGGTGACTGGCCACATGTGTGGAGGTTTGAAAGTAGATGAGGTGAAACTTCTCTTTCAAGCTCCCTTTTTAAATCTTCACACAACTATTTCTGTCACTTTCATGTCATTTCATGCGAACAAGCCGGTACAACACTGTGAATGGCTTCAAGGATGGACTGCCTGGAAGGTGCACTGTTCTACCCATTTGTACAATTCATGGTGTTGAGACTACAAAGACACACAAAAGACATGGCTGTTGGCGAGAGAATGGGTGAAGTGCTGGGGCCCAGCCAGGAGGAGGCTGTGACAGCAGGTTTCTCCAGTGTGGATTTTCAGAACCTTGGAAAACATTTTAGACCTGTCAAGGTCACATGACACAGAGTTCATGCGACCTAGTTCAATCCAAGCACTTGGAACTCTTATTGTTGACTATGACATAGATGTTGTTTAGCTGGCTGCACCCCAAAATAAGTAAACAGAAGAGTAAAATTCCCAAAATCAGAACCCAAATCTTGCCAAGACAAGAAGTTTAAGCTTCATAGGGCCAAGATCGTACTGGCTGGTTTGGTATGTGATTGTTGTTTCTTTTAAGTGCATGGTGATGAATGGAAATGCACTGGATGAAAGAAATCTTTACAGCTGTAATGTCAGCAAGTGTCAAATGAATTCGAATTGGAAAAATCCCATCTGTACCCTGATAGAACGGGATCAAAATCATTTAATAAAATTTCAAAAGAATGAAGCCAGTGATGTGCAGGAGTGTGGATTGTGTTGAGACTGAATCTAGCATGTCATGAACCTGATTCCATGTGGAGGGGGTACTGTGTGTGTGTCTATATAGGTAGCCTGTATCTCTTATCACCTCATCATGTCCAAAACATCTCTTCCTTGTTGAAAACTGAGTTGTACCTCTCAACAAGTAATCTATAGTCTTAACACTTAAGAACATTTACATTATGAGCTGCAATTGAGATTGAATCTCTCCGATCAGCCTGACACAAAATGCAGGTCTATCCTCTGGTCAGGTGAAAGGATTTCACAGAGGACTGTCCCATCCTTAATGCAGCATCAGGACCCCTTGTATTATCGCGCTCAGGCACTTGCATTGATCATGATGGCCAGTTAAAGTGATTGATTCATGATTTTCATGAAATTCTAAAAAAAAAAAAAAAAATGTTTTGGTGTCCTCCCACAGTTCTAAGACACGCAGCTGAAGAATTCGAAAACTTCTTTCCAGTCTGTGGAATTGTTCTGCTCTATGACATCTGTTTTCATTTTCTCCAGATTCTGCTGTTTCTTCTCAGATTTAGTGTTTTGCATATTAATTTTTTACGATTCTTTGTTTTGTTTACAAGTTAAGCCCATCACGTCAGTGTCTAATCATGTGGTGGATGAATACAATTTCAACAATTCAATAAGAAAATATTCAAAATTTAGTGAATATCAATGAATTTGATGCAACACAACATTGCACTATTTTTTATCAAATGGATGTTCTGCAGGACAGCCTGCATATGCAGTTCAAACACACTGGCTAAGTGGGACTGACAGAGGCTACTCTCATGTTCGTGCAATGCTCCTCCTTGTTTACAATGCTCAAGCAGAAACCAACATGGCTTTTTCATGTTTTCCAACAGAATATCTGATTCCGCGCATACAGCAGCAAAGTCTTAAATGAACCCATGCTTTGGATCTACCAATGTGCCAGATGTTGTCTGTCTATTGCCCCATTTCAACCAAATAGTTCCAGGTACTAAAGAGCCACAAGAGGCAAATTCAGGAACTGTTTCTGCCTGCATTTCCACATGTCTGAAGAAATGTCAAGATAAGGCACAGTAGACTGGTAATGGGTTAAAGAATGGCCAGTCATGTTGTTGCTGGTTCGTAGTTCGTAGTTGTTTGCTTGAAGTTTTCTTGACTGTCACTGTCTCCCGTCATCATCATGTGTGTGAGAGGTAAAGATGGGGGTGTTTTTTTTTGTTTGTTTGTTTGTTTTTTTTTAAAAATTGGCTACAGACCTTGGGCCTGGTTTGGCTAAGTTAATTAGGCTGATCACACCTTCAGAGTTGTCTCTTACCTGGGTGGCATGTTGACACTTGTTCTTGACGTTAACTGTAGTTAGTGTCTGACACATGCTTCCCGTCATCGTCCCAATCCCATGACAGCATTAAAAAAAAAATCTGATTAAAGAGATGAAATGAAGTACTACAATATAATACTCAAGTAAAAGTACTGTTTAAAGAAATTGTACTCAATTAAGATTACAGAGATAACATGTAACAACGTTACATTTCTTTGAATGATTGTGTGCGTGTGCTGGGGGGACAGGGCAGCGTATGAGTCCTTAGCTGGTGATGATGATGATGCTACTGTTAAATTGAAGAGTACTTTTAGGCTACAGTTGCATTCAATGTGAACCCAACAACACCAGTGGGATAACGCCCTGATGTCCAAACCTACAAAAAATCCCAGACAGACAGATTTTGCAGCCTGTGCATTCCACTGACTATCAATTCCAAATATACAACCACCATCTTTTGTATAGCCTCACTAGAATTAAGCAGAAAAGAGGACACAACTCAAACCATTAAACACAAATGACCAACAACAATAAAAAGAGCTGCAGACAGCACAGCGGGTGCAACAAGCAATATGAGGCTACAGAAATGAAAGAAGTGACACTTTAATTGTAGAATAAAATCGCCAAAGCAGACAACACAGAGATGTAGAAATGGTATAAACTCCAAGCAGCTGCAGCCACAAACACATATTAAAATAGAGGGCTGCTTAATTTTTACACACCATATAGGGCACACACAAAAAGCTGTGTTGCTAGGCAGTGCAGTGGTTATTGATGTCTCTGTAGTTGTTACATACTCACCTGTCTTAACGTCACTCTGTGAGCCTTGTACACCAGAAAGCCCTCAACAGTCTGCTCTTGGTTCAGCTACTTTGTTTGACCATTCTTGGTTAATATTGTAACAGTCCTCTAAGCCTCTCTGTCCCTCTGAGCTCCTCAGTTTTCAAACACTTCGAGCTGAATGAGGCTCTGCAGACAAAACTCATGGAAATTGTCAAAAACAGCAGAAAGTACTCTGACATGAAGGAAGTTCACAAGCAATGTAGCAAACATAGAAGTCACCACTAAGCATTTTAGCATTTAGCCAATCCAAAGGGGAACCTGTTTGTCACTGAACGCCTTTGGTGTGTTGTATTTCTGTCACATTGCACGCTTGCCAGGTATTGCATTAAAATCATTGGTTAAGGTAGATACAACACAATAAAGTGTTTATTCGTATTAGGACTGTATATTTATATAGTAAAACTGACCCAGCCTATTATTATTATTCCCGTCCCGTCTGCCCCCATTGACTTTTTGTCTTGTTCTGTCCCAGTCACGTGATGAATAGTGAAACTGACTCCCATCTCGCGGGGAATCCCACAGGAATCGCATGACCCACAGGATTTCGGAAAATGTCAGCCTCTTTTGCTGACAAAGAAGTGTCATAAAACGTCTGCATTTATAATTTGCTTGTATACAGACCAATTGTAACTCGTTGAAGTGGTCATGGTTGGTAGTGGTGTTGACTGCAGCAACAGGAAGCTATAAAGAAAACATATAGCACTCTGAAGTGCTGTTGTTTCAGTATTTCCTCTAAACCTTAATAGTCCCTTTTCCCAGCAGGCATCTTGACTTGTCGTAGGTGGAAATGCTCAGGTGTTACTAATAACATTAAAGATGGTTTCGCCCAAGTCTCTGTCTGTCTGCTGTTTGGTGCTGAGCAGGTAGTGTACAGTGTAGTGTGGGCAGTATAAGTGCAACAGCTAGCTAAAAGAGCCTAAAATGTTCAACTATAAAGCTGGGTGGTCATTCTCTGTAGGTTCATCACAAGTGACACCTTTCACATTCAGTGTCAATCATTTGATCCACTGCTGATACAAAAATAATGATGGTTGAAGCTTTAATTATTCTTCAGAAACCATAGTTTCCATCAGTCAATGTGATTGTTTCTCACCATGTGTATTTTGATGTATGCCAAGATGGAAATAAAAAATGTAAAAAATTCACTTGTTATGTTATTGAGATAGACACATTGAACTCTCTGAGTGCTGTCAGGTTGAACTCATTTTTGAGGCCATAGTTAATGGTGGTTTTGTGTTGGTGTACATTGCGAGGAAAGGTACCATTTTGACATTACAGGACTTACTCCTGTACTCCTTACTCCAAGCAAGAAGCAGAAATGTCAAATCTGCATGGGACAAAGACTAAAGTACCTTTGATCCTAAGGGCTGGTGTAGGGGCTTGTCTGGGCATGTTTCACAGACTTGTATCAGATAGAATAAAGCAGATGAAATGCTGATCTTTACTGTTTCGTCCACCTCACCCTGCTTGTGTAGCAGCACTGCTCTCATTTACAGCAGACTGCACTGCAAGATTTTGCACATAAATGCAAGTGAAAATTAGAGTGTGGGAATGTGAAACATTTTTGGGCACCAGTTCATTACACTCTGATGCCTAGTTTTGCAAAATAATGTCACACAGATTCGCTAAGCTCCTACTCTAACTGTCTTTGTCATTAGCAAAGAGCATTGCACAAAACATTCAGCTAGCAGTTTCTCAGTTTTCGCCAGCACTGGTCATTTTCACCGGTTCAAATGACAAATGTCTCCAGCAACAGGTCATATCAGCTGTTGCAAGTTGATGTTAATTCTGTGAGTGACTTGACGACAGAACAAAATGAACCTGGCCTGTTGTCTGGTTGAAGTGCTCTCTGCAGCAGCTGTCTGTGCTGAGATGTCGCGGTTTGACAAGGAGTTGGGGTTTGAAGTTTAACAAAGATTGTATTTTCAGTTCTGTCCTTACAGTCAACCCTACACAGGATACATGCCATTCAGTGCATGGGCCGTAGCAAAAAGCAACAGTAGCAAAAGCAGACAATAAAAAATTTGAAACACACAAAGTTTAGTAGTTTATCATGGTTTCAAACCTGAAGAGTAGATTCAGTTTCACAGTTCAACAAGAGTCTGTTTCTCAACAGAAAATGCATCCTCAGGATTCCAGAAAAAGCAAAGAAAAATGGAATGGATGAGGACAAAACTATTTACAGAAGTTGACCCACAACAACACAAAAAGTAATCTGTCTTGCGACTCATTAGCAGCTGTATGTGTTTGCAGAGTCAGTGAGTGAACCCCCTGCTGTCCAGTCAGTGTGCTGCTGCAGGGAGTCACCATCCTGGGAGCTGTTTCACCAGTGGATTAACAAAGTAGAGGATGAAGTTGGAGAATAATCCGGCTCCACGTATGAATGATAGATTTTTTTGGCTCATTGCTGTAAGGGCTGGTAAATAAAGTGACTATCACTACGTGGTTGAACTGAATCTCCTGTGCTGGTGGATGCACACCATGTGCTGAATAGTTATTGCTTGAGCTGGTGGTGGGGAACCAGTGGGTGTGTGTGTGACGCAGGGGCCTATGTGTTTAAAGGTGCTGATCGCCACACAGTCACACATCATTTGTGAGAGAAGGAACTACTCTGTACGTTCCGCGTGTACAGTGGTGTTACAGACTATTCGTGCAGTTACACTGACCGACGTAATAGCTATGAATCAGGATCCTCCGTGTTTGGATCACATAGCTCTTGAAAAACAAAGTTGGCAAAGTCAGGAGGCTACAGCTGTTATTTCATTTTGTAAGATAATATTTAATCAATTTTGCATATGTTCTGCTGCTATGTAAACACAGCCATCGGCAGATAACGCGTACTAAAGGACTCTGATCAGGATTTGGTCAGGACATCCCGAACTATGAACAAATTCTTAATCCTTATGCACATCAATATTTGATTATGTGGGAATGTATGGAATTGTAAAATACTTTTATAAGACTTAGAGTCATGTTTTGATGTGACTGAACTGTGAACTGTGACTTGCTGTCTGACAGTAAAGTCAGATTCTCTTGCAAAGAGCTCAGAAAAGTCTGTATGCATCACTTTGTGTTGGAGAAGACAGAAATCTGCATAATCAGCTCCTCATAAGAAAAAAATCTTTCTGGAGTGGGTGTGGGTAATACCTGGAACTTGGCACTAATTGATTTGTGTGTTGATAATGAATGTGTGTGTAAAGCCATAAAGCAGGGAGTGGTAGTGTGCTAACTGTAGTAAAATGAAAGGGGAATGGGGGAATTGCTGTTTTATTTGTCTCAGAGTTGAGAGAAATGGCCCAGAAGTCAGTGGTAGTGCAGCTGTGACTAATCCAGACGGTGAATAAGCAGCGCACAGATCATTGCTGCATTGCTCTGCTGCATTTAGCCAGGTGCTGCACAAGGTCACCCCAGTCAACTTGTCTGAATGCAGTCATCCTAATGCTAACTGTATGCTGAAGGGCTTTCATGCTGCACGTCCTTAGCCCTGGGCTAAGAAGGTTCTAAGAATGCATTTAGCCCTGGGCTAAGTGCAGCGTGAAAAGCCTGTGAGGGGCACAGACAGGAGTGGGATGAAATATTGGGCAGTTCTGCAGTAGTACCCAATGAAGTCTGTACAAATCACATCCTGACAAAACATGGATGCTCTCTTTATGGACAGTGTTCTGCAGACTTTGATAGTGTTATAATACTAAGATGGGACACTGATGAAATGCCAGTTGATATACAGAGAATGTACAGTGGTGGGTCTTTATGTTCCTGTAGGACTTGAATCACTGTGCATTACGTGGAGCACTTAAAGCTGAAAGATGAATGTTTTTAGAAATGGAGCGTGAGCCATATATAAAATACAGAATACACTAAAATACACAGTGTTTGAAATGCATTTCTCGTGGAGTGGCACTTAATTTTACCCCTGCAAATAATTTTGCATTTGTGTGCTGTTTATACACACGTACAAGTAATTCATAATGGTTTAAAAGTAGTTAATAGATGTGTTAAGAACTACTTGAAATGAAGGAGGCTGGCAGGTGTCATCAGGAAAAAGAAAAAATGTCTTTGTGCTCAAATTCATACTTAGTGCTCTTGGATTAATAACTTGTGCACACCAATGAGTTAATTAATGATGTCTTGTTAATCAGTGCATGCTCACAAAATAGTAAATGCACTCAACTGTCAGCAGGGAGTGAATTTGGAGATTGTTGCAGCTACTCTGGTCAGTTAACCAGCTGCTGTTTGTTGGAACAGAGAGTGTACACAGATGAAGTCTTTTCTATTCAGATTGTTGGTTATCATTAGGAGTGGGCAATATGGCCAAAATTGTCTATCAAGGTACATGTAATTTCATATCACAGTAACAGTATGTATCATAGTATTGTAATTGTTCTGTAAATTCAATGAAGAAATGGTTTAATATAACTATAGTGTACCACACTTCATCCCATTTGATTACTCTCTTCTTATATTTGGATCTTCCAGACAAACAAAAACAACTGCTTCACATGAGACAACACTTGAGTTTCAAACAAAAGACTCAGACCAGTAAAACCAACTGTCTTTCAAAATGGAAGCTTTAAAGTTCAGAAGGTTCGGGTTGAGAACAACAGAGATGCAATAGAGGTCGCCACCAACTGTCACTCTCACGTCACATGAGAATGTGGTAAACAGTCCCGCTGGCCAAATGACGTGACAGTGAGAGGCAGCTGGATCGCTGCATCGCGCTGCACGCCCTGAACATGGAGCACTTTTCTCATGTGAATTTCCTCAGAATCAGGTCCAACCAGAGTTGCCCTTTCACACGGAGCACATTTGTCCATATCAGACATGTTCTCACTTACTGGAAATACTCCGTTTGGTTTAGACGAGGGGAGGCAGAGGAGGAGGAGGGGGAAGGGGACTCATCTGTAATGATGACTGTTTCTGTGTTGATATATCAGCCTCAGTGTATTGTCATGGTATTCTGTGTAGTGTGCGTGCGTGCGGCTGCATGCATTGGACCGTGACTCCCGTACCATGACAGTTCAGCAAAATATGACTTAGTCTTAATTGATCAACTAACTCAGGTCTGCAGCAGTTTATGTGACACAGTGTAATGTCTGTCATACTTGAAAAACTGTTTTTGTTACCAGCTTATGATATATTAGAACTGGGTGTTGAGCTCAGTTCTTCATTCATACTAACCATAATATGTCCATAGCAGCAATTATTGAACACTCATGTGGCATTGATTGTCTAGTGAGAGTCCAATGATAACTTTGATCAGATAGGTTCTCGTATAAATCCACAATTTTTGACTATTTAGAGCCTGATGAATCATTTTGTCTGTAAAGTATCATACAGTACTGAAAAATGTCCATTACATTTTCTAAGAGCTAAAAATGATGTCTTCAGATGTCTGGCTTTGTCCACCCAAAAGTCCAAAAGTCACAGGAGACTCAGTTTCTAAAGATCTACGACAGAGACGAGCAGCAGGTCCTCACACTGAAGAGACCAGAGACCTTTTTTTGAGGGATTGGGTCCGTGGAAGAGGACCCACTCTCTCTATAGATATAAACAGCTCATTCTGAGGTAACGAAAAGGCAACGCTTCTTCTTTTCATGTGATCATAGTCTAATGAAAACATACTCATGAACACTGTATCCTGGGGCGGCTGTGGCTCAGGAGGTAGAGCAGTCATCCACCAATCAGGAGGTCGGTGGTTCAATACCTGGCCTTGGCAGTCCACGTGCCAAAGTATCCTAAGATACTGAACCCTAAAACTGCCCCCGATGCTGTGCCATCAGTGTGTGAATTCATATGTACGTCGCTTTGGATAAAAGCATCTGCCAAATGACTCGTTGTAATTGTACATCCATATTCTGCCTTTAGATCTGCCTAAATCTTACACACTGGACCTTTTAAGTGGAAAAAATGATTTGCCACACAAAAGAATCCAAAGAGATTTACATTTTGTATCACGATGGAACAAAAAGATGAAAAATGAGGATTGTGACAAATGTATTTTTGTAGAGTATAAAAAACCTCAGTTCTGCAGTGTTTCTGTGCACATTTCATTCTTTTTGCTCTGTTTTTCTTTATTTATTTATGATAAAATAAATTGGCACAGAGCCTGGTGGAAAAAGTAAAGACAAGAATGATAAAAGAAAAGAGCTTTCCAGTGTGACCAGTGAACAAATACCAGGACGTGGCTCACACGCATCCTGAATTCTGATAGAAGTGTTAATATAACAGAGAAGAAGCACTAAAGCACATTGAAGATGTGTCCTATTTGTCCAGTGCAGTAGTAACGTTCGGTATTGATTAGGATTCATTGGGTCACATGGTGTTGAAGCTATTGAAAAAATTGCAATAATTTTCTTTTCAAATATTTGTTTAAAATAAATGAATTATACATTAGCAATCAAAACAGCAGTGCTACATGATACCAGTTTACTAATATTCTCTATCAAAGTGTTCACTCATACGCACAGGTCAGCATGAAGGTGTTGGGGAAAAAAAAAAAACTCAAGTGAAACTGCAAATTTGTCTGGCCAGTTTTTAAGCTAACCTAACATACAACACCAGCTCTTTCTTTCTGTCTTTGTTGATTTGGGAGCAGAGGGAACAAACAGCTCCATGAGCGGCGATTCTCACCGCTGCACCGCTTACATGCTCTGTGCCCCACACACTGTACACCACACATCCGCACATCCACACATCCGCACATCCACACATCCGCACATCCACACATCCACACATCCACACATCCACACACTGACTGCACGGCACAAGAGGGCGAGACAGATTACACTGCCTATTTCAGTTGTTCTTCTAGACTGGACTGTAGGCTACTTGGAATGTTCCAAACAGGTGTTTTTGGAACATTCCACAACCCTCCCAGGCTTTTGTTGCTCCTCTCCCAACTTGAACTTTGAAACGTGTGGCGTCAGATTCAGAATGAGCCTATACAGATGAGGTCAAACATTAAATGTGCTGTCTTTGTGCTGTTTTCAAGTGAGTACATGTGAGACAGGATGAGCAAATGATCACATTTGTTGTGTGTCCC
This sequence comes from Chaetodon auriga, assembly GCF_051107435.1. Taxonomy (NCBI): domain Eukaryota; kingdom Metazoa; phylum Chordata; class Actinopteri; order Chaetodontiformes; family Chaetodontidae; genus Chaetodon; species Chaetodon auriga. The sequence continues at coordinate 2,253,240 of NC_135090.1, read as the reverse complement.
AGCATTTTTGTAGCCGTGGTCGTTGACGCTTCCTCTGTGTTGTTTGCTCAGACGTGTCATATCAGTGTTCTGTCGATGAGACACAGATATATTTCTCTGCTTAACCTAATAACCTGAACCAACTGTCCTCCCTCCATGATTGCCACTAAAGACTGGATGTCTCTTAGCTGCCAGACTGTTAACTACAACTAACAGTCCCGTATTACTCCTGTTCTTCATCCCTCCATTGACTTCCTGTAAAATTCAGAATAAACCACAAGGTCCTGTTGATTACATATAAGGCACAGTTTGACCTGTCCCACATCTTGTCATTCCGCGCTACACTTCTGGACCTCTACGATCCTCTGATCTCGGCCTTCTATCCAGCCCTGCACTCCAGCTGCAAAACAAAAGACCATCGTGCTGCTTCTGTCTCTCAATCTATCACATTTACTGAATCTTTGGCCTTAAGCAGCTTCTAAAACCCCGTATTTTTAGGAAAGTCTTTTTCCATCCCTGTCGTATGTCCTTTTTTTGTTTTTTCATTTATATTTTTAGTGTGTGTGTGTGTGTGTGTGTGTGTGTGTGTGAGAAGCATTTTGACTTTTTTTAAAAGTGCATTGTTCAGTTGCACAGCTGTTTCCTGTACTTCTAAATAGCATTTGCAACATTTACCCCATATGTTAAAAAAAAAACACCAGCCCCTAACAATGATGCATTAACCCCCCGAAATACCCAGAATGCAGCATGATGTGACGGTGATTTGACTTTGAGCCCTGCTCTGGCTCTGTGTAGCTCGGTGGTGTTGACTGTCAGGGATCAGTGTAGCTAATGTCACTCTGCTGATGAGTATTGTATGTTAGCGTGTGTGATCCTCTAATTGTCTTTGGCACATTTCTGTCTCTGCTCCTGGCTGCCACATTCAGCCCCATTTTAAGATGTCTGTGCTACCTCTGTGTGCCTCGCTCTGACTAAATGTCTCATGTTCCCGCTGCTTTTCCCTTTTTTCTTTTTCTCTCGTTTGGCTGGTGAAACAGTGTCTGCCCCACCCTGTGGTCTGAAGTTCTGCACTCAGTCTTTTCTTGTCAAAGTGCCAGCTCTTAAAAGAAGAGATTTTCTTCTTTCTGCTCTGAAAACACCGGGGCTGCTGCTCCTCCTCCTCCTCCTCGTCCTCCTCCTCCTCCTCCTCCTCACCTCCCACTCTGGCTCTCTTTCTCTCTCTCTGACTGTCTTACTGTGTGACGTCTTGACCACTAACGGCTACATATTAAGAGATAATTCCATACCCTGAGGTTACAAACCGGCTCAGACTGGCTCAATGCGTTTTGACTGTGCTCTGCGAAAATAAATAATTTCAAAAAAACAAAACAAAAAGAAGGAAGAGAGAAAATTCCGTCTGTGCCTTTTTTAAAGGAACATGGGGCTAATTTGCAGCAGGAGTGCCACAGCAACAAGAAACACACACCTGTTGTCAGACTATAAGCAATAATTAGTGGCATATTTCTGTAAATAGTATCTGTGGTTTTACCTCAGGGAACAAAGTAGAGCCATTTACATTTTTATTGGGTAGTTTTTCTATTGCTGACCTTTCATAAAGGGAGCACTTAAAAGAGTTCTCACTTTAACACAAAGGATCTCAGTAGTGCAGCATCTTTTGCTTCCCCACGTTACCAAATTATATATCAGTCTGTTTTCTCCTCAACTACATTATTGTACATGTAATTATGCTCACATTTGCCACATTGTGATATATACTTTTTTAAGGCACACAGCAGCACAACAGTCTTTTTAATAAGCGGGTGGTCTGCATTGTATTGAACAGGATAAGTCTGTATAAGCATAATCACATCCTTTTTGGAAACAGTAGATGTATATAGCACTCGTCTTACTGACCACTCAAAGCGCTTGACAGCAAAAGCTAGCAGTCACACTGGTGACACAGGCTACCATGCAAGGTGCCACCACACAGCAGGAGCATTAACCATTCAAACACACTCACACAGCAGTTAGGGTTCAGTATCTTGCCCAAGGACAAGTCAACATGTCGACTGTAGGGGCCAGGGATTGAACCACAGACCTGATTAGTGGACGAACCCCAGCCACCCCAGCCAGCCAGTCAGTTGGAAAAAAGTCAACAATATGCCCTCTTCAGTAAGATATTGCATTAGTGGTTTTGACATTGCTCCATTTCCAAATGTTGCTTGTTGTTCCAGAGCATCTTTGGTGTGGGAAAGCACAGGTGTTGGTTGTACATGGAGTGTGTGTGCGCATGTCGGTCGGTGTCGCAAGTGTGCAAATGTGCAGGAGATGCCAACGTGAAACTGTAGCGGAGCAAACTCTATGGGAAACGCTGATGTTTCAGCCAGATTGCAAGTTTATTTAAGGCAGCAGCAGGAGCTTCAGTCTAAAACCAGTGAGGTAACAAGCTAAAAGCCACATAAGCCTCGCAGTCACAAACAGTAGCCCAGCATGCACCAAACACCTGAGCAGCTAAGTTATTCGCTGATGTATTTTGCCATTTTGGTATTTGACTAAGACAAGACTGAAATGCTCACGCTTAACAACTAAAACTTGACCACAAAAAGCACAGTGTGAGGTTGACTAAATAGGATAAAAACTCAAACTTGATATAGGGCTAAGACTAAAGAAAAAATAGCTGACTAAATGAACACTAGAGTCAGCAGTTGAGAAACCCCAGAGTCAAATCTCAGTGATGATTAGAATCCAACTTTCTGTCCATTTATAGCTTCCAAAAGACACTTTCTTCATACTGACAGTCATGATATGCAGGGAACCTTTTGGTTTGGTGGGAGACAGTCACATTCACTGCCTTGCAGCTGGTATGGCACAGGAATGGATCAGATTGAGCAATTATTCCATCATTTGTTCAAGATGCTGACAGTATCTGGATGCTGATGTCTGTCATTCTCTGTGGAGTTTGTTGTGGATATTCGTTGTCCCCAGAGAATGACCCCTGATGATTTGGTGCCCCAAACATCCTCAGACCAGACTGTCCAGACTGTGGTTTGCTATAAAATGGATTGTTAATATTCATGATCCCCAGAGGACGAATCCAAATGCTTCAAATGTACACTGGATCTTTTCCCTGTTCCAACCCTTAAGCCAAAGTTTCCACTTACACACACATTGCATCATCCACGTGGCAGGCTGCTATAAAAATTTGAGCCTCTTCTCTGGAGGATGTCTGTCCATTTCCAGCATTATATGACTTTTCCTGTAGTTCCAAATAGAGCTGCAGCAATTAGTTGATTAGTAAGTTAGATGATTGACAGTAAATTGTCAGTTATTTTGAGAATCGATTAATCATTTCAATTATTTTTCAAGCAAAAATGCCAAACTTTTGCTGCTTCCTGCTTCTTAAACGGAATGATTGGCTGCTTTTCTTTGTCACTTGTGATAGTAAATGAAGAGTCTTTGGGTTTTGGACTGTTGGTTGGACAGAGGCAATTTGAAGAGGTCACTCTGGACTCTTGGAAATTGTGATGAGAATTTTTCATGTGTTATAGACAATTAATTGATTAATTGCCAAAAAAAAAAAAAAGTGGAAGAATGATCAGTAATGAAAAATAATTAGTAGTCAGATTGTCATGAGGTTTACTGAGTGCATCCATGTGTGTTGTAATTGTTAGGAATGTATCATTTTCATGTTGGCTTAAGCATTGTATTATTTTACTGATGTATGTATCAAATCATGTGAAAGGCACAGACAAACACCTCAATAGTTACATTACACCTGGGCATCACCTGGAAGTGTTGATGGGTGGGTCTTGGCGAGGTATCACGGCTTTGTCAGTGCACCCCCCACTAGTTGGCCTGGTTGCCTGCGTCGAGGTTAGATTGTCAAGCTGTGAGCAGGGTATGCTCTACAGGTGAAGGCCTGTACTAAGGTTGGATTTGGTAGCATGTCATTGAATCTGGACGCAACAACAAATCTGTGAATCAAATCCAAATGCTTTCTCAGCCTTTATCAAATCCATTTAGGTTGATTTCAGACCTGTCGTTGGCTGAGAGGCAGCTTAATTAATGTCGACAACCCGTATCTACAACCTGAAAATGAGATGAGGAGCCAAAGATGTGACATGTTGATTAGATTGGTAGAACGGATTTGAAATGACGCTTATAGCCTAGTGGTTTTTATACCTTGTTTTTCACAAGCTACCTGATACAAATAGTGGAATTCCTGATTCACAACTATTAAGTTATTTTAACCCGTGAAAGTGACGGTCAGTTCTGGCTGAAATGAGAGGTTGTGGACTGAATGTTTCATACACTGTTACTCTTTGCTAATGAGAGAGGAGAGATAATGGAATCAGTCGTAGCTTTGTGGGTTTTGCCAACCCCAACTACGCCCAAATATTTTTTCACATTCACAAACTCAAATTTCCACTCTCATATGGAGCGAAATTTTCGCGGGATAGAGTCTGTCTGTCTGCCACACTAGTGGGCCGAGACCAAACGGAGCAGACATCAGTAAAGAAGGAATTGGCTTTTGATCAGCTTTACTTTAGTTGATACCAATCCTTAAAAACATGCCCGATCTGCTCTGAAACCGAACCCTCAGGACATCTCTAAATCATTGGAATTTTATTTCATTATTTAGACAATTGTTTCTCTATAACATAGAAAAAAATAATGACAAATGCCATAACATGTTCTCAGAGCATGAAGTGATTTCATTAAAGCTTGTGTCATCTGACCAACAGTCCAAAAAACAGCCGTCATGTTGGAAAGGGTGCAACCAGTCAGTGTTGTTTTTTGTCTAACTGAATGCTTCAAAGTGATAAGCCAATTTTCAAAATGATCATCAGATAACCTTCTGTGGCTAATTGATTAACAGACTAATTATTTCAGCAGTGGTTTGCTGTGGCGTGGAAACACTCTGACAGTGTGAATGAAGAACTGTGCAGTGTGTTGTATGAGATGAATCCTTGACACTGTTTCTTCGTCTCACTTCTTTTGCTATGCTCTTTGTCTCCAACTGCACATTCACCCCTCCTCCTCCTCCCCTTTGCCCCCTACCACTGCCCCCCATCCCCTCCCATCAGTACCCTCCAACCTCACACGCACATGCACACCCCCACCCCTCAGGCGACAGCAGAACAGGAATTGATTAGTGGCACTGCTTAAAAATAGACGACTGGTTGTCATAGCAACGCCCACAATGAGCTGTTGTCTAGTTTAATAAAGAGCAGCGTTGTGTCTGAGCGCTAGGTGGAAGGTGTGTGTGTTGCCTTACGTGCTGTGTATTCACAGTCAGCAGGTGAAAGTGTGTATAATTATCACATTGCGGTTCTGCTGGATGTGACTTCTGTTTGGAGTCAGTGCACCAATCAATTCAACCAACAACAAAAACACCACCAGCATCCTTCTCTCGACTCCCATTGGCTCTGAATCTGTATCCCACAACCATCAACTCCTGAGCTGCTCCACACAACCAATTACAACTCTGTTGCTATGGGCTCCATTCTGATTGGCCTCATTAGTGTCAAAAACTGGCCATATGCAAATTTTGGTCATATTCCCAGCAGCCCTGTCATCAACATCCTTTACAGCCTGGCAGCCACTGTGTGTGTGTGTGTGTGTGTGTGTGTGTGTGTGTGTGTGTGTGTGTGTGTGTGCGCACACGATGCTGTAGCAGTGTGTCAGCTGGACCAGCTAGCTGAGCCACTGCCTCCTGTTGGCATAGGGAGGGGTTTGTTGTTCTGGACATCTCTCCATCTTTTCTAGCACTGGCTAAAGAAGCCAGATGGTAGCTGCCTCTGGTCGTTCCCTGAGACTGTTGGTATGATTAGACACAAGGAGTTTCTTCCACAAACACAGCAGCTTCTGTCAGACAGGCAGAGCACTGCTGTGGACAGGACGTGAGCTGGCCTGGACTTGTTTCAGCTGTTCTGAGTCAAAAAAGTGCTGCAACATCAATGAAACAGAAGCACAGGTGAAACTGTCCATGTGCTGCGGTGCGTCGTGTGTTGTGCTGCTGTCAGTCTGCTGTCTCTGTTTTTGTTATTCTTAAAGGTTACATGGTGAGCTGGCTGGATATCATGATGCTGAGGCTGATTATCTTGAATAACCACATGGGTCTGAGTAAATTACTGGGCTGCTAAGACCATAGATACTTACACCTTAAAACAGCCATTAGTTTCCATGTTGTCTTCGACCAGTTGTATTTGGGAATATTCTTAACTTTGGTTCTGTGTGCCTGCTGTAAACACTGTCTTCTTCCTCCACCTGTTGTCTGCCGGACCAGCTGTTTTCTCTGGGTCACCTCCTCACCTGCGTTGGTAGTTCACCAGTTGCACTGGTTTGTCCTTGTTTGCCCTCACAGCGTTTTTTTTGGTCTTGCAGCGTAAAGGTTTGGTAGGAATCTGGATCCACATACTAAACAAATTATTTCCTGACATTACAAGATGGTGCATCGTTTTCATTATGTTTCATGAACTGCCACACATAAATTTGTTTTTGGGGTGTCTCAACTATGTAACTGAACAGTTTGAGGTCTGTGTACCATTTCAAAGTTGCCCACTATAACATCACGCCAGTGCAGAGCTGTAGTTGGTTGTTGTGAAACTCACGCAGAGATTCTGTTGGGCACCGCTGTGCCATATTCCGAGCTGTGACGTGGTTTTGTTCTGTCCTCCACGTGGCTTCAAACTCCACCAGCAGCGTTTCAGAGCGCTTTGCCCAAATAATTTTGTTGACTTACTCAGATTTTGTTGTCTTTGTTGTCTTTTTTCCTTGATGTCTGTGTCTGTGTACCATAGGTAAATAGGCTACATAGTTAAATAGTTTCTGTTTTTTTGTCTGTCTTGACTGTATTCATTGTTGATATGTGAGGAGGAGTCTGCACAGGGTCTTTTATTTTGAAAATTGACCAGTTCCTCTATACTGCTCCTGTGTCTGATCGATCTCTGTGCATGCTGACACAACTTCACTTAATGCCCTTAGCCGAAGTTGTTGCCATTGGAGGCCTCATTTCTAGCCCTCCTCATGTAGGAGACATGTGGGTGCAGGGGGCTGCTCAGCCGGGTTCTCCCTCTGTTGAACCTGTTCACATGAGACAGATACCACAGGTTATTCTCTGACTGTCAGCGTTAGCAAAGAGCACAGTCATTGATACTATTCACTGATACACCAGAGAAATACATTTCTAAGAATGACCAAATGCCATACACATCCCCTCTCTCTCTCTCTCTCTCTCTCTCTCTCTCTCTCTCTCATTGACAAGTTAATAAAATTACATTTAAAGGCCCACTGTGTAGGATTTAGTGGCATCTAGTGGTGAGGTTGCAGATTGTAACCAAGTGAGCAACCCTTGCTTCATCGTCCCCTGCATTGCCCTCAGAAGCCCCTCTCTAGAGTCAGTGTTTGGTTTGTCCCTCCTATTCTGCTGTAGAAACATGGCAGACTTGCTGAAGAAGACTCGCTCTCTCTGTTGATATAAAGAGCTCATTCTAAGGTAACAAGAACACCATTCTTATTTTCAGGTGATTATACACTAATGAATGAAGAACTATGAATATTTTATGGCATTTCTGTCACTAAATCCTACAGCCAACCTTTAATTGATGTATCAAAACACTGATTTTCCATGTGACTCTTGTGAACTGCATTCAGTGCCCGGACTTTCTTTTCATCTGGACGATGCTGTTGAATGCGTTTCAGTGGAACGGCGTACAGCTAAAAGTGTCCAGACAGACCTTGACAAAATGTGGACACAATTAAACAACCAAGGTTTTGCCTACGTTAGGGCATTTTTTCACAGTTCCTAGGCAGAATGAAGGAAGGAAAAAAATATGCTGCTATGTTTTTGGTGTCACACAAGCCTGCACAGACACACACAGAGTCATGTGGAAGAGGTCCTCAGAGAGAGAGAGAGAGAGAGAGAGAGAGAGAGAGAGAGAGAGAACCACATCAGCAGATAGAAGTTCACTGAAGACTTTGGCTGCATGACTCTGCAGTCAGATGTTCTGTTGGAAATGAAAAAGTTCTGTCTGCTCCTGGTGATTGTAAGCAAAGAGGAGCCTGGTCGTGAGAGTAGCCTCCGTCCGACCTATCCGGTGTGTGTGAGCTGCAAGTGGAGGCTGTCCTGTAGATGATCCATTTGATAAGGAAAAAAAAAAAAAAAAGAATTCAGTGTTTGGTGAATTCATTGATATTATTACATTTTGAATATTTTTTTGACTTGTTGAAATTTGATTTATCCACCTCATGATGAGACAAAATGTGCTTAAATCGTAAAACACAAAATTCAGGAAAGTTGAAATGGAAAACAGGGAATTTGAGAAAAAATAGAACTGAATCTAAAAGAAATATAACAGATTTCATCAGGTCCTACACACATTAATCTACATACTGTGTAGTCTGCGTACAGGTGCCTGCATAGGACTGTAACCACTATAAAACATGAACCATCACAGCCGCAGTGCCACCAGCTCTGTGACCAGAGCATGTCCCCTCCAGCTCTGCTATCTTTACCTGCCATTTCTGTTAGAGCAGGCCAATCCCGATACAGGCTTTCACTTCAGAAACAAACTTATCGGTACCAATAAGAAGACCCTCAGTTTTGTCTGAAATCAGCTGAAGGAAATTGACATCCATTCCTTAATAGCTGTCAGGCAGTCAAGGAGGGCCCCATTATCACCCATGTCAATTGGCTTAACTGAAAAATACATCTGCATGTCATCGGCGTAGCAGTGGTGAGAGATACAATTAAACTGGTTAACCAGGGCGCTTAGAGGTAACATGTACAGTGAGAAAAGGATGCCGCTCACCCTATGTGACCTCAGCACAAAGTCCGACCATACACACAGCCCAGAGCTCAACACTGCTGCAATTAACATGACCTACATGCCGGCAGTAAGAACTGCTGATGGCTGCCTTCGTGCACTTCTGTATGATACTGACCAATGTGGACTACAGGCACCACGCATTTTGGTCTTGATCTTGCAGAGATTGTCCTTAGCAGCCATTTTGCTCCCATCTTACATTAAACTTTACAGTAAATCGCACTGATAGTACCAGTGAAACAGACCTGAGGTGAGGCAGAGCAGGATAAAAGTAGAGCCTCCTAATAATTTTGCAATGATGCTGCTGGCTGAAAATCAACAAAGTTTCCCTTTAATTGCCGAAAACAACATTTTTATATGTGTGTGTGTGTGTGTGTGTGTGTGTGTGTGTGTGTGTTTGTGTGTGTTTATATTTTCATCCTTTTCCTGTTGATGGGCAAACATAGGCAACCCTGGTATATATGGCCTGTTAGGCTACGTCCATACTAATTTGGGCCCTGCATGCAGGGCGAGGATGGCAATGCAGGGTAGTCCAGTAAAAACCACCAGGTCGTCCGGCAAAAAGGTTGAACCAAGTTCTGTTTTTGCTGCAACATTTGTTGCCAATGTCTGGAAAGGTTTTTGCATTGCCTAGTACACATTCCTGGTGGGTTATTCTCTAACTCAAATGCTGTATTCCTGCTGCTTACCTCACAGTCGTTGTCCCCACACATGTAATAGTTACTGCCATGACAGTTCCAGAGTTGTAAAATCCTGTCACCTTAAACATCTCAACCACATCAGTGCAACCCCTGATGTCTTCACGCAGGGCTCGGTAGTAAGTAAATCCCAGAGACCTAAAGCCATTTTCTCAGTAGCTGTACCCTAACAACAGTAACATGGTTACAAAGTGTCTTCCAAGTCAATGAAGAATATAGTGTTAAGTCAGAAAAATATTATTTGAATCAGAGAATAAGTGAAGAGGTAGACTTAAATGATACTGATTTGGGTTTCAGGGTCCTGCCAGTTTGTGCCATGGCCGCCATTTTGCACCAATCACCACCATTTTGATGGTAGGATTAATGGCGCAAATGGAGGCGGTTTGTGATTCGCAGCACCGGATGAGTAGTTGCACAATTTTTCCCCTTTTTTCTTTTTTTTCTTTTTTTTTGTCTTTAGGTAGAGATGGGAAGTCAGGGCTGACACATCTGGCTCCTGCAGCTCAGTGATAAGCCTGACATCCACCAATGAATCAAACTGTTGAAAAATGAAACGGAACGCTTCCCCAGTCGTGTGTAGAAAGCAGAGTCCACGAAAAGGAGAAGGTGGAGGTGGTGGAGAGACAGAAGGTAGACTGGGAGGAGAGGAGTTGCATCAGCCAAATGAATTGTCATGATGCAGATCATGCGTGAAATGAGCAGCAGATTCCTCAGTGCAGTTGCAAATGGCCTTATTACCATTACACTCAGTCAGCTGACAATGGGCCGTTTGACAAACAGTGTTAACCTGGTGTTGAGCCACACAGGACAGACCAGGACAGACCAGGACAGGACAGGACAGGACAGGACAGGAGGGAGCTCGCTGTTGTGGACTTACAAGAGGAGTGTGACTGTGATAAAAGGCCGCTGCTTTAATTCTATAAGGACGACATTTTAGCAGCAGCCATCTGATCGACAGCTCCGTGCATAAAGAACATGGTGTGTGTGTGTAGGCTGTGTGTGTTGGGGGATGGGAGGAGGGAATTAAGAGTTGGCATTATGTCAGGAGAGAGCTGCCATCTCTGCCTCCTTTCTAGCCCTACACACACACACACACACACACACACACACACACACACACACACACACACCCAGCCTACACACAAAGAGCGAGGATAGCGCAAGATGAAGAATAAAATCCCTCTGCTCTCAGTGTATCTTGGCTGTGTCACTCCTTTATTACCCCCCATACACACACACACGCCCGTGCACACATGCCTACAGACTCCATATCCACTTCTGATTGGCTCGTGTAATATGAACAAATGAAGCCCTCAGCTCTGGCTACATTTAAGGGGCCCCTGAAAGTAAGCATGTGTTTATTTTTACAGTGAAAGAGGGGGGAGGAAAAGACGGCGGGTTTGAGGAATTGGGGGAGGGTAGAGGATCAGGGAGGGGTTTCTTTGTGGTACTGTACAGCTGGAGCAGGAGAAGGGGTTACAAAATCCTGCCTTCTGTTGGAATGCTGTGTTGTACATGGATGTCTGGACACCGTCTATCGGCTGTTTCATGACAGAGGACTTCTTCGGCACTGCACACTGTGGAAGCATTGTGTTAATAGCGTGACGAGTCTTTGTCAGATTTTTGATAAAGATGTCTACCTGTCCAACTTTGTCTTGGTGTTGTCTTTAAGGTAACTGTGGGTTTGGCTCTAGGTGGAGCTACATTCGCTCTCTATCAACCTCCACCCTGTCTCTTTCTACCTCTCCGACCATGTCTCTTTTTCTTTTCTTTTTCCTTTATTACATTGGCCTGGCAGAGTGCCCAAAGCAAGAGGGTGGGGTGGATGGGAGGTGGTGGGAGGGATTATGGGAGGGGGGGTTGAGGAGAAAGAGGGAGGGAGAAAGAGTGTGTGGCTTGTGTAGCAGCTGACCGAAACAGTCATTATATTATGTAAAGGCAGTTGGCGGCGGCAGTGGCCGGGGGGAGGGGGAGAGGGAGGGGAAGGGTGTGGGGTGCCAGTTACTGACGCGCAGCGCAAGGCCGACCCTGATTGGCTCATCAGCGCCATTCTCAGTGGTGCTCTCTGGCTCATTAAAGGTGGATGTTCGGCCGAGAGGTTGCAGGAGCTGCTTATGTTTTCCTCTCAGCAAATGGAGGCGATGACTGGGCTCTGCAGCTGCGTCACAAATTAATTAGACAAGAAGAAGTAGTGACGGGGAGGGCCATATTGTGCGATCATTAAGACTCCTCCCTGTATTAAAGAGGCTGCTGTCGATGTGAGGAGGATAACAGAGACGTTACAGGAGGACAGAATGAACAGATTAGAGCAGTGGCAGCCACAGCACCGTGATACAATAGATGAGGGGAAACGATAGAACGACACCAGCAGGAATAATCTGCTAATAGGAAGCTGATTAAGTGATAACGAGGCCAATTAAATCTCTGTCTGAATTACAGTCACTGACACTCTGGCGCGCACGACTTTTTTTTGCCAAATTCAGTGTCAGTCCAGGTGCTGTTAATGCCGTGGTGCAGTGCTGCAAATGAAAGCATCCATTTGCATGTTTGGCCACACACATGATGCGCCGTCTGTCATGACGGAGCAGAAGCCTGCAGATTGAGTTGTTCACATCGAGAAAAACCACTCGCGGGTTCCAGTCGCTCAGCAGCTGACAGTGAAACACGTAGGATAGAATACACAAATGTGTTTTAACTCTGCTACAAATCATGAAAAGTCTACCAATAATGTTGATTTCGTGAAGTGTGGAAGTAAATGGAATGGCTGTGCCCAATAGTTGGAAGCGTCAAAGCTTTATTCATAACGCTGACGCTCGAATTCTCCATAAATATTCAATAGATGTTTATTGTGATGTTTATTCCACCTTTAGCTCATATCTGCTGCCTTACCGTCCAAACACAGCTCCACACGCTCACCAGAGCAGCTCCAGTCTGCAAACGCGGTCCCTCCGCCTGTCTGTGCAGAGTAGCCTTCAGTGGTGATAGGCTATTACTTGTGACATGTAACCAATCAGATGCTGCAGGCGGGACATTGAGTGAGACGACAGAGTGTGACTATAGACCGGGAGAGGCAGCTGTATGAGAGCTATATTTGTATGGGTTCATGTTGATGAAACCGATGAGTTATATTGATAAGTGAAGTTGATTTCATAAGAAACGATGAACTCTTTAATCGGATCAATCACATGATTCAAATTGACCCTTTTTTTTTAGCAGGGTTTTTTCCCTTTTTTGGAGGGGGGCTGGGTGATGATGAAAATATGATGACAGACATTCAAAGATTCATTGAAAAACTTCAGTAGAACCTTTGAGTGTAAAGAGAATCATATTCAGTGAAGTCCTAATAAATGGAAGCCTGTGATTTGCTCAGCAGTCAGCAGTAATATTGTTTATGATTTGTAGAAAATGGACTAAAACACGCCAAATCACTGGCACACAATTGTTGTATTTTGCCGTCAAAACCAGTCTTTGAAAACATATTTGTTTCTATCCTGTAGGCTGAGTGTTTTCACTATTGAAATTGTACAGGTGCTCAGAAAATGAGTGCCAAGGTGTCGCTGTGGCCTTGATGTGAAAACTGCTTTTTAGTACTCTTCCTGGGTTCAAACTTTGGACCCAGTTGGGGTGACGGTACTCACCACTGATACAATGCCTGCCCTTCTTTGCAGCTTTAGTCATTGTTTTGTGAGTCGTGCTCAATCCAGCCACCAGCTATTATAGTAAGTACAGCTTCCATCATGCGTGAACTGTTACATAAACTTTGAACTCTGAAAATAGGATTTCAGCTGGCTGATTTATTGAGATGGGTTTCTTTGCTTGCCATAGAAAAAGTGAAGCAGTGAGCTCTTCCAGTGAAACATGCTGTGGATTAGTGGACCTTTTCAGGTGTTTGCCACAGGTAGAGCTCACTGAGGTCATAGCCCTGACGGCTTCTCAGCAGTGCTTCACCTGGTGGTTGTGCATCCAGTAGCATGTCATGGTAATGTCTAGCATTGTTAGATTTACTGTTAGCTGCCTGAGCAGGTGTCATGTCTGACACCTTGGTGATAAGTCTGTGTTAAATGCTTGTGTAATTCTAGATTCTTTTTTTTTTTTTCATATTGTCACTTGTTGAGGTTGATATATTGGGGGCACTTCCTAAACTTGTGGCTTTAAGTGACTAATGCAGTCTAACTCTTACCATGAGTTTCTTACTCATGCTGCTTTTACACACTAACAATGTGAAAGATTCCTGTGGTCACAACTCTTTCAGTAATTACTTAAAATTTGTATAAATATGGAGTATTTATAAGGTAAGGTGTTATGTGTTGCAGAGGTGTTCTGGTGGATTGCAATTTCTGATACAGAGTTTCCTGTGATTTTGTCCACATAGATCAATTTTAGAAAACTTGGTAAGATTTAAAAACAGTGCTGCAAGCTGAACAATAACCATAAAGCTGTCACTGCAGAACCCAACCATCAGGAGTAATGAAAGACTGTGGGTCCGGATGGGACCCCGTTTCAGTCACCTACTCTACACTATAGCCCTCCTTTAGTGGTCTGCAACATCTGGATTTGAAACGGGGCCTGCAGGAAGTCTATAGTGACTCTTTCTGCTTTGTCATTTCCTCGTGCAGCTTGCGCTGTGCTACAGCTTCTTGATTGGTTCACTGCTCTGTCAGCCTCCATGCTGAAGCCAGTCACATGACTAAGCTAATGTGCTCATAAGACTTGGATTGTTGTTGTCCTTACAAAAGTCTTCCTTACTGGTATGAATCACATGGTAACACACACACACACACACACACACACACACACACACACACACACACATCAAACATTTCTCAAATGTATTTGTCACCGTCAAGTACAGAGATCCAGGCTATTCTTAGCCTGCTGTGGTTTAACCCACTTCCATCTGAATGAGCTTACCATCAGCTGCTCATATTGTCTGATTATTTATTTATCCCTGTTGCATCCTGGCATTCACTGCACTGATTCGCATGTCACTGGGGTTATTATGGTTAGTTAAAAATCTTAATTGGACTCAGGTGGTGTTGGAAAGGGAACGCTCCCTGCTCTGCCTCATCGCACAGTGTTGGGTTTGTTTTACCGTGCTACCAGAGGGACTTCACACTGGCAGTGTTGGTCAAGAATCGATTTCATGGTCTGTAGTGGATGAGTTTTAAGGATTTTGGTGGACCCCTGACAATCTAGCACCACCTCAGGTAGGACTGTACCGGAATCAGGATATCCAGGGTCGACTCAGGCTAGGCTTCTGCTCGACACCGTGTCCTCAGCACAAGGGTACATGCATCTAAAATGATGTCATCACATCTGTTGCGTCTAGCGCAAAGGCTCCGCAGGTCTTGCAGGCACTCGGTCGTGCACCTCCCAATTTGTGCAGCTAGGTGTGCACTGCAGTGCACTGGCCGATGAGGTTCACCTCTGCAGACATTTTTATGACCCTTCATTGAGACATGGGGCAACTGCTCATTTGTATATAGTTTGGGTTTTTTCTTTTAGATTCGCAACGTGTGTGTCAGCAATATTACGTTTTTGTATTCTCGATGTTTCTGTCTGTGGCATGTCTATTCTTTATACTGAGAACATTAGCACACTTTTTTTTACACTTTACGGTTCAATAAATAGATTCCAAGTAATAATATTAAAATAAACAGATTTTTCCTTTTAATAGCCACAAACAGGTGAATGTACGCTCAGTACAGAGGAGCTGTAGGGCAGCACACGTCCTGTAGATATGTTCAATTTATGATGATCTTCTGGTAAACACTCATTGAATTCTTGCCTCCTCACAGAATGCTGTGTTTGTTCACTTCCTGCTGTTGGAGAATTACTGCAGTGAACAACGCATTGAGCATTAAGGCCACTATGTGGGCTTGTAAATCACACACAATCAATGGAGGCCTGTGCTTCAGTGCTCGTGCGAGTAGAAACAAAACTTCAGTCGGCACTAGAAGCTCATGCGTTAGCTCAGTATTTAATTTGTCTTGTGCTTGTGGTTCCTACTTTTTCTGATCAGTAGATACCTTTATGCCTCGCTGACAGCGACCATTATGTTTTCAGGTTGGCCGTATGCCCCATTGTCAGAAACGCAGAAAATTTCCTCAAATTTGCCACAAATGTCCACTTGATCTCATGGATGAGTCAATCAGATTTCGGTGGTCAAAGGTCACTCCATTTTGCCATATTGAATACATTTAATGCATTTTATTCAATTCCTTCAAAGTCTTCACTACATACATCATATGACTTTTGGCAGATGTGGATGTAAAGTACAACTTGACTGGTTAGTGGAGTAATTCTAGTCTGTTTCTATAAATATGGTGTGTTTGCTCCTTCATATACAGCACCTTACCTGTGATTACGAGAACTGTTACAGGCCAGCTCAGCTCCCATGCAGAGCTTTCCACATAGTCAGAAAAATAAAAAGTGTGTGTCCTGTGCATAGTTTAGTCTCTCCTTATTGGCTGCTGACAGCTCTCTGTCAGCCAAAGAGCCAATCACAGTATAGGTGGTTGTTTTATGTATATCATTACACCTGGCTGCAAACTCCAGGTGTGGTGCTGTCACTGATCCATTGTGATCTCAGTGTGTTCTGCATTACATCGTGCTTCTCCTGAGCTCAATAAGAATATCCAAAAACCAAACACATGTTCATATCAGGTGGAAATGGAGACAGACAGTTTTAATCCAGGTTTAAATGTAAAATGGCAACCACGTTACAACATTATATAGTGTGTGTGTGTGTGTGTGTGTGTGTGTGTGTGTGTGTGTGTGTGTGTGTGTATGTGTATAAAGGCACAATTTGTGCTTCTGATTAAGTGTATCTTTGCATTAAGCCACATGGAAAAGTGTATTTGGGTGTTTGACTTCAGTCTAGTTAGGGGTTTGAGATCCTGATCATTGATGTCTGATGTGGCTCTGCTGTCCTTTCTGTCCACTCTTGCAGGATGGAGCGGATGTCTGAGGAGGCGCTGAGGCTCAACCTGTTGAAGCGAGGCCTGGAGTCACCCAGCGAGCGAGAGGAGGCACTAGCCAAGCGCCTCAAAATGGAGGGCCACGAGGCCATGGAGCGCCTCAAGATGCTGGCGCTACTTAAACGCAAAGACCTAGCTGACTTAGCAGCCCTGGAGGTAGCAGGGCCCCTGGGAGATGGGAAGGGCCCCGGGGCCAGCAACCTCCACCACCAGAGCCTGATGGGTGCTGCTTATGAGGAGAAGCTGAATGGGAGTCTGAGGCTGGGAGGCCACGGCGGCCATCTTGGACCCAGTAAGAATGGAAAGGAGAACATCCTGGATGAGCCAGTGGATATGAGCGCAGGGAGAAGATGGTGAGAATAAAGTGTTTACACAGAAGTGCCACAGTGGACTAGGGGCTGTAAGAGAAGGCAAAGGAATGGATAACTGTCTCCCTCTGAAACTCTAGTCTGTACAGAGAGGAAAGAACTTCTCTGCTTGTTAATCCATTCATTATAGCTGGGATGAGAGTTAATGGGGGTTACAATTCATCGTTGGTGCTAGTTAAAATTCTAATTATTATTGACTAATAAGTCAATGGACAGATGATAAAATGTACAGATGTGTCTCACAAAAAGTTTTGTGTCTGTGGCCAAAAGTTTCAAAGACACGACTGGGAGGTTGTTGTTAGTAATGTTTCCAAAAGATACACCAAACCATTTCATTGTCACAGTAGAATAAAACACACAACTGTTACATCAGTAATGCAGAAAAAGTTTTATATTTTCCATGTGCCACAGAGCACCGACAGTATGCAGGTTTTCATGCCAGTAGATCCTTTTCCCAGCAGACATTTGGACTTGCCATAGTAGGAAAAGCGCCGATGTTGCAATGATATTAACAGTGACCCTTTAGTGACTTTTGTATTCAAGTGTCGCAGCAAGCCATGACAGTATGACAGTGAGCCCGCATGAACAATACCAGGACCCTGAAAGTGAAGTCAACCGTCGTCCATTTGATTTTTTTTCCACCTGTGCTTTTCCTACTTTCACATGTCAGCATGTATTCTATAATAAAAAGAGCCTATTGATCCCCTCAGCAGCTCATTAACAGGGTCCCCCTCTACCTGAAAGAGTGCTAACCAGAGGGTGGAGCCTTTGGTCAGAACAAAGACCTGCAGACTGCTCATCTCAGCAGCACATGGTTGTCATATCCTAACCCAAGCATACAGTATCAGCTGGCATTATGTGTTCCAAACCACATACAGGTGAACATTAAATATTGTAAACGTGACTCCAGGCTGGGACTGGTGTTTTACACGGTACCAAACACCTACCACATATAGTTACGATTATAATCTTGCTTCTAAATGAAAAGAATCTTGCTCTTTTTAAACCAGACAGCAGAGGACTTCAAAGTAAACTCAACATTAGCAAAAAATTACCTTCAATAATGACAAAATGCTATCAAGTTAAATATGTAACTGAGGACTCTGCTTACAGCTCTGCACTGAAGTTGTTTGAGCTAACATTAGCTTCAAAGACAGAAGGAGTTGCTCACCATGCTTTTGGTCTTTTGAACAGTTTATACCATAATGATAGAGAGTGGTCCTTTTTTCTTGACAAAACCATCTTTGGCTAGGTGTAAACAGGACCAACACAGATATACACAGAGCTTATTAACCAGAAAACAGCACAGAGTTTCATTTTGTAGGTTGCCCAATGTTAATTAATTTGCTTCAATATATATATACACACACACACACACACACACACACACACACAGTGAGGACTGTGGGCTAAACCTTGCACCTCTCACAACTTGGTCAGACCACAGGCTATAATCAATGTCATAACTTGTTACTGTTACTTTGAAAACCTGATGAAAATTTTAAATTTTTGTTATCAAAAAACTAGAATGATATTATTTGGGCAGAGTTGTGGTGCAGCAGAGAGGATTTGAGGCTGTGTCTTACAATAACTCTATTCACAACTCAAATAAATACAATGAAAAATCTATTTAAAAAACAAGTCTGGAACCATCTTCCTATAGATGGATTTACCCACAAACTCGGCAACCTGGCGAGAAGGCTTCAGTCATGGAGCTGACCAAGAACCTAATGGTCACTGCAACAGGGCCTCACAACTAGTGATGCACCGATCCCACGTTTGTCAGACCAAGTTCATTACGTTTGGGTACTTGAAAATGCAGAGTAGTGAAAGGAGTTCTTAATAGTACCACGATAGTTCTAACATGCTCTGTGCATACTCACAGACTGACAGACAGAGTTTGGATCAGGTACAGTTGTAATGCAGTAGAGTGTTTTTTCCTGTGTCAATGAAGTGTCGCTTGATGGCTTGGTCTGTTTCCTTGGTGAAAAGCCTCTGAAGGACAGTCACAGCAAGAGTCACATCTGATGCCAAAGCATCAGAGGAGCTCACTTTTTCAGTTAACGCCTCAAATGGAGCCACAGCAGATAGAATTTTTTCCAGAAGTGTCCACTGGTGAGCAGTGAGATTTTCTGGGAGGGAGTTCATATTTGGACACAAATATTCCCAGTGCCTGCTTCTGCCCAATGACAGAATGTTTGGTAATAGTCTGTCTGTGATGTGGTGATGGCTTGGACATTCATACCTCAGTAAAGTGGCGTTGGGTGCCATACTATCAGAGTAGTTTAACGAGTACATGTACATGCGCACAGTATCGAACCTAGTGCCTAATACTGGTTTCGGTATGGGGACATCACTTCTCACAAATCCTCCAGAAATGGTAGAACTTGGAAGAAGGGCAGTCAATAAGGTCTCTGAAGCAGAGAGGCAAAACAAGCCATTCCTGAGTAAAGGACAACTGTCAGAAAACATCCGTGCAGAGTCAGCTTGGCAGAACCTGAGAGGGTGGGCTGGGGAGAACAGGAGTAACTGCCCACAGCCTGTGGAGACCTACCTTAAGACCTCAAGGGGTCTGAAAACTTTGAGCTTGAATGAAGCTATATAATGTTTCCATTGAGAATCCAAACAAACTCTACATTATAATTTCACACAATATTATGTCCTGACAGACATGAAACTTGACATAAACATTAAATATTTTTGTAATAACACTAATACAATAGGATTCAATACCATAGATAAGCAAATATACATAGTATGATGATCGCCACTTTTCAAACAATAGTATACTGTGAAACCGGTACACTGCTGCAACCCTACTGAGACATCATTTCACACGTTTCCCTGAAATTCACTCTGATAGATCTGAGGCCACATGGATAAAGCTGCATAGGACCCAAACCAAAAGTTTCCATACATACAAAAGACAATTGTTCTCAGGGTATGCACTGAAATGGCCCTTTATAAATCACAACCAACTGGTGGACTCATGGACACATCCCACCAATAAACATGTATTGTCAATGCAAAAGCCCTCATGAATATTGATATTCATACAGTATTGTTCCCGTGGAGAACAGCAGTGGTGTTACAAAGACTGAGAGGCTGATGGCTGCAGCAGCTGTTAATGCAGTCAGTTCACCATACAGGACAATTCCTGAAATCAAACAAAATTGTCAGACATGAAGGTGGATGCGTTAAACCCTTTGCTGCATGCTGTCAGAATGTGGACCGGTGGTATTTGTTATGTATGTGTATAGATACATGGACTACATAGCTAATGAAAGCAAAAAAGAAACCGCAACATGTTTTTCTCAATTTTTTATAGTGGATATATGCATGCAGGTGGCGAAGAGATGTCGGGTGAGGTGGCTGGAGAAGACAGAGTGTGGCAGCTGCAGCAGCATCTCCAGTGTGCTCTGTGTAGCAGAGTCATGTGTTCACTGAAGCCATTTTGCAAACGATTAGAAAACTAAAAAATGAAATATGCACAGTGTTAGATTTTGTTTAGATTCTACCTACAGAATCTACTCTGTTTTCTAATTCTGTAACTGATCAGGATAATTCCATCATTTAGGTAATGTGGTTGGAGGTGAGATTAAACCCGGATGTTCAGTGCGTTAGCATTTCAGTGCGACATTATAAGTTTTTCTAAATCCCAGCTGATCTGTGGTAAGTGGCATACGCATCTTTCCAGCCCTGTTTGTGTGTATGAAATTTAACTATGGTCCCTAGTATCTTAAGACACTTTGGGATATCGGCTAGAATTTTAAATAAAGTTCTGTTTGGGTTATTTAACTGAAATATAAAGACATGTTTAAAGGAAAATTTGGAAATCACCCAGACAACCTTGCCAGCAGTCCTCACATCCAGCTTCACCAAAGTGGGTTGAACTACCTGATAAACTGAGCAAACAACTGGATAACTCCAGATCACGTTTTGAGAAACTGGCAGATATCGTGAAGAACATGCACTATAGAGGTTCAAGTCAGTGACGGGACATTTTTTCTTCTTGTTTCCCCATGAAGTGAGGCAGACCATGACAGACGAACTCCGTCTCCAGACGTCATCATCCTGTCAGACAACGAGGCGTCCAGTCCCAGAACAACTCCTCGTCCTGATGAGCGCCTGCACCAGGCCAACTTGGATATGTTCAAGGTAAAACCATCAACAACAGTCACTTCACCTCTGCACAGCTTAAACCTCAATAAAATGTCAGTCAGGGCTGTCAAACTTAATGTCTCTATAGTCCTGGATTAATCAACATGATTAATGCACCAGTGAGATATTAAAGCTATAGAGCATGCATGACAACAGGACTTCCCTTCCTAAGGCTTTCTGTCATCACGTGGAAGAATCATCATGATGATAAAAATCATTTAGAAAATACAGTAGAAATTAAAATTACTAGGAAATCCCTATCAGAAGTACAAATACAGTCCATCAGGTTTATTAAAAGAAATAAAAAAAACCCTTATCACAAATAACTCAGCATCAACATTAGCGTGTAATCCAGTCTGTACATCTAAACACTACACACAGGTCAGATTTTTGCTTTTAACTTCTTTAACTGCTTTTATTTAAATGTGTATTTAAATAGGCTATTACCTCAGAGGTGTGTGATAAGTTGCCTTAAATTTGCCATCTGGATACCATGTGTCACTAATTGTGCATGTGTGCATGTATGTGTGTGTGTGTGTTCCAGGGGAAGACAGGAGAGGAGAGGCAGCAGATGATCAAAGCTCTGAGAGAGGAGCTGCGTCTGGAGGAGGCTCGCCTGGTGCTGCTCAAGAAGCTCAGACAGAGTCAGATGCAGAAGGAGAACGTGGTGCAGAAGGTCAGTGCTGCTGCTGCACTTCATTCACTGATTACACCGCTGGTCATCCAGTCATCTGTGCCTTGACTTTACTTCAGTGTTTCTATTTTATGTTGCTTAAAACTGTACTTCTACAGTACATGTCAGAGGACAATATTGTTCTTTTTGCTCCACTGTGTTGGTCTGACAGCTGCAGTTACAGATTACTTCACACATTCAGATTTTAGTACAAAATGGAGTCAGATAATAACTTCTGATATATTATTATTATAGATTAAAACACCAGCAGCAGTGATGAGCTAGCTCAAAGTTCAGTTCACACAGATTGATACTGTATGAACCAGTTCACTTTTATTTGAGCTGCAGTGCACATATTCATGAGCTGCAAAGGCTGCAGACCTCCTATAACGTAGTCTAGTTAGTTGGAAATCTGTCTGCTTGTTTGGAAACAAAGGTAACTGATCCGGAATTTGCAAAATTTCTGGGAATCATCCTTCACTCGTACACATTTGCAAAGACTGGTCAGTTGCTTCACGTTGATGTATCATTTCAAATTCTTTTCCTATAGTTTGTTGAAAGTTGTGAGCGTAGTTCTGTAAGTGTTGTATGGTGATTTAGTTTGATTTGAAAAGTTTAGACTGTAACTTGAACAGTAACTGAAGCAGACAGAATGTTCACTATGAAGGATTAATATCAGACCAGTAATGTCACGACCCAGCAGACATGTGGTATCAGGAAGCTGCTTTTATGCTCTGAAGTCTGTCATCGACCAGTAGTCGATAGTTCAAGCCATTAGGCAACTATTAAGGGGCAGCCCTAGCAATGTGCCATAGCAGAAAACAACCATGGCCAGAATTTCGAACTCTGACTACCTGCTCTTGAGACAATGACCATTTCCATTGTCAAAAATATTATGTAGACTGATCCTAGCATTACTCAATCAGGGGTCAAGTGTCTGCACATTAGAACACTGGTGTGCTTTAAACATTGTTAACAGTATTTGATACAAATACGTGATCAGTATTAAATGTGCTAAACTTGTAAAGTCATTGGTAAGCTTTTTCAAGTTGGCTGTTATTATGGTCAAGCTGTAAGTGCACTACTGTAATATGATCTAAAATATGATCTGGAGTGTGAAGTAAAGCCTCTTCTGTCCAACAGCAAGGGTTACATATACATGTTAGTGTCAGAGAAATCTCAGCTGTTAGTTTTATTGCACTGTTAATGCCATGTTGTTTTTTGCATGCAGGTTCCGGTGGTCCAGAATGCTGCATCCTCTGTGCAGCCTCCGCCCATCCACAGCTCTCCTGGCCTGGGGAAGCTGCCTGTGAGGCCAGGCCTGCACAACCCTGAGCCCCAGAACCTCCGCACTGCACAGGTAACCACTTCACCTCTGCACCTCCAGAGTTTAAGGAGAGGGTAAACCGTGGTTTGAAATCAGCAGAAACACAGTGAGCAGTTCCACTACAATAAAATGACTCAGAGCTGAAGTGCCGAACTTCAGGTTATTTTATTAGTTCTACTTAATTTTGGTCTTTGGGGGGTTTTTTTTATTTTTGGGAGGGGGTTTCACTTGACTTGGTCTTGAATCCAAACTAGTTATTTGTAACACCAGAATATGTCTTCAAGTAGAGCTACCTTACTTAAGCAGTTTTCATTTTAAAGTCTACCTACAACTTCAATATTATTATTAGTCCTGAGTATGTCTACTGGTCATGGTTAGTACTACTCAAACAAACAGTTGTGTGATATAATGTCTAATAATAAATCTAAATAATTACAAATTTATAACACAAAAGCACTGAGGTGTGGAGTTTGAAGGACAGGGGCCATTTACCAGGCAGAGAGGATTGAAGGAAAATGCTACTGGACTGTGGGAAATGTAGGATGCAGTGTTTTGGAGATTGACCCTTACTAGGGACTAAAACATAGGATGCGTCGGCCTCTGCTGCACACATTTTGACCATTCTTTTTTGTTTTGTTTTGAATCTGTCTCTTGTGAGTCCCCTAACTTCACTGAAATGCAACTCTAAATCACTGGAGGACTTCTCTAATGGGACCAAAGGACCTTGTTGTTTTGGGGGCGAACCCTAATTTTGTCAGTCTATTGACTGACAAAATCTATGTAATTTGACTTTGTTTAGTCTTGTCTTGGCTTTGACTTAAGTGGTCTCGATTACAACCCTGAAATTCCATTTGGAGGAATCAAAAGCAAAGCACAGATGCCTTTTCCAGAGGTGAATATTATCAGTCTCTGCCCTCAAAGGTCTTATCATTCCAGTTCACGTAAAGAGTGTAAAGTGTGGAGAGACAGAAGTCTGCTTGATCAGAGTAAAGGTTCAGGTGAAATTAGCTTTAAGACACTGCTGTAGATTGACATTAATACTGGGTTTAGTTCAGAGAATGAATGGGTCCGGAGAAGGTCCCGCTCTGATTATGAGACAGCTTCTCGCTGGAAGCCTTTGTTCTTGCATGACGTAGCCCTGCTCCTCCATTACATGTTGAGATGGTATTAATATTCAGCAGAACTGTGTGAACGTGCTTGCATGCGTGAGTACATGCGTGAGGACGTGCGTGCGTCAGTGAGTGTGTGTGCTGGATTGCCATTTCGGCTTGTTTTGTATGCATGGTGATGTTCTGCCTCGTTTGTTGTCAGTTTACTCAACAAGCAGCTGCTGCCCTCTGCTGCCCACACTGTGAGTAACATGTGTCTAAACACTACACACTGGGTCTGTGTACTGCGTATGAAGGGGAAACCTGTGAACATGGATGCCAACTAAACCTTGCAGGCTAATGCAACAACCCTGCATTAAATCCACCCTTCATGGAGGTTATTATAAACTGCATTTCTGTATTACTAAAATGTGGCTAACTTGCGTACCTTATGTTGAATTGTGTTGTCATACTGACAGGTGCATCTGATAATTTGTCCACTGAATTTATATCAGTGATTTTAGACCTGATATGAGAAATTGTCTGTCTGCAGATGATAAACTGGGCACTGAGTGTATGTATGTGCACTGTAAATATAAAAAAAATGACAGCAAGCTGTTGATAGGGTTGAGGTTCAATAGCATTCAATCAGATCTGTTTGTTGAGTCGAAATTCTTTCAAATCCCTTATTGAATTTATTAACCTTTAAAGATTTGAGAAGTAACTGAAGTTAAGAAAATTCAAATTAATCTCAAAGACCAGACTTCTGTTGGCTGTGAAGACAGATATACAGCAGGTGATGTTAGCCTTCTTAATGTTGCCAGTCTTTACTGTAGCTCCAACCTGAAAATGAGATAAGCAACAACAGATATGACATGGAAATTCAGTGTTTCAGACACAGAAACAAAAATAGGTAGCTGTAGACTGCTTACTTTAGTTGCTCACCAGCTACTTGATCCTAATACTGCAAGCCCTCCTTCAGAACTCTTTAAACTATTCAACTATTTAAGAGAGCAGGACAGAGTTTTTAGGGTGAATCTCCATTAATTTCCGATCTCCAACTAAACTTAGAAAGAAGGTTTATAAACCAAAGTATTTAAATTGGACCATCTACCAAACATACTTTACTGTAATCTAGTCATGTGATTAAATCTGTTTAATCATGTACGCGTCACTTATGGTCTAACAGCATTCACTCATAATAACTAATTGTGTATCAATAGTGGAAGTGTGATAATAGTGGAGGCCCTTATGGAGCTCAATGTAGAACAAAATAGCACTCACAACAATGCAGATACATGCATACTGTTATTGTCAAATAGTGGTTTTCTTTTCCTCAATGGCAGCAAGTGCCTTTACTTACTGACTTACTTATGTCAGAGATTGTAATGTTTGCTTGACATCCAACTGCGAGGACTACACGTGGAAATTCTGGAACAAAACACTCCTTCCAGTCTTTTCCTGCTAGCAGTCTGTAGTTTTAACCATGAAAACCAAGTTTTCTATCCCAGCCACTTTCATCAAAGATGTACCCTAGAAGGTGAATCTGCTGCTGGATCTCCTCTGTTTCTCCAGAAACTACGATGTCATCCATATAGACTTCTCTTCCTTCCAGCCCCTGTAATGTTTCTCCAACTGGAATCATCTAAAAAGCGTAATTGGTTGTATCTTAAAATCCAATACTCAAGTTTCTGGAAGGAGAAGAAAGAGGTCAATGCATTGCTAATTCACTCAAGGTCAGATGAGAGAAAATTGAAGGATATTCTGAAGGTAGAGCTGCAGAGTGTCAAGAATTTGTTACATGTTTCTCTCTCCATGGATGAGGAGCTAAGGGAAGCAGAGCAGGAAATAGTCAGATTTTGTCAAAGAAAAACATTCCCAGAGGAGTCTTTCAGCCTCCAAAAGGGACAGAATGTGAAACGGGCAAACCACATATATAAATTTAATCTGGTTCTTGAAGTTTTGAGTCAGTTGACGCCTTAGTATGGCAGCTTTGCCTGAAGAGTCAAAGCATCCAGTCATACTGGCAAAGGATCTGGATATCACTCTCTGTCACTGTCAACACACATTGTACATTTCATTGTATATATTGTTTATTGCATCACCATTCTCTGTATATATTGTTTATTTTTAAGTTTTGCACTATTTACCTTATTGTTCAGTCTTTTTCCCTATGCAAGTACATTGAGTGCAATGTTTAAAGTAGAGTCAAATTCCTTGTATGTACACACGTACTTGGCCAATTAAGGTGATTCTGATTCTAATATCTCCGACATCATCCTAAGACAAGTACATAAGGAAGTAGACTGCAGTGGTAGAGCCCACGTGATGGCATGGCTACACCAGAAGTATTGAATTACATTGGTGTGTCTATAAGAAAGGTCTTGGCAACATGTGTTGTATGTTGGTGGATATAATGAGCTTCAGCCAGCCAGCCAGTAAATGGCAATAGGATATCTCCAGATTTGTCCGGGACATTGAAATCCTCCAGGTTTAGGAGATGCAGTCTCAACAGTTAGTTAAGAAGTGGTGAAACAAGTAAAGATCAAGACCAGGACAAGCTGTTTGGACAGGCTTGTCATAAAGCTTTGTCTTTTTCTGGAAGCTGCTGAGTCATGATGGATATTTGTGTTTTCTTTGACATGACTGACTCTGAATGTGACTTCATTAGTGGTGGTTAAGATCACTCTCACCTGGCTATGTGCTGATAGCCTCTGGCCTAGAAAAGCTTGGAGACCTTGGAGGGATGGACATTGAAATTGAATCTTTGTATAATTCATCTGTTTGTCCTCCAAATTAATTATTCTGTAATTAATATTTAATAGTAATTATTATTTAATAATAATTAGGTACCAGAATGTAGGAGCAGGGGACATATTTGGGTTGCACACCTGTCAGTCAGTCACCAGTGATAGTTGCTGGTTGTGTGCATGTGCGCGCGCGCACACACACACACACACACACACACACACACACACAGGATCGTAGCAGTAGTAGTTAATATCGTCCGCACCAGCTGATCATCAGGTTTATTTGTAACAAAGAGAGTGAGATGGGTGCTGTTGTTTTCCATTGACTGCTATCCTCCAGTTTTGCTACAACATCTATGCAGAACATCTTGTAACATAAAAATATTTTCTGTGCATGTCTATAATAAACAACTAAAGTAGCTACAGATTCATGCTCTTGGATTGAAGAAAGCGTGTCAGACAGACCTCCCTACATTAGCCCTCTTTGCAGCTATATTATTATAGAAGAGGACCTCTGCAGTGTTTACAGTTTACAATTTACATTTTATTTGTTTGATGACATTAAGAAAACCAGAGTGTTGACCAGACTCCTGTTCAACAGAATGAAATGTCTTGAAAATCCTGGAGTTTTCCTTTCATAAAAGTCCTTTGTTTTTTCCTCTCTGAAGGGTCATACAGTCATCAGGTCAGCAGCCAATGCCAACCTGCCACCCATGCTGATGTCCCAGAGAGTGATAGCCCCCAACCCTGCCCAGCTGCAGGGCCAGAGGATGTCCTCCAAGCCTGGGATGTCTCGCTCCAGCTCTGGCATGGCCAATCCCGTCAGCTACCAACAGGTATGGATTTATACCAAGCCTGGCTAAATGCTCCAAGGTCTGCACTGCATTCACTGTCATACATGTCAAACATTTTGTTGACAGAGATGTAAAGTTTTCTTTCTGTAGTTGTGCCAGAGAAAAAGTTTGTTCAGAGATGATTGTTTCTTCTTGTGATTTTAATTTTAAAGTAGCAAAAAACAGTAACAGTTCAATGAGTGGGTAGTCATATCCAGTGAAGTCCAAGCAGCCAGACTGAAAAAGGTATCTTGTGCAGAGTATCCACAGCATGCTCTACTGAGAGAGGCTAATGAGAGCCTGTGTAAAACAAATAGAAGCGAATGTGATAATTAGCTTATCCTTTTTGACATATACCTCATCAACTTTGATGTAGCAACAATCGAATTTGATGTAGCAACATGTTTCAAAAAAGTCGGGTCAGGAGCAACTAAAGACTGGGAAAGATGTGGAATGCTCCAAAAACACCTGTCTGGAACATTCCACAGGTAAACAGGTTGATTGGTAACAGGCGATAGCACCATGATTGGGTATGAAAGGAGCATCCTGGAAAGGCTCAGTTGTTCACAAGCGAGGATGGAACGAGTTCACCACTTTGTAACTGGCACCATTAATGCTGAAAGGTGTGTACAGGTTCTGGAGAAACATGGTGCCATCCAGACAGTCTTTTTGAGGAACATCCCTGCTTATTTCAGTCAACAGACAACAACAGTGTGACTTAGTAGTAAAGTACAGGCACCAGACTGGCCTGCCTGCAGTCCAGACTTGTCTCCCATTGAAAATGTGTGGAGAGTTATGAAGTGCAAAATACAACAATGGAGGCCACGGACTGTTGAGCAACATCACATCGATTTTTGTAACAACATGAATTCGTAAAACTGCAGTCAACATATCCCTTCTCAACACTCATATGGTCACTCCATTTGTCTAGGCAGATGGTACAATTTTTAAAAACTTATTTTTGTTTTTTAAACAGCATGTAACAACACCATTCCCACAAAAGATTTTCAATTTGAGGTTCTTCAGGTGAGAGACACTTGATGGTGCCTGATGAAGACAGATCAAAATGTTCCTGGGAGCTGTCAAAACAGTGTGCTGATCTTTGTCTGACATCATATAATTAATTCTCATTAAGAGGAAGACTCAACCCAAAAGGGACCTGAGAACAGTCAGATTCTATATCCAGCTAGACCTGATTATACTGTAATAAGACCCGCTGCAAAATGCACTTCATTCAAACAGAGCAACAGAGAGATAGAACGCCAACACTGGCAACTGCTTGGATCTACTCCAATATTAGACATATTGACATGCAGAGATCCAAGTCCTGCAGCAATACAACAGGACCTCTGCCAGACGTGGTTCCCCGACCAGGTCTCAGTTACTAGGAACCAAATGGGCCTGTGAAAACTTCTATGCCACAACCCAGCACCATCTTGACATTCCCATCTCTACAGAGTGGACAGGAAGCTCTTAAAAATGAACTGTGACTAAAAACTGATGTATACATACAAACCCATACAGTAGCTCCAGACTTTGAAAGACAAATGGTCGCAAAATTTCTCATGACTTCACTTTGACGAGCCCAGGCACCAAATGTGTTCTTCATTCTGTGGCAGTTTGTGACAGCAGCATTCAAACCTTAAAAATGTGAATTGCTAAGCAATAGGGAATGTGTGTCTCCCTGCAGACTAGCCAGCAGGTGGCAGCTTCCCAGCGCTCAGGCTCCAGTGCCATGTACATGAACCTGGCCCACATGCAGGCAGCAGCAGCAGCAGGGGCTGGCGGAGTCGGGGGTGGCCTAGGCGGCGCTTCGGCCGTCAGCCCATCCACCATGTCTAGCTCAGCCAGCGGAGGGGTGAGCTCCATGGCCGACCAGGCCAGCAGCCAGGCAGCAGCCAAGCTGGCACTGAGGAAGCAGCTGGAGAAAACCCTACTGGAGATCCCTCCACCCAAACCTCCCGCCCCACTTCTCCACTTCCTGCCCTCTGCCGCCAACAGCGAGTTCATCTACATGGTGGGCCTGGAGGAGGTGGTGCAGAGTGTGCTCGACAGTCAGGGTAAGCAGCTGCACTACACTGCATCACTTCTCAGATCATTCTCAAATAGTCTGAACTTAAGATTTGTCAGATAAAACTGATGGATGAAGTAAGAACCCAAATTCGGATATAAAAAAAAGTTTTTGATAATGTACCAAAATGTAAAACTAAACCTCACTCATTATGCAAGCACAACCTGCAGGGTAGTTGCAGTGCTTCTACCTTTTCTATTTAGGAAGGTTGTGAAGAGATTTCTACATTCAGATGCCCATCTGCCATCTGCCCTTCACTTATAGATGCAAGTCTGTTAGAAAACCATCTCAATGAGGAACTGATCGTTGTACAATGACCCCAGCATGTCACTTGGGCGTCAGATTGTCACTGTTGCTGCCTGAAGTACTGTTGGCTGACGCAGAGTCTTCTCTGCAGGTAAACTCAGAGGGACACTGGCCCGCATGGAGCCTTTCTTCTGTGCCCAGTGCAGAACCGACTTCACTCCCCACTGGAAGCAAGAGAAGAGCGGGCGAATCCTCTGTGAGCAGTGCATGACGTCCAATCAGAAGAAGGCTCTGAAGGCGGAGCACACCAACAGGCTGAAGAACGCCTTTGTGAAGGCCCTGCAGCAGGAGCAGGTCAGTACAGCTGTCCCTCTGAACCATGTTTTCTTATTTGTAGTTTTTCAACTTAGAAGTTATGTTTCCTCTGAATTTCAGTTAAATATTTCTTATGTTCGTGTCAGCATAAAGTTTTGAATGTTACATATTATAGATTGTACCCATTGTAAAGTTACATTGCGCTTTACAGCCTCTAGTGTTTTCAGTGCGGCATGTGTTTCGCTGCTCAGCTAGTGGTTAAGTTGTTTGACAGAGGTTTCAGCACAACTGTTGCTTTCAAACCACCATTGGCTACATGGAGTACAAGGAGCCCAGCCCCAGAAGTCCAACATATAGATAAATATGATAAAGATGAATCTAACAATACAATGTAAAAGAATCTAGCAAATCCATAAAATGAAATAGAAATGTATAGAGCACAAATTAACAGTGGAACAATGAGCAATATAATCACTGTTGATTGTCAGTGTTTCAGAGTCTGTGTATGTGTGTGTATGTGTGTGTGTGTGTGTGTGTATAACAGTGTAGCAGTGTAACAGTGTAACCAGTGCTTAATATATGCAATGTAAGGTGACATTAGTGTGACAGTGATGTATGGCAGGTAAATGTATGTATGTGAATGTACTAATCCATGTGAATTCCTAAATGTGTGTGTGCCTCCATGTCAGGAGATTGAACAGAGGCTGCAGCAGCAGGCAGCCCTCTCTCCCAGCTCAGCCCCTACAGGCCCCAACGCCTCCAAGACTGACACCATGATCCGACATCATGCGCTCCGCCAGGTGCATGTGCCATCATTTGTGTTTTAATCTTCATAATTTTGTCTGCCTATAAGTTTGAGTCGGGAGCTGTAACTAGCAAATCTGTGGTATTTATGCTTGATATTACATTAAATCCAATAAGTGCCACTGTGTACTTTGTGTGACAGTAATGGTGAAGTTAATTCCATGCCTGTACTGTCCTCAGGCTCCCCAGCCTCAGGCCTCCCTGCAGCGAGGTCTCTCCAACTCTGCGCGAGGTGTCCTGTCCAACTTCGCCCAGGCCTCCCAGCTATCAGTGGCCAGCAGCCTCATGGGAATGACCAGTGCCAAGCACTGTGGCAGTGGTGGAGGCAGCAGCAGTAGCAGCAACAGACTGCAGCATGACAGCCGTCGCCAGATCTACAACATCCCAGGTACCTACTGTACAGTATTTACTGTGTGCTTCTGTCAGTCCACAAGGGATATTTCAATCAGGTGGCTGCTGTCCCGATATGAGTCCTTTATCGTCTTTGATATTCAATCTGACACTTATACTTCCCTACATGTTGATCAACCTCTCTGCATATTCTCGTGACATTAACCTCATCGGACTGCTCGCTTTCACTTAAAATGAGACTGAGGTGATCCAAAGGCAGACTTTGTCTTGTGGGTATATATTTACAAATGAGTGATCAATAGTACTCTGTGATTGAGCAAGATAAATTTGTGACAAAATCTGATATTCAAATAATATCCAATTCAAGTAAACAATGGCTCACATTACATGTCATACTCACCACTCTGCTTAGAATGCTTTCTCTTTTCAGAATATATACTGTTCCCATTTACTAATGGACAAAGTAGACAGACAAAGTGGAATAAGAAATTCATTCACTCATTTATTGGTCAGTGTTACAGTTAATGACAGCAACACTTCATAACCCAAAAAACTGTTTCAAATGAATAGCCTAACAGGAAAGGGAAGTCCTTTCAGCTGTTGAAGAGCTAAATCATGAGGAGGAAGTGTTTGTAGTGTTTTGTTGATTGTATGTTAACACTGAACCAAAAAAACAAAACTGAAAAATGTGACCATTATTACCATAATTAGTGAAAGAGAACAGTATTTCTGTCAGTAAAATAAGGAGACATAGAGGAAGTGTTGAGCAGATCACAAAAGGAGGAGGAGGGAACAGGGAGACTTCTTGTTTGAATATGAAAAATCTATACCTAAACGAAACATTTAGTATAAAAGCTAACAGCCTGTGTCTAATAGAAGCCTGTTTCAAATAAAGAAGTCAGAAAAGGCCCTGGCCACTATTTGACTATCTATGGAAACTCCAAAGGCTTACCTTAATGTAAACTGTTGATTGACCTCACAGGATACTCTTTATGTGTCTGTCTTGTTCCCACAGGGTTAAATATTGCCTATCTGAA
This sequence comes from Chaetodon auriga, assembly GCF_051107435.1. Taxonomy (NCBI): domain Eukaryota; kingdom Metazoa; phylum Chordata; class Actinopteri; order Chaetodontiformes; family Chaetodontidae; genus Chaetodon; species Chaetodon auriga. The sequence continues at coordinate 2,220,752 of NC_135090.1, read as the reverse complement.
CCCAGCGGCAGTTGGAGCCCATAAGAGCTCCAGCTTAGCAGACCGGCAGAGAGAGTACCTGTTGGACATGATCCCACCTCGATCCATATCGCAGTCCATCACCGGGCAGAAATGAGCCCCACCCAGTCCTCCTGCCCCTATGAAGCCACCCCCATCCTACCCTCCTACCCCATACTGAAGCACTCCCAGATCAACCAACATCCCAACCCCACCCCCCCATCGCATGCAGTGCCTGTCCGTGTGCCTACCTAAAACCAACCCATGAAAACCCACCAAGTCGGACAAAGACACTAAACTGTCAGTGCATCTCAAATGTTCTTATTATAGTAAAAATCTTCTTTGTCAGCGTTGTTTAACAATTATAATTCCCATTATTATCGCTGTTGGTAGCACTATTATTATACCTGCAACTACCATTTTTGCTTCAGTTGCTATTACTCATTATGCTTTTTTCTTTTTTAAGTGTTTGGTCCATTTTTTGTTTCTCAGCTGTCTCTCCTTTACTGTGAGAGTGACAGTGAATCATTGTAGGGCCACTTTAGGCCATAATCATATAGGATTTTTTTCTCCACTCAATTAGAAAGCTTACATGTGACTATTGCTAGTGACAGAAGATCAACAGGGTGCATTCTGGTTGCTATGCAACATAAAGTTTAACAACTATGGAGCTTTGTAAAAAGTGTTAGCTTGCTAACTTGAAGTAACAAAGTGGAAAATACTGATAGGAACAAAAACACTCAATATTAACTTAGTAACAGCTCTATTTGCTCTTGACATAAAAGGATGAACAGCCCAGTCTAAAAATTGGGCCGGGGGCAAGGAATAAAATAGCGAGCAGAGAACCCACATTTGTATCATTTTTCCGAAAGGGCCAGTTTCAAGAGCTGTTTTACAACGATAAGCAGCTAAAATACTGACATGTTCAACCTCGAGTTCAGGGCAGCACCCTGAAATTTTGAGGAGGCCCACTGCTACCATCAGAGCTAATTAACTGGAAGTGAGTGAAAAAAGGTGCAGATGTGTACAAAAGAGAATCCTATGTGATCAGAGTTTGGAAAAACCTTTTTCTTTGCTAGTTGGCTCCCACCATTCTTCATCAAAAGATCATCATCAGTTTCATCATTTCAGATGTCAGCTGATCCTGTTACAGATTTTAACAGTTAGCAGACATATGTCCCTGGGACATACTGTAGTTGTACTAATCAGGACTGACTGACGCAGCGACGTCTCAACTGCACCTTCAGCGGACCAGTAGTCCATACAGACTCCAGCAAAGAGGGAGCTGACAGGCCGGAGGATGTCGTCTACAAGCTATTCACATGGGAATGATGGTTTCTCAGAGAGAACCAAGTTGATTTTCCCTCCTGGTTCCATCTCATCTCACTACCTGACAATGACCCCTCCATGTCCCCCCTCAATACCTTTGGTTAACCAGTATGCACAGACTGAACCCTTTTTACCCAGCAGCTCCTCTTGGCATCACATGTTCTGTGAGAAAATGAAAAGAACTTAAATCTGAAGGTGGAAGCACATTTTGTGTGTCCAAACCACAGATTCTGTACCTAGAAACCTAGAAATCTGGGTTCCTTTCCTTGTTATATTTGGGTTTTTAGATTGTTTTATGATTGTTGACCCCCCCACCTCCCCTTCTTTTTTGGTTTGTTTATTTCTTTGTTTTTTGCGGCGTCTCCTAATGAAATGGTGGCATACCTGAGAGGTATTAGCCCCTGGAGACGATAATAATCAACATAGCTAAAAACAGAAATTATTGAAATATCTGTATGGATTGTGTATAGATACCTAGCTTCAGAGGAAAAAAAAAAGGATGTGGATTATATCTTTTATGGGAGAGACATGGATCAATCATTGTGTGCATGCTCTGCACACAAGTTGCCTCACTCCAGAGGAGCACTTTGCATATTTCCAATTGGAAAAACATTTTTTTTTAAACGAGGAAAAGAATGTTACAATTGAGAGTGGCTAAGGTCTGGATGCTGGCTGATGGCAGACCAGAGAGTCAAGGGAGATGTTAAGTGTTGTGGATTGCATCAAGGTGTGTTTCAATGAATGATGAATGGTTTAATACTAATTTACTTGCCAGTGTTGATATCTGTAAATGTTGGACCTCACTTGTCCTTTTCCAAATCCCTGGTGCCCAGGATGCTGACGTTAGACCCAGTCCATATACAAGCTGCTGCTGGCCTGAGTAGATGTTCCAGCATCAGTACAGGGTCCCATTGGCTCACGGTCTGGAAAACCCAATAACTGAATATCCATTAGTCAGTTTAAGTCATTATTCTCCTTTTCAATGCAGTGTCACGATGTTATCCCACCTCACATTTAAAAGTTCTCAACTAGAAGACCTGAACTCACAATAAGGAAGTGTTCAGGTCAAGTCTAAGACTGTCATTTTTGGAAGTGACTGTCTATTATATTGGCATAACCCTAATCTAAAGTGTACTAAAAACAGTTTGCTGGTTTCCTCAGGAGTGGTGGGCTACCAGTTTGCAGTGGCTCAGGCATTTCAAGCAGTGTTCAGTCAATGTGCAGTATTATTCATGGATATGGTGACTCCTTGCAGAAGGAAACAAGGCTGTGAAGGCAGTTAGCACATGGCTCTAAGTTGACCATCCAACACTTGTCAGGCCCATTAGTCAAATAGTTGACAAAGAGGGAAAGGCCTGAGCTAACTATTAAGTCTCAAATTTTCAACTGTCACCACTTAATCTGTAAAATCTTATGTCTTACTTGGAAACGTGCAAAATACAATGCAAAGACTGTTTTAGTGACTTATTTTAGGATGACAGTCAAGTCCACGTCATGCATCTCCCAGGCGGGTGCACATTATCTGTCCATAGAGAACATCCAGATTGTAGTGTGGTGAAACAACGTAGCACAGATTCATCATTGACATGAGACTGACACTGTTGCAGAGGGTTGCAGGTGACCAAACACACCTTCTGGCAGCCATATTGGATTCCGTCAGGTCTTGGGCAACAGTTTAGCGTTTCTAACAAAAAGTTTATTTCTGGGTTTCTGTGCAGTTAATGTGTGTGAATGGAATGGTCATTGGTCATTGATTACTTTTGTGTTTGGATAAGATCTGCTTGATGGCTATCTAACCATATGTCTGGTTTCATTACACTCCGTTCATTGTGGACTCAACCTCTATAACTTTAAATCCTCTACAACATTATGCAGGCACTTGTATTCCAACACTTCACTTTGTCAGGTAGCCTACTTTGGTTTATGAGCAACTACCAACAAAACTAATGCCATTCTCATCAGCTTCAGCTGTGCTTTGTGTTTAGTGTTGATGTCAATTTTTGGCGAATGTTAGCCTGCTAACATGCTAAACAGACAGTGAACATGGTAAACATAGCTACTAAAGCATTGTCATTGTGCATGTTAGCATCCTGACATTAGCATTTAGCTCAGTGCACTGCTATGCTAAGTAAAGCCACGTAGCTTGTGTAGCTGCAGACTGTTATTCTTAAAGCTTATTCTGCTGAATGGCAAGCTATACAAAAACGTAAGATGAAGCTAAAAAGCAAGAGAAGCTTAGATGTCAGTGAAAACCCTTTCCAAAAGTATAAATATGTTAAAAACAGCTATGGCATTTTAGCTTCTTGCTAAGAATAAAATGGGGAAAGAAATTAAAGCACTTCACATCGGAACTAGCTAGTCTTGTCAACGCCTTTGAATGTCTGTTGAATTAGCCCAACATCTAATCAGCTAAGATAGGTACCAATGCCCCACGTCTGGGGTCATCTCTGTTCTATTTTCATCACTCTGTGTTATTTTTCATGGAGGGCATAAAAACACCTTTAAAGCAAAAACATGATACTGGGGTTTTCAATCCATGCTCTAAGCTAAATTTGTATCAGCTAGTGAAATCTAATGGGGAAGCCGTCATTTTAAGAAAGTGCTTGTCCTTTGTTGGATGATGAAATGCTTTTTTTTTTTTTTTTTTTCCGAGCTAATGCAATAGCAGAATGTCTTATAGTTTGAACCTGTTTTGAAAGGCCAATGAAAGAAAGCCTTTAAAGGAAAAGCACGTTGTCTGGCCAAGGCTAGTGGAGTGCAGACTAGCTTAAAAGGGGCAAGGATAAGAGTTCTCATGAGCTCCTCTTCCCAAGCCAAGACAAAAATGTCAAACCCAAGACACTACCACAGTAATATATGAATATCTGCAGTTTGAAATTGTTCAATTTTACTGTAATGATTGATCCGAAGGCACACCTAGATTATCTTTCCAGGTGTCTCTGATTCTGCAGTCTTGGCTTTATCTAATAATTAACAGTCAGTTCTCCAATGGAGGTCCATGATGGAGCTCCAGCAGGTTAAGAGATGCGTGGTGTAATTGCACAGCCTCAGCACATCTCCTGTCATTGTATTTGTTTATGTGAATGTGTATCACGTTCCACCTCTGCATCGTTACACTTCCATTTTCCATCTGTGCACAGTGATTGGTGGTGTTTTTTCCAGCCAGACGGATGTTTCAGATGGATGTTCATCACATTATGATGCAAGGAAATCTGTTTGAGGAATCCAGACCTGCCCATCACCGCATCACATTGATCCAATAATTAAGACTTAGGCCAAGGCGATGAAACTACCTAGGATTAGATTCAGAGATGTAAACTGAAGTTTATACTTGGAAAACATCATTTCTGTTAACTATTGAAGAAACATGAATCTGTTTTCCCTGTGGTGGAACACTTGAAATTGGACACAGAGATATATTTTCATGTGTCTGGGGTAAATTTTTTTACTGCCACTCACGATTTGATTTTAGCAATGTTTTTGACATGCGTCTCCTTTCGCTGCCAGGCTGAAGAAAAAAAAAAAGCTCCTGTCTCTCTTGCTCTTTGCAGAAGCATCCACACACCTTATTTGGACTGCAGATTCTTTTCAAGATTCAATTTTTAGATTTCAAAAGTCATTCTTTTTCTGATGTCTCAGTTGAGTTCTGTTTTCTTTCTATTGCAGTTAAAAAAAAAAACAAAAAACAAATGTATTGACTATGAAATAAATGACACGATATTTGCTAGGTTTGAAGTAATAATGACTTATTGTACATAAGCATTTTTTTTCCTCCCTTGTACTGAAAAAAGAAATTAAATGGTTGTATATTGTGTAGAAAAGCAAACAAAAAGCCATGAATATTGTGAAGCTTGTCATTTCGTTTTGTGATCACTGTGTATTATTGTGTAACAAATGTGCAAAATGTTTGGGATTCTTTTTTCCCCTCCTCTGCTTCTTGATACGGTCTCCTTGGATGCATTTGCTTTTGTTGTGGACTAGTTAGTTTGGAGGAAAGTGCTCATTGGTTCAAACAGACGGGGTCTGCAGTCTGGTACACATTACACATCTGAACATCTCTTGTTTTCTCTTGGGGCAATGAAACTTGAAATAACTTCTCACTGCATCGTTTACTGAATTTGCTCTAGATAAAAGCACTTTGAATGTTTCACTGTGTGTTGGATTACATGGACAGAATTGAGGAACCCTCCTGAATGAATGGTTAGATCTGGTGTCAGTTTGATGACACTGGATCCAACCAGTTTACTGGCCTCTCGCTAAAGGACAACACTGGTGTCTTTGCAGTTTCAGTACAAAAACATCTGTCTCTCATTGCTGCTGACCATTTTCTTATGTCCAAACCTTCAGGGAGCATTTGGCTTTCTATGAAGCACTGACACTTGACATTCACTGGACTGGACAATAGGTGCTGAATCATTTGTACAGCATTGAAAGATGACATTTAGAAAGTCAGCAGTAACATGTCTTTCCAAAATCTACAGTTTCCGGTGTCCCTGTTGCTCTAAGAGTTCACAGAACACACTGGAGACAGTTCACATACAGAGTGTTTCTAAGAGAGAAAGGAGTTCCAGCAGTTCACAGTGACTGAGGTTAACATGGATGTTGATTCTGGAAACAGATGTTGCTTTCAGTTTTCAGTGATGGGCAGCACAGATATCTCAAAACTACATTATCTGTATGCCTATATGTTAATAGGGGTTTTGTAATTTTGGTGCACCAACCTTTAAATTCCAGTGTCAGTGTACTGAAATGACTGGAGCTTGAGCAAAAACACAAAAGTACACCGGTGACGCTGGTGTCAGTGACTTGATGAATGGACAATGAGAAATGGTCAGTCGTGTATTCATCATTTGTAGTAAATGGACACAAAAACACTGCGATGATCCTGAGTTTAACGAGGGTTCCAACATTTCACCTGGTTTACCTGCTGGTTGTCAGACCTGTTCTCTAGGAGGATATTTCTGGCTATTGGGATTTTTGACATAAAAATAATCAATTTTAAATTTTGTCACTAAATTCTGCATTCCTGTGTAATCTCTCCCATCAGTGAAACCATGGTCTAACCCTTCTAAGGATGTTTTTTATTTAGTGGCCACACCTGCTGCCTGACCTGAGAACAGCTGACCCTGAATCTGTGATCACTTTTCCTGCCAACAGCATACATCATGTATGGTCCTCTACTGTTTGGCTTTATCTTCTATTAGTTGTTGTTGCTAATGCAGGGAAACATTTAATTGCAAAATCAGTTTTATCAATTTTCAATTTACCTGTAGAAGCATTTCTTTTTGCATAATGTCAACAATGTTGAAATAAACATCTGGGGAAGCAGAAACAGATGATGAAATCGGAAACTAATTGAAGTCCACTTTGTTTTGCTTACATCAATCCTGACCTTTTTGCACATACTTGATATTTAACGGTCTTCAAAAAAGTAAAAGAAAATAATGCTGTTTGAATACTGCCAGTTGATTGACAATTATGCATTGATTGAAAAAATAAGCTAATTTTGGAGGAAATAACTTTGTAATATTTATCTCTTGCAAGCTATGTTTAATAAAGGTTGAAACAATTTGCTTCCAAGTGTGACTTCATTAAAATTTTTTAAGAGGACTGGAAGACGGACTGTTCATCAGGAACACTGCAGAGTGCTTCAAGCTGTAGTGTGTCTCATTCCAGTGTCAAGTTCTCTCTCAGCTCCTCATTTTATGTCACTTAACAATTGTTTTCATCACCTTAGAATGAGACCTTTATATCTACAGTTGTATGGCAAATGGATACCTCATGCCCAAACCAAACCAAACCAAACCAAACAACAAAGGCAATCAGAGACAGCGTAGGCCGGATCATCTCTTCACCATAGTGAGATTTGTAAATTAGTGAGAGTTTCGCATTTTAGTAGCCATCGTAAGCGAGGATGAGACGAGGTGTAGTCAGGTGGTTGCAATCTGCAACCTCACTGCTACATGGCACTAAATTCTGCACATGGGACCTTTAAGTCTAGTCTTATATAAATTGGATGGGCTAAAAGATGTTGACCTTGAAAGAAATTTGAACAGATAACCTGCGTTAAGGCTGGAGGTTGGGTTTAAATGTGGGCACTGAGGAGACAGTGGGTTCTAATGAAATGAGCTCATGGTTGCATTGTGGGAAATGCAGGATCCAGTGTTTTTAGGAGGATTTGTAATCCTGATCTTCTTTTGTCTCTTGTCAGTCCAAGTTGTCTGCCCAACTTTATGAGGGTGCAATACTAAATTGCTGGAGAACACTTCCAAGCTGTGATTACTTTCTTGACCACAGAATCAGCTTCCATATTTATTTTCAGTTTGTTGAAAAAGTTGAGCTGTTACACCGGGCACAGTATTTTCATGCCTTTTTTAACAACCTCAGAATGATTTTCACAGTTGAGTTTCAAAGTTCATTCTTGAACTTGAGGTAACAAGGGTTGACAAATCCTTTTCACCTCAAAGCATGTGAGTCATACACCAACCACCAGGTGGCAGGACTAAGCAATGATACATTTTACTCCAGGAGTCAGATGAAAGAAGTAGTCAGCTGTGTTGAACTACTTGATAACTACTTCCTATATATATTCCTAATATATTAAAAAGGAAGCCAGCAGGATGAATGAGTTATAAGTGTATGGGCAGTGGGGCCTGTGGTATAGGCAAGCTATACACAACCAATTGGGGCCCCAGCCTTTTACAAAGGTCCACACACACATTTTTGAGTCAGCTTGGTGGTGTTTCCAAAGTAGCATCCACCAGGACACTCATAAAGACTCAGCAGTCACACTATAATGAACAGACCATAGACTTTATCACTGTCTTGTCATTGACGATTTCTTACAATATTTCAGTTTGACAGCTCATTCACGATTTATCTTGGAAATAGCAGCTGACAAAACAATTTCAACTCAAGGTCCACTTTCTCGATTTTTTTGTTTGTTTTTTGAGCTTTTGTTTATGTCATCACCAGACTGAGTTTGCAGAGTAATCATGGGAGTTTACATGTTCAAACCTTCCATGATTCTGAGCACCTCATCCGAGTGGTTTCATTCTGACTAAAGAGTATTCTCATCCTGAGCCTCATCATTCAAGTGTTTGCTCTGGTGACTTTTTTCATCCATTGTCTATACATCTACACACCTACACCCACTTATCCTGCTCATGATCATGGGGGCTGGAGCCTATCACCAGGTGGGCAAGAGGCAGGGTACAACTGGACAGGTCACCAGTTTGTCACAGGACTGACACATACATACAGACAAGCGTTCACACTCACATTCACACCTCTGGCCAATTTAGAATCTCCAGTTCACTGAACTTGCAGGTCTTTGGCAAGAAACCTGCCCAGACTCAGAAAGACTTCAGAGAGAAAGGCCCAGCTGACCAGCAGGCTCCAGTCCTCTTGCTCTGAGGTACTAAACACTGATTGTGCTGCAATTTGAACTGAGTAAGTTTCTGAGTTTCTGTCTCAACAGCCCTCAAGTGGCTCCCACACACACAGTCTTCAAAAAATGATTTAAAACAGAGCTAACATCATCTGGGCCACAAAAGGGGTGAAACCAGCACATCTCCTGAGGTCAACCTCCCATTTTAGTGTCTACACACGAGGTCAGCGAATCAGAGCAGCTATCAGGGGGATCAGCAGTCTCTAGACAAACTGAAACGATGTCAATGTAAAGTCTTAAAAGTATAAAAGTAGAGACCACAAGTCTTACATCAGTTTACTCCTGTACTGCATTGTGCTCCACTCTGCCTCTCAACTAAAACTGCACAGTACACGTCCTGTCTGCTTAGAGCACGGTCACTAACAGCCACACACCTGGTGACACGTTTAGAAATCCTCCTGTTTGCTATCAAAACTTCAATAGGATGATGGATTCCAACACATCCTTTCAGCAAGCTAGTCACACTTCCATCCCAGAGTCTCCGGGGATTTGTTCAGATTTATGTCAGTGGTCAAACATGGCATCCCAGCTGTGAAGCCTATAGAGCCACAACTTTGCAACCCAAAAGTATTTCTTTAGAACTGACCTTTAAAGCATTAACTAATGCCTCATACAGACTGCCTTATTAAAGAGGGTGTTTGCAAAAAGTGGTTTCTGTTGTTTCCTCTGCTCATATAATTCTGGAGGTAGGAGTTCAAAGAAGAACCTCATTGGGAAAGTAAACGCTCATATCTTACTATAATATCTAAAAATGTAGCTCACCAGCCCATTCATTCTGAAGATGCTAACAGAACAGACACTACACCTTACACAAGCTTCCAGGTGACAGTACAGCTCAGCTACGGTCCAGCAAAGTTTCTTCATATGCCTCAGAGGAGTCCCGGGGTTGCCAGGTATGGAGCCATGTTTACAGAGCATTAGGTAATCTGATGAGAACGTTCAGAGAAAATTCTTTTTTGTTTTCCATCTGTCAAGAAAACAATCTGTCAATCCCAGGTTTTATTTTAGATGAAAAGTGTACAGAATATAGTAAATCTGGAATGGACAACAGAGACTGATGGATGCTCAGTATTTTACTGAGAAATGAAATACATTTTCAAGGACAATAATACAGTATACTTCATTTGCTTTCTTTTTGTTTGGCTGTGGTCTCCTGTTACAGACTTCTTGTCTTCTTCTATGTTTACACTGTCTGTTGCTCCTCTGTTTACTTGTGCTAATAAAAAAACATCACAAAATCACAGTGGCAGTGGCTCCTGTTTATGTTCTAAATGCTCAAATTGTGACATGATATTTTTGAATGTGTGTGACATTTCGGAAATGTTCTACACAGTTTACAGTCATTTATTTGGTAATTTGCTTGTGTATGTGCCCCAGTGTGTCATGTGACTGGTAATTCTAACTGTGACCACTGTGTCAGATCCCAGCCCAGAGCTGTTCCTGTGTGGAGGCCTTCACTGAACACATGAAGATGGTCTCATCTGATTCCGAGTAAGACAGGAAGCAAGTGTGGTTTTCAAAATATTAGACTGTTCCTTAAGCAATATACTTCCATCTGTTCATATTTAAAAACTGTACACAGATCAAGACACTAGACACCATGCCCACTAAAAAAGGTTATCTTAAAATCAAGTCCTGTCTTACCATTCTATTAGTTTTTCACTTTGAGACAATGGTTCCTTATGTGTTGCTCAAGCCCTGAGCACTTTGCAGCCATGCAGAAACATGAACAGCTGCACCTCCGTTTTTCTGTGTGTGCAGGATGAAAACATGTTACACAACACAAAGGCTGTCATGTGATCTGTGAAGTGTAGCTGTACACAGCAAGTCTGAGGACAGCCATGTTACTGCGGTACAAAGTGAGACAGCAGGCGGGGTCTCCACTGTGAAACACTGCTGAATGTGAGGAACGTGACATCCTTTAAGTGTTTACCCACAGGTCTGCCTCAAGGACAACCACACAGCAGCTGGAGGATGACGCGCATTACAGAGTCTATACAAAATAAAATGGAAATAAAATGACATTTGTGCTGCAGATGACTACAGACTGCAGGAGGTTCATGTGCTGAAAAGCTTCACACTCGTATATGAGATAATAGGTGCATTGTATAACTCCACTATCACCCCCCAAAAGCAGTTCAGGAAACTCTGTCTCATCTAAATTTGTTCCATTGTCTTTTTGGGGGTTTTTTTTGTGTAAACTACATGTTGAATTGAACCTTGTGTGTATTCTTTAATAGTTGTAGTTCATACACACTTCACCCTGTAATGGACTTTGTTAGTGGTTTACACCAACAAGGCTCCACCTCGGCACCCTGAGACAGATGCTTGCACACACCAGCTCTCACTCAACTCCTTTTTTCACTCAGCAGGAGGACAAACCTTCACCGCCCTCCAGTGTCGCTGAGATGTCCCTCTAACCAAGTTCTTAGAGGAATGGAGGTGTAGAGTGGTTTGTCATACACACAACCTTCAACCAGGAGACTGGGGTTGTGAAACCTACATTGAAAAGTGAATTATCTTTTCCTAAGTAGTTTTGGTGCCAAACCAAACCAAACTGCAACTGCTTCACCATTTTGTGCATCGCTGGGATGAGAACATGTTGGACAGCAGATGCTCTGAGCATGTAGTATGACCGACCTGCAGAGAGTTAGTTGAAAGGCCAGTCTGTCTCATACAGATGCACCGCCACCTCCCTTTTTGGCTATCCTCTGGCTTATGGGCATGTTTTTCCAAGTGTATGGAAACTGTGCTGAACCCTAGGTAGGTTGAGGTGAGAGTTGTAACCTACATTGACCCTCTGATGATTCTCTCCCACCACTTCGTAGAGATGAAGCGCACATTATCTGTGTCACATGTCTGGACCTCATGCCATCATCACCGAGAGCATTTTCAGTCAAACTAGTGAATTCAGTCTTGTGCTCTGCCTGGACTCATGGGCTGTAATGTTTGTCAGATGAACACACAGCAGCTCTACTGTGCCGGCTACAGCGAGTGAAGACAGTTGAAGGTGACAGTTTTGTCTTGGCCAAACAGCAGTTGACAAGCGAGTAAGCCAGCTGTTTCCAAGGACAAGAATAAGTTGTTAACCTTTAGACATTTTTACTGCGAGCAAATCCATTTCATATTTCATTATATTGCAGGTGTTATTCTACTGTGGCCTTTCCTGCAAAAATATACTCTGCACATCCAAGATAAAATGCTTTGCTAAAATTAGTTTTCATGTCAGGAAATATAACTTGAAATCACAACAGTTATCAAATCCAATAATCAATCAAAAATCAAATGAAAAGGCTCATGGAGGACAGTTCTTGGTCCTGGTCCAATGTTTTAGTCATGATTAGTCACATTATCATTTCTCTTTTCTATTTTCTATAACCCTCGTGTCCCTCGTGTTCATGCAGTGGCTCTCGGTTTGCACTTTGTTATGAATGCTTTATATTGCTGTGCACCATCTGTAATTAGGGGAAATAAAATCTGAAAACTAGATGCTGTGGAGACAGCTTCCATTTCCCAACCTTGAAAATAGGTGCTGTTATATAATGACATGGGGGGAGGAGCTGCAAGATTGAGGTCAGGTGGAGGTGCCCCTGTCCTCATGGTGGAACTTGTTTTGCAGTTGGTTTGCTGAAGGTGCAGCCAGACATTCCTCACTCCCTCAGTCGGCTTATTTTGTCCTCATCTCTCACTTGTTCTCACATGCAAATCCACACAGTGCACAAGATCTGCAGGTTCATGTCCTCATATCTGTGTGTGTGTGTGTGTGTGTGTGTGTGTGTGTGTGTGTGTGTGTGTGTGTGTGTGTGTGCGTGTGTGTGCGTGTGCGTGTGTGTGTGTGCGTGTGTGTGTGTGTGTGTGTGCGTGTGTGTGCGTGTGCGTGTGTGCGCGCGTGCACGCATGTGTGTTGCATGTTCTATCTTGTATGCTGCAGTTGGCTGTGTTGCTGTGTTTTCCCTGTGGAGAAGCTGACTGAAGCTGTGTGTGCAGGTGGAGAAGCTGTTTGTGCAGTTGGAATAGGTGTGTGTGCGGGTGGGGTGGGGCTTGTCTCTGAGCTGTTGATCCAGTTGGTGGCTAGATGGGTGTTTTTCTTTCTGGGCATGCTCAGACAGCAGACATTGCAGACTGTTGATGTTTTTGACTTGAGAGAGAACTTCCTTCAGGCTACAGATAACAGTGAGCTTTAAACACACTGAAGGTCTGTGATTCACATAAACTTAGTTATTTTGTTTTGAGACATCATCAAAATTTCACCACCATTCTTTATGTATTTGTATTGCTATTCTTCGGAAGCAGTTTTCCTTGCAAAAGGGAAATAAATCTAAATCTAAATCATCAGGTGTCAATGCAGCACATTGCAAACGTTCTACATCCATTTATTTTGAGTGGTTTAAAAATGAACGTAAATGTGTCAGCTGCATGTTTGCTGTGCACATCAAGCCATATTTTGGTGCCTTTGCACTACATCAAGCATGTGGTGAAAAGCAGTTTCCAGCTTAATTTCTGTTCCATCAAATATCAGCAAGCTTGCCCAGTCCCGTTTCCACCATCTGAGAAATATCTCCATGATTACATAAGTTTGTGGTTTAATGTGCCTTTATTTCCTTGATAATAAAAACCTGCTACAATCATTTAACAGGTAGTCCTGCCTGAGGTCCTCAAACTAGAGCCAGCAAGCGCTTCCCACGCTAGTTTTATGATCAAATAGGACTGTGCCAGGCTGTGGCTGGGAGTGGATGGTTATATATATCATTACTTTTGTGGTCATTTGATGGCTGTAGACTCTCTGGAAGATGGCTGAGCTTAAGAAGGACAGCCTGACACATTCAGTGCTGTTGACATTCACTCTTTCAGAGTAAGAGTAGCTTCACAGTGAATATGCAAAGAAGCAGAGGGGATAGATTTAATTCTGTCAAGACACATGTGTAGCACACACAGATAAGGATGGACACGTGACCTCCTTTGGCAGAAATCACACTGAAATTCCAAAATCGAAAGTAGCCTCACCATCAGATCAGAAAGTCCCTCTCGTCAGAGGCCAACTCACTACAACAGAGGCACTGTAAAAAAAAAAAAAACAACTTCCCCCAGAGAATACTGGCATGCCCTGTCTGCATGCCGCATGCATGAACAAAGACTTCAGCCAATCACAGAATGCATGGCAGCAGACCTCAGCCAATCAGTGCTCTGCAGGTGTGTCATGAAGAGGAGAGTTTGTTTGTGTGAATGGTTCTAACAGCAGAGAGAGAGAAGTGGGGAAACCTGTAAAACTTCTGAGAAGTCATGATGATGGAATTGTATAAACAGAGAAACTACAGCATGTGTCATGAACCTCCAGGCTCTCACGATCCAGTGATGGCCATCTCAGAGTCATAAAGTCATGAGTTACCATCATAATCAAACATGATCTCTGCCTCATATAACCTCCACCCGAGCTTCTTTCCTGTGGCATGTCTAACATTTGTTTAATTAATGTGTCTGAAAAGTTAAATACAGTCAGACCAAAATGATCCCGCTCAGGTTTGTCATATGCTGAAGCTTCAACGAGAATGGAAAGAAATAATGAAATGGTGGCAGTTCAAAAGGAGCCGGAGCAGAAAAGAAACGCATCAGATCAGAATATGTGCCTGGACAAGAGAAGATTTTTGGCATTTATTGTCATGGTCAACAGTCCTGTTGAAATACAGAGGAAGGCAGAAAGGATTAAAATGGTGTTGGACACTTCCAGGAGGTTCCTGAATGTCTTGCACATATCTGGAAATATGAGATGTTAGATCTAGATGTTACACTGAGGGAAGGATTTACAAAAAACTCAGACAACTGGGTCTGTCTTATAGAATGGCCAATGTCATGAATGGCATCAGTTTGGGTGGACACTGTGAATAGCTTTCACAGTGAAGCTGTTACAATCCGGTAGGTGGCGGTAATGCGACAAGTGTGGATGCCAACTGCCGCAAAATTGCAACGAAGAAGAAGAAGAAGAAGAAGAAGAAGAAGAAGAAGAAGAACAACAACAACAACAACAACAACAACAACAACAACAACAAGACGGAGACGGGGGGGGGGGCACCGACCTTAGCCGCACATCTACCGTGTAACGTAAATCACATCAATTACTAAACCGGAAGCTTCACAGCTAGAGAGATGTCCGTCATCGGCAGGGTTCCCTCACGTTCCTCTCAGGTAAGTACCGCTCAGGTCTGTTAGCTTCCATGTTGTTAGCTTGGATTTATCCCTGAACTCTAACCGGAAACACACGCTGTTTTCCGTTTGTCTGTCTAGGTGCATCAGTCCAGTGAAGGAGGAAGCGTTTGCTGTGAAGAGATACAGAGGTAACGTGTTAGCATGTAACGTTACAGTAACGTACGTGATGTGATGTGAATACTCACTTCCAGTAATTGTCAGGGTGGAAATTGCGATATGGCACAGTTAAAGAGGATCTGAAAAATGAAATGAAATGAATGAAAAATAATAAACGTCTGGAAGTAATCAGAGTAACAGCATAGTGGTTACTGAAAAACTGCTCAGTAACTCCAATGTGTGCAGCTAGTTTGACCAATGATAAGAGATCATCCACTCACACTAAAGTCTGGAATGACATCCCATGTTGCATTAGAGCAGTAACTTGTACTACACGTCAAACTGGCAAATAAACACTATCTGATGGACCAAATACAAATGCCATGTCACTCCACTGAAGACTGTCCTCTGCAGTCTCACTGTCGCTTTTTATGTTTTGCTGTTGTCCTGCTTCTGTTTGTATTTGTGTTCTTTCTT
This sequence comes from Chaetodon auriga, assembly GCF_051107435.1. NCBI lineage: Eukaryota > Metazoa > Chordata > Actinopteri > Chaetodontiformes > Chaetodontidae > Chaetodon > Chaetodon auriga. The sequence continues at coordinate 2,205,202 of NC_135090.1, read as the reverse complement.
TTCTGTGCTGCAGAACAGGAAGCTGCTGTAAACCAGATTAACACTGTATTGTGTTCATGTTTCACAGACTAACTTAGATCTTTTCACTAGATAAGCTTTTACTTGTCAGACAATATGGACCATATTTCTGCTTTAAGATGTTTGTCAAAGCTGCAGATCGTCTGGCTGATCCCATTTCAAAATACTTTTGAGAATATTGTCATTATGTTATGATCTGGTAACATGATAATAAAGTTGTGACCATGAAACAGAGAAATGTCTTGTGTTCCCTATGGAGTCACTATTTATTGTTAAAGGATGACTAGAAAAACTACCCCTCTACATGCATGAAATCAAGGAAGTATTTCATGAAACCTTTGTAAAAGAACATGATGTACTTTGCTAATACCACATGACCCTTACTACTAACTTACTTTGGAAAAATAAAGCTCATATTCATAACCATTGAAATGGAAATATAAATTGGGTATATGTAATGCATGAAATAACAAACTCATGACTTTTTTGTAAACAATGAAGTTCAGTTCAATAGTTCAGTACAATATGAATCTAATAATAACGGAAATATGACTAATAGTAGTAGCAGTTGCAGGGACCATCAGGCAGGGCCATGGCAGGAGCTATAATCCACAATCCAGGTTCAGCCACTGTCCATGGGAACCTGCCAGACAACAAAGACTCTGGTGAAGAAGCTAAGTAAGTAATGTGCATTAATGGAGCATGAATGCACACAGATGGAGAGGGAGGGAAGGCTAGAGGTGCTCAGTGTGTCGTGGGAAGTCCTTGTGCAGTCTAATCCTATAGCAGCATAACTAGGGGCTGGTCCAAGGCATGCCTGAGCCAGCCCTAACTGTAAGATTTATGTAAAAGGAAAGTTTTAAGCCTACTGTTAAACTGTGTCTGCCTCCTGAACTGAGACTGGAAAATGATCCAGTTTTGGATCAACTGGAGACTGGATACTGCTGCCCACTGTGTGACTGAGCCATGAAACCTGCCTACTCTAAGTTCCTCCTCTGAGGGTTTCTCATACTGTGAGGAGAATCTGGTGGGTCCAGGAACACCTCATCCAGCACAGCTTCATCACATCATTCAGATAATCTGCAAAACATGGCAGATTCTCTCTTACTTACATTTGACTGTCATGTTTTATCAGGGCTAACATGCAGACCAAACCTAAATAAAGTGAATTATGTGTGAATTGTGTATTTATTTGAGCGCTGAAGATACTTTTCCTTATTTCTTTTTTTTCATTGTCACATTCTCTCTTTCTGTGTCTGTTCTCAGTAATTGCACTGACCATGCTCTTTATGTAGAACCATAGGATTATATTGTAGAAGGCCTCAGTGGTGATGGCTCAGCTTCTCCAGATGACTGAAGACTGTCCTAGAGACAAGAACTGCCACTGAGCCTGGAATCATATTAATAATTAGAATAATTAGACTGCATCAGTTCCACTAAATAAACTGGCAGGGATATTTGAGTAACTCACAACATGTCTGACAACTGTCAAAGCTGTGTCAGAGTCTGCAGGGTCATAAGTAACACGCAGCCCTCCTCCTCCTCCTCCTCCTCCCCCTCCTCAAGGTCCAGACGAGGTCTCTTTAGTGGTGTGGATATTGAAAAAGCCTGAGGAGCCACACAGGGAACAGTGGAATGTCAAAGTCTTTGCAGGTAGCAGTAGCCTGGACAGCTGTAACATTTGTTTATGGATACCAAGCACTGTGACATACCCACAGCATAGTCTACTTGTGTGGACCTACAACAGACGCTAGCCAGATTAGCTACGCAACATGCCAAAGCCAAGTTCAACAGGCTAATATCTCTCTAAACAGCATTATGACTTTCAGATGTACAGTATAATATCAGGGATGTATGACACAGATGGAAGCTGTTTTACAGTCTTTAAGATAATAACTGTAAGCATTAGCTCTGGTTGTTCTACCCAGGTTATTACAGGCATATCTGTACTCTCATGGGTGTTTATAAGAAACATGCTTTGTATCATAGCTAACCTCAGGCTCATGACCAGACTTGATGAGTGAGCACAATGAACTTTCTGAGGTGAATCACAGCCCATGCTGAGAGAGCAAACGGCGGGAGGATGAGGAAATATGCTTCGAGGAAGCCAGCTCAGAGGCTCAGAGGCTGAGTGTGTGAGTGTGTGTATGTGCATGCGTGTGTGTGTGTGTGTGTGACAACATGCAGCTCTTGAATGATCACCCTCGTGAACAGCTGCTTTAGCCAATCACAGGCCGTGTTCAGGAGAGAGCACGCAACATGCTATCATTACACATTGGTAATGATGTTGCTAGCCACGCACACACGCCTTAAGCTTGAGGGCATGTTGTGTCAGGTTTATTTAAAGAGCTCAGAGAAATACAGACAAATGAGTCATAAAGAAAGTACAAAGTGTATCGCTGCTGTATTATGAAACTATATACATAATCCACACTGACCTGTGACCTACATGTGAAAATTTACATGTATTTATTTGAAGCATATTTTCATTTATGGGGCCACTTTTTCACGTTGATTAGCTGATATTCAGTCATTTCAAATATAAAGTCGGATGCCCTGCCATGGTAAGCTGGTGGAGTCTCTGCTGACCATGAGAAACAGCAGTGACAGCCGTATCTTACTGTTTATGAATGGGTCCAATGTGGGCACATTGTCATAAGTGCGTCTACTCAAGTATAGAAACACAGTGAGTGCAGATGCTTACGCAGAGGTGACAGGCCTCTGTGGTTTGGTGAGGACACCTGTGGGTTTTGGAGTTAAGTAGACAGTGCTGCAAAAATTCAGCAAGTGTTACAGAAGAAAGCCATAAACCAAATATTACTACACATATAAGATGAGTAAGAATTGTAGTTAATTGTAAATTCATATGTATTCATGGACATACTTAATGCCTTTATACAATCCCTGAAACCCCAATCGCAATAAAAGAAATCAAGTATTTGAAAAACATGTACTAATGAAGTGAAGGTTGAATATGCTGTAAAGAATTTGATTCTCCAGGCAAAATATTATTTACTCAAATGTAGATTTTTAATATCTGCGCTTGTTTTTGAAGAATTGGAAAATAAAGTGATAAAGTTTTTTGCTTTTATTAGTATTAGTGGCAGTCATGTTTTCAATTCTCTCGTAATGAACTAAAGTGATGTTGAACAGACGCCTGTTTGAACTTTCTTATTCAACAGAATGTGAAAAAAAATAAACTTAGGAATGTCCGTCTTGAAATGAAAAGACTCTGACTCACCAGAGGTCATCCTTGGAAACAATTTGGAAAAGTCACAGACTTTCAAAAAATACTTTGCAGGTGATTGGAAGAATCTTCTGTCTATCACTGTCTATCATAAGCTAACTACCCACCAGTAACAACTAGTCAGATCAACGCATTGTACAAGAGAGCTGAAGTCAGGAGAATGAGCAAAATGAGCATGTTTTCCATGGAGAAAAGCCTTCAGTGCCGTTCTTGGCTCTTCCTTCATTAAAGAAATTATCTCCGGCTCTGATAGAACTGATGCTATAGCAGCATCTACACTAAACTCTTTAGCCACCAAACAGTCATGCTGTCCTCACACATGCACCAAAAGAAAATAATATAAAATAGATGACAAACATGTCCTTCTGAGGGGTGCCTGAACCAGTACGCACATAGCACTTACTTTTACATTACGTCAATTCATCATGGCAACTGAATAATCTTCTCATTCAGATTTTGGATGCCCAGCAGGCAGCTTTCACTATTTGCCATGGCCCTTGAAGGGTTTTCTAAAAATTGAAATGGTCCTTGATAGGAAAAAGGTTCCCCACCTCTTCTGCTCTACTATATATGTATATGCACTCACATGCACTCATGTTGTGTCAGTTATGTAATATTGTTCTGTACTAATAAAGTGCTGCATCACAGGTAATGGAAAACTGAAGAGGATCAGTTTCTTTTCCATCTTAGTCTTTCTTGGAAAGCAGGTGGACAGTGAACATGTGTGACGCACGTCAGTCAAACAGACACTGACCATTCCATTTGTTGACACTTGCACTACACGTGGCTGCTCCCTCCCCCTCACCCACCCATTCACACACTGGTGGGACCACACTTGGAAACTTTCCACACCTTTACACACTGTGACAATACTTCACCACATGTCAACACCTGTTCTTGTTGTTGTTCATATGCATATTTTATGATATGCATATATGTATCTGACAAGCTGAAATTGGCACAGAAACTAAGGGGAAACTACATTCTGCTGCCACTGGACATTCACAGTTGAGAAGACATGTTTGCTCTTCATGGGCATAGTAACTTTACACTGCAGCTGAAAGTGTCACAAACTGCGATCCTGCCCACTCCAGTGACACAGTGTTTACAAGGACAACACACAACATAACAAGGACAAGATCCCTCACTGGCTTACCATACAGCAACACTGCCAATGGTATTATGCAACAAGGGCAGGAAAGGACCATTGGACAGCAATAAAGTACAGTGCATGTGGCTGCATTGTGGATGTAGTATTTTAGGCGCACAGACGATTATAGTATTTTGGTAAGCCATGCAATGTGAAGCCAAGTAAGCAGGGCAGAGTATGGGAGAGAGGAAGAGGATGAAAGCTGCCCCAGAAGGAGCGAATGAGAGAAAAACTACATAAAATATTGAGTTTGCTCTGTTTCAAATGCTTTGCCTCTTTGGGATAAAACTAGGTTAAAGCCTACAATGGTTATTGCACCTATTGTACAGGTACCAAAGTGTTGGTGAAGCAAACAACATACTGACAATTTTGTCCTAAGGTTCATCCTCTGGGGAGCAGCACTGTGCTCCGTAAACTTAATGGTATCTGAAGACCATGAGTATCCATTCTAACTTTCTCATGGCCACTCAAGCCTACAGCAACGGAGATACAGATCCAGAGCAACAGCCCGTGTCACAGAGTATCTCACAGATAAACAGTTTCCTTATCTGCTGCTCTCAGCTGTAAACTGGCGTCAGCAGCACAGAGCAGAGCACATATTTCAAAGGGAAAACATTCATGCACAGGTCTCTGTCTGCACGGCCCACAACGGGAAAGCTGGCTGGATTTTCAGCCACCAACTATTCTGCAGCATCCATCCAAATGGTTCAAACCAGCTGCTTGTGTGTCTCGGAGGCCAACATTGTGCACAAGACCTGATCTACTCCAACATCTTTGTCAAATTATTTAAAAAATAAAGTTTGCCATCTTTCTGATAAGCTCATCAAAATTGTTCCTAACTGTGTTCAATCACCCACATTTCATAATAGTAATCTTCACTTGCATTAATCTTAACTGGTAACTTATTTGGCCATGTAACTACCCTCCAGGAACCAGCATGCACCATGCAAAAACAGTTCTAGTCATCTGTAACAGGTGTGGGTTGTAGGCAGAGATACTGGGGTCTAGAGGGGTTGGAGTGTGTTTTGATGTCTTCTATCTGCCTGTGAATTTTATTTTGATTAACACATGGGCATTTGAGATAACATTCATTGGCTTCTCTGTTGCTTGTAACTTGTGACCAAATCCATACATTACTGTATCTAAGTCTCAATAAAAAATAGATCACAAAAGACCCCAGATTATTCTACGGTATGTGGAGGCTTATGCATTCTAATACATAAAAAGAAGTCTTTTGTTCAAAATACTGTGGAGATTTTGAACAACAGTTTATTCTGATAAATACTTCAAATAAAATCACTTATAACCCAGTAACTCCTGATAATTAGTGAAATGTGAGAATCAGCAAAGTGAAAAACGATTTGTTGCCTAAGTGGGTATTCCATTAATAGACAGACAGATGCAGAGATCATGATAGTCCGGTCTGAGGTCTGTAGAAAACAGTGATCCCGAATACGTCTAGGCTTAACCACCAGCGGGGTCAAAACACTGATTCAGGCCTCAGTATAATAATGGTTCATGCAATGACGTCACTCTCTCCAGACTCTGCTGGAGATCGCCTGCCTTTTCCTCACACATTGCTGGTCCTACAGAGAAGGCTGAACCTAAACTTTGATTAACAGACCAGAACTTGATGGTTGAGATCTGAAACTAAGGTTAGAAAGGAAATGCAGACACACTGAGTATTTTCAATATTTCTTTAATAAAAAAAAAAACAAACCCATGGGGTTTCATACAAAAAATACTTCTTACTTCTTAAGTATCAAGGATGCATTACAAACATTCTTTCTCACAGATCAGTCTTGAACAGTGATTTTCTTTGCGTCCTGAAAGAACAGAAATTGTGAAACCACCAGAGTGTAGATGTCACAGTGAAATGTTGTCTTGGACAACTGCAGATCAGACACAATGATTATCCGCACATACCATGTGTTCCATGATAATGGAGTGTGCATGTTGAATGGATCATGTTTGGCACCTTACGTGTCAAGCTAATCACTAAAGTGGAATTTGGAAATCAAATGTGAGGTTCCAACAAGTCGAGTGTTTTACTCAGAGAAAATTCACTCTCCACATCAAAAACATTGTTCAAACAAAACAGAAACTCTTGTAGGCAGTAGTAGAGCAAAATGCATTCATCAAAAGTGCAACAAAATAAAAGGAATAAACCACATTTTTTCAAACATTGGTACATAGTATCATGGATGCTGCATGAAGTTCTATTAGCATCAAAGAAGGATTATTCTACATGCTGTATTGCTCAAAGGAGACAATATTCCTGACACATCGAAACGCAAACTAACTGGACTTAACAAAAAGATGGTTCCTCTAGTGAAATCCCTTACAAATACAGGGTTTAACTGGAATGACAAAGCATCATGAGGAAAAGACGAACCCCAAAAAAGCAAAGATGTCACAGGAGGCTGGGGGCTGACTCATACAATGCTTGGCCCCAACAGCAAAGTCATAAAGTGACTTGTGAATGGACAGTGAGACCCTGACAGTCAGAGTCTCTGGAAGGGACAGCTTATTCAGAAATGACCTCCAGGTCCATGACCTGAAGAGCACCAGGAGGAAGACTCAAGATCAGCATAGGTGATGAAATGCAGTGAAAGAACAGGCAAGTGTCTTTCCGTCCATCTCCACAGTCCTGGCATTTCTTCTCCATCCAACACACCTCCTCTGGAGTTTGGACCTTCTGGTCCCTTTAAGTGCCTTAGATGAATGGTCCCTGAGAGCTGGACCACAGTTCTAGAATCCCTGCTGAACTTCAGCAGACCGGCAGCATGCGAGCGTTGCCATTGTACTCTTCTTCGGCCTGGAAAAAAGTATATTGTTGTTAGATAGCTGATCCGCAGAAGGAAATTTCTTATTAGCTCGGCAGAAAGTAGAGTCACTTATTGAAACAACTAGATAACGAAAGCTACCTCAGTATACGCCGGAGGTGCTGGGAACTGGAAGGCTGGGACGTTCATGAAGATGGGGCTGTCGTCACCGTCAAAGTCATCCAGGAGCGGCGTGAGCGGCTGGTCCAGACGACAGTCGCGAGTGATGTCAGCGTAGCTGGGAGGCTCAGAGGGCATTCTAAGGGACACCCAGCTCTGGGAGGCGTTGCTGACTGAGCCTTCCTGGCTGCTCACACTGTTGCTACGGCTGCCCAGACCAGCCGTCCCAATAACCAGAGGCAGCTCCAGGATCAGCTTCTCACTACCAGGAATGTGGATGTAGATCTGGCAAAAGAAACATGAACACATACATTAACACCGACTCTCAACAATCAAGATAGCCAAAACACTCGGACTACATGATTACATAACTGAAGGCTTACCATTAGGGCGTACTCCACACGGATGATGTTGCAGCCCAGCATGGATGGTTTGATCTTTGGCACCCTGATGGTCTTTCCCTGCCAAGCATCACACATGCCAGAGATGATGTGGTTTCCACGCACTGAGGACAGCTTCTGACGGAACACCTTGGTGCGGCCGTTTGCCTGGTAGGTGTGTTTGGCAATGATGGCAGCCTTGGGCACCACAATCCTGGAGCAGGTATTCTCAAACTTGGCATTGATGCAGATGTCTTCGCCTTCGCAGAAGCCACGGCGGTCAATTTTTACATTCAGTGACACCTGGCCATCGGGAATGAACATGCAGGTGACTTTCTTCTCCTTCATGCCACCTGTGGGAGACTGAGGAGACACAGGACAGTCAGATGAAACTCATCTAGAGACTCCATGTCAAACTGATCAGAATATGTAGAGCATATTTATCTTACAAACACCCTGAATATTCCTCTTGACCTGTCTCCAGAAACTCACCAGCAGGTCTGGGGTATTGACGTCCAGAGGCTCCTCCACCTCAAAGGGTTTCTTGCACTCAAGCGTGGGCTGATGTGGCCTCTCCATCAGGGCTTTCACATAGTAATGCACATAGCCAAACTTCCCCTTATATGACGACACAAGCTGCCTGTGAGAACACGAGTGAGAAAAATTAAAACCAAAACTATTTTATACAACTCAATTACAAGCCATACATCCCAAAATGATGTGATGGTGATGAATGAAGAAAGGCTGCCTTACCCTTGCTGAGGGAGCTCAAATCCAAAGCTGTACTCGTATTTGTTGCCAGGCCTCAAGACGACTGACCCATCCGCATCTAGAAGAAAATCAGGTATACTTCATCAATGACATGTTTGTTCATTAATTCTGTGACAGAAGCTGCCTGAGCTGGACTTGACTACTGTCCCCTGTGAGGCTGGATGACACTTAATGATTCAACATGGGAGAATGAGTGTCCACATGTCAGCTCCACGAGACTTTAACTAGTCCACCCATTCCTCATCATCAAGGACTAAATTCGCTCTGATTTAAAAAGTAGAAGCAGTAAAACCACTGAAACGATCTTTCCTGACAACGTTTACGAGTTACGATAAGCGACGAATTCATTGACACTGACAAACGTTTAGAAGCCGTGCTAACTTGTTAAAGAAGTTAAATAAAGTTGACTGTGGTGATATCTGAGCGTACAGGCTAACATGATGAAGAAGCGTCCGTACCTGTGGGCTGGTCGTCCAGCTGCAGGACCCCTTCATATCTGAGGTACTCGGCCTCCTGTCGGCACCGCTGCTTGCCTTTAGCGTACTCCACCTTGGCGCAGCCCAGACCCAGAACCTTCATCGCGGACACACGCGTCACCTCGTTCACCTCCACTTGTACCCGGCCAGACAGCTTGTCCCCGCCGCAGTAAAAAGTCTTGCTGGGGTCCGTAAAGACAATTTGGAAGGTTTTCACTCTCTTCGTCATGGCCACCATGATCGCGTCTGTCGGATATCCAACAAAACTACAAAAAAAACTGATCTCAAATGTGTTGAACTGCTGTTCGATTGAACCGCTAATGAGCGATTGATCGTAACGGGAAGCACCAGCTTCCACCTGTGTCTGCTGTAAACAAAGGGAACACTGCTCGGTTTTATATGACGAGCAAGAGCGAGCAGCATGGCTCAACGCGTGCACACCGCTCCCATTGGTGGAAAAACTTTGTTTGTGTCAGCTCTAGCCAATCAGTGCTCGAAAGCGACGCGTGGACACGGCGTGGCTGAGAGGATGTACAGCGTGTTCAGCAGACGTGAGCACAGGAAGTGGAAGGTGGGCACAGAAACTAGAACATTTGTGGTAAACAACTGGAAAACAGGGAAAGGTTGGCATGAACAAGAGCGTCGATCTGATAATGAGTCATTAAAGTGTGTCATTATCACAGTCTAGTCAGTTTATGAACACTTTCATAGGGTTGTGCTGGAAGTGCAGCAAGCACATGCACATTTTTAACACAGTGAAACAAAAAGTAAAAAGACTAGAACACATAATACTGTAAAGAGAAAATACAGTGTGGGTGTTGGCTACTGTATGAAACTGTAATTGGTACAGTTTTTACTATGAATACAATACACAAAATAAGTACAATTAATATGTATTTGAGCATTTTTCGGCCTTTATTGGAGATTTGACAGTGACAACATGACAGGGATTGCAGGCAGAGACATGGGGACAGTCACACGGACATTGTGGTGCATGGTTGACCCCTTAACCTGGAGAAAATGTGTTCATTTATGTTTGTGTATTCAGGGTTTTTTTGTTTTTCACCTCTGACATGATAAGTTTTATGATTTTAAGACACTGGATTAACTGTGTGGATGTTTCAGACTCTATTAGAGACACAACCTGCAAATATTCTGTATACTTCATACCATGAACTTTCGCACATTGCCTCGTCAATACCTTGCACAGTCCAGCACAAAACTGCACAGCTGCTTCATTTTGTCCATATTGTACATGTTTTTATAGTACATTTGTACTGTCTTGTCTATTTTCTATTCATGCTTCTTGACTTGCAGTATTTGCTTCTTGTCATTCTTTATATGTTCTAGTATAGACCTATTGTTATTCACCAAAACACCAAGGCTAATTCTTTGCATGTGAAAACCTCACAACTAATATATTAGCCAACTGTATCCCTTAAGAGGTGCTCATATGCAGCTATACTACATTAGTAAAACACATTTCGTGTATTGTTCATATTGGACTGTTCCTGGAAATCTTTCACTGCCAACATTTTTCATTTGCATACTCCAAATATCCACACATGATAATTAATGGGTAGTTAAGGTACAATTCAACTGTATCTTTAAGCAGCCATATCGGCCTGGTTAAGAATAGTGATGGTCATGGTTAAATGATGAAAGTGTCCAGCTTGACAGCTGGAACAACACACGCTAGACCTTTGTGTGATTCAGAGCACCCATCCACGCTGACCTCAACATTGAGCTGGACAGTTCATTCATGACGTTGAACACAGCAACAGACAAAATGACTAGTAGTATGGGATGTGAAAGTGGGCTTTTTGTATTAAAGGCAAACATTTACATGCCATCCACCCTGCTCCATATGCTTGAATTGCATGACTGAAACATGACTCTGAACTACTGGAGCTCAGATGGCTCCAAGCTCACTGTGTGTCAACTGTTTGTGCTAATTGAGTTGAAATTTTCTGGGGGAATATGCACCACTGAAGCACACTATCAAATGGCCTGATAAGGGCCTTGAAGTGGATCCTGCTACCTGATGCTACCTTGTTACCTAATCTTCCACACAGCTAATCTGGGGTCAGGCATAGAAAAACAGACAGAGTGGTAATGTAATGTAATGTATTAAGTATTAAGTGAATTAAATGGGTGCATCGGAAAACCTGGATGCAGCAAAATATTTGAGTTTGAATTCAAATGAATTACAAAAGGTAGAGTAAAACGATAACAAACACGTATACTCTATACTGCATATTCAGTACAGCCATGCACAGAGTAACAATAATTTAAGGTAACTAGCTTATGTTTGCATATGTTGTATGTGTGAGCTGAACATTTTAAGATAGAATTTCTTGCAGAGCCGTGGCCTTGGAATGCATTATATAGACAACCATCTTTGTCCATCCTGATGAGGGTTGGGGGATTGTAGCATGCTTTCACAAGCACAGCAGTTACATGCAGAACATTTTGAAATTACAGTGTTGTCACAGAATTTCATGAGTAGAACTCCTGTTGTCTTGAGAACTGGATGCAATGTTACAACATGGAGCTTCATTCATTCCAGAGGAACGTCTTGGTCCAGAAGACATGAACATCAGTCTGTGGCTCTGCCTGGCCGACTGAACACACACACCAATAGCAAACAAAATGATTTTACTTCCTACTTTTGCAGCTGTAATGCGGGTCACAGGTCAGATGATACCGTATACACAGTGTCATGTGACCTGCATAGCCCACTGTGAGATCACATTGTTCCCCTCTGTGAACTTTCACCGACTTTTTTAGATGCCATTTTACCATCCAAAGAATTTTCCCTCATAAATCCTTTAAAGGAACACTCCACCCAAGTGAAAGATGAGGATGAATCATGCCTGTCTGGATGGATTACTGATTGAGCCCAGAGCCATAGCCTGTGTATGAAATGAGAGTAAATTTCTTTTAAACAACGATAAAAAGATGTCAAAGAAAGAGACACAGAGCAACTAAATAGAGATGCAAAATGACTACAAAGAAACACAAAATTGCTTAAGAGACACAAAACAACCAGGAATGGATGCAAAAGAATTAAAAAGCAATCGCCAAGAGGAGCAAAATGACCCCAAATAGGTGCAAAAGACAAAGAAACACAAAATGGCTACAGAGAGATGCAGACAACCATAGTGACACAAAACACACAGAAAGGAACAGAAAATAACTACAAAGAGGCACAAAACAACCATGAAGAGACACAAAATGACCACGTAGCCACAAAACCATCAAGATGCAACATAGGATGCAAAACAACTACAGAGAAATGCAAAGAGAGAGAAGAGAAGAAAAGAGACAAGAACAACTGCAAGGGGCGCAAAATGACCACATAGAGATGCAAACCACCACAAAGAGACTAAAAACAACTACAAAAAATGCAAAATGATGGAAAAAAGGCACCAAACGACCTCAAAGAGACATAAAGCTACAAAGATGCGAAACAACTGCAGAGAAGTACAACTATAAGGAGACACAAAGCAACTATAAACAGCATGGGTGCCTCATGTCGGCCACATATGATTTAGATGTACTGTCACACATTTACTGAAGATAAAGAGGGGCTTGTGTTGTTAGGCAATAATAGCTAGCTAGCTCATGCTTGGTGTTTTGTTTAATAGAGGACCAGTGATGTGCTTGGGGGCCAATGACTAAACAACAGTAAGTCAGACCAATGAATGAGATGATGACAGATAAAGGAAAAATCTGAACAAATGACTGGAGTGATATAACAGATTCAGCTCAGTGGTGCAAAGACCACAGGTACTGGTCTACACAAGCTTGTTCTGAGTGGTCACCTTCATCCTTCATCCACACATTTTTACCTGATGGGAGTGGTCTCTTCCAAGTTGACAATGTCCCCATCTTTCGGGCACAAAGGGTCACTGAATGGTTTGACAAGTATGAAAATGATATGAATCATATGCTATGCTACTTTCTTTCATTTATCACCTGTGGTGCATGTCAAGACATACTGAGCATATTGATGCTCAGTACTCATACTAAAAAAGATTTCAAAATATTGGCCTTTACATGGTATGATAGGATGGGAAAAGATGTTGCAAGATGTTGTGCCAGCCAATCACAGAAGACTCTCCTTTTCAAGACATAACCTTTAAAGGACACCCATGACACAGGGCCATGTCATTCTGCTAGTGTACATTTACTGCCACCTAGTGGAGGAGTTAAGCTGCTCCTACTGTAAACTCAGATCTGTGGTGCACCATCACCCTCTACAGGACTGTGGGCACTTCAACCTCAACTCTTATGTCTTCAAACAATAATTTAGTAAATCTGAAAGTGAGATCCCAACATTTATCATAGCTTTTCCAGCAAAGTGCTGATGACTTCCAATAACCTACTCTATCCTGTATGAACTTTAGAATGTTATGACTGACATGGCTCTTGATATGGCTGAATGCCTCATTTCCATGTTGAGCAGCAGTTAAATCCTGTATTGCAGTATTTGGATCCTGACATTATGCTAGTTTTACAGTTCCTCACTCCAGACTATGGCAGGTGGACACTGCAGACCCTGAATGCTGACCTGATTCCCTTTCCACTGTTGGCCTACCATGTGGCAAAAATCTGTATGCAGAAGGAAACTATAAAACTAGGCCCACACATCCTTTCCACATGGCATGAAAGCAACTTTTCTCATGAAGAAGAAGAATCAGGGGGAGACATTCCCCTTTATTTGTCACACACATGCGAGCACGGCACATGAGGTGAAATTTGACTTCCGCCTTTAACCCATCCTGGTCGTCCCACCCATCTTCGGTGTTCGGTGATCTTCTTGCATGTTTTTAGTGGGGGTATATTTTTACGGAGGATACCCCAGGTGAACACGGGGAGAACATGCAAACTCCACACAGAAAGGCCCTCCTCGAGCAGCAGGCACCGAAGGCATGGTGGAGGACACACCCGGTGCCCACAGCGAGATTCGAACCCAGGACCTTCTTGCTGTGAGGCGACAGTGTTGCCACCGTGCCACCGTGCCTCATTTGTTCAGATATTAAGAGACTACAACTGAGCAGCGTTATGGTGTTACTGATATTTTATTTGTTGTTTCATACATTGCACAATCCAGAATCCCCCAAAAAAGGTTGCAATACTGTAAAATGTAAACATGAACAGAAAGCAATCATTTGCAAAATTTAGAGTTGCAGAAAAACGGCGAGGCACGATCAGATGCAGTGAACACACACCGCCACTTAACAAGTTCTGTCATTTGCAGAAGTGATTCATTTTATGCTAAAGCAGGTGACTGCGGAGTCAAGTGCTGGCAGCTGTGCTCTCAGCTGGTCGCTGCGTCAGTCTGCTGCTCCTGAAAACAAAGGAAGCAAAGGTTCAGCTGTTACACTCAAAGGTTAGTTTATCTAAAAAGGTGTAAGTCCACCAATTCATCACTTTATTCTGACAATGATACAGACGACCACATATTAGGTTTACAGATGGCACCACAAAACTGGCAGAAAAGCCAAGGAAGGTCTGTTCCCAACAGGTCTTCTCAGCAGGCTGCTGGAGAAGCCCACTGGGATGGTTTTTGTTTTCTGGTCAAGTCCACAGCAAGTCAGGAACATACAATCCTGAAAGCCTTGGTATATGACCAAACCTGAACGCAGGAGGCCAACAGGCATTGCTTACAGTGAAAGGCTGTGGACAGTCCTCGCTTCATGTCTCCAGGATGGTTTCAGGAGTCTGAAATAAGAGAAATCACATTATTCTTGTAATCCAATTCCCTTATTCCAGCACATTTGATCAGTTCACTCTTTAATCTTTCCTTGGTCTTTGCAAAAGTATCATTCCAATTTCTCTGTGTGAGCATGTTCATCTGCATAGTCTGTTAGACAATTAAAGAAAGAAAATAATCCATCTCCCTGTTGATAGCATGATTTTTTTTCAGTTAGTATGTTCTACCTCTGATGATCGACTCATACATACAAAAATGTGCCATTGTTTGGCAATGTCCAGAACAGTGGACAGAACAGGTTTCCTGCAGAGAAACTGTACAGTTTGGACAGAATACTAAAAGGGGAAGTGCTTTTTCTTCCTAAATTGGGATAAATAAAGAAGCAGACTAAAGTCACCTTATCACGTGTTCTGCAGTAATATCCCACAAGGCTCATGGCAGTGAACAGGTGGGTAAAGCGAAACTACAGATTTACTGTTTGAGGCATTTCCAACGACACAGCCATACAGTTAAAGGCCTGTCAGGATAGACCTCAGCCATCACTGTAGACACCACTAATCCAATCACTACCCACAACTTTCAGTTCAACACTCACCTTTGTTGTTGAACCCTGCTGGGGTCTGCAATGATGAGGCCATCCTCTGCTGCAGCAGAAACCTGGAGAACATGAGCAGTTTATTAGTGCACCAGTTCATTCATATGAATCATTTCTGACATATGAGAGCCATTTGGACAAACTTCAACAGGGTCTTTCTCCCCCAAAAACTTTGCCTGCAGATTTGTAAATATATAACACCAGCTTGGTGTCTCAGCGTGTATGTAAACATAGCTTTTCCCAATAAAATTGCTTTGGAATTTCCTCTTGCGGGACTAATAAAGGAATATTGATAAAATGGCACAAGTTGCTAATAGAGTGTCAGGGGCTGTCAGTGATCTCCAACCTTCTGTGATGTTTCAATTTAAATGCCAGTATGGCTGAATACACAGCAGATCTCCGATCTTTAACCTGGCTTGATGCCCATTTTGTCCCACATTGTTACAATTACAAAATGATGATTTGCATCACCAGAGCATAGCAGCTTGGACTGACTGTTGGTTAACATCAAGTGTGTATGGGCTGCGATTACATACTCTGTTGTCTCACAGCAGAATATGAGAATGATATGGTGAATTTGGCTGTTTCAAAACAGTGACGTTGACCAGACAGCAGGAGGAGCGGTCATATGGCAGAGTAAGCAGCTGAATCTGCAGCAGCTCAGTCACAGGTGGCTGCTCTGTGGACAGAGGCCTACTACAACCAAGACATTTTCACACAAAAATAGCATTTTACATTTCGATGGCTTTAAAGAGGCTGAGTGTGTTTCAACAAATATACCAGGACTCCCAGCACAAGCAGCATGGAGACCAACGATGCCAGATGTTGAATTTGTCTAGCACTGACTTTTGAACAAACCAGCTGATGGACCAACTGGCTGCAGATACCACACAGTGCTGTCATTGTGTTCATCCAATCATTGGACAGATGCTGGGATGGCAGAGACAAACCACTTACTGCTGTTTCAGTTCCTGACAGTCTCATGTTCTGCCATCACCATGACCTAAAGACAAATGACAACTTTCAGTAAAAGAGAATGAATGTCACAGCTAAACAACAATAACAACAACATCCCAATACAGACAAGCTCAATTCATTGTCTTAATATCTTGGTAGCTCACTGATGTCGTTTAACTGTAAACAATTAATCAAAAGAATTCTTCAAATTCAGTGCATTGTCAAACACCAAGCTCACCATGGTGATGTGATTGACAGGTATATTACTGAGGGAGCCCTGCCTCCAAATACTGTCACCTCACTGTTCATCATGTGTTCTGCAGTAATATCCCACAAGGCTCATGGCAGTGAACATGTGGGTAAAGCGAAACTACAGATTTACTGTTTGAGGCATTTCCAACGACACAGCCCTACAGTTAAAGGCCTGTCGGGATAGACCTCAGCTATCACTGTAGACACCACTTATCCAATCACTACCCACAACTTTCAGTTCAACACTCACCTTTGTTGTTGAACCCTGCTGGGGTCTGCAATGAGGAGACCATCCTCTGCTGCAGCAGAAACCTGGAGTTAGGCAGAAGGGAGGGAGAGAGAAAAAACTCTGTTTAGAGGACCAGAAGCACTGCTACTTATTGCTGCAGGGACACTTTCCTTAATGTGCATGTGAAAAGCATCTAATAGTGGCTCACTTGCGATGTTTGTCCTGAATAATTACAACAGTGACTACTCAGAGATTCACTACAGGATCGTGGGTTTTTCTGTCTGAATATAGGAAGGATAAAGCAGCAATCTGTGTGTTTCAACAAATATACCAGGACTCTGAGCACAGGCAGCACGGAGACCAACGATGCCAGATGTTGAGTTTGTCTAGCACTGACTTTTGAACAAACCAGCTGATGGACCAACTGGCTGCAGATACCATACAGTGCTGTGATTGTTTACTAGTCTGTTACTTGTTTCCTCCTTGCTCACTGACTGTCCTGGTTGTTGTATAGATCACTGCTGATTCAGGGGGCTTTTACACGATGGCTGTTCTCTACCAAGTATCACATCTGTCCATTTATAGCAGCCACCTGTTGCCACTCCGCTTTTTGGAAATCAGATGTCACAAAAATTATTTCACTCTTATTTCTCCATTCACATTAGTTCTCACTATACACCCTCTGTACTTACATCATGTTTTTACACCAGTGCTCACGACAAGGACGGCGACGAAACCTGCAGGAGGCAGAATGAATGTGACGATGTGTTTCCAGATCCATAAGCATTTTCAATTATCAGTGCTGTGTGCTGTTCAGAGAGGCATCTGTCACTCACACTTCAGAGCAGTTGAACATATTTAGCCAATCATCATAACACTTCATCAACAATAGATGTATTCTGTAATGCAGCTTACCCAGCTGGCCTGAGGTCTTCTCCAGCACCTGCCACAGACACAGGACAGTTTAAATTCACTCCCACCAGAAAACATTAACAACTTGCAATATCTAAGAGCTGTCAGTTCTCATTAGTAACACTGCTGCAGTGTCAACAGCAGTGGGTTGCAAGAGAAATAATTGCTCTGTGCACTGTATGCGCTCTGTGGTCCACCTGACAGGACCAGAGCTCATACTGTGCCAACAAACAAGGACAGTATATCCATCATATCTATTGTCAGGGTGCTGATTAGTTTCCACTGTTCAATTCACACTTTGTTGATGAGTTCGTTGAAATAAATTGGGGCTGTGATGAGTAGACGATACTAAAATGCAAATCTCAGGTACTCTTAGCGGTTGTGAGCAGCGTTGTCAACTGGGATTGATCAAGCAGATGTAACATCACAAGAAGGTGTGACCCCGACGTATGACACTCGTGGTCCTTTAGATTTCCATGTATTTAAAATGTCGGTTTGTAAAATGCAGTGGAGAAGCAGAAACTCCTTTAGCAAACACTGACAAAACTAGTTGCTCTGTCCCTGCAGTGGAACAGAAAAATGTACAATAAACAGGTGCTCCTGCAGGTTCTGAGGTTTAATTTGAAGTGGTTCAGACAGACCATAACAGGAACATTCATTAACAGGGTATTCAAATCATTTTGCTAGCTACAAGAAGTCAAAAGATGAAGCACACACACAGACCGGTAACTATGTTCAATGATATACAAATGTACACCATACATATTCATACCTATCAAACAGAGATCTGGTAATCTGTCCATATTTACTCAGGAGAACAAAGCACTGCTGTATGAATCATGTTTCCATCCTCTCCAGTCTTGGCTCAAATGACTACACTCAAAAGTATTAGACAAAATACTAACCTCAGGACCCACAGGGGCAGTGCAAACTGTTGCATCGCTTCTCTCCATCACATTCAGCAACAAGGTCATCTCCTGCAAAAGACAGGTTGGTTTTCATGTTAAAGTTTCACTTCCCCTAGAAGCACAGTATATATCCGAGTTAGGAGCTATACATCTTTTCAGGGTATTTCATGCCTTCTCGAAAAGTGAATGTGTCAGGCCTCATTGTCACCATTCAGCAACCAACAGTGCAGAGGTGAAAGCAAAACCTGATGTTCTATTGCCACTGCTGTCCTGGGATCAGCCCACTGCACAGGACAACCCCATTAACAAGTCTGCACTGTGGCACAGTGGCGTGACTGACGCAAAAAAAGACAAAAAAAACTGAGACTATGACATAATTGGCATGATATTAGGTTTGAGATTGTCTGCCCTCTCTGATGGTATTCAGACTGTATAGAATACGCACACCCTGCCGCCTGGACACTCCGCGTGGGCCTTTTTCACGGCAGACATTTTGACTCGTCATAGCGGGAAAAGCACATGTAAAACAACTTTCGTTCATCTTTCATGACTCATTTCCATTAAGTAATCCATACCAGGGAGACAGTATGCACAATACCAGTACCCTGGAGGTAGCTCACCTAAAAGGAATGCAGCCGGTTTCAATGTATCAATCACGCACACCTCTAGCCCTGCTGGGACATACCAAAATGTCTGCTGGGAAACAGCTCTGTAGTGTTAGTGGTGAATATGATAATTAACCATTGATGTGCTCAAGTCTGTTTGCCCTTCTCATTTCCTCCAGTCATCTCTGTTACACCCTACATTAACCAGAACTAAAACACGTGTTCTATCGGGGAACAGACTTTGACTCAAGGCCTGCCCAACGACTGCAGTTAACTTGATTAATTCACAGTCGAGGCAAGTATCACTATAAACTCATGCACTCAAGACTGCCCATAACATTAAATCTTTAAGGAAACCGATAGCCATTAGAGCATCAAGGTAGCTAGCTAGCGAACTAGCTAGCTAGCTAGCGGCTAGGTTATCATGCTTACTGCGTGGTGCCCAAAATGTGAGGACGTCACGCTGCAAATATTACATAAAAGCACATAACCACGGCGACCGTGTGGATGCTTGGTGCCATGTCTGATATGACGGCAGTTAATAACTCAATTATTGCTGTTTACCTATAATGCTTGCTTTCCTCCAAGTTCGCAGAAGACACGGCAACACGAAAAGAGGAGTTTGGAATGTGCCGCAAAATTATTTATAGGTTGCGTTACGTCAGTCGAAACCGCTTTTCGACAACTAGCGTTCGTTGAGCGTACACTTCACTGAAGCTCGGAAATCTTTGCAAAATCCGTCTAACGTTGACCAATGGAGCCACAATTTTCCAATTTTCATACACATTTAAACGTATTATCTAATATTTTTGTTTAGAGGATAAAAGAGGTTGAACTTCCAACCAAAGGTTTTACTGCTTGACATTAAAATAATATACAGCATTGTATAAATCCTACCCCAGCGTTCATGCCATTTGTAAAACAAAATGTGTATGTTCACATTCAGATGATCCAAATGTATTCTTTATATATAAGCGTGTATGGCGGAGCCAGCCCACTGAAAGAAAACCTGAGCTGTGAGCTTTGTTCCTACACTTCACGTGGCATATTCTTTCAGTTTAAGTGATCTTTAGTTATTCATTAGGTTACGACGACCACACAACTACTGTGTATTCTGGGGGAGCATGTCACAGTGGTTGAGGATTACAAATACCTCGTAGTGCACCTCGACAACAGACTGAACTGGAAAACTAACATCAGCGTTGTCTAGAAGAAGGGGGTGAGCAGACTCTATTTCCTGAGGAGGCTCAGATCATTCAATGTATGCAGCAAAATGTTCGAGATCTTTGATCAGTTTGTTGTTGCCAGTGCACTCTTCTTTGCTGCAGTGTGCTGGGGGAGCAGCATTTTTTTTTTTTTTTTACAGCTGTAAAAGCTGTTTATATATTGATTGTGTTTTATTATATTATTATATTATATAATATGTAATTGTACATTATAATACATATTATATAACTATATATTTAGTTTTACTTAGTTGTATTTTTTGTTATTTTTTTCTAAATGTGTGTACATTCTGTGTTTGCCTGTATGTTGAATTGCAAACCTGTCAAAATGAGCTGCTCGGCCCCTCTGTGTTGTGTTAGGTATTACTTTGCTGGAACATTACTTGGCCCTTGCTTCGCCTAAACACTCTTTAAAAACTCCGTTCTGACACACAGCCGACTTCCCAACATGTCCACAAGAATCCATGACCTTATCATGTCAGTTGATGTGTCAGTGGTGCATAATTCTAAATGGTAAATGACATTTCTGTAGGTCTTGATAAGAAGCAACATTGTGCAGCACTTTTTCTTGATTTGTCCAAAGCTTTCGACACAGTCGACCACGATGTTTTAAAACTTAGACTTCTGAACTCTCTCAGAAGAAGCAGTTTCTTGGTTTTCAAACTATCTTAGTAATCGTTCTCAGTGCATTTAGGTATGATGGTCTATGCTCAGATATTGTATCGATCCACAAAGGTGTGCCACAAGGCTCTGTATTAGGTCCACTCTTGTTCACTATTTATGTGAATAATCTGGGTCAAAATGTGTCTAATGCTACTTTCCATTTCTATGCTGATGACACTGTTTTATACTGCTGTGCAGCATCTCTTGCACTGGCTGTTGAGCACTTGCAAAAGGCTTTTGTGGTTGTTCAGGATAAACTGCATGAGCTGAAACTTGTTTTAAATGCAGATAAGACGAAGCTTATGCTGTTTACCACGTCAAAAGCTAGGTTACAAAATGTACCTGTGGTGGTCACTGTTGATGGAAAGGAGATAGAAGTTGTTAACTCGTACAAGTACCTGGGTATCTTGATCGATGACTCCCTTAATTTTAAACCTCATGTGCTGAACCTGGTGAAAAAACTGAGGCTAAAACTGGGTTTTTATTTTCGGAATAAGTTGTGTTTTTCTTTTAATGTAAAAAAGCGTCTAGTTGCTGCAACTTTTTTACCTGTATTAGACTATGGTGATCTCTTGTACATGCATGCCTCTACCCAATGTCTCCATATGGTTGACACGGCCTACCATGCGTCCCTAAGGTTCATTACAAATTGTAAAGCACTGACTCATCACTGTGAGTTGTACTCTCAGGTAGGATGGCCCCCCCGGCGACCCGTAGGCTCCTACATTGGTACACCTTTATATATAAGGCAATTCTTGGTCTGCTTCCATATTACCTGTGTGTTTTCATTACGCAAAAAAACACCGGGCAGTATTCACTGCGTTCTCAGGACCTCTTTATGCTCTCTGTCCCAAATGCTCGGACTGAAATTGGGAAAAGGGCTTTTGGGTATTCCGCACCCTCAGCCTGGAATTTGTTGCAGAATGATTTAAAACTGAAGGAGCTCGTGTCGTTAAATGTTTTTAAATCTAAAATGAAGGACTTGGAAGCAGTTTCTATGGGATGTTGATGTTTTTAGCTTGACGTTTGTACAAATTACTCCCAGAAACTCTCGTCTTGATTTATAGATAGTTTTTCTTTATGCAAATTTTAGTGCTTGTGAATTGTATTTTGTCTCCTTGTGTGTCTCTGTCTGCAACTTTGTGTTTTTGCTGCTGCCCGTCTTGGCCAGGTCTCCCTTGAAAAAGAGATTCTTAATCTCAATGGGACTAACCTGGCTAAATAAAAAAAATAAATATGAAACAGAAAAATCATTATTTTTAGGTTTGTTTTTTCTGCACATGCCTCATTTTTATTTGCTTGTGATTTACTGGATAATTTTATCCTATCAGGCCTCCAAATTGATGAAAACTGAGGTAAAGACAATCTCTCACCCAAAGACATATGCAAATGAAGAAGATGATGGGGATGACATAAACCTTGCTCGGTTGGGAATTAACTTCTTAAAGCCATCATATATCCAATTCCACCATGGAAGAATCAAATTTGAGCTAAACTATTTCTGACTTTACCATTTCTGGCTAATTTAAATATTCACTCAGAGAAACATAACATTTCAACTCACTTCTTCATTCGCTCCGTGCTCAACATTTTACTCAAGGGCATTTAGGATTCATACAATTGACAAAATAAGGGAAATCACCATTTTCATTTTAATTAAAACTTATTTTACTTGCTTTGGGTAACGTCATACAAATGCTCTCAAGCCCAAGTTAAGAATGCCAGCACTCCTCCGAAGAGCGTGGACAGGTGGAAGATATGGAGGACAGAAAACTTCAATGTGCTACCCCTTTTAAATACAAAACAAAGACGTGGATTCTTGGCACAAAACGCTTTCCTTACATTCTTTTTAACAAATATTTTGGGAAGGTTTTGCACTGCAATGTTTCCAAAATCCAATCTCCAAAGGTCTGTGCACACCAACACTAAAATCTAATTTAAAATAAAAGTAAAAAAAACAAACACAAAAAAAGATGGACTTCAACACAAAGTTCCTATCCAAAGTTCCCTGGATCACTGACCAATTTTAAGCCATTACAGATATCTGTTCTAAGTGTTTCTCAGGTTGTATGTATTTATAAAAAAAAAAAACAAAAAACAAAAAACAAAAAACTAAAACAAAACATTAAAGTCAACTGACAGCAGGGTTCGTTAATATTTAAAAATGTCCCCTCACACAGTTATTCCAGAATGAAAAGGGTTTTGTTGGAGTGGGTTGATGCAGAATTGAGTCATGGTCGAAGCACATTCAGGCGACGCCTTGATTTCCTGCTGTTCCAAAGCTAAGAATCCTGGACTGCCACCGCTCATCTTAAATTATCAACACAATTTCTCAGCACATCAATCTGGTGTAAAATACACTACACTATGTGTGAGTTCAGCTGTACAGTTCTGCATTGACTCTGCGTGCTTCTGCTTCAGAATTCTTCAGCATCACTCCATGCTGTCTGGGTCTGCCTGGGCCATGTAGGCATCCAGTTCAGCATCCAGATGACCTTTGGTCTTTGACATGTAGGCATCCAGCTGGTTGTCCAGTTGTTCACGGGTCACAGTTGGTCGGCCAACACCTCGGCCCCGCCCGCGGCCACGACCACCTCGACCAGCAAAACCACCACGACCTCGCAGTCCACCACGGCCTGTCCAAAATACACAGCAATGGTCACTGGATAGCATTAAGCTAGAGACAACAATTCAATTCATCTCAACAAGTTTGAGTTACTCAGTTTTGACTATGCTAATTCAATTAAAGTAATTGTCTTCACACTTAAATAATTGAGAAAATGAAACAGTCATCCTGACCTCTGGCTACTCCCCCTCGTACTGCTCCTCGGGACAGAGCTCCTCCTCTGCCAGCAGGTCCTCCACGATGGCGGCCTCCTCTGCGCATTGCCAGACGGCCAGCAGAGCCACGGCCTCGCATGGAGGCCCCTGTAGACACTCGCTTCCCTGTGCAACACAAAGTAACATCATCACTTCATGCAAACCCAAACAAGATGAAAAATCTATATCCAAGATTGGGAAAGTCGTGGAATGCTCCAAAAACACCTGTTTGGAACATTCCACAGGTAAACAGGTTCATTGGTAACAGGTGATAGTATCATGATTGGGTATGAAACAGAACTGAATTAAAAACACCATCTGGCTAAAAATGCCTCATGTTGCTTTTTCTTCAAAGAAACACTTGTGTGTTATGGTTAATATACTGATTTTGATCAGATCAGAAGCTTATGCATATAATGGTTTAAGTCCCATCACACAACTCAGTAAACAACTTGAAATGTTCACTTGATTTTTCTTTGAAGTTGTTATGGCTGATACAGGCAGTGGACGTGTAATAACACGGTGATCAGTTGTTTTTGTGAACAGTCAAATGGTGTGTCACTTTAACTTGTGGGATAGCAAGTCTCCTTTCCTTTTATAAAGGATGGTCTTGTAGCCTATGGTCAAGGAGATATGACAAGAAGCAATGAAACACCTTCCCTTAGCAATCGGAAAATTCAGAGCATAAAAAAAAAAGTTTGGGCACCCCAGGTCAAAACTTACTGTGAATAGTCAAGTGAGCAGAAGATGAACACTGGCCTGTTGCACTCGCAACACACAAGTTCTCCCTTAAGATAAGGTGCAAAGTCTACACCAAACGATGGGCTGAAAAGTTTGATATTACAAATGTCGATGTTTGGTTGCATTACAGAGTGGTTAAGGTTCATCTCAGAAAATGATTAGCACTTCCTGTGACAAATCAGTGAAAAGCACCATTCTTAATGCAATGTTTATTTCCTTATTGCTGCCCATCTTTGAACGCTCAAGCGATAGTGAAGAAGCTATTGGCTAAAAATGGATGACATTTATCACCAAGAAACAACAAAAAGGTACACAAACTAGGACAAAGTACTATGATCAGGTGATAATGATACAACCCTAATGTAAAGTTAGTGCAAAATAACAACAGTAAGCGTCATCTACACCATGGGGTAATAACAGTATCTCATTACTGGGCAGATGAAAGTTGGAATGCTATGATGAACAAATAATGATACACTGGAAAAGCTGTTAGAAACGACCCTGTTTATCTGCTTGTCATCTCGATAGCATTAATGTCTAATGTCAAATTTAGTCAACAGCTCTGCTATTCTTATAATATAGTGTTGGCATTAGTTTGTGTACTGTTACAACAATGCATTGACAACGAAAACAGCCAATATACTTTGCCCCACTTCATCCTCCAAATTTTCTCACCTTTCAAAACACTGCACCATACCAATTGCTACATTACAGAGGACATTACACCTACTATGGGCTAGGTAAAAGATTTAACTTATACCGACATTAGAACTACTTAGCTGCTGTAACCCTTAAAATGTTAGCATGTGAACTAAGAAACTCCAAGATACAAATTACTTTGAAACTCAGGTACGCTTGAACCTAAACATAACTGGTTCAACCCTGTGCTGACCTCCAAAAGGCATAAACCTGAAGAAAAAACATTCTTTTTAACATTTTAAGCAAGATTAGCATATTATTGTTGTTTATAACAATTCAAGAGTGAAAGGAGAAAGAAGTACTATGTAAAAGCTTGGGCACCCCAACAGATCTGAGCTCTCAGATAACATTTACCAAGGTCTTAGACCTTAATTAGCTTGTTAGGGCTATGGTATGATCACAATCATCATTAGGAAAGGCCAAGTGATGCAAATTTAAAAGGTTTATATTATAAATACCCGACTCCTCAAACCGTGTCCCAACAATCAGCAGCCATGGGCTCCTTTAAGCAGCAGCCTTGCACAAATTAAAATAACTGATGCACACAGCAGGCTTGGTAGAGGTCGAGTTGAGGTCTGGAATACCAAGAACACTTCTTGAGAGAGCTGCTGACAGGATTGCTAGAAAGGCAAGTAAAACCCTCATTTGACTGCAAAAGATCCTCAAGCTTTAGCAGACTCTGTGTGGTGGTGCACTGCTCTACTGTGAGGAGACATCAACACAAATATGACCTTCATGGAGGAGTCATGACATGAAAATTTTCCTGTGTCCGCACCACAAATGTCAGAGTCAGAAGTTTGCAATGGAACATCTAAATAAGCCAGACGCATTTTGGAAACAAGTCCTGTGGACTGCTGAAGTTAAAATAGAAAGTTTTTTTATGTTGCAGCCAGTGGCACTGGGATGGATGCAATTAAATACCAACGAAGTCTGAAAGCAAAAATCACACTGTCTGTAAAAAAGCTGAGGATGACTTCTACAGAAGGACAAAGGACCTCAAAATCAAAAAAGCTGAAGACTTTGCCATGGTCCTGACAGTCCCCTGACCTAAACATCATCAAAAATCTGTACACAGACTTCAAAAGCGCAGTGTACGCAAGATGGACAAAAAAACCTCACAGAACTAGAAGCCTTTAGCAGGAAGAATGGGCAAAAATACTCCAAAAAAAGAACTGAAAGAGTCTTAACTGGTTACAAAAAGCCTTTACAAGCTAGTTATTTACAAGTTATTTTGAAAAGTGACTTTATTCCTTTCCTTTTAGAAATCACGTCATCTTTTACTCGCTTAGCTATTTACAGAAATTTTGCCCAGGGGTGCCAAGACTTTTTCATGCCACTGCAGACACTTGCACAGCATTTCACTCCGTCGGGAACCTTCTTAAGCAAAAAAGACAATTTGACCGTAACTACTGTGTACGGCTGTGGACACACACCTCTCAGGGACAGAGCTCCTCTCATTGTGCCTCCTCTCGCTCGTCCTCTGAGGCCTCCCCGAGCCATTCCTCGAATTCCTCCTCGGCCTCCAACAGGTCCTCCACGCATCAGAGCCCCGACAGGCCGACCCAGCCTGGCCTGGATGTTGCTCTTCCCCAGGCGCTGCTTCAGGCTCTGACACAAGTTATTTACAGATGCAATTATAACAAAATAAAATGATGGTGGCCAATCCTGACTTGAAGTCATCCTACAGCAGATGGTTACAGGGGCTCAGTGATGGTCTAAGGCTGCATTCAGATGACAGTAAGCCTGTGTGAAAAAACCCAGCCCTCTCATTTATTTGAATGGGCATATACATCAACAGCAGTGTTGTCAAGTCAAGGTGCCAGTTAAAGAGTTGCGCTAGGTTCAACTTCAACTGCAACACAACTCAATGTCATCCGGCGAAGTGCTGCATAGGAAAGTCATATATACAAAAGGCACGCTCATGTTGGATTATCTTGTAATGTGAATGGCGTATTTATGGTCTTTACCTTGTGACTGCTATGACCAAAGACATAAACTGATATTAAGTCTGATATTAGGGTAGTTCACCAATTTTATTGTTCAGGGTTAATTTAGCTGTCATGTTTAGTACTGCTAAGGCAGCGAAAATAGCTGTAGATACAGACTCTAATGAAAGATGCAAAAATTCCCCATCCCAAATCTCTGCATTACTGAGAAGTCTTGGCTTAGACAAATAAGCAGAAGGTCCATGTTAGAGAGACCCGTCATTACCTCTTTAAACTAGACAGCATCAGTGCAGGTCAGTCTACACTTAACACAGCTCTCCGTGTTAAAAAGTTCCACTGACACATCTTTGCCCTCACCTGCTTGTGATTCAGAGCAGCTTGTACTGATGGCCGGTTCTCCATCTGCTGGGCCAGCCGGCGATTACGGGCACTGGCCAAATGCTGCTGTTGCATGGTGGCTCGAACGCTTACTGCAGTAGGCTGCTTGTTCTTCAGCATGTTAGTGAAGCTTTAGAGGTGGGAGGGAAAAAGAAGGAGGGAGTAAAAGAAGGGGACAGGGGATATACAGAGGAGGAGGAGGAGGAGGAGGAGGAAGCAGGTTTCCACATCAAGTCATTTCTCATATCATGGGTGCAGCCACACAGACTGTGCTGGCTCTTCTGTCATGTAAGGCTTATGTTCCACTTGCTGGCACTCATTTTCTCTCTCAATCATATGACATAAGGCCAGAATGACTGATAGCTGAATTAAGCATATGTTCTAACAAGCACAAGAAGAAAGGCAACCTGAGAAATAAAAGAAACTGAGAGAGCAAAGATAGACTGAAGGACAGTAGCAGAGAGAAGGCGCCAGAAGAACAGCACAATTTGCCACTTACAGGCCTCCAACTGACTTGCTGGGGTGTCATCATGCTGCAGCAGCAGAGGCCCTGGACATGAGGAGTGCTTGGCCACCCAGCCACTTACAGCATGGACCGTGACTTGTGGTTAAACCACGGAGTGACTCAAAACAGGGAAGGAGAGATGGGAGGGGGAAGGGGAACTCTCTGTCACGTCCAAGCTAGGACTGAGTATCTGGTCCTTAATAGATATAGAGCAGAAAGGAGAAAGACAACGACAGAACAGGAGGATAAAAGGAGCATGTGCTTCTCGTCCATTGGTTTGAGAGAGAAAGCTTGAGAGGCAGAGAGGATTAAGAGGTGCCTCATCTCCCTGGTTTAGTTTAAGCCTTCCTCTCCCCTTTAAAAAGCGTATACTTTATGTATACTCTGCTGTGTAAGTAACAGGGAGCAGGAGTGCCAAGGCATTTGTAGGACAGTGGTCTAGTCCAGCATAGGCTTACCAAGGCTTACCAAGTTTGACCACTACGCTCTCCCTTTGTCTACATGTGTGCACTGCTCATGCAAGATATTGGGCCCAGGGAAAGCCCCCTGGGCCACACATTACAACCACATTTAACTCTGCCGGTGCCTTGAAAAATGTGATGGGACCAATAAAGTTGAGTGAGCAGTGCACACACTATGGAGAGTCAAAATAGCATCCATGTCGGGTCCGGTTCCCAACAGTAGCCTTCTGTAGGGAGCACTAGAACCTTCACAAGCCAAGGCTGGCCCTTGCATCTGGTGTTTAACTGCTGACAGGGTGCGTGGCGCCTCACCGCTCATTTAGGGACACTTTGGTGGTGCTTTTCAGGATAACTTTTTGGGAGGAGGCTGCACTCATTTTGACAGACTCCGTTTGCAGGCTCCTAGAAACAGGTGGGAGAGAAAATGAAACAAGGTTATCTGGTAGTCCCCAGAATGGATGTAAGCAAAATTTTGACTGCAATAACATACAGTATCAGTGTGGACATTTGACTCAACATTACGTGTTAACATACTTTCATTGGAGGCTACAAAAGGTATTCTGATGTATCAGATTAATATATAATCAACATTACAGATTTTCAACTGTTCATCTAATAGACATTTTGACATGTCATAAGAGGAAATTCAAGTGTGTGTAATAACATTAATGGTGGCTGTATTCCACTCAGGGGAGGTCCTGGTATTGTGCGTGCTGGCTCACTGTAATATCTTACTGGGGTGTCCAACAGAACTTAGCCACCACTAATGTTATTAATTACACCTGTGTCTTTCCCACTACCACAAGTCAAGATGCATGTTGTGAAAAAGGCCTGTTTAAGTAGCTTGATGCTGCCTGACACTCAAAACAGTTTTGTCTTTCAGACAACAAAGGCTGGTAATAGATCTTAGGTTTTTTTTTGTATCTTTGATTAGATTAACTCAACAGTTCTAAAGAGATCGTGAATCTCTTTACAGAAGGGCCACTGAATCGGTTTTCACCGTCTGTATTACTGATTGGTTTAGAAACCTATATTTGTCCAGTAATATTAGATTGGGAGTCTTGTTAGAATTGTCAGTACCATCTCTTGAAGGAGTCAGGCCAAGCTTTTGGTCTTTTATAACAGGCAGGTCCTTAGGATGGCTAATGCTATACTGAACTGCCATCCAACTCCAGAGGAGGTCTGAACCACTGTCCTCAGGCCACCGTGTCAGGGCAGCTGTTCAGAGGATGAAAAGACTCCATTTCTCTTTCATTCTAAGCACCACGCCGCATTCTTTGCACTACCCTGGTCACATTTCACACACTTGCATGCTAACATATTTTTACATGTGATTTATTGTTGATGTTGTCCTTTTGTATCGTGAATTCTCACTAAATAACAAAAACAAATCCATAACAAATTTACCCCAGTGGAACGTAACCTTGAATGTTAGAAGCAAAACCAAATTAGATTTGAAAAGGAATTCGAAAGTAGATTTAATAAAATGCTATCAAACGTGATCCTATGCTGTAAGCACAATTGCTGGGGTAAACATAACTAATGAACAATTGAAAATGTCTTATTTATAAAACACTGTAATTGGTGTTTCCGTCTCTGTCAGGGTGAGTTAAATATTGAATGCTAATCAGTGACGTTAATTACCAACCCCGTGTCTATGGCTCATTTGATTGGCTCACTCAGTTCAGGAACGCTTCCAAAATCCATTAACACCACCATCCGTTTCAAAGAGACATTCCGATCGCACCTTGAATTGAGACTGATTTTTTTTCATCGGTCAATACCTTTACTAAGCCCTTCAATCATGCAGACTACTACCAAACACATAATATGTACCTAATCACAAGGTGGTGGGGCCTGCGCATTACTGAGTCGGTCAGGTGAAATGTTGAGCAGCTGCTTGGTCATATATCATTAGAGCCACCATGTTTATTTTCTCCGCTCTAGATGAAGCCGTAACGTTATCGATAAATTTGGCTCTGAGATTAGAATGCATGTCTCGATACTGAAGACATGTGATTCAATCTGTTAGGAGCCTAGCTTCGTTCAATAAGGTGGTACAGGATAAAGAACACAGAGCATCCTTTTCAAACTTAACTACCTAGCTAACACAAACAAGTTTGCGAGTCGGACCTGCACTTCAAATAAGTCTTACAAAAGCGGCCTACATTCTAGGTTAAGTTATTTGCGTCTATTTACGAAGCTCAACTAGAATTCAAATGTTTACAAGTAAAGCAATATTTACTTACAATGAATGTTGCGTCGGTCGAGAAAAGCCTTACAGCCAGCTAAAGTTAGCTTTAGCAGCTAGCTCGTTCCAGCACGGTGGGGCGGCCGTGTGGGTGTCCTTATAGTCTTCTCTTTTAACAAACCTGCGATATGCTAGCTTCCTAATTAAATGCTGTAGAGTAAATGAGCAAAAAGTCGGGTTTTCTCAAAATAATTGTAAAATGCAAGAGACAAGGTTTTGCGGCGCTTCTCCCTGAAATGGTGCTGCTAGCTAAACTGACTGTCCTCGGAAAGAAAATGGAGAAGCTCTTATGACTCCGACGTGACCGTGACGTCGTTTCCTGTCTGGCTGTGTTGATTTACTGAAATGGCTGCAGCGGCTCTCGTAGAGACTTCTTCAGGTAAAGATGCTATTGCCGAGGGTTTGCTCGACCTCCTGAAACCAGCTATCCAACAGCTCGACTTGCATGTACACTCAGTCAGGTAAATTTATTGAATCCTTTTTTGCTGTTATTAATCACAAGCTGTTGCTGCAGTCCGCGCTAGCTAACATTAACTTCCGCCTGGAAATCCCTTCACTGTCTCGTGACTTTGCAGAACATACGATATGGTGGTGTTTAGCATTTTCTCCCTCACGTCGAAGATGTTGCTTTTTATACTTATCAGCCAACTGCCCTACAGGCTTCATGAGCCGCTATTGCCCCGAAATCACTGGTCAGACATGTCACATGTCACAGTGTGTTCACAGCTGCTGTGTCTGACATGAGCTTTGTTTTAACAAAGACCAGCATTGTCATGTCGAGGAATGTTTGTTATCCTGTTTTTAAATGATGAATAAACACAGAACGCGCACAGCTATTTGCACTTCAACTGATGTTTTGCGCTGCATTCTTGTCACATCTGTCTTCCCTCTGGATTAATGCCATTCTTTTATTCTTTGCAGAGAAAGTCAGGTAGAATTAAGAGAACATATAGACAACCTGGCCACAGGTAATTTACTATACAATGCCTTTTAAATCCCTTCCTCATGTGGTTTGCTAATTTATTATTAAATTGCCTATATCTTTTTAAAAATACATATATGGTACATAACGTGTTTGCTAACCGTCGATTTGCTTTCATGTGTCTTGTAATGGACGTTCTTTGCAGAGCTGTGCAGGATAAATGAACATCAGAAAGTAGCTTTGGACTTGGACCCATATGTAAAGAAGCTGCTGAATGCAAGACGCAGAGTGGTGCTGGTAAACAACATCCTGCAGAATGCTCAGGTGAGTGACAACCCTTTGGTGTAAAGTTGCACGAATCAGTGTTTAACAGTGACTTTGATTTACTCTTGCATCCCCTTTTGTGTTCTTTGTTTGGGGAAGCAACCTCTTTAAATGTGTATGTTGCACATTACACATTAATGATAAATTCATTCATTTGAATTCTTTATACAAACCCCGGGCTTTAATAGCTCATATGTGTTTCAAAAAAGTTTCTTGCCCATGTTCAAAACTTTCTGCACAAGCAAAACATATCTGTGTCATAGAATGATTTTTAGAAATCACAGACATCTCAACTATGTTATTGAAGCTCACTGAAAACAAGAATACAGTTTAGTCACGACTATTAAAACATTGATCAAATCTATTAGAGTTAGACCTTTTTCAAGCCTCTAAATAATTCTGAGGGGGGAAAAAACATAAAGCTCCAAAGTTTAAATCTACACATAAGCCATGACAGTTGAAATCACATGTTTAACATAAAGGATTGCTCTTACAGCTCCCATACTAAGCAAAACTGTTCAAAGTAGATCAGTGCTCTGTGTTTACAGAGTGAAATTGGACTTTGAATGTGAATTTCACTTAGTTTTACCTAATATCAGACCTCGTCTCCCTTTTCCCTTCTGGCTCCTCCATGGTTATAAACTGTGCATAATTTCTTCATCTTTTTTTTTTTTTTTTCTTTCAATTTTATGGGATGTTACAAGCATTGTTTTTGAGGATGCATATTGTCACCATCTGCTGTACTTTGTCAGAGGCATTGCTGCATCAGTAAGCCGTATTTTCGTGGGTCATCAAAATGAAAGTCCTCATGCTTTCATGTACAGTATGTATTGAAGGGGACATGTCCCCTGTGTCCCCCCTGAAATCATGTCATACTAGTACCAATCACTACCTTAATTATCAACTTTAAAAACAGAAAAACACATGCAAGCTAACAAAGAGTAAAATAATACAAGCAATAACATAAATATTCTTTCTCCAGGAACGCCTGAGGCGGCTCAACCACAATGTGGCCAAGGAGACGGCACGAAGAAAGACCATGCTGGAGGCTTCAGGAGTGTTCACCTCGCGCTCGCCCAGTAAACCCTGAGCTGCCTCCTTCTGCTTTGCACAGCAAATACTGTGAACATTTACTCTACGTCAGTACAGGAAACTGTAACAAGAAGAGGACAAGTCTTCCTTTGACTTTTAGTTCACTCTTTGCCTAATGGCATGTCTTTGCACTGCATTGTTTGATGTTGTGTCACAATAGAAATCCATACTGCTATCTGCTTAGCGTTAGCTGCAAATAGGTTATTGTCTAATCCTAAATATGACAGAAATAGCTTTACACTATCACCAGGTCATATATACTACTTTACACACATGTAGCCACCAACAGGTGAACGAGTGTTCCTGAATCCTGAGGGACATTTGTTTAATAATTCATATACATAAATAACAAAAAAGCTGTAATGTCACTCAGTATGCAGGATACATGACAGTATTTGACTTGATTAATCTTGTGGACCAAAATAACAGATCCTTGTTTCTCTGCTGGAAGCACTGTCCAAATGCAAAATAAAACATCAGACTGTCTTCATGCCTTCTCCTACTCTCTGGCTTTGGGAAATGGTTGTTCATAAATGTGAGCTGGACCTCTATGAAAGGAAAGTCGATAGGACTGTTATTTTGTCACTTAGCATTGGACTAGCTTGCCTGTGGTTTAGAACAGGTCCTGCTATGTGTTCCCCCTGCTTTGATGGACTGATTTAGGGGTAGCAGGCTGAAAATCACAGAACTTCCTTGTTGTGGGGAAACAAGTCAATGTGATGTGTGATCTTCTTTTTGTACTGATCACAAAGGGAACTGTATCTGACAGTAACATTCTCAGCTGTCAGGATTTGCTTTCCCTGCTATAATGGAGGCAGTTTTAAGACAAAGATAAAACTTGCATTTTGATTTTATTTTCATCTAAAATGTTTGGCTTTACTCATTAAATTGTGCTGGAAGGCTACTTTGGACAGCAAACCATCAGATACACATAATTTACTTTAAACTGCTGAACTTGAGAACAGAGCACTCTTGTGGCCAAATCACACAATTGCATTTCTAAAGAAAACTACATACAAAGGTTAGAAATTTAAAAAAAAAAAAAAAAAAAATGACAGCAATTGCAAATTGTGACTACAAAATTACAGATTGAGTGCACATTTCTTCCAGGGCCAGACTTTTGAGAATGAGGGCTTGGGGAAAAGTGATCTTGATGAGGAGACAGAGTTTGAACATGGGGACAGGGCCAGGTTCAGGTCAATTCTTGGGTAATCTCTATTAAAAGATATCTCCATATGAATGCAGAAGCTGGAGTGACAGGGTGGGGTGGAAATGGCATCGGCGTTTGAGTCAGAGAATGAATTTGAAAATGAAGACAAATACGAAAATAAAAAGATGTACAGAGAGTAGTTTGAATGAGTCCAGTCGGTCAATAAACAAAGAAATTTAAGAAGTGAGGATGTTGGCAGAGACACAAACAGAAAGGATTTTTAAGAATCCACACAAAGTCAGCAAGTTTTTAAGAGGGAAACTTGGAGTTGTTCAATCATTCAAGATTACACGGAGTGGGTTGATTGTCATCAAGTGTGTGTCAAAGACACAGACACATAAAGCCTTGCTGATTTGGACAAGTTGTTTGCTACAGTTGGTGAAAAAGAGCTCCTCTCAGATATTTCAATTGTCAGGAATATGAACATGTCGCTGCAGTTTGTAGTGGACTCAGAAGATGGAGGAGATGTAGGAAAGAACATTACAAAGAGGAGGAGTGCAAAGAAGATGAAGAGCAAGCAAAGTGCCTGTACCGTGAGGGAAATCATCATGCTGGGTCAGCAAAGTGTCCAAAAAGCAGTGAGGAGATCACAGTGAATAAGTTCAGAGCAGAAAAGGGTTGAAGCTGCTAAGAGAGTAGAGAGAAATGATAAACTGGTGGCAGTGCAAAAGGAACTGGAGAAGAAACAATATCTGCATGGACAAGAGAGGGTTTTTGGCATTTATTGTCATGGTTATCAATAGTCCTTTTGAAATGCAGGGGAAGGCAGAAAGGATCAAAATTCTGCTGGATGCTGCCAGGAGATTCTTGTGACATATCTATAAGATCTAGATCATACACTGAGGGAAGGATTTACAGCAACTCAGACAACTGGGTCTGTCTTATAGAATGGACAATGTTGTGAATGGGACCAGTTTGGGTGGACACTGTGGAAACTTCTCACTGTGAAGCTGTTACAATCCAGTAGGTGGCAGTAAGATAAGATAAGATAGACTTTATTCATCCCACAATGCGGGAAATTCACACATTACAGCAGCAACAGGACAGAGTGCAAGAAGTCAGAGGACAAGAAGACAAAAAAAATATTGCAGAAGTGTTATATACCCTATGATAATTTACAAAATATACAATACATACACACTTAGGTAATTTAAAAATGATGATTGCACATAAAAACAGAGGAAGAATGTGAGATGTGATCATGTGAGATGTAATATGGATTCCAACTGCTTAAAAATCAACAGAAGAAGTAGAAGAATGTGTGGCTAAAGGACAAGATTTTTGTACTGGAAGCTTTCTGGTTTCCATTTTCAGTCCTCTCCATTTTTACTCTCAGGCGATTCGTGTTCTTTCCCGCTTTCAACATTCTTCATTGTCAACCCTGGTATGGCCATGCCTAACGTAGCTTATAGCACCAACAGCTGACAAAACTATGTGTGCCTAGTCTATTCACTCCAAACCAGTTTATGGAAATGCATTTCAACATTTCAAATTTTGCTTAAGGTTTGCTTGGCAATAGATGGAAACATGGCTACCGTGGAGAGCAAAGGAGGTGTCATGTTGGTCAAAATGCAATCTTGGAACCCGTCGACGACTGTCTGACAACGATTTTTAGTTTTTTCTTAGCTTTTTAATAAATTAATCTGCATTTATATGCTGATATCTATTTATACAGATTAGCCAAAATGTTGAAAAATTGTTGAATTTGATAGTCAAGTTGCTAATTGGTTGTTTGCACATGACATCACATCACTCTTTTGTTGTGGCACAAACTGCAGATGAAGGGCCAGAAGTGATTTTCTGCATAGGAAACACTATAACACACGCTCAAAATGCCTATGATTTACCATGAGGAGCTTTTATTGAGTTCCAAAAGTTGTTGTTCATAAGGGTGAAAAACGTAAGAAATTGACTCAAAAAAGCCAGAAAAAATGATTTGTTGACTGTCTGTGGTCAGGGGGAGCCAAGTCGGATAATGGTGGAAATGGTGTAACATTAGCTTCACATAAGACAGCTGAACGTAAATACCGTACCCTGTCTTGTTTCAAGATGATCCACGTCTGTAGTGGCGTTTCATGGGACCTTCATGAGTGGTTAACCTAGCAAACAAGTGTAACATAAACGTCAACATTCAGTGCCACAGCTCATAAAGTTTGCTGCTTGGTTAATCCACAGGACAATAAAAGCTACGCACCCTTGAAAAAGTAAAACAGCAGTCATCCCGGAGCACTTTGGAACTGAGGTCATGGACCCAACCACTAACAAGAAAGTTGTTTGCCTCCATACTTTTGTCTGCTTTCATGTGTTTTCTAGAGTAGAACAATGTCTGAATGAGGTAGTTGTTGTCTCTACTGCCTAAGTAGCAGCAAAACTCTGAGCTCAGTTGAAAAATCACTCCTCTTCATAAAGTAAGGGCCACATATGTTTTGACTTTCAGTTAATACCTTTCTGTCGTAATTTCATTGCAGTTTTCACTTCTGGCCCTTCCATCTTAATTTAACGTCACATGACTGCCGACAACTTACTGGACTGTCTTAACCCAGACATCCATTATCTGGATATCCACTAGCTGCACCAGAAGCCCTTAAACAAATAATGAAGCAAACCACTTCAGTGTAGCATCCCCTTACGCTCTAAAAAAGAGAAATTATAAATGTGGACTTTCTCGATTAAAACGGATCTGAGGCATGGTTTAAGTCAGACCTCCGGTAAAAAATAATTGATAGTATTTTAATAATATGGGGTTAATTGTAGGGAAAACACAGACAAAATTCTGACAATTATTTTAGTTTAGTAAGTAGTTTAGCGTTACTTACTCAAACAATCTCTTTCGTTTAAACCCAGGTAAATGTTTAAAATAATATCTGTCTAATATTTCTAATATCTTTTTATTTTTGGAAAGTAAATTCTCAATACATGTTAAACTGTATGCACGTCTGTGGACAAATTGAACATTTTCCCATGTTGCCTGCTCTGACCTGACAAAAGTACTTTAGGTTCCTCCAGCTCTTGTTTTCTGGTTTGGTCCAGATATGCTATGAAAGTAATGGAAATCCATCTGGGTACAAGGTGGGGAGGGATGGAAGGGTTAAGAAGGGAGTATTGAATGATCGAATGGGGAGGATTGAATGAGGGATGTTATTGGGCGCAGTGAGCAGAAGGAAAACTAGGTAATGTTCTTAGTCCTCCTTGTTTAACAGTCAGACACATCAAAGAAGACGTGGCTGATGTCCTGAGGTGACAATTCAAGGTTTAAATCAGAGGACGGTCTCCTTTTATATGGATACATTCATCTGGGTGCACAGAATCCAGGAAAAAAAGGTCAAAATGTAGAGTAGGGGGTGAGATTTCCAACCTATCTGCTGAGTTGGGGAACTGTAGTTTTTATGGTTTCTGAGACGCTAATACTTTTAGGGCACATGAGGAAGAAGAAGAGAGAATAATCTTTGCAAACACAATAGGGTTCCATCAGCTTCACTGCTTGGACCTCTAATTAGGAAATAACAGACCACAAAGTAAAGAGCTGCCATCTGCCTATTATGGGAGATACCTTAACTGCAATCTTGGCATATTGGAAATGGTCACCAAAATTTTTTCTCTGGAGACATGAATATCCACATTTCAAGGAAAAGCATTATCTGTAAAATATGGAGTCATGGTCCAAAGTGTTGGGCAAAGGAAATATTTACTGACAGCTGCAATAGAGGAAAGGGCTCACCAAGACCTGTTATGATCAGCCGATTGTCCTGAAATTAAAAAAACATAAATAAATGCTTTTTCAAATGCTGGCACACGGGCATCAGTGTTTACAATTATTGGCTGCCTCCATCCTGTTGAAAGTATATATTTCACAGTGAATTACATATTATGAGACTAGAAAACTTGAGGAAACTGCTATGCAAACCGCTAATTGTTTGCTACACATTTGTAAATTATGTAAGAGTGAACTAACATTAACACTTAACTTGAGGATGAGCAATCACAGCCTAGAAAAGGTGGACAAAGCCGGGAGCACAGGCTAAATCACAGAATCGGTCAGAGTTTTCTTAACTATGTTAACTCGGACCATGGAAGGATTGCTCAAATAACAATTGCAGTTCGTGTTCGTGTGTGTATGTACATGTGTGCGCGCGCGCACGTGTCTGTGTGTGTTGGGAGGCGGGGGGGGGGGGGGGGCGGTCGAGGGCGGGGGGCGCTAATCTCAGCGGCGCCACCTTAAAAAAACAGTCTCGCGGACCTGTCAATCTAGACGAACCAGACAGACTCTGGCTCGCGGCCCTACTGTGAGACCTGCTACGTGATTGGCCGAGAGCAGTAGCCCCTATGAGACCTGACCGCCTATTGGCTTCAGCATGTCGAGACACTGACGCGCACGACGTCTCTCCTCTATTG
Organism: Chaetodon auriga; assembly: GCF_051107435.1. Taxonomy (NCBI): domain Eukaryota; kingdom Metazoa; phylum Chordata; class Actinopteri; order Chaetodontiformes; family Chaetodontidae; genus Chaetodon; species Chaetodon auriga. The sequence continues at coordinate 2,166,405 of NC_135090.1, read as the reverse complement.
TTATTATGGCGTGCGCGAGAGGAACGGACAGGATGCATGAAGAGACAGTGAGGCTGATAAAAGGATAACGTTAAAACAGCCGAGAAACATCAAGCTAGGTTGTACAACATTTAAGAAATAAACATTAGCTCATTTCATTTCAGGGATCCTCAAAGCCATCACGCCTGTAAATACAGAGCGACACGCAGGGTTAATACAAAGGAGTATAAACACAAATAGCAGCTCTGGTCAGCACATACAGCACGTAGAGCTATCTGAGTACAACACTTAAAGCAATTGTAGGATAGCTCCGCGATCTTTCTGTCCAAGTTCTTCTCTCCACTCCGGCCGATGTGTAAGTAGAAACAATTTATCTCAACCTTTTCTTTCTCCTCTCGCCAGTATCGCAACCAGACCAAATAACCGCGAATATGAGGAGAAGTCAGTCAGGTTAGCGTGCTAAATTGTTCCTTACTGTAACCTGTTTTCATTCGCACCAAATACTGTTCTCCCGCCTCAGTCTTTCTGTGTTACTGTTCAGACTGGCCGATATTGTACTCTGCGTTCCGGTTTTTCCTTTCGAAGAGCTCACGTTTCCTATTTTCTTCTCTTCGTTAAACTTCAAGCAGACAGATAAAATTGCCCGCATAGAAATTCATTCGGTGTATTACATGTGCTCAGGTATTAGACGAGCTGCTTCTTTAACATGTTGAGACGGCAGACTTCGTGACGCATGTTAGCCGATACGGGATGTCAGTGAAGTGAATGTATGGCCTGGAAACTGCTCAGGTTTTATCACACTGATAGGGAACAGTCTGCTCTCCTGACAAATCACACTGAGTTTTCATGTTAATGTGGTTTCCTCCGGGGAAAGAATTGGGTTTAGACGTTGGGGCCTGTATGATGAACAGTATGTTAAGAGGAGACACGTACGGAAGGTGTGGTGTGTGTGTGTGTGTGTGTGTGTGTGTGAGAGAGAGAGAGAGAGAGAGAGAGAGAGAGAGAGAGAGATGGGGTGTATGTATCAACAGTTACCTGTGACTGTCAGCTCAGAGGCTGCTTACATGCTGTGGAAGTTATCCTGCTATCATAAACTAAATGGTTTAGGCACAATTCAAAAGTAACATTTACTGATCTCACTGTTTGGTTGTGAATGTAAATCTTAGTATTGACTCTGCTCAGAGAAAGCTTAAATGTTCAAATATGCTGTTTCAGAGATGTGTGTATTTTAAATGTATGTTCGGCTGTGATAACTGAAGGTGCAAAGTACCTAAGTACACTTATTCACATATTCTAAAGAGTTTTGAAGTATGTATTTCCATTTTGTGCTACATTACAATTGAGCTCAGTTACATTTCAGATTGTAATGTTCATTTGACAGCTGTAGGTACTAAGTATATGGACTGTAAGTATATGGACTGCAAATAATGATTATTTTCATTAGCAATTAAACTGCCAATCATTTTTTTGATGAATCATTTTGTTCTCAAAATTTTAGAAAACAATAACACAAATGCTCACCTCAAGTTCCCAGAGCTCAAGGTGTCCACAAATTGCTTGTTTTGCCTGACCAACAGTCCACAACCCAAAGACAATGCACTAACTATCAGTGATGATTAGGAGAACCTCCATATATTCATGTTTAACAAGCGGAAATCAGTATATTTTGAGCATTTTTGTTTAAAATGCTTAAATTGACTTCAGGGATTGATTATCAAAAGTGATTATCAAAAGACAAATTGTTTGCGCTCTGTTTAGTTACTTTGCAGATTAAGATTTGACATACGAAACAAAGGAATAGCTTCCTAAATTTGATTGTTTATTTATAGATTAAACCCCCCCTGCATTTAATGATGTAGTTGAAATCAGAGAAGAAGACCATTAAGGGGAATTTCCTTTATATTTCAACATATTTCCGATAGATATTGTCCTTATGGTTCTATGAGTATGCAAACATTTCACTCTGTTGTAGAGATTCAGGTGCAGGAGGACTCACTCAAAACAACATACGTTGGGGAAAGCTGCATAATGTTATCACAGCTTTCCAAAGTAAACCATTAATCATTTCAAAAAAATTTCTCTGATTTTGACCAAAAGTAAATGCAGAAAGCAGCACACTGAAATAGCCATGTTGGATAACTGAATAGGGATCTAACATGTACAGGATCTACAGGTCTTACTCTTTGCAGCAAAAGTTGTCCTCCTCACCCAGCATAGAGCAATGTGTGCATGACACCACCAGCATCCTAATGTCCATTATTTTTCTGCCTCCATTCTTCAGTGTCTCCTCTTCATTTGATTTATCTCCTCTCTGTGTACCCCAGTTCAAATAAATACAGTTGGCCATCACAATGAAATGATTTTCTGCCACTGCATTTAGCTTTTTGAGTTTCCTGAGAGGATAGGATAACTACAGTGAAAGTCAGCCTCACACATGTAAACAAACCGGTGTGCACAGATGAGTCTGCCAGGTGATTAGGTCAGCCGGCAAGTTGCCCCAGATGTAGATCCCTGTGAAGTTGGCCAATAATGGCTCCAGGGTATTACCTCCAAAGGGTGGAAAGTTAGCGTGATTCAAAGAGCAACAATTGCCACATTTATGGGAAAAAGAGCAGATTGAAATTGACTTACTATTTCCATTATAATGCTGATTATATGTTAAGGAGTCTTTAACTAAAATCCTATACTGTAATATCTTTATTAAGATAAAACCCTTAAAGGGCCATTCAGCATAACAAGTACTGTTATGTTTGTTGCTTTAGGTAAATGTTGCTGATAATACTGATGCACATTTAGTTGTAGGGACAAACCACCATTTTTACACATGAAGTTCAGTTTACTTGTCATGAGAATTATTACTCAGACTCTCAAAAAAACTGTTAGAGATTCTATATGTCTGGAAGACCTTTCCAAAGTCTGAGAAAAACCTGAACGATGTCATCAAGGTTATTTCAATTTGGGCTTACAGACGACCAACGTGTAAGTGAAAGACTGTGTCACAAACTGGGGCTATGACGTTTTAAAGACATGGATGTTTACCTGGCAGTGAGGGTCTAAAGAAAGATGCTCATCTGTTTTCAGTATGTGAAATTGCTAGAGTCAGTGTTTTTGGAGCTTGACCATCTTAAATTGCTGGAGTTAACTTTTTGAATGACAGATTTTTATTTATTGAGTATTCCTCCGGTATTGTAACTTTTACTTTAGTTAGGGATCTAATGCTTCTTCTACAACTGATAATCTTTAATAACTGTTGGATTTGCTCATTTACCTGCCATCCACTAACGCATGGTCTCCCTGCTGTACTAACAGGGACTGATTCAGAACTGGGCCATCATGATGCCAGTGAACTTTCTGGTCACTCATTGGCTGATCAGCTTAATACCAGGTAAGCAAGACAACAACCATGTTTGACACCAATACCAAGTGTTTTGACTCTCATTGACTCTAATGCTGTCATATTACTAAAACTAGTGGCAAGGTTGCTAATATGCCTTATACATCAACTCAGTGAGCTGTGGTTCCCTAACAGAGTTAAACAGGGTTTTGATACTGCTTGGCTGTGGCTTGAGACTGTGGACATGGGTTTCTATAATAATACTCACATCTAGAGAATTATTATATAATATAATTGGTATTTCTGTGGACTTGTGGGCCCTGCAATCAGCTCACATTCACTCATGGTCTGTGTCAGCGAAACTGACATCAAATAGACATCAAGTTAAAGGAGTGGGAAGCAGAAATTATATTTTATTGCTGGATGGATGGATGGATGGATGGATGGATGGATGGACAGTTTCACCCCATACTTTTATCTCTCTCAGCAGATGGAGTTGACCAGTTGTCAAGTATTTATAGATATTCATGAGCATTTGACTTCTTTTCCAGTCTGGCTTAAAAATGAAATTGAAAGTTCATGTGGCTTTTTATTTCCATTTTGAAAATGGCAGAGAATGTGCATTTTAAACTTTAAAATGAACTTTAAAATTGTAATTTCAGTGTTTCCTGTGTGGGATGTAACATCTGAATGACTGAAATGAACTAACCAAAGCATACCATTCTGATGCTCTGGTGTCTGGCCAACTGCCTGATATAAGCAAATGCTGTCTGAACTTGTTTTCCAAGGGGGTTGCTTAAATATAAATGGAAAGCAGTCTGATTACATGTTTGACTTGATTTCTACCCATCCAGGGACACTATAGATGAAATATGAAATGTCATTCATTTACCATCCAGTTTCAAATCAAATCAAGTTTATATTTGAAGCACATTTAAAACAACCAGGGTAGACCAAAGTGCTGTACAATAAGATAGCATTGATAAAATAAAATAACATGACATGGTAAAAGCAAAAAAAAAAAAAAAGATTCTCAAAAGCCTGAGAAGACATGTGGATCTTAAGTTTAGCCATAAAAATGTCTACAAAGGAGGAATGCTTAATTGAAAATGGTAAACAGTTTCAGAGCTTTTTAGATTAGATTACATTAGATTCAACTTTATTGTCGTCAGAGTGCAACACAAAGACAACGAAATGCAGTTTAGCAGCTTTGTCTTTTTTTTGCAAGTTTACTAGCAGAAAATTGCAAGTGATCTAGGCCTGCATGTCCTCAAACATACTCAAAGTTTAGTGAACATATTGGTTTCATCTGGCTTGATTGAGAAATGTAACTGGGTATCATCTGCATAGCAAACAAAATTTTGGGAGTTTTTCCTGATAATGTTGCCTAAAGGAAACATATGTAGGCTGAATAGAATTGGTCCAAGCACAGAACCTCATTGAATTCTGTAACTAACATTGCGCAAGTGGAGGAATCATCATTAACATGTTCATACATACTGATATCAATCAGAACTTAAACCTGCATAGTGCAGTTCCTTCTATGCCAGTTAAATGCTCCAGGCTCTGTTAAAGGATGTGATGGCCTATGCAGCAGCAAGATCTAACAAGACAAGTACAGAGACAAGTCCTTTGTCTGATGCAATTAGAAGTTCATTTGTAACTTTAACCAGTGCTATCTCTGTGCTATGATACACTCTAAATACTAACTGGAAATCCTCAAACTATTGTTATGTAGAAAGTCACACAACTGATGTAAGAAGCCTTGTTTGGATGAGGTCTAAGAGACAGGTTGATGGTTTAGATGAAGAAATTGTTGAAGTTAGTTGGTGAATGTTGACAAAAGAAAAGCAGTCAATATATATCATGTTTAACAGCTGCTTCTAAGGTTCCTGTGTTTGAAAACAAAATGGTACCTGTTGTGGGGAGGAGGTGAGGAATTTTGCCTCTAGTAGAATTTCATGATTAAAGAAGCTCATGTCATCACTACTGAGGGCTAAAGGGATACATGGTTCAATAGAATTATGACTGTCAGCCTGGCCACAGTGCTGAAAAGAAACCTGGGGTTGCTATTTTCCTCTATTATTAGGCTGAATAATAGGCTGCCCTTGCACTGTGGAGGGCCTTCCTGTAAGTTTTAAGACTGTCTTGCCAGGCTGAAGGAAATTCTTCCATATTGGTGGAGTGCCATTTCATTTCATGTTTTCACAATGTTTGTGTTCATTTGTGGATTTGGGGGGTATACCATTGAGCTAACCTTCTCTCATTTATTATGTTCTTTTTTTAGAGGTGCAGTAGAGTCGAGTGTCATATGCAGTCAACCAGCAGCACTGTCAACAAGATGATGGATTTATAAGCATAGGATTCCTGTTATATTGAGACATGGCATTGAATTCAATGCTGATGGAACCACTTCTTTAAATTCAGCCACATCACTGTCGGATAGATATCTAATGTAGGAATATTTGTCTAATGGTAGGAAGTCCCTTAATGGGAATTCAAAAGTTCTAAAACGGTGTTTCAATTAAAGAGGATAATGGGGAGAGACTATTGAATATTCAGTTTCAATGCGTATGTTAGAACAAGGTTCAGGGTTGGTTAAGACAGTGAGTGGGTTCTTGTACACTCTGACAGAAGCCAGTTTAATTTAATAATGAGATAAACACAGTATTAAGGCTGTTATTATCAACTGCAACATGAATATTAAATCACCCACTGTAATTACTTCATCTGTTTTAAAAACCACACTTGGGGTCAGAAGTCAGAAAAAAATTCAGAACATGGACTGGGAGAACGGTACACTATAACAATTGAAATTGGTTGTAGTATTTTCCAGATTTGGTGAGAAAAACTAAGAACAAGGCTTTCAAATGAATTATAAGTGAGTTTAGGTTTAGGGTTGATAGGCTTGAATCCAAAATGGCTGCAACTAATTTTCATTAGGTTTTTATATGGAACTCCTCTTCCGTTTACTTTTGATTTAAATCATTTAGGTGGTGGGGGGCAGACACAGTCCCATTGGAGTTTTAGATGGGTAACTGCTAATGGAAGTGCAGAGAAGCCTGTAGGACTGCAGCCTCACCTGGTCTCAACTCTGGGTTGTCATGGTTTTGGTTCACTAATAAACTCCAGAGCTGCTAATATTGGATGGATGCTTCCTGTCCAAATCAGACCAGGTCACTGGTGTCACTCAAAATAGAGCTGCCAATGACCAGAGTTCTTTTCTCCGTGGGTGCATCACTGAGTGTGAAAAACCTGCAAGAAATGTGAACTCATTGGTGATCAACTGTGGAATTCATCTTAGGGATATGTTTCCTTCAGACAATCACCTAGCTTCCCCTGAGTTTTCCTGGCTGCTCAGGAGGTACAGCTAGCTGCGGCTGCTAACTGCAGCAGCTAACGATTGAGTTTCCATGGAGCCAGGTCAATTCAGGCTTCCAATTCACTAAAACAAGAGGGAACAGAGCCATTAGCTAGACTACTGTTTAGGATGAGTAATACTGTGGGACCCAAAATAAGGCAGGTAGGAATAATGCTCAACGAACCCGTAGTTGCCGTAATGTGTGAGACTGTCTCTGATATAAGCAAGGGACACAGGCTCAATCTTACTTTGGACGGCAGAGCAAGAAGGAGGATGGAAGGGTCGAAGGAAGTCGGTGGAAGAACCGATTGAATGCTATCAGTTTGTGAAAAGTTTAGAAATTCATCACACATGACTGTGGTAAGCACAGGAGAGGCAGTAGCTCAGCAGGGTTAAGGACTGAATTAATAGTGTCAAATCATACACTGGGAGAGTGGGGATTTGTAGACACAATATCAGCAAAGTGTTTTGCCCTCAATGCGTTAACGGATTGCTGATAAATAACAAAACAGCTTCTCATTACGTCATATGAGACTTGAAGCCCTTTCTTCCATTTTCTCTATACTTTCCTACATAATCTCCTCAGAGCGCTGTTATCTTTGAGTCAGGGTTGAGTTGTAGTTTTAGGTTTCCTGATTTTTAGAGGGGCATCAGAGTTCAACATGTCTACACAAGTTGAGTTAAACTGGGTGATTAACTCCTCTGTGCTGAGGCAGGACGACCAGGCCTCTGTGAAGCAGAACAGGGAAGAAGCTATTTAAACATGAAAGACTTTGCTAGCTGTAGAAGGGTTTATTGTGCGGGGGTACGAGGCAGGTAAGTGAGGATTGGGAACAGTATGAAACATGGTGGAAAAGCTGATGAACATATGATCTGAGATCCCCATGTCCTCCACAGCCAAAGAGGGAATGATCAGAGCAAGCAAAAAGCTAGATCTAATTTGTGGCCATGATTATGGGTTGGGCCAGAAACAAGGTGCACAGAGTTAAAAGAGTCTGTAACACCAAGAAATTCAGTGAGTTTGACGAGAGATTAAAATTTTGTCATGATTTACAACTAGTGAAGATAAAAATCCACCCAGCCAAGGGAGTCGACATCAAGACTTCAAAACAGAGTACTCATTAGTACCAATGGGAGTGCAGTTACTGAAAATGATTTCTAAGCCACCCCCACGACCACTGGGATGAGAGGAGCTGTAGAAGTCAGAGTCAGGGGGACATACTTCCTAGAGCTGGCTGGGTTCACCAGGTTTCATCCAAGGTTCTGTCAAAATTAGAAAATCTAGTTGAGTAGATGAGATAAAAATCATTTAGAATGAAAGACTCAAATAATCGAGCAAGATATCTTGTTGAGAAGAGCCGGGTTGCACAGCGGGACAGGTGAAGAGGAAGCAGGGAAACCATGTTTTATGGAGGAGTTGTTTTTGTTTGCAGTTTTGCGACTGCCATGTGGACGAGACAACTTGTCTGTCATAATACTCTGCATGGGGAGACCAACAGCTGAGGGGGTTAGTGACAGGTGGGCCCAGCACAGCAAACACTCAGTCACTGTACAAAAGCATAATCTCAAGGGCTTTGTTTGAATGCTGCTTTCCTTCACTGTCTTGTGGCAGCTGGCATCCTTGTAAGAAGGTCAGAAGTACGGTGTGATCCAGTAAAACCTCCACATGGAAGAAATCAACATCTTGCTTGACTGTATTGTCCTCCATGCCATCAGATTTACTGAGGCTTTTGTGCCTGTTTTTCAGGTGCATGTGCCTCAGACACAAATGTTGGATTTATCATTCAGTCGCACTGGGCTGGAGTTGCAGTGTGCGTGTCATTTGTGTGAATGTTGGTGTGTCTCTCCTCAGTGCACTGAGATGACATTTTAACAGAGGATGATTATTGCTGGACACTAAAGTCGCAGACTTTGTGACTGTTTTGTGGGGAAAATTCTTGTGGCAATGAAGAGTGTATGGGGAGGTTTGCTTTGTGTTCATCAAGCCTGAATATGACTTCAACCATCAAAGGACTGTAAATGACTATGGGCTACAACTAAACACTTCTTTGTTTTGTTCAGGCCTTTAAGTGTGCATTTCATTGCATTTACCTCAGTATTAGGTCTTAGGTTGCTAAGAGGTTGTTAACTGCTGTTATTGAATGAACTAACCTAGAATTGAAACAAAGCCCTAAAAAAACAAGATGATTTTCTTTGCTGGCTTTGTTGGTGGACGTGCTTTTATTCAATGATTGGGCAATAAAAGGGGACAATTCTTCTAAAGTAAGGAAGTGACGGTTCTAGTGTAAATTTCATTTGGGAAATTATAGAGCTCCTCATCTGTTAGTTCTTTGTCTGACAATTGTTTTAATCTTGTAACTGTTGACATAACAGTTGAATAGGACTACTTGATTATACAGGTCTTCTATTTTGTTTGTTTTTGAATCCCACATCATGAGTCCCTGGAATTATTTTTGCACTTACTGTGTGGGACAGCAGGAAGACTACTGCAATACACTCTGTGTGTGTGTGTGTGTGTGTGTGTGTGTGTGTGTGTGTGTGTGTGTGTGAGTTAAAATAAAATCTCTATAGAGAAAGTGATGATTTCTTTAAGCTTCTCTTAAAGAAATTCCTTCTCCTCCTCCTTAACTCACAAACATTATAGATGAATTTTTGCTCATATTTGTGTTTCCATGTTTGTTTGTATGTGGACAATTCTAAATCAAGTTTACTATACAGTGAAGACAGCCACTGATTTAATTTCAGCACATGAGGAGATTTTTGTTTAATTAGTAACATCCTTTTTGCTGCTCTAAGCCCAGAAAAAGAGATTTGCCACTGGTGGCTTGATAAGTTCATGGAAGTGTCACTGAGTAGTGCAACAATACGTAACCGTGCTATGCAAAAGAATTTCTTCTTTGAAGGGACCATGGCTGTCCACATGAGCTCATAGAAATACATAACTGCAAGTAGAAAAAGAGGGATGACGCAGGTAAAGTGAGATGGCTTTTTAGGTCATGAGAAGATCTTTGACCCTTACTCACAATATCTGACAGGGTATGAAATCCTTTTGTTTTGCCATAGATGGCAGTCAATTGGTTTCCCCCCATTCTTAAGGAGTTAATTCCTTAAAATTTTAGCATGTGAATGCCTTTCAATTTCCTACTTAAATATTGTTTCTGTATTCCTCCAAATGTACATAGAATGGACAGCAATGGTCCCCAAATGTAGTGAGTTGACAGACCAGAAAACAATACTGTAATTTGGAAATGAAAATGGAATAATTTCCTTTTCATTTTCTGTATCAAAGGAATGTTTGATGATTTTTTTACTCACCATTTTGATGTGTCTGCAACAGTCATGGCCAGAGGCAGTTGTCTGTCTGTCCATCTGTCTGCCCCAATCCTCATGAACATGATTTCTCAGGAAGGAATAGGATTTTTTTCAAATTAGACACAAATGTGTACTTGCACTCAAGGATGTAACTGATTACATTTTAGCGGTCAAAGATCAAGTCACCATGGCCTCTGTCCAATTCTTGTCAACAAGATAACTCAGGAGCACCATGAAGGAGTTTCTTCAGAGTTGGCACAAGCTTTCGCTTGGACTCAAGAATGCACTGATTAGATTTTGGTAGTCAAAGGTCAAGGCCAGTGTATCCTCAACTGGTGAACTGACTGAGGTGGAGGTATACAAGGCTAATTCTATCTTAGAGGATGAAATGAAAGCAGTATGATAGTCCAAAACGTTGAGTCAACCTAAATTTCTGCCACACAGTCATCAGTTTTGCTTTGTGAAGAGTACATGTTTCAGAAGAGATAACTAGAGTCAAATTGGGAACATTCCTTCCTCCTTCACACAGTTGCCTATGTTGTAAATGCATGGAGCAGCCACTGATCCTGGGATGCACGAACTCATGTTGTGGAAACTTTGCCAATTTTGCCCAGAAAATCTTTCAAACCACATTTCCAGTACCACAAGATGTAGATCCAGACAATCTTCTTTGTCACTGAGAATCAATCTCTTACACCAGAGAAAGATTCAAGAGCCAGTATGAGTTGACCAGACTGGAAAATAGATGTTCATCAACCATAACAAGTGCCTTGTGTCTGTGGCAGCAGCATCATGTCAGTGAACCCTCCAAGCAGCAATGACGCCTGCCTCAGCATCGTCCACAGCCTCATGTGCCACCGGCAGGGCGGAGAGAACGAGGGCTTCGCCAAACGGGCCATTGAGAGCCTGGTGAAGAAACTGAAGGAGAAGAAGGACGAGCTGGACTCACTCATCACTGCCATCACCACCAACGGTGTCCATCCCAGCAAATGTGTCACCATCCAGAGGACGCTGGACGGACGGCTGCAGGTCAGTCTGCCTCTGACCTTCTGTGCATGATACAGCATGTTTGCATATTTCATGTCATTTAGTTTCACATTGTACTTTATTGTCAGGAATTCAGAATTTATACACCTGTAGGAATTCTACACTTTGATTTTGAATGTTGTGGCCACTGTTTCATTCAAATTTAATTTAATATTCATAATCAATTCACAGTTAATTGGACCTCTATCAGGTTTATAGTCAGGTCCATATTTCAGAATATTTGAATATTCACTTTCAAAAAAGAAAATTTGAAACTTTAGACCTATTAATGCATGGCATGCTTGTGTCATTTCATAATATATCCAGCAGGTGGCAACATGATAGATAGATAGATAGATAGATAGATAGATAGATAGATAGATAGATAGATAGATAGATAGATACTTTATTCATCCCCAAGGGAAGTTCACAATCAGATTCCATCAATCAGATACAGCACATTGGCATACAAGGTGATGGCACAAATCAGCTAAAATGTGAGATACAGCTGAAACCCAACCCAGAGCCTGAAGGCACTGTATAACATCTCATTTTCTCCCTCTCCCTGCGCTGTGGTCATTGATCATGTTTTAGGTGTGAAAGCTGTCAACAGGGCTGGGCAACATGCTGTATCATCATGCTAAGTTTTTGATATTGATCAATATCAATATTTATCAATTTGATAATGCTGCCACTTTGAAGAGTATCCTGACAATGGCCGAAGCCTGAAGAAATCAGAGAGGTCATTAGTCAAACTTTAGACTATAGTTTATTAACACACAAAATATAAATATTTGACTGTGCAAACATGGCTTGGCTTAAAATTTATTCTGTGATCAAAGAATAACGTCTAAATGTAAAGATTAGACTTGGAAAGCATGCTTTAGTCGTCCCTACCACTTGAAAAATCTGGCAGCAAAGAAGATACCATTTCAAGTTCTTATCTGCATTATCCCTGGGCTCCAGTATGTAATAATCATTTATGCCCCGTCATCTTTAGATCCAGCTTTCTCTTTCCACATCTTGTGCTGGACTCGTATAATTTAAGGCATCGTACAAGGCTCATCTTTCCAAATCCAGGCTTTCAGGAATAGATCCAGATGTTGACGATGAATGCAGTAGGTGTCATATTACTCTGCAATGTAAGTCAGATGTTTTTCCTTTTTCCAGAACTTTATACACATTGGGATGTTTTGTTTTGTTCCCAAATACTCAGCCTCAAATTATAGCCATGTCCACTGCTACCAATGTTTGGGAGTCCTAATGAAAGATTTGCTCTTAACTCATCTCTCATAGCAGACAGATCATGCCGTTACACTGGAACTCTGCCAAAAGTCCATCTATATCCCAGTGGCTTCAAGATGTCACGTTTCTTCTCAAACTTGAGAAAATAGAATATACATTGAGAGGCTCAAGGGAGATTTGTTTTACGCATGGCAGCTCCAAAACATTAAACCCACAGAGACACATCTGTAAACCATCTGTAAAAACCCTTTAACTATATAATAACCTGTATAAGAGTTCATATTTGTAAATAAATAAATAAATAAATAAATAAATAAAGCTAACTAGACACTGACATATGATAAGTCTGTCTGTGTGCAGTTTAGTTGGTAATGAGCAGCTGACGTTTGTGTGATACAGTATTTATGATTATGGTTTTCTGTGCTGGTTAGAACCATTTTAGCTGGACCTCAGTTCAGCACCATGGGCGGTACCTAAACCCCACTGACCATTCTCCCTGCAAGCTTAGGCCACATTCAGATCGACTTGAGTAGAAAAACCCCCACAGCCCTCTCGTTCATTTGAATGCCAGTCCATCGACGCAGTGGGATGCTAACGTGGACTCTGGCAAGAAAATGGAGGGTGAACAGGCTCACATTTAGTCAGACCACTACGTGCTATCACCTTGTATGTTCCTGGTTGATTACTTTGTGATGTGAGTGCTGTATTTCTACTGTTTACTTTGCGATTGCCACTGTGATAACTTGCCAGAGTTATAAAATCCTGTCTGCCATCATTATGGCCAGCTGTGCAGTGCTTTGGTGTCTGATAAACCTGAACTCATGGATGTGTTACCTCCTGGATCTTTTTTCATCTCATGTCCCCTTACCTTGATTTAACACAGGGCTATTTCTGGTCTGAATGGATGAATTTGAAAATGCATTCAAACATACACACAGGCAAATTTATTCCAAATACTGCAACGCTAGTGTTGTAATGGAATCTCAGCCCAGTGTTCATTATTTCTGCCAGACGTAAGCCTGGAGGGGATCACGTGTTTGGTTGTGTGTTTGCGTCTGTGCCCATCCGCTCTCGCATACCACTGGACCAATCAGCCTAATACTTTCTGTGCACATTTATGACTGCATGCTCAAGGACTTCTCTTGATTGTGATTACTCACAATTTTTGAAAAATTCTATTTTTTTGACTGCTCTATTTTACTGTGTACTGCCATTGACTATTGACTTCAGTTTGGAATCTTGTTTGTGGTAGGAACGACATAGCCAAAGACATTTCTGGCCATGGTTTAGGCTAAAAATAAAATTGTCTAGTCTGTTGCAGGCCACACATTGATGATATGAAATGAATAAATCCCCACTTTTGTCATCTTTGCTGCCATTTCGACTGTAAGGGTGCCGTGAAGGACAAATTACTGAGATTCAACTCTTCTTTGTTTGGGAGGAAGAGGCCTGGCAAGGATCTGCTCTCTACTGAGTGCACTCTTCAAGTTAACACTTTAACCTGACGGACTGGTGGGCCTGAGCTGAGATGAAGGAGCTCAGCAGCGTGGTTGTTTGTCCTTGTATCTTCCATTGTGATTCTATTGTCAGAACTTGTCAATATATGTAAAGTCAGTTCAGATGACTGAAAAAGAGCATCTTATTTTGAATATACCTTCCATGTCACATATAATTTTATATTATGCTCATTATATTTGGAACTGTTCCAATATCACAGCTCATGTTGTTGTATTCTGTCTTGGAAGAAAACTCACACAGCTCTTATGGTGTAGTTACTACTCAGTAAGTGACTGTGTAAACTGGTAATGTGATGGAATTTTCTTTTCGGGTCAGTCTACAAACCTGCATCCATCTCAGTCCCACCTCTGCTTCACACACACTGTGCAAATACTCAAGAAGCCTGCGTTGAGAAAAAAGCAAGCTCGTAATGAAAAGTGGGAGCAGATCGAGTGAGCCTGACAGAGGTCATATGAAGCGTTGTATTGACGCTGTACTCTCTCCTCAGGTGGCAGGGAGGAAAGGCTTTCCTCATGTCATTTATGCGCGGCTGTGGCGCTGGCCTGACCTCCACAAAAATGAACTCAAGCATGTCAAGTTCTGCCAGTACGCCTTTGACCTGAAGTATGACAATGTATGCGTCAATCCCTACCACTACGAGAGGGTGGTGTCACCAGGCATCGGTAGGTCAGCTTCATACTTCAACAGCTCTAATTAGGAGTTCACAGGTTTCACAATCTCTGTGCTAAACGTGTCTGATTGTATCGCTGACCAGTATTTGTAAACAAAGTTCCACAAACTTTAGAAAGCTCATGCTGTTGTAGCGAGGATGTTACCGGTGCTTCATTTTCTGTGTGATGTCAAATGAACTTGTCATTTGTTGTTTTTCTGTCTTCTTTGGCAGTTGGTCTCAGCCTTCAAAACACTGGTGAGTTCCTTTCTACAGCACCACATCGTGATTTTAAGGATACTGTTAACTTACTTTTATTAAACTTAGAATGTTAATGGCTTGAGCTCCAATTATATTTCATGAATGTCCACCAATAATACAGGTGGGCTGGCTGTATTCAAATTCTCTGATGACGTCATTTAGAGAGTTTGCTATCAGCTCTCTGTCCTACACTAGTATCACTGCCAAAGAGTGTTGCCTTTAGATGCAATACATTGCAGTGATTCTTCCACCTAACCTAACACCCCTCTGTCTCCCACAGCGGCACCAGGTGGACTGATCAAAGAGGAATACATCCATGACTGTATACAGATGGACCTCCCACCTGGCATGCCTCTGTCAGACCACCAAGCGGCCCTGAAGCTGCCTCCTCCAGACCATTACGGTCAGCCTTTGCCTCCCCCTCAGCTGTCTTCTGAGCCCCATGGACCCCCACCTGTCACCAGATATACTAACCTGCCTGTCTCACCCAAAGGTCAGCGCTTCATAATCTGATGTTTGTATTTATTATTGAACGGTTAACACTCTCCTTATCAGATGAGCATATTATGTTTGACCAGAGTGCATTATTTTGGACAGGGAACAAATAAATAGCTCGTGTGAGCTGCAGGAAGCTGCTCATGCTTTTATACTGAGGGGAAAGCTGAAAGCCTTTGGGACTCAAGTAAACTGACAAAACAAAACAATGAGCTGAAACCTGCTGACAGCTGGAGCTGTTTCATGTAGATTTCAAACACAAAGCAGATACTTGAAGTCAAGCCTGATGTATTCCTCTGTTCTCCTTCCAGTGTCCGGCTCTGGTGCCATGCTCCCACTACAAGGCAGTCATGGTGAAGGCCGTCTCCAAACTGCATCTCCACAGGCTCAAGTCATGACCCCAGCACCACGACCTCCGACTCCAACCCAACCTCATCCTCAGCAACAGGCTGCCCAGCAAGCCTCACAGCCGCCCCACCCACAGCAACCCTCCCTACCTCCTTCTCACTCACACGGACAGAATGGATACAGCAGCAATAAACACTCTCAGAGCCAGGCTGCCTTCCACAGTGAGCTCACACATATGCTATATGCATGTATCACATACATTCATGGATATTTTTCAACATCAGGAGTTTGTTTTGCTTTATGCAATCATGGTTGCGTTACACTACTTGTTGTCAGTGCTATTACATTAGGTATCGCAGCTTAAAACCTGCTCACTAAGGTTTTAGAGACTTCCAAATTGAAGTCTAAAGACTAAATTGTGTATATGTGTCAAGTTGTGCAAGAGACTGAAACATATTTGAAGATGATACGGAGTTATTCCCGGAGCGTATTTCTTTTTTCCAGCAGCAGAGTGCAAGCTCACAGCTCACATGTTAAATTGCATCTGCATCTTTTAACCAGTGTTAAGGTGTGATGAGATGACAGTGTAACGATCAATAATGCACTGAGGGGTTAAAGACCATTGTAAATTGTTGTATTGACCTTTGATGAACATTGCACATGTTCACATTGATCATTCTTTCCATGTAATTCAGCAGTTTGGACAGGCAGCAGTACAGCCTCCTACACTCCCATAGGACCCCAGCAGAACGGGCGTGGTCACCAACAGCCTCCCCTTCATCACCCAAACCATCACTGTAAGATATGCTTCAAAACCTGTCTTCTAAACAAAGGAATTCCACATCATATTCACTTTGTTTCTGGCATTCCCAGACTAAACAGCCATGTTCACACTGCTCCTCTGAAGTGTTTTTATATCAAAGATCTTTATGATGTCTTTCATTTTGTCTGTACAAAGTAGGCACATTCTAATTGTTTCTCTCAATGAGCTGACTGTATTTGTCCCAGGGAATGATTTGGTGGGAAATATTAACACAGGACACAGAGCCTGAACCTGATCAAACATGTAGTATGTAAAATTGAATTTACACCAGTGTTTTCAGGTGAGATAACTGACCGCTGATGAAGTGTGTGAGATAGATTTTTCTTTGTTTTGAAAGGCTCTGAACTACAACTACACAACTATGTTTTCGTATAATTTCATGTGCTGTGCTGTCTGCATTGGGAACAGGGTCTTTTCCTGATACTACCATGAGCAGTTACTGAAGTCTGAACTTTTTAAGTCCTACATGTACTATAGGGACATACATTTATTTCAAAGCTACACTGTCCCGTAATGTGTTGCATCAATGACCTAATGCAAAGATAAGACAAATAGCTTGGAAAGTACTGCTTTGTTGTTGTCTGCTTCAGACTAAGATTCTCATATCTCTATTTTTCAGGGTCTCAGCATCATGGCTCGACCACTTTCCCTCCATCTGTGTCCAATCATCCAGGTTAGAGATGATTCCAGTGTCACGAGTGATACCAAGACATTTCACTGTTAACTGATAAAATTCCCCCTGTTTTCCTGCAGTATTTTTGGACTGGCATTTAACTGTTGCTTCCTGTTGTTATAAGAATGAGGTATTTGTTCAGAAATGTGGTGCTGAACAGGGCTCAAGGTCTGAATATACTCCCAGATGAACGTGTACACAGACACCATGAATGTGTAGTTGTTCTGTGTTACGGCCGGCAAGGAAGGCAAGGACCCAAGATGCAGAGAGGAAACACGCACACAGTTTATTGAACGAAAAGTACAACACAAATCTCCAAAACGGGAAAATGCAGCTCAGGCAGAAGATAACCAAAAACCAATGCTGGAGGAAACTCAACAGCCAAACAGCAAGGGAACAAAAAACTCCACAGGGGGGATAATGCACTCAGGCAGACAGAACAAAAAACACCTCCACCGGAGGGAAACTCAGCTACCGCTGGTACAAGAACAAAAGATCACCGTCTAGGGGGAAAAGGGCTCTCAGGCCGGCACCAAAAAGACTTACACAAAAAACACACAGAAGGCAGTGAGACAGCTATCAATCTGGAGGAACGTGGCAGGGACGAGGAGATCTTGTCCGTGGCGAGACACAGGCGACAAGTGCAAGAATTATCTGGCACAGGAGTGTGGGGGAAGCCAGCTTAAAAAGGGGTTCTGATGAGCCCAGATTGGTGACAGGTGTGTCCAGCCGCCGCTCACCTCAGAGGAGACCGGCCCCGCCCCCGCCACGTTCCAGCCCTGGAGAGACACAGAGGCAAAATCAGAGCAGCCAGAACACAGCCATAACAGTTCTGTTTATACTACTTTCTGGAGTCTGCTTGGGAGGCACATTCAACACGTGCAGATGTATTCCATAGCTTGTTGTAGTGTTAGTTTTGTCTGCACAGAACCTTCCCAAACACCCTTCAATGACAACATTTATGTCACGTCTGACAGGTCCTCACCCAAATGTATAGTTTTAGGTTCAGTGAGTATGAACGCTTGTGTATTATATTGATTAACTGCCATCAGTATTTGCATCGGGTTGTCTACACCAGTTGCAGAATAATCATCGTGTTATCATGTCTCCTGTTTTGTATGGTTCTCTCTCAAAGAGGAGAATGACATACCCTGTAAAACTGAACATGAACTGTGATACAACCTAGGCCTCTAGTATCTGTTTGATAAATACACTGCATGTGTTAGGGTGGAGAATGTGTCACATCTGCAGTAAATCTGACCCAGACTTCTGAGAGCTGCCAGTCCGTCACACAGTTTGCTCTGTTTTCATTGCAGGACCAGAGTTTTGGTGCTCTATCTCCTACTTTGAAATGGATGTTCAGGTGGGTGAGATGTTCAAGGTGCCCTCCAGCTGCCCTGTAGTGACTGTGGATGGTTACGTTGACCCGTCAGGAGGTGATCGCTTCTGCCTCGGCCAGCTGAGTAACGTCCACCGCACAGATGCCAGTGAGAGAGCCAGGTGTGTGGATGAAGACAAACACTCCTCTGCTGTGCCTCTTTAATGGATTTAACATAGCGCATGTCTTTTTTTATGAGAAACACCTTAAATAGTGAAGTAAAGAGAAATAAGTAAGAAAATAGTATCATTTTTCAGCTTTTGAGTAAATCCAATGAAAGAAAGGTACTGCAAAACTACACTGTGCAGAAATACATTCTATTTCATTGCATTCACTTGACAACAGGGTACAGGTAACAGTCTCCCCCTCTTCCTAACCCACCTGATCAGCAGCACACCGCTGTCACCCCTCATCTGAAAAACCCTGTGTTCATCTCAGCAAAAAGTCTTCTCATTGGTGGAATGAACTGCCCTCTGAAGTCACTGCACATCTTCCACCACATGCTGAAAACTATTTTAAGCCCATACCTCTGCATCCTCTGCCATCACTTAAACATTTCATTTCTTTTCAAAAGGCAATGCCAAGTAAAATAAACAGCTGTCACTTTTTTTGCAGTAACTCAAGGGGACACAACTAATTGTTTCCACCTGTGTTCATCCTCATGTTTTCTTTGTGTGTTCCAGGTTACACATAGGTAAAGGTGTCCAGCTGGAGTGTCGTGGTGAGGGCGATGTGTGGATGCGCTGTATGAGTGACCACGCTGTGTTTGTGCAGAGTTATTACCTCGACAGAGAGGCAGGCCGAGCACCAGGTGATGCTGTGCACAAGATCTACCCCGGAGCCTACATCAAGGTCTGAATCACATTTTCTTCACACACACACACACACACACACACACACACATATATGTTCTCTATTTTTAGAGATTTATTGAACTATTTTGTTCACTTGAAAACACCACTGAGCAGCATTGAGCATATACATAGGTGGTATGACACACTGGCATTTAACCAATCAAATAAGTTACAACCATTGTTAGCTGCAAATTGCTAACTGAATGAACTGGATGAACTCTTGTAAAGTGTTGAAATGAAATTAGATTGCCCATCCAGCTGTGGCACTGTGCTGCTGTTGTAATGTAAGCTGCTCGTGTCTTGGTCAGGTGTTTGACCTACGGCAGTGCCACAGACAGATGCAGCAGCAGGCAGCGACGGCTCAGGCTGCAGCTGCTGCACAGGCAGCTGCTGTGGCAGGCAGTATTCCCGGTCCAGGCAGCGTTGGAGGCATCGCACCTGCAGTCAGTAAGTGTTGTTTAGACTTTGCTCATTTGACATTAACACCATACAGTGGGAGCTAGTTTAAAATGCAAAATGCGCAGTGAAGGGTTTCAAGGTTCAAGGTAGAATTTGTCATCATTCTGTCCATATACAATCCTCAGCATACAGGGTAGCAATATCACAGATATCAGACACAGATACAATAGCAAAGAGAAAACAATTACAAAGACGGCAAGGTACAGTAAAGAGTGGTCATTAAAACAAAAATGTCTTACATCTTCAATAAAAGCAGGTAAATAATTGAATCATATAACTCCCTGTAAGGATAGAGTGTTGGTAGGGGAGGGCACTCTGCATCTCTATGCAGCTTTGGGCAGCATTTGGATCTTTAACTGTGTATATATAGTCTTTATTTGCAATCTGTGCAGGGCTCTACACTAACTTTTCCACTGGTAGCACTGGTGCGACCAACTTTCTCGGTTGGTCGCACCAGCACATGATTTTCCTATGAACTGGGCACATGCCTTGTCATTGGCATAGGTTGGGTTCACATTCAGCCCGTTTTTTTTCATCAGTGCGATCTGGGATTTGAATTGTGTGAACGGGAGTTCCTCTTTCGCTATGTTATAGGCAGTGTTAAACTTAATGACCATTTTGTTCTCTTCTGTTGAGCGATTACTCTCATCCATCTGCTGAAAAAACGTCGGGAGGGGCTCAGTGTTTCGGGTGATGCATTGGTCCCGACAGGTCGTCTGATTCGGCACCTTTTGCTGGCTCTACCTAACCACCAGTCTCCTCCTCTCTCTCCTTATTTAGTTTTTGGAAAAAAATCAGCAATAGACCGCTTCATTTTTGAGAATAGCGAAACGCTCGTCTTGGTGTCTTGAAGTTCTGTGCGCTGCGCGTGTACGCGACGGCTTATGTGCACGCGACGGCGCTGTCTCAACAGGAGAGAGTGCAGGTGGAGGTGGCTGACTAAGCTAGTGAAAAAAAGGACAACTTTCAACCACAATGTCTAACACGGAGCAATAAAACTGATGCGCTCGCACGAACGCAACCAGATGAAATTCTTACTCGCAAACTCTGAAAAAAAGGTCGCATATGCGACCATTTTGGTCGCAGTCTCGAGCCCTGCTGTGGTATATGTTTTGGGATTTCTATGTTATATGTACTGTGTGCTGCTGCTGTCATGACCAGGACACTATGCAAAAGAGATTTGTTTTTGATGATACTGAGAGACCACTAAGGCCACAACCTAATGACAGCTCATGAATACTCAGGGTTTAAATTTCTCTTTTTCCTCTTCCCTCTACTCACACCACCAAAGACCAATTTTCCACTGGGGATGGAAATCCTATCTTTGTCCCTCTCACTTTTACAGTTTCAGTTTGAGATGATAATTCACTAAAAGACCATTAAGCCAGTGAGCGATATGACTGTCCAAACGGGAGAAGCTCTGACTTGATCAAAATCTTTAAAAGCTCAGCTGAGTCTTCTTCAGTTATCACTGTCCACTCACAGATTTAAAGCTTTACAAGCAGAAGTGATTTGAGGCCTTTTTTGCCCCAGATTTGCCCTCTCAGGCAACATGCAAGCTGCCCTTCCTTCTTGGTGGAGGCTGTTGGGGTGGAATCCAGCTCCTCTGTGTTTTCAGGTTCAAACAATCATTTAACTCTTTATATTTACAGATAAACCAGTGACAGACTGAGCTCTTTGTAGTAATGATAGAAATAAGATATTATTTATCAAGTCAAAGTTTCACTGTTGCTATCGGAAATGGTAGTTTGAGTTTTACATAACATAATAATAATTATCAGAAAGGATCAGGTTTCTAGAAAGGACGTTATCTGTCATCATTGGATTAGTGCTTTATAATGCAGCAATTTATGTGGCTCCTTTGGTATACTGATGGCATTATTAAAAGCACGATTACCAGTTTAATCATGATTTATTATTTGCTAGATGAAATAAATGTGTAGAAATGCTAGCCTTCTCTGTATGTTGTTGAACAACCTCTTACCTCTTTGCCCCCTGTTCTGAAACCAAACCTACATCCTTGTCCACCTCAGTCCAACTCACTTTTCAAACATTTCACAAAGCTTGTTTTGTATGTGATCGCTTACATTTTGCTTGTGAAATATCTGTTGAATTCACCACATGGGAAATGTCCATGCCCACGTGTAACTAAGGGAGGTCCACATCTAATAAACATGTTTGACATGTTAGAGGTAAGGGGTGACCGGAGCTTTTTAAAGTGTGTTGTTGTAGACATGATCAGTCGTCAGTCAGTGTATTGACTTCAGTAACAGTCGTTGTCTGAACAAACTTTTCTGTGTGATTTGACACGGAATGGCTGAATGGTACTGTGATGGAGCAGGGATCTGATAGTGAGCACCGTCACATATTGTCATTGCTCATTGTGCTCTCTTGTTCACTGACAGGTCTGTCTGCAGCGGCAGGGATTGGTGTGGATGACCTGAGGCGACTGTGTATCCTGCGGCTCAGTTTCGTGAAGGGATGGGGCCCCGATTACCCACGGCAGAGCATCAAACACACGCCCTGCTGGGTGGAGGTTCACCTGCACCGTGCTCTGCAGCTTCTGGATGAGGTGTTGCACACTATGCCTTTGGCAGACCCAGGGCCTGCTAACTGAGGACTAAGACCATGTTCAAATTCCAATCTGGATCCTATGAATGTGCACACAGACACGTTTGGATATTTTTGCTGCAGGCCAAATATGCTATCTAATTGATATACAAAGCAAATCAGTCAAAAACAAACAGAAAACATAAATGACCAATAACACATTGTGCTTGTAACAATCAATAGACATCACACTGTCTCACAGACACACAGACACACAGACACACAGACACACACACACACACACACACACACACACACACACACTCTCTCTCTCTAACCAAAAGGTCTGTAGCCACACAGACAGAAAAGTGCTGATGTCTTTGGGATTCTTCTGTTGCTTACTCTCTACAATCTAAACTCAAACACAAGAGAGGTGGATCTCTGAAGGTTAAGATTTTGAGTGTGTGTTCTGACCAATTTGTCTCTGTCCCAAAAGACATTTGTATGCACTGTAGAAATCCAGGGATGTGTTTCAAAAATCCAGTTCCTTTATATGCAATTTGGATTTCTTCTAATTGTAGAAGCGTTCTTCACATTCATTCATGGAATAAACACAGACAAATAAAAATCAGAAACGATTCAGCCGCAGAGGCTGAAACGCTCCAGACAGATAACTGCATACCTCTGGAACATGCTGCCAGTAGATCCTCAGTGAATACAGACAGCGATGCAGTTCTCTTTACGTCTTATCAGCAACAGAACTGATGTAAAAGTATGGATTAAGGAAACCAGTGTTACGTCATCTCTGTGCTTGTACTGTGCTCTTCACTGTATGTTGATCTAAACTCAAACGGTTAGCATTGATAGCTGGTTAGCCCTGTTATTACTCTCAGCTCAAGCTATATTATTTTTGTACCAAAAGACTAAAAAGCCAAAAACATTTAGCTTTAAAGTAGTGTTGTTGTTCTTTGTAATGAAACAGTGCTACCCTGTCTGTAACCAAATGGTTGGTGTAAATCGCCAAAGCCAGAATACCTCATAATGGCAGTGCAAAGTCACAGTTTAGTTTTCCACCTGAACCGCACACTCTTTCTTCATCGTTTGTGAGGGGCACCAAAACTAAGAGAAAGTGCTAACAATGACGCCCTCTGATAGGATCCTGACTACAACACTACGTTTAGTAAGCTTTGTATTTATTTAGGTTTATAATGTACTGTGCTGTAATGTGTACTGGCAGTGCTGGTTGACTGATACGTGTTGCTATGAAACATGAGTTACAGCAGAAAGTAACTTCTAATGTTTAATGAAAACAACCATTAGAGACTGAAACCTGAGTGCTTATGTTGTCAGACCAAACATCAGGCTCCAACCTGTGCCTTTCTGTTCTCTGGTCTGACCCGTTAGATATCATCTCTTCCAGTTTATTTGAACTCTGGCTTGTTGTCTCCATTACCTCCAGATCCGTGTGTTTAGCCATGAAAAAAGCCCCTGCCAGTCTGGGCGGGGGCTGTGTGGCACTCTGTCTCCTCTAACGTTCTCTGTGATCACACAGCACAGCTCTCTTCATTAACCTGCATTTATGCTGATATTGTCTCATGACTTTGTCATTATAGAATAGGGATTTGTGGCCATATTCACAGTGTCTTATCTTACCATTAGGAATGTGAAAAATTCTTCATGTAAGAGCTGCTGAGAGACACTTCTGGTGAATAAATTGGATTAGATTAGACTGAAGCCAGTGCTTCTTCATTTCAAAATAAGAGCACACTAGAATCCAAGATAGTATCATCCAAGATTAAATTAGCTGGATGAGACAGAACTGGATCGTTATGGCCTGGATTAGTGGCCCAGGACATTTGAAGAGTGGAGCCCAGGATGAGCATGTCCAGGCACCTCTGTGTATGGCCACCATAATTTCATTGAACCAGATGGGATTCTTTGTGACAACAGTAGATGTCATGGAGGGCAGAGAAATTCAACACAAGCTTTCTTTCTGATTCTATTGTATTTGCTTGTTTGTATCACCTTTCCTTCTCTGAGGAAAAGTTGTTTGATTGGTCACTGAATTTCAAACTTGAGTTAGTGTTTCATTGTTCCTTCTCACATTAAAGAACTGTAAAGAACGGTTATGGATTTTTAAGTTTATCTTCAAACAGTCCTCAGCTGCCACATACACACTGAAAGAGTTAAGAGTTGCTGTCCTCACTCTTCCTGCCCATAATGGCCATGAAGTAACACCTTTGGCAGTGAGCCCACATAAAGAGGTAGAGGGCATAATCCACAGTTCTCATTCTGTGTGAAAATGCATTCAAGCTAATATGAAGCTTCAGCAGCCTGAGTTTATCAAATCAAAAGGGAATTTCTTTCAAAGTCAGTCCTCGACTTAGAACTGACCTCCCTCTTTGTGTTTCCACAGATAGTGTTTCTGTGAAGTAACACTGTGGCGGAGGGATACGTTGTAGTAGTTGAATAAAGGCTTGTAGTCAGGACAAAAGAACTAGCATTAAACCCTATATGTGACTGAAATTCCCACTGGATTTGTCTAAATCAGACTATTTTTTTTTTATTATACGTTCAGCTAATATTTCTTACAGTAGTAAGTATTCGTGTTAAGAAGGAATCACTCCTCAGCCAGTATGAAGATGAGGAGCCATTACGTCCACCTATAAGTCTTTCAACATGCCTATTGTGTAGAAGAGACTTGAGAAATTATGAAGGTATCCTTAAAAAGCCAGCACATACTGCACACCCCAGATGGTACATTGAAGAAGGATACACACCAGAGTTCAAATAAACTGCTCCAAACAGGCTTGTTGTGTAGACTGAGTGTCCCATTAGAAAGATATCTGCTCTCCTGAGGCAGACACCAGACTTGACTTAAAAGGGTACAATTTAATCAGTGTCAAAAGGTACAATCTTTGGACAAATGGAACTGTGCTATAATGCGAATATTGTTTGTTGATCTGGATCCAAATGTGAATAAATGTACCGACGAGTGTCTCTGTGGAGCCAGGATCTGTGAGATGAGAGGTGTTGTTTGACTGTCAGGAAACTGTGGAATCTGAGAAACATCTGTCATCTGATTCAGCTGCTTTACAAAGATCAGTCGTTAACATATGCATATTTGTGATTTGTGCCTTTTGTTGTCAACGGTAAATGCACCAACACTGGGTTGTAAGACACACGCAAGTTTGTCTTTGTACACATGAAGATTCATGTTGCACATCGTGTTTTGGTTTTCAGCTGTTCAAAATCTTTTGATGGTATTCTGTGGTTCCCTCAGGTATCTGTGTAGCTCATTGAAGATATCACAGTGTGTCAAACTGCTTTATAGACATAGAAGAACTATTAACAAAGCACTCATCATACCTGAGTAGTATTATTTATTGCCTTAGTCTTTTGTGAGTGTAAAATATGAATGAGTATGCTTGGCACTATTTTAATCTTAGCATGGACAACACAAATAGATGTCATATTTATCTGTTCTCCTCTGCCCATATTCAGGGAAGTACTAG
Source organism: Chaetodon auriga (assembly GCF_051107435.1). NCBI lineage: Eukaryota > Metazoa > Chordata > Actinopteri > Chaetodontiformes > Chaetodontidae > Chaetodon > Chaetodon auriga. The sequence continues at coordinate 2,140,625 of NC_135090.1, read as the reverse complement.
TGTCCAAGTAGGCTTTCTCAGACAATGAGTGAACACATCATCACCATCATCGTCATCATCTTCACCATCATCATCATGAGAGGATTATCGCTGATCTCTCTACAAACACATCACGTCACTGCCATGATGTATCCAGAAATGCTTTACAGTAACACCTTTGTGTTACCACTTTCTATTTGTGCATCACTCTTGATGTAGAAATGCAGAAACTAAAGCCGAGCTTGAGCTTCATGGAATCACTGCTGGTAGTGTTAATCAGCCTTTTGAATTGATGGAGTTGGTACCATGCAGTTTGGTAGACAGGACAGCTTGTCAGGGTTTTCCACATGAGCTGCAGAGCTCCTCATCTTAATGCTGTCTGAGGGCCTTTTCACTTTTGGGCCACCTGAACAGGTTTTGATAATGTTTCGTTTCATGGGTTTGGCATTTCCTAATAATTTACATCAAATCTCCTAGAATCTCCTAGACCATTTTATTTGGTACTAATTCAAGGGAAAATAGGACTTTGTCTGAAAGAAAAGTTTGCATGCATTACTCACTGATTGTTGGACACTTTGTTGCTGCCTTTAGCTGAACTGCAACGCACTGACCGAAAGAGAGACACCAACAATTACATGGAATTAATTGGCTGGAAGTGTATCAGCGGAATGTTGTCTCTATTTTCTCCATAAAACCAAATTAGGTAGTTCTTCGCAGGTCACATCTCGGAAATTCTTAAGAAATTGCAGACTCATTAAATAAAGCATGACGGTTTTTCTTGACCCAAGGCCGGTTTCTTTAACAGTTCAGAACGTTTGACGAAACTGCTGTCAAACTTGGACACTGTCCCAAAGACAGCATTCTCAGGTCCGCCTCAAATCTCAGTTCTGAATTTGTTTCTATTGAGTCCACACAAAATGTGAAACCCAGCTCCTCCACAAACTGATTGATGAACATGATTGGTTGCCACGTCTGTTGTTTGATAGTATGAATACGGTGGACTATGTATCAGTATAAAGCACGTAATAAAAACACTTCAAAATTGTAGAAATAGTATGACTGATCAATGCAATCCTTCTAGCCTGATGTGCTGCTGTTTGTAGTGACGACATGTGGTGGACGCCGGCATCCTTCTGCCCTGTGTGAATGTGCTGCTGCATTATGACATGACTGCTTTCGTGTCTGACTGCATGGACCAAAGTTAATGCAGAAAGAGAAGGTGTCTTACACAGTGTCAGAAGACACTGCTCCTCATACAAGTGTCTTTTGTGGTTACAACACTAGTACACTTCATGTGTGTGATGGAGATGATGTGCAGTGGATGTCACCTGTCAAACCACGACACAAACCAAAACCTGGTCCACATTCAAGGGCTTCTGGACCACATCTTGAACATGCTTGAAAAGAAGTTCAACGAAAGTTAACTCAAGGTGCACTGACTAGCTTTTTATGTCTCCTTGTCTTTGTCAGTGGATGGAGTTTGCTCGGGCAGACACAATGAAGACACAGAGCAGACTGAGCGCTGTGTTCTGTAGAATTCAAATTATTATTGTCAAACCACTGTTTCTAAGGTCAAAAACGTTCAGACTCTAACTCTGAAAGAAGCTTTGACCAATACATGTCTAATACTTCGATTGTGGCCACTTTTTCTTCACCCTTGTGTGATCAAACAGATAATGATCAGGACAATAACAGGAACAGCTACTATATTCATCAACTGACACCGAGGTTCAACATAAAGCTGCACTAAACATTGTGCATCCTGCTGTAGGTTTGTCACAGTTTGCACAGACTGACACAGCAAGCTCTGTTTCTCCTGGTGTCTTGGTTGCATGTTTTATTTTCTTGGGAGAAAATAAATTCATCTGTTACTATGGATTCAAGTAATATTCAACTGTAAATTCTGATTACTGAACACCTCTCCTCTGTAGCCTTGAAAGGTTGGCTGTAGTTACAATAGATGCTTCCGTATGTCCACTAAAGAGCAGCGCATGTTGTGGGTGAGACAACTCAAACAGAGCTAACAGCTGTTTTCATCCTCTGCCCTCTGGCTGAAAGTAGCAGGAGGGGGTGCCCACAGGAAGACAGAGGGAGGAGGGTCTATCTGACCACATGACACAAACATTTTACTACAACCCTGATTCTGAAAAGTTAAGACGCTGTGTATAACAAAATATGATCATTTGATAATGCTGTGTGACATATATTCAATTGAAAAAGTACAAAGACAATATATTTAATGTTTTACCTAATCAACTTTGTTGATTTTTGTAAATATCTGCTTATTCTGATTTTGATGTAGCAACATGTTTCAAACAAGTTGGGACAGGAGCAACAAAAGACTGGGAAAGTTGTGGAATGCTCCAAAAACACCTGTTTGGAACATTCCACAGGTAAACAGGTAGATTGGTAACAGGTGACAGTATCATGACTGAGTATGAAAGGGGCGTCCTGGAAAGGCTCAGTTGTTCACATGTGAGGATGGAGCAAGGTCCACCACTTTGTGAACACATGATTATATAAAGGAGATTGAAAGATGTGAGAAAAAAAAACAACCCGATGTCATTAAACACATCCTTTGCAAATGACTGCATTCTGTTTGTTTTTTTCTGTTTTACACAGTGCCCCAACTTTTTTAGAATCATGGTTTAAATGACACACACACCTGACTCCACAACACTGCCCTCTGAGAGCTTTTCTTAATCCTAACAAGTGGTTTTGGTGCCTGAACCTAACCATTTCAAGGGTGTATCAAGCAGCAGGCATGTGCTGTACCTGCTGTGAGTCTGCAGATAGACCTGCTTGGACAGAGGACTGTGTTTCGTTTTGTTTATTGCACATATTGACAGAAACAGTCAGGGTGTGCAGGAAAAAGACAAATCCTATATTACACATTTAAAAAACCAAACTAAAACTGAAATGGAACTAAAATTTTCAAACCAGGTTTTGGTTAAATATCCAAATATTTAATTAATTTATTTTTGTATCTTACCATATAAATGAACAAAACCATTTCATCTCATATCAAACCGCTGATGAGCCATTTCTCACTCCTGTCTGTTCTTAATGTGCATTTACTTAGTGTCCATTTGGTGACACAAACAGAGAATATGTACATCAACCCATTCATAAAACAGCAAAATGTTTATTCTGACACTTATATTGAAAATATGTACTAAAGAATTGAATTTGGCTATGTTAGAATAGTGTTATTTTTATTTTGTAGTTATTTTATTGTAAAGATGTGCTGCTCTTGTAATGTTGACTGTATATTAAAATAAAATAAACAAATGGCATTGTCATATTTATACAAACTGTTGATGAAGTGCTGCTACTAGTTGATAATTGAATCTCTTTTTAGAGACAGCTTCACTGACCATCTACATGAAACAAGGACATCAGTTCCACTGGGCAGGACAGACGTGTCCTACTCGCTTTTCACAGTCCTATTGTTGTCCCCTGGGTTTAGCCAAGTTTCGTTTGATGTAAATGTATATATAGTAAAGCACCATTATATATATATATATATACACACACACACACACACACACACACACACACACAGTATTATATCAGTCATATAGGTTCAGTTTTTTTAGTTGAAACTCAAAACTAATTTGACTTCATAGTGTCTTTTGGCTGCTGACACCAAACCTCCAGGCCAGACATGAACATGCACACACTGTATGTTAGTACAGCTGCATACCAGTTAAGAGGGAAAAGAAATAAAGCACCTCATACTTGCCACTCATAATAAACAAATGATTAAACTACAGTGGAAGTAGATGCAGCTCATAGATATGCAGTACAGGTATTTGCACGTACAAGTACATGCTGTCATTAGGAATCGTTTGGAAGAAGATAGGATGGAGCTTATAGCAGCCTAATGCTTTAAATGCATTCTGTAAGTCTTTATCAATAAGAGTTAGCGAGTGTGTGATAGCAGATCAAAGCAGGATCACAAGCAGGACTCCTCTGCAGTAGTGAAGTACAACAGGCCACAAGGAAATACAAAGAGAACACACACACGCCCTCCTGCAGAGCCCAACATGTTGTCAGAGGGGCACTCTCCCCCTGGAAAGAATCCTGCCCCGACGTCAGGTGATGGCTCTGCTAAACCACAGATCTGTACACCTGAAAGATAGGAACTAACCCACCCAAAGCAGAAAGCAGCCACTGAGGAGAGGTCAAAGGTCAACACCTGGGCCTGCTCCTTTCTCTGAAGAAGAACCTCGAGATGTGGTCGAAAGCACCAGAACGCTGAAAAGTGGACGTTTGAATGGAGATTACTTACTCACACATGCTCTTCCTAACGTCAAGAATAAAGTTCCATGGTGCAATACGAAGCTACTTGGTTAAAATAATATAACCTAATGCTGACTCACTGTAAGCCAATGCAGACTTCCCCGACATGTTTTATATCAAATGTTAGTGAAGAACAAATACATCACATTTACAATAATGGCTTTTTTTTCTTAGAACCCAGTGCAAAACAACTGGCTGATACACAGATCATATGGGCAATAAGTCCAAGACACCAGTCACTGGAATTTGGATCAGATGAGTTACAGTCATGACCAGTTTAACCAGTTAGGGGGACGTGGGACAAAAATGTGTTCTTGTTTCTCTTGTTTGACCGCCCATCTACCACTTGTGGATTGGCAGCTTTATTATGTGACCAGAGCACCCAGAACCAGGTGGAAGTCACAGCTGGGATATTGCAACTGGAGCTCCAGACCAGTTTCTACGTTACAGAGTGGGTGATTCTTCAATCGGGGCACTTTTGACTTTTGGAATTTTGAAAAAATAATGTTCTTTAATGTCTGTTTTTTGTATTTCAAATGGTTTATCAATTGGTCTGGAACAAAGACCTTAGCCTAGCTTTGATTGTACTTCATGATAATTTTGATATTATGATGCTGTCACAACAAAATTCCATTACCATCACAAAACCAAAACACTGATTTTAATACAAAATGATTTGACAAGCAAAGTTTTCACAATCATTCCAGTAAGTACAAAACATGCTCTTTAAGAATCATGTTCTAAATATTTGTAAGTACATTTAAAATACATTTTAACAACATGTTCTCTCCCTAACTTTTTAATATATTGCCTTGTCTCAACAATGAAATATTGCATACTAATCAGAATATTTGAATTGCAATGTATATTTTTTCAGAAAATGCAAATTTAGACTTTTAAACATTACAGCGATTGAGGAAAAACCCAAGTTAACAAAAGAGCAACATTTTCTATCAAAAACGTATTGTGATGGTAATAACAACATGTTTTGGTAATGACATAAAAATGAACACTGGAGAACGAGAGAGAAAAAAAATACTGCTTTTTAAAAACAACATCTTTTGAACACTTAACCTTCCATTAAAATTAATCACTTGGTAAACTACCACAGCATTGCTTATGTGATAATATCTTCTTTGGGCTGGCTGGCTCGTTTCTGATGTAAAAAAGGATCAAACAAGAGAATTGGCATGCTAAGCTCAAATGCCCCATAAAGTTTTCAGCACCCTCAAATAAGTGTGTAGCATTTAAATTTACAGTGGTGTGACCCATATCAAACAACAGTCAGGGACCTGCCGGTGATAATCAACAAGCTCATACAAATCATTGGAACAATGTCATAAAAAGACAAATACTATTAAGAAATACAGTATAGTAAGAAAAATAGTATTAAGTTATTAAAAAACATGTATCACATTCTGTGACTGCAACAACCACTTAAGTTACCAATTGATTTTACACACTAGCAATAAGAAAACGCACTTAACAATATAAAAAATCATCATGTGCAGAACCTCAATAGCAGAATTAAAGTGTCTGGCTTTATTTTTAGCACTTTTTCAAATTAACAGCATTCAAATATTAATTTGTAAAAAGCTATTTCGACAGTTTAGAGTGTGCTACCAACATAAACCTTAACACAAGTTTGCTTCATTCCCTGAGGGAGCACAACATCTCCCAACATCTCTGGTAGCCTCATGTGCCTTTTTGTGACTGGCTGGGGTCACTGTCACTGTTTTCACAAGGGTACAACCTGCTGCATCTACATCCTGAATGATGCCTGGACACACATGTTGGTCATATTGAATGACACACCATTGTCCCATCAGTTGATCTGTGATCTCTGAAACGGGGACAAGTGTTGATGGCTGTGTGTCCATCTCAGGTGGCTGCAGATCCAGGGGTGATCCTTCCTGGCTTGTTGTTGGCTCATCTCGCTGAATGGCCACTGTCTGCGGGTCATAGCACTTGCACTCCCCTGGAGCTGAACAGAAACAGCTGAGTACTCATCACTTGATGTGACCTGGATTGTTGGTGAAAATCTGTACAAAAATCAAAACAATTGGTTTGGTTTGGTTGGCTTTGGTTTACTGAATATGCTACATTCACAGAGTACAAACAAAGATTAATTTAATAAATAAATAATAGAATATAATATACTCCACCTGATGTATTTTCATTGTTCCATGAAGTGTTTCCAGTTGATTTGGTAGCAAGGCATCCTTTGCTGAAATGTCTTCTTCAGTGACATGGAGGAGCTTGATCTTTGATTGCTCCTTTGACAGGACATTGAAGAGGACTTCACCACTTGGTACATCTATTCCATGGGCAGCAATAGCATATGCATTTCGTTTTATTGCTGCCCTAACTCCACCTGCAGGCCCTTTGCCCTGCCCGGCACAGGAGAGAGGTGCGCCCATATAGCCGAAGGATCATGCCTCATTGATGAGGAAACTGAACACACTGACGATATCCCTTTTCCTGTGTAGGCAACTCCAGTGTGAAGGGATGCTTGCTTGTGTGAGTCACCAAAATGAATGGCTTGAATCTCAGATGAATATTTGCAGAGATAATTCTCAGCAAAATCCACTTGAAGAATAATCTCACTCTACTGAGTGCTGATGGCGGATGTTGAAGACTTGTCTTGCAAACCTCTCTTTTAAAGCAGTTGTGAAGTCTTCCAAAAGAGATTGAAGGGTACCATATATCCGCTCCTTTGTCGTTAAGTGTACAATGAACTTGTGTTTCGCTCCATCTTTGTTTGTCTTCTCACACTCTTCAACTTTATGTTTCCAGTTAAACCAGTGGGTCTGTAAGCCAGGATCAAATTCACCAGTTTGCTGCTCTTTTCCTTTGCAGATGTTACACTCTCTGTATGCACATTCTTTTGTTGGCTTTTCACAGCATAAGGTCTCCATCAACCTGTCAGGGTTTTTGCTTTGTATCACTCTATGATACGTTAGCTTGTCAGCCATAAACTGCACATTGGCATGTATTCTGCATAAGCAGGTATCTCTGTCACCTGAAGTAGGTGTCACAACCCAAAAAGGTTGGTTTTTGCAAAACTCTGTATATGACAGCTTCAACAGTGGACTTTCCATCTTGAACTTCAAATAAAGGTTGTGAAGCGTCATTTAGAAAACGTTTCTGCTTTTTCACCTTCTGTCGGGTGAGTGTCTCCCTTTTCCCTGTTGTTGCTCTGCTGTTATCGTCTCGTTCCAAGAAAATCTTGATTTTCTCAGTAGTATCCACACTGATTATGTTTTTATAGGGTTTCCTATGAAAGTGAAGACCGGCGGGCCGTTTGCTGTTTTTCCTCATCATCTTGGCTGAGAAACCAAGTTGGTTTTGCGCTTCTTCCACCAGGTGGTACTTCTTTAGAATCTTCAAAGCCAAAATCTTTGACACTACTTGTTTTTCTTTTGTGCCAGAATCCTTGTATTTTTTTTTCAGCTGAGAAAGCACTACATTCTGAAACAGTAGTGTTCTTCGAAGGGCCTTCGGTTTTAGCTGCATTTGTTACTTTAATTTCATTTTGAGGGATTCTGAAGTTTTCAGCATCTCGGAGAGACTTTGATATCTCTTTTTATACTTCTCCACCTTTCTCAGAGCATGTTCGAGCTCCAGATGGTACTCAGCAAGGTCACGGTAAGCTTTTGCCCTGTTTGCTCTCACAGTCTTCCATCCTCGCATGTGATTTGGGGTTTTATGATGAGAACTGTCAGAAATATCAGGTGACGCTTCAAGAATGGGTACTTCATTCTCATGTTCTTCCTGACCTATAGGAGATACGGGAGGTGTGTTTCCAGCTGTATAATTTGGTATCTTCTCTCTGTTCTTATCACTGGCCCTTTTGTTTCTTTGGTTAACTTTCCACTGTCGTCTCCTGCATCTTCGTTCCTGCTTTGATAATTGTGAGATGGCTTTCAATTTTCCTGTCTCTTTTCTTTTTTTGTATCTCTCTTTTTCTCTTTCAAGATATTGCTGATATTTCTCAGGATCTTCCTTGATTTTGTCTCTGTATTTTTTTGACCGCTGAGCTGGTTTAGCTGGGGCCATGTTGACACCTTCAAACAAAAATAATGTAAATTACGGTCGGTCACTGTTCCATTATGTATCATAGTAAAGTAGGAAATTGTAAATTAAGCTAATATATTCTAGTTATAAGGTAATAAACAGATAAATTGTCATTACCATCACTGATTGTCATTACCATCACAGTCACTTGTGTGATGGTAATGACACGTGATGGTAATGACAATTTTCACTTTTTGCAGAAAATGTTGGCTAAGTTTTAGACTTGCTAAGCTAACTGGTTAGCTAGCATACAATGTACACTGAATATATGTAAATAAAGTGAATTTTTCTATTAATGAATTAAAATACTCAAATAGTAACCTGTTTGGTAATGACGCCTAATAAACATAATCTCAGATCAGGATGTATAAAACATCAAATTACTTACATATGTGGGCATCAAAAAATCAGGCTTCTGCCTTATGTCTGGGAATGTCCATCTGGAGCATCTAATTTGCATACAACAATGTATGTAACTGTAAAAACTTTATTGCTCTCAAAAATGTTGAGTGTGATGGTAATGACAGATGTATGAGGGACAACGATATTTAACTGTAAATAAATTGCAAATTGAACGAATAGAAACTATATGAATTTGAAAAATGTCCTTTTAAGTTGTTATGAAGAAATGAAAAGTAAAGTTTTAATGAATTTAGCACTTTTTATTGCTTTATTATAGAGGAGATGTCAACAAGTCTGGGTTGGGGACAAGCCCAAAACAGTGAAATTCTTGCACATTTGAATTTTCAACACACTGACGAAATATTAAAATATCATCATTGAGACAGTTATTTTTTCAGAGCTACTACAACCTAACTTTAACAAATACAAAAACGTTTTTTTCTTGAAAATCTACCCTGGGGACAGAAAAACTCCCTTAATTGAAGAATCACCCACATATGAGATTTTCACCCATCACAAGCAAGGTTCTAGATGGGACAGAACAACAAGAGTAAGTGCCCTAACGCAACTTTCTGCTCCAACTGGACATAGGTGCTACGAGACAGTGCTACAAAGTAATGCATAGATTGCATAGAGTCAACAGAGAGTTTTTTGGAAAGAAGGTGTTCAGTAAAGAGCTTGGTCTACAATGAGACAAAGGCAGGGGTTGATAACCTGGACAAGGTCACAGCCACATGCAGCTGCCAATGCACGACTGTCCACTGGCCCCTTGTAATTTTCTCCTACATCATTGATCTGAGCACCGACAAATGCCTTTGTAATATAGGGTGAAATAAACAAGGGCTGGAAAAGCGGAAAACTGAGTCGAAGGAGGATTTTCCTGGACAAGCAGGGTTACAGGATGGTGAAACCTCATATCGAGAGAAGATGGTGACTTCAAAGAGCATCAACAGGTGTGAAGGACACCCAAACAGAGACACACACCCCAAACTGCAGACAGGAAATGTGGCAGGTGCCACATCGGTCCCAACAGAAATGACTCCAAGACCAGCAGCACCTGTGTGAAATGCAAGAACTACGTCTGCTAAGAACATGCATGCACTCTCCACACATCATGTGCACAGTAGTGCAGACAAAAGGCCGGAATGTACCTTCTGGTGGCCTGAAGGAAAAATATATTGTTCATATTCTGTATGTTTGTATTCTGTCAAACTCATTTTAGTCACTATGTAAGTTTGTTTTTTACTATCTCACACATATATATTTGCATACATGGCACTTAGAGCAACATAGAACAATCCCTGACACAATGCTCAAATGTACTTTTTTTACAGGTTTTTTGTAAATAAAGAACTGTTATGTGTTCCTTACTGATGTTCTGATGATGATGATGTTCTGTTTTACAAATAAAATCCTTCAAAATTTTTTAAACTGTGTTTGTTTTTGCTGGGGTCAAACTGACGCCGAACATAATATTTGTTATTATTCTTGATAACAGAAATTGTTTTTAATTCCAAATGTTATAGATAACAAAAATATGTACTTAGAAATAATATAAAGTCATTAAAACACCAAAAAGATATCTTTTTTCAATTTTAGGTCAATCAGTAAGATTTTATGGTGATCTGCATATTTCTCCATAGTCGCATAACAGGTATTATGGATGTATAAGGGGGGTGGGTCGGGAGCGTGGTTTTATTTAAAGGGCTATTTAGGTAGTCAACAAACAAAGTGTCTGACACATAAACTTGGGTAACATTTTAATTATAACCATTTTCTGGAGATTTAAATATGCTGGGGCCAAATTGACCCCAAGGATAAAAGATGATAGTACATTTGAAGGTAACAGGAGGGTGAAGCCGGGATATGTTGGTTATCCTGGCTCAACTTATCTGTGATCCGGTTGCACAAAAGCAGGATAGTGGAAAGTGGGATATGTTATGGGATAAGTTACCATGGAGATTTATTCTGTGGAGCTAGCCTGCTCCAGACCAGGCTTAGTTCCAGGATCTATTTAATCTCATCCCTTATCTCAGTCAGCAGTCATCACAAATGGAAACCAAAAGTTATTCCACTACACATTGTTATCACTTTCAACTAGATTCACTGTCATTGTAGATAAATGATGATTTTAGATGATGTTGCAATCATTAGATAGACAGTTTCCCATAGACTAGATATAAAATACACATCAAAAGAGTAACATGATGTTCCTTTATTGAATAAGGATAAATCAAAGCATCAGTTCCTTTCAAAACTGAAGTCACACAGTGACTCTACAAGGTAGAAAGCACAGAATCAAAGCATATTATACAACACAAGAATAAATGCACATTCAAAGGTCTGTATATAATACACCCCACATGTCTGCACACTGAAATAAATGGAGGATAAATCTGTACACGACAAATGGACAGAAAAATGAATTTTAATAACTGAAATTCACAGCATGCGTCTCTGCCAATGCAAGACATATTTAACTGAAATTTAAAGCATGCATGTTAACTAAAATAATTCAACACATATTGGTCCCTGACCAGCCGACCACTGGGAAGATGGCAGGATTGTCCCAGTCCATGTGTGATGGCACTATGGGGGCCCTCTCCTTCCTCAGACAGGCCACATTGTGGAGGACAGCACAGGCCACAGTGATGTCACATGCCCTCAAAGGGCTGACCCGTAAGTCATGAAGACAGTGAAAGCATGCCTTCAGGAGGCCAAAGGTCATTTCAATCCTGGCCCTCGTCCTGGCATGGGCATGACTGTAGGCCTGCTATGCTTCCTGGGGGTCTGTGTACGGTGTCAGGAGAAAAGGCTGGCAGGCATACCCCCTGTCCCCCAGCAAGACACCAGAGAATTCACCTGTCAATACAAAATCTCATCATCACAACCTCATAAATAGAGTGACATCATAGCTGTGTCATCAGCTATGATGTAAAAAGTGGTTATTGTGCATTCTTAAGTATTAGTCAGGGCACTTACCATTCTGCAAGATGTTCTTGTATTTAATCTTGACTTGCTGCCATGTCCCAGTCATGTTTAATCTATATACACACACACACTTTTATATATGCTAATAAAACAACATACATGAGATAAGATCAACTTTATTTATCCCAACGGGAAATTATCAAGGACTTATACAGTCTGATGGAGTTTCATTTACACAATTTCACTCACATCTGCAGTCAATTTCACTTACAATTTCAACTGATTCATAATCAGAGTACAACTATGTTTTCGGAGATGTTGATTAACTATTTGGGTTGTAATTGTGATGGTTTCAGCGGAGCAGTGAGTGTGTGTTTGTTCGCTACTTGTGGCGGTGTTGCCTTTCATTTTAATTTGGTCCTTCACCTCCTCGTAAGCCTCCATTAGGATTTCTGCCTCCGACGGGGAAAAGTACGCCGCTCTAGTTGCCATGGTGAATCGGTGAATCTGTGATCGATTGCGAGGTCTATTTGAGGAAGCTGCGTGCACATACTTATCCAGCATAGGTTTCACCTGGCTTGATGAATCCGCGTCTGCTCATCCTGGCTTGGTCTTTGTGCAACCGATTAAGCCTGAATGCTCATGTTTTGGATTGGTTGAACTCAGCTCAGTCACTTATCCTGGATGTCTTTTGTGCAACGGGCCCCTGGTGTGTCTGAGGACAAAGTGAAGCAGTTGTTGATCACTTGCAGCCCCCACCTGCTGGTTAAGATGAGTGAGGAGTCAATGACATATATATTGACAATGACAACATAAACCAGAGCAGTAAAAGATTTTTTTTTTTTTTTTTTTAAATTGTGACTTACAGCAGCCACAAGAGGTCCTTGATTATACGGTGCTAAATGTGCACAAAAGCAGGTTAGCTGTGCTTCCAATTCATCTATATGAATCAAAGTGTTGTCTTTTGTTTGTGTTAGCTGTGTGACAGAGTGTTGAGCTGTCCAGGCTGCACCCTGCCTCAGCCAATGAGAACAGAGACATGCAATCTAACCAATTATCTTGTTGAGGACACGTGAGCTCAATTAAAAACATGCAGACAAATGAATGAATAACATAGTATCATGACACACTCCTCATGATGACAAATAAAGCAGTCCCTCTGGACAGCTCACTGTTCAGACTCCACTGCTGGGTGTCACCTCTGGCTTTTCTCTCAAACCCTGCCACCCAGACCCATGTGGACATATAACTACTTTAATCCACCATGATATCCATTAGCAATGAATGATATCAGGCAAAGCTCACCTTAATTATCTGTTGGGCTGTCTTTCTGTCAGAGCCCTGTCTGTCTCAGGTGTATCATCATGTGAACTTCCCAAGGGCAGGGGCGGGGCTTGAGGACAGGCAAGCCAGGCAGTTGCTTGGAGCCCCCGGCCACTAGGGGGGCCCTGGCCACTTATTTACAACAATACATATTGATAGGCCTGGGCTTCAGGGACCTCTGTTGGTCCCTGGACCTCACTTTGAGAACCACTAATTTATTTTTTCAGTATTCATCCCAAATGTCCCAGAAATTGTGCATTTATGTGTGCAAAAACCAAATTTTTGCAGCGTGCACGGGTGGGATGGGGGCCCCAGGGATTTCTTGCTTGTAGCCCCAAGAGACCCTAGCAACGCCACTGCCCAAGGGCAAACTACCAAACCTTGTCCACAGCAGACTATGAGGAGTGTCAGAGAGCCTGCACACAGACCCGGCCTGTCAGGTCTTCACGTTTGTCAAACATGTCTTTGTGCCTGGCACTATCAGGTAAATAAAGTCAAGAATTTACAATTGATGCTAAACAAAGGCCTGAAGTGAGATGTAATATCACTGTTTGAGACGAAACGTCAGTGGGCAAACAGTGGGCTGAGCAATTTAACAGCAGTCCCCAACGTGGGTCATTTGGTACCGGGCCGCGCTGAGAGACTGAACAAAAATATTTTATTGAGCATCAGAGTCTTGAAAGAAGTTTTATTTTGAAAATCAGGTGCATCCGCCTGTGCCTCTGTACACATGTCAAACCGGTCGTCTCGGTCACATGATACGGTAGTAAAAAACTAAGCTCGCAAGCTAGCAGAAACGTGATGAGACAGAAGAAGAAGAGCCTGCAACTTCCAAGAAAAAGAAAGCTGCATTGAAGAGACATTATCAGCAGTCCTACTTAAAATACGGGTTTATCGCTTCAGGTGATTCTCACGCACCAAGTCCGCTCTGCGTAATATGCGGCGACAGGCTCGCAAATGAGACAATGAAGACTCCTCGTTGAAGAGAAACAAGCAGGGCTCCCACTAATTACAACATCTACATTCAGGGTAATAGTGAGTTGATTTATGGCGTGGCTTTAATAAATGGCACGTGATATAGGCACCTCTTATCATAGTTCAAGAAAAAATGAAACTGAATTTAGGGTACATGGATGAGGACATGCAAACTGAGAAGCTGTTCAGCACGAGGAATGGTGTTCATATGGATCATGTTTTTTATGTATTCTACAAAAATGAAATGATTCTGCATTTGTCAGTTACTGAATGTGTTGGATACTGCATTGACTTTAATAAAAGATTTTTTTTGTAAGACATTCACTTGTCCAAGTCATTTCTGTGCTTGTAATTTTCAGGGTTTTCATTCTATTTTGTATAGTTCTATGATAATAACCATTTTACAGTAATAAAGTGGACATTGTTTTTTTTTTTTTTTAAGAAAGATTTTGCTTTATCTGCTTCTGTGTGAAACTGACAAAAGCATTATTTAAATTTATTGATCACGATTCTTAGTTGTTTTTTAAATAAAAACTACATGTGCTCTGTTGTCATGGCAACATTAACTATGGAGGACAGGTAACTGAACTGTTGCTTTGATGTCTTCGATGCTTACTTTGATCTGTGTGTGATGTCATAGATCTAGATAAATAAATATACACTGTAACCTGTGAAGTAGACCAGTGTGAGTAGAAGTACATCAAGAAAGAGATATTTGTGGAAAAGAGTTCGCCATTTCCTTGGTTTGAAGAAGAAAAACAAGGAGACTTTTTTAAGTCATATTTAGTAGTGAGTGAAGACCTCAGGTAACTAGATGGCTATGAGACGAATGTGGACGCAAGGGGCTCTGGGTACCTTCAAATGGACCAGGGACCTAATATCCAACTTTGTAGGCAAGACAGAAAGGGAGGGCCATCCCAAACGGACCAGGGACCTGATATCCAACTTTGTAGGCAAGACAGAAAGGGAGGGCCTTCCCAAACAGGTGGAGAAGGGCCTGAAAACTGAGCTCCAAGAAGCAAGGGAACAAAATTCCTCTCTGGAGCACAAGATCAGCAAGCTCACCAGCAACCTGGAATTTCAGGTCGATAAAAACAACAAGCTCTGGGGCCAGATTCAGAATATGAGCAAGCTGCTCTGCAACAATAGGAACTATACCATTTCTCTGAATGAAACATTAAAAGTCAAGGATTATGAGATGTCCAGTGCGATCCACAGGCTAGAACAACAACGTCAAGAGGAACTAAAATTATGTTTTAATGAAATCAAGTTGATCTGGGACAAGTGTCAGCATCTGACAGATGAGCTCTCTAAGGAGAGGGAGAGTAGACTTCATCTCGAAGAAAGAGGAAGAGCCAAGGATTCTGAGATGTCCAGTATGATCCACAGGCTAAAACAACATCATCAAGAGGAACTAAAATTAGGTTTTAATGAAATCAAGTTGATCAGGGACAAGTGTCAGCATCTGACAGATGAGCTCTCTAAGGAGAGGGAGAGTAGACTTCATCTCGAAGAAAGAGGAAGAGCCAAGGATTCTGAGATGTCCAGTATGATCCACAGGCTAAAACAACATCATCAAGAGGAACTAAAATTAGGTTTTAATAAAATCAAGTTGATCTGGGACAAGTGTCAGCATCTGACAGATGAGCTCTCTAAGGAGAGGGAGCGTAGACTTCATCTCGAAGAAAGAGGAAGAGCCAAGGATTCTGAGATGTCCAGTAAGATTCACAGGCTAAAACAACATCATCAAGAGGAACTAAAATTAGGTTTTAATAAAATCAAGTTGATCTGGGACAAGTGTCAGCATCTGACAGATGAGCTCTCTAAGGAGAGGGAGCGTAGACTTCATCTCGAAGAAAGAGGAAGAGCCAAGGATTCTGAGATGTCCAGTAAGATTCACAGGCTAAAACAACATCATCAAGAGGAACTAAAATTAGGTTTTAATAAAATCAAGTTCATCTGGAACAAGTGTCAGCATCTGACAGATGAGCTCTCTAAGGAGAGGGAGCGTAGACTTCATCTCGAAGAAAGAGGAAGAGCCAAGGATTCTGAGATGTCCAGTAAGATTCACAGGCTAAAACAACATCATCAAGAGGAACTAAAATTAGGTTTTAATAAAATCAAGTTGATCTGGGACAAGTGTCAGCATCTGACAGATGAGCTCTCTAAGGAGAGGGAGCGTAGACTTCATCTCGAAGAAAGAGGAAGAGCCAAGGATTCTGAGATGTCCAGTAAGATTCACAGGCTAAAACAACATCATCAAGAGGAACTAAAATTAGGTTTTAATAAAATCAAGTTCATCTGGAACAAGTGTCAGCATCTGACAGATGAGCTCTCTAAGGAGAGGGAGCGTAGACTTCATCTCGAAGAAAGAGGAAGAGCCAAGGATTCTGAGATGTCCAGTAAGATTCACAGGCTAAAACAACATCATCAAGAGTAACTAAAATTAGGTTTTAATAAAATCAAGTTGATCTGGGACAAGTGTCAGCATCTGACAGATGAGCTCTCTAAGGAGAGGGAGCGTAGACTTCATCTCGAAGGAAGAGGAAGAGCCAAGGATTCTGAGATGTCCACTGTCACAGAACCTGCGAAGGAGACTGTAGCCTGTGCGGAGAAGGATGTCAAGAAAGAGGAGAGATCTTTCTGGAAAAGTCCTAGCAATTTCCTTGGTTTTACCAGGAACTAGACAAAAATACAAACTGCCAAAAGCCAAATTAATAAAGACATGAAAACAAGTAGGGCGGCACGGTGGCGCAGCAGATAGTGCACGTGCCTCACAGCAAAAAGGTCGCCGGGTGGAGTCCCGGGTCGGGCAGGGCCTTTCTGTGTGAAGTTTGCATGTTCTTCCCGTGCATCCCACAGACCAAAAACATGCTCATTAGGTTAAATGGTGGCTCTAACTTGTCCTTAGGTGTGAGTGTGTGTGAATGGTTGTTTGTTTCTATATGTTGCCCTGCAATCAACTGGCGACTGGTTCAGGGTGTACCCCGCCTCTTGCCCGTTGACAGCTGGGATAGGCTCCAGCCCCCCCGCAACCCCGAAAGGGATAGGCGGTATAGGCGGTATGGAAGATGAATGAATGAATGAAAACAAATACTAAAAAGAAAATAATCCTCTACACAAACAAAATATCAAAATCAAAGAAATTAACAACTCAATGGGCAGAGTAAACTAAATGAACTAAATAACAAACAACAAAACAGAAAAAGCAGCAAAATCAAACAAAACAAATAATAAATCAATCCATCTTAATAAATGCATTTCAGGTATCATTCATGTATTCGTTAGTGTATTGTGGGTATGTAACGTGACAATACAATGGAATCTAATATTACTTGTCAAATGTTTTATCCAAAAATCATTTTTGTCACCTTTGAATAACTCATAATGACAGAAGAACAATTGTTTTCAAACTGTTGCAGTGTTTTAACAAGGTAAGGGGCAGTTGACATGCTCGTGAACATGAAGAGGGCAGTGAATTTGATTGTGCAACTTAAGGACTTCATTTTTATTCAGAAACAAAATATGGGCTGTGTCCAGCCACATTCCCCTCATTATTTTCATGCAAAGCACAAAAATGCCTCAGCCTGGATGAGGTGTTGTTGTTGTACCCCAATTCTTTAGCACACAACAAACACTTCACCTTGGATTAAAAGAAAAGACAATGAAAAATATAGTACAATGCATAACAAACAGAAAACATATGTAATAATGTTACTAAAAGTGTACTGTAATTAACCTTGTAAACCAGGCAGAGAAATACTGCCACCACCTGGAATTTACCACTAAGGTTTCTGTCAGAGGAATCGAATAAACCCGCACGGGACGGACAGCAGTACTGTATAAAATATATACTTTATTAATCTTCTTAAAATGGTTAATAAATTAGGGCGCAGGAATGCAGTGGCTATAAGACACAGACAGGCAAGAGGCAGCCAGCAGAGGAATTACAAGTCAGGCTACAGAGCTCACCCCACACCATAAAGAGCTCGATGGAAACTGGACTAGCATTAAACACACAGTTTAAATCACAGCACGCCACTGCACGCTTCGGTTACACAGCACACAAGACGCGCTGGAGCTAGTGCCCGTATTAATCCCCATAAGGCTGTTATCAGCCTGCCGGCTCCCCGCGCAATTTAAAATAAATTAGTGAGACAAATAAACTTACATAACCTAACACATAAGACGCAACAACAATAATGAGACAGGGACACAAAACACAGATGAATAATACTCAACTAGTCCGTTTGCTGCGGTGTTGCCAATTAGGGAAGGAAACCCAAAGATTTCTATACTGCTACATAAAATTAATACAAATCTAATTATACAATTTCAGGGTTCTGTAACTTTAAATTCAATCACTCACTCAACTCCACTAAAAACCTGAATGGTAAGGTAATTTCAATTCTTTTTGAAAATATTTACAAAAATTGTATATCAGCAGTCCCACTTAAAATACGGGTTTAATATATATATGTAATATGTGGCGACGGGCTCGCAAATGAGGCAGTGAAGCCTTCTCGTTGAAGAGAAACAAGCAGGGCTCCCACTAATTACAACAACTACCTTTAGGGTAATAGTGAGTCGTATTGTTAATAATTTGTTATTATTTGTTTCTATGCCGGTCTGGAAAGTTATTGCTTTGCGTGAAAACCAGTCCGTGGCGCAGATAAGGTTGGGGACCGCAAGACTAGAAGAATTTTATAAACCTGCAATAACTGACTGGCGAAATACTTTTAACCACTTGGGGCAGCAGAAAAACCTGTTAACACACTAACACATCATCACTTCAAGTTATAGTGGAGGCCCTAAGACACATTTTACTTCAAGTTATGATGCAATGGTCCCCTTTGGTATGGAAGTACCTTAGGGTCATAGGAAACATTTTATCCAAAGAGACAAGTTAGATCACCCTTCAATTTTTTTTAATAGCCATTATTAAAAATGGCCGCCGACAAAAAACCACTATTACACCATACCCCATATCTTTGCTTCTGTTAGAGCTATAATCATAATATTGGTGTCAAAGTGTACATTTTTGGAGTCCAGGAATTCAATTAAATAGGTTGCAATGCAAAAAAAACAATGCTTCATTGTTTACCATAACAGCGGGGGGTAAATGCAAAATGTACGTTTTAACAGTGTAACTTACCCCCCCACCCCTCCCCCTAAGCTTAGATTTACTTTTTCTTTGGTATTGTAAGTACCTGAGGACCATAGGAAATAAATTATCCAAAGAGACAAGTTAGGTCACCCTTCATTTCTGAAATACATGGGTTTACAAATGGCCACCACCATGTAAGTAATACAGCAGAACTCATACCTTTGCTTCTGCAAAAGCTATAATGGTAAAATGTGTGTCAAAGTATACATTTTTAGGAACAAGGAATCCAATGAAGTAGATTTCAAGGCAAATAAATCACTAATAGTTTTTCCCATTATCAGGACAACCAGGTTCTCCACTTGGTGAAATAGGCCTGTTATCTTAAATGGGTGCAAATCCTACTTGGTGATTAATGAATACAGGGCAAGTTTGTAATTATGTTTCAGACTTTAATTGAGATGTCTCCACTGTGAGAGCATGAACCATGACATCCACAGAGAGTCATGCATGGCTGCCTCTGCATGCAGCATTTGCAAGGTGGCTTACAGTCTGTCTTGCACTTGCAAATAACAAGTTCTGGCAAGTCCTTTGAAATAATAGCAGTTGTAATGTACAGAGGTGTTGGTGCACTGTCTGGGGAATCCTGCTGCCATCCCCACTGTGAGGGTGAGACGGTAGCAGCGTCTTTGAGCAGCATATTGCCCCAAACATGTCCACTCTGAAAAGAGAAATACAATTAGTGATAACCTTTGTGAAATTCAAATAGTAGGCCAATATGTATGGCTGTCTTATATCATTACCTGATAAGCAACTCGGAGGAGGTGCTGATGGCATTGCTGCTTGGCGGCATGTGATCAAAGTCCCTTCCTTTGTGAAGGAAGAGGGAGAGTCGAGCAGCATCCACAGTCACGAGTATCCATGATGGTTACTGAAATGTGAAATAAAGTTGTTTTAACTAGTTGACTACAACAAGGATTCACACAGAAAATCAATTGTTAATAGCTAGATATCTAACTAACTAATTGGCTGGCTAGCTAGCTAGCTACCTACAGATAGTCATCAATGTTGTGCTTACTGTTGATATTGGCTAAAAGGTAGCTAACTACAGGTAGTAAGTAATGTTGTGCTTGTAGTTAAATAATAGCTAGAACTAACTATTTGACAAGCAGCTAGCTAGCTAGCTGGCTAGTTAGTTAGCAACATTAAAATGTTCTGTATTAAATAGGAAAGCAATACAAACCTCAAACTGAATCCCAAAGTGTCACAGATTTCTGTCACCTCTGATTTCATCCAGCTGTCACAGAGCCTGGTGTAGAATTAATGTTTGTGGCTGCAACTGGCTACAACAACTGCAGCTCAAAGGTGATAGCAGTCAAACAGATACAAATACAGGCAGAGACATAGAGTACATAGCATGTACATAAGAGGCTGTACCTCTTTAAAAAATGTATTGATTTTTTTTAATTACTTTTTTTTATAAAGGGACCGTTTCACCTTGTTGACACTTATTTTGTTAATTAAATGTGCATTTATTACCCCCATTGTGAGGGTAATGAGAAGATAATAGTTTTTATAGTCTGGAAACCCATTTAATTGAATTCCTGGACCCCAAAAATGTGCACTTTGACACCATTATTATTATTATAGCTCTAACAGAAGCAAGGATATGAGGTCTGGTGTAATAGAGATTTATTGTCAGTGGCCATTTTTAAAAATGTCTATAAAAAAACTGAAGGGTGATCTAACTTGTCTCTTTGGATAATTTATTTCCTATGGTCCTCAGGTACTTACAATACCAAAGAAAAAGTAAATCTAAGCTTAGGGGGAGGGGTGGGGGGGTAAGTTACCCTGTTAAAATGTACATTTTGTATTGAAATTTGCATATTTTACCCCCCGCTGTTATGGTAAACAATGAAGCATTGTTTTTTTTTTGCATTGCAACCTATTTAATCGGATTCCTGGACCCCCAAAAAGTACACTTTGACACCAATATTATGATTATAGCTCTAACAGAAGCAAAGATATGGGGTATGGTGTAATAGTGGTTTATTGTCGGCGGCCATTTTTAAAATGGCTATTAAAAAAAACTGAAGGGTGATCTAACTTGTCTCTTTGGATAGAATGTTTCCTATGACCCTAAAGTACTTCCATACCAAAGGGGACCTTTGCATCGTAACTTGAAGTTAACAGCTTATTTTTTGGGCTTAGGGCCTCCACTAATATTTTACACTGAGATTTGCTGGAAGCGCTGTTAGAAAACTGACAGCCTCACCTGATGTGAGGGCTGGTCTCAGCTCTCACCTGCACTTTGGAGTCGCACAGTGACGCACAGAGAGGCTCCGGCGCTGTTTGAGGAGTTCCGTTTTCACAGAGGAGTTATTTCTGCTTTTTTCTGAAGTGGCCTCACGATATAAACTTCTGAAAAAGCATCTAAATTTATTACTGACGGCGAAGATGACGGGTTATTTTCTCAAGAATGTGTAATGGGAATTCTTATTATTCATCTTCTCTGTACTTAATCATATGTATTCACTGTCTTAAAGCCAAATGAACAACCATATCATATGATTAGGTGCATGCGTATGTCATAATCTGCTGACCATGTAACCACGTACAGTATGTTATTATGCACTGATTAAGTGTCCTTGTGTCCTGATTGTACAACACATTATGACGTGCCTATTGTGCTGACATTGTTCTGATGATAGAACAAAGTCATCCTGTCTACAAAGATAATATATTGTATATAATCTATCAACTTCTCTTGCTCCGGGCTCTTTCTTGTCGTCTCACACTCGAGACGACAGGAAGGGAGTCCGTCTGCAGGCGTCAGAATAAACTCACAGAAAGACAACGAACGACTCTGTGCTTTTTAGTACAACATTGCCAGAACAAATGATAAGCTGGCTCACTAAGAGGGCCTTGATCCAACTGAACAGTAAGTGTCCTCTAGTTATCTTAAGTGTATGACATTAAAATGAAAACATGTATGTGGTAGTTTTCATAATCATCTTAATATTTGGTATTAAGTTGCACAATCAAATTCACTGCCCTCTTCATGTTCACGAGCACGTCAACTGCCCCTTACCTTGGTAAAACACTGCAACAGTTTGAAAACAATTGTTCTTCTGTCATAATGAGTTATTCAAAAGTGACAAAAATTATTTATGGATTTATGGATAAAACATTTGACAAGTAATATTAGATTCCATTGTATTGTCACGTTACATACCCATAATACATTAAACAGAAATATGAATTTTATTTATATGAACGAATACATGAATGATACCTGAAATGCATTTATTAAGATGGATTGATTTATTTTACTTGGCAGTCATTCCCAAGGCTGCACTGTTGCAAGACAGTCTTGAGTATATTACAAAAAGATTATTTTCTTTTCAGTATTTGTTTTCATGTCTTTATTAATTTGGCGGTTGGCAGTTTGTATTTTCGCTAAGTCTTTTCCAGAAAGATCTCTCCTCTTTCTTGACATCCTTCTCCGCACAGGCTACAGTCTCCTTCGCAGGTTCTGTGACAGTGGACATTTCACTATCCTTGGCTCTTCCTCTTTCTTCGAGATGAAGTGTACGCTCCCTCTCCTTAGAGAGCTCATCTGTCAGATGCAGATTCTTGTACCAGATCAACTTGATTTTATTAAAACATAATTTTAGTTCCTCTTGACGTTGTTGTTCTAGTCTGCGGATTGCACTGGACATCTCATAATCCTTGACTTTTAATGTTTCTTTCAGAGAAATGGTACAGTACCTATTCTTGCAGAGCAGCTTGTTCATATTCTGAATCTAGCCTCAGAGCTTGTTGTTTTTATCGACCTGAAATTCCAGGTTGGTGGTGAACTTGCTGGTGTTCTGCTCCAGCGAGGAATTGAGTTCCCTTGCTTCTTGGAGCTCAGTTTTCAGCCCCTTCTCCACCTGTTTGGGAAGGCCCTCCCTTTCTGTCTTGCCTACAAAGTTGTATGTCAGGTCCCTGGTCCATTTGAAGGTACCCAGAGCCCCTTGAGCACCTGCCCCTTTGCCCCTTGGCACCCAAAGTGCCCTTTTGTCAGAGTGTTTTTTTTTTTTTTTTTTTTTTTACGGCTATGAGCGTATAAAAGTCAGGTTGTGTTTCCGAAAATATAATAAAATAATAATATTAATAAAAAGAAATAATAATAATAAAGATCGGTCGGTCCCATGACGTCCATAACGTACCCTCATTATGCGCTCACTGCCCTGACGCGCTCGGACATGCCCAGCTGGCAACGAGTTGTCAATCCGAAGACCCCAGACGGCCGAGAGAGTGGAAAAACTGACCCGGTAAGTAGGATCTGCAACGTTATTTTTTTGTGCACACAGTGTCATCTTGATATGATGAAGTGAAATGAGCAATGAGCATCCTTTGTCGTCCAAATCTCCATACCGCATCTGCCTCTCACAAGTTAGGCTAGCTAACCACAGCGTGCGTGCTGTGGGGATAAAGTCGGTCGGGACGGGCTTTTGTTGTTGTTTCTGTACCAGTAGGCTACTCTTGTTATGGGGAAAACGCATAGAGACACATCATGTATTATTTGACAGTCAAGCAGTTCTCTCCCTGTGTCTAGAAGCAATGAGGCATGTGGCTAAGGTTAGCCTATATTTTTTTTTTCCATGCATGGCATATGTCTCCACCGCGACTCTCTCTCTCTGTGTGTGCGTATGTGTGTGTGCGTGTGTGTGTGTGTGTGTGAGTGAGTGAGAGAGAGAGAGAGAGAGAGAGAGAGAGAGAGAGACTACTTTTTTGACAGGCTTACTCAAAAGTGATGCAAGGCATGAAGAAATTATGCATTAGGCCTATGAGAAATATATCCTATAAATATAAGTGTAATGCATAAGAATTATATAACTTTTAAAGTCTGTATTGGGCAAAGTTGATAGTCAAATTCCTCCAGATTCCTGGTCAAGCAAGGAAGAGAAAAATGCCAGCAAAGTTTAAAGTCAGTGCCACCTCAGCTACTGCTGACCACACTTTCTCCACTTTGCAAGACTACTACCGTGTTAAGGTGTACTACACTTTTCTGGACACAATGACACAGGAGCTTCAGAGACGGTTTAAGGGAGAAGATAACTCCACATGGGAAATCCTGAATGCCATCCACTGCCTGACAGTCCAAGAGAACTGGAAAACAGCAAAAATTCCAACAGAGGCGCTGCAAGCTGTGAAGAAACTCTGCCAGTTTTACAACATTGAAGAAGAAGACAAATTGCAGACAGAACTTAAGGTCTTCCATGCGTCATACTCATGCCCCTCACCCATCAGTGTGGCATCTATCCTCTCTGTGGTCAAAGAAAACAGTGCACATCTGGTTTTCCCCAACTTGACTGAGCTGCTGAAGACATATGGCACCCTTCCGGTATCTACAGCAACTGTTGAACGTTCCTTCTCAAAACTGAAGCTGGTGAAAACAAAACTTCGCACCCTTTGCACAGAAGAGAGGTTGTCGGAGCTGCTTCTACTGGCAATTGAAAAAGACATCCCAGTAAACCTCAGTGAAGTCATTGATATTTTTAAGAGCATGGGCAACCGGAAGTTGCTGTTATAACTGCAACAAAAGACCAGACAGACACTGACAAACAGACAGACAGAGATACAGGCACAGACAGAGAGAAAGAGAGAGAGATACTGACACTGACAGAGAGACATGGAGAGAGAGAGAGAGAAATACTGACAGACAGACAGACATGCAGAGAAAGAGAGATACTGACCTACTGACTGACTGTTAGCCTTGGCTGAGGCCTCTCTCTATGAGTAGTCACCTCCAAACTACCAGCAGTATGGCAGGTCAGTCCCAGTGAGCCATTTTCAATGTTTATTATCGTTGCATCTTTCCATGACACTAACACTTATATAATCAGCTATATCTCCCCCATGTTTTTTCTAGTGTCTACACTCCGGATCAGTACAGCCCACCTCCAGCAATATCAGCAGCAGTAACCTCCTCAGTGAGGAGTTTAGTTGAGGGGATTGGTGAGGAGTCCTCACCAATCCCCTCAACTAAAGGTGTCCAATGTTGTACCCATGAGGTAAAAAGACACATATTTTGCTTTGCAGTTGTGGCCTCTAAAAAATAAATGAATATTTCAATGATATGGTATGTTGTGATTCTGTGTTCCCTTCTTTATGAATAAGGGTCGCTAAAATTCATCGGTTTATATTGCAAGGTATACTTCTGTACCGTGTTTCAAATCTGTGCTCAATGTGCCCCTTTTTAACTTTGAGCACCTGCCCTTCCAAAGGTCTCTGCACGGCCCTGTCCAACACATTCAGTAACTGACAAATGCGGAATCATTTCATTTTTGTAGAATACATAAAAAACATGATCCATATGAACACCATTCCTCGTGCTGAACAGCTTCTCAGTCTGCATGTCCTCATCCATGTACCCTAAATTCAGTTTCATTTTTTCTTGAACTATGATAAGAAGTGCCTATATCACGTGCCATTTATTAAAGCCACGCCATAAATCAACTCACTATTACCCTGAATGTAGATGTTGTAATTAGTGGGAGCCCTGCTTGTTTCTCTTCAACGAGGAGTCTTCATTGTCTCATTTGCGAGCCTGTCGCCGCATATTACGCAGAGCGGACTTGGTGTGTGATAATCACCTGAAGCGATAAACCCGTATTTTAAGTAGGACTGCTGATAATGTCTCTTCAATGCAGCTTTCTTTTTCTTGGAAGTTGCAGGCTCTTCTTCTTCTCTCTCATCACGTTTTTGCTAGCTTGCGAGCTTAGTTTTTTACTACCGTATCATGTGACCGAGACGACGGGTTTGACATGTGTACAGAGGCACAGGCGGATGCACCTGATTTTCAAAATAGAACTTCTTTCAAGACTCTGATGCTCAATAAAATATTTTTTGTTCAGTCTCTCAGCGCGGCCCGGTACCAAATGGCCCACGTTGGGGACTGCTGTTAAATTGCTCAGCCCACTGTTTGCCCACTGACGTTTCGTCTCAAACAGTGATATTACATCTCACTCCAGGCCTTTGTTTAGCATCAATTATAAATTCTTGACTTTATTTACCTGATAGTGCCAGGCACAAAGACATGTTTGACAAACGTGAAGACCTGACAGGCCGGGTCTGTGTGCAGGCTCTCTGACACTCCTCATAGTCTGCTGTGGACAAGGTTTGGTAGTTTGCCCTTGGGCAGTGGCGTTGCTAGGGTCTCTTGGGGCTCCAAGCAAGAAATCCCTGGGGCCCCCATCCCACCCGTGCACGCTGCAAAAATTTGATTTTTGCACACATAAATGCACAATTTCTGGGACATTTGGGATGAATACTGAAAAAATAAATCAGTGGTTCTCAAAGTGAGGTCCAGGGACCAACAGAGGTCCCTGAAGCCCAGGCCTATCAATATGTATTGTTGTAAATAAGTGGCCAGGGCCCCCCTAGTGGCCGGGGGCTCCAAGCAACTGCCTGGCTTGCCTGTCCTCAAGCCCCGCCCCTGCCCTTGGGCAGTTCACATGATGATACACCTGAGACAGACAGGGCTCTGACAGAAAGACAGCCCAACAGATAATTAAGGTGAGCTTTGCCTGATATCATTCATTGCTAATGGATATCATGGTGGATTAAAGTAGTTATATGTCCACGTGGGTCTGGGTGGCAGGGTTTGAGAGAAAAGCCAGAGGTGACACCCAGCAGTGGAGTCTGAACAGTGGGCTGTCCAGAGGGACTGTTTTATTTGTCATCATGAGGAGTGTGTCATGATACTATGTTATTCATTCATTTGTCTGCATGTTTTTAATTGAGCTCACGTGTCCTCAACAAGATAATTGGTTAGATTGCATGTCTCTGTTCTCATTGGCTGAGGCAGGGTGCAGCCTGGACAGCTCAACACTCTGTCACACAGCTAACGCAAACAAAAGACAACACTTTGATTCATATAGATGAATTGGAAGCACAGCTAACCTGCTTTTGTGCACATTTAGCACCGTATAATCAAGGACCTCTTGTGGCTGCTGTAAGTCACAATTAAAAAAAAAAATAATAAAAAATCTTTTACTGCTCTGGTTTATGTTGTCATTGTCAATATATATGTCATTGACTCCTCACTCATCTTAACCAGCAGGTGGGGGCTGCAAGTGATCAACAACTGCTTCACTTTGTCCTCAGACACACCAGGGGCCCGTTGCACAAAAGTAGGATTAAGACATCCAGGATAAGTGACTGAGCTGAGTTCAACCAATCCAAAACATGAGCATCCAGGCTTAATCGGTTGCACAAAGACCAAGCCAGGATGAGCAGACGCGGATTCATCAAGCCAGGTGAAACCTATGCTGGATAAGTATGTGCACGCGGCTTCCTCAAATAGACCTCGCAATCGATCACAGATTCACCGATTCACCATGGCAACTAGAGCGGCGTACTTTTCCCCATCGGAGGCAGAAATCCTAATGGAGGCTTACGAGGAGGTGAAGGACCAAATTAAAATGAAAGGCAACACCGCCACAGTTATAAAACGAGAGGAAGCGTAGCAAAGTATTGCAGACCACTTGAATGCGTAAGTAGCGAACAAACACACACTCACTGCTCCGCTGAAACCATCACAATTACAACCCAAATAGTTAATCAACATCTCCGAAAACATAGTTGTACTCTGATTATGAATCAGTTGAAATTGTAAGTGAAATTGACTGCAGATGTGAGTGAAATTGTGTAAATGAAACTCCATCAGACTGTATAAGTCCTTGATAATTTCCCGTTGGGATAAATAAAGTTGATCTTATCTCATGTATGTTGTTTTATTAGCATATATAAAAGTGTGTGTGTGTATATAGATTAAACATGACTGGGACATGGCAGCAAGTCAAGATTAAATACAGGAACATCTTGCAGAATGGTAAGTGCCCTGACTAATACTTAAGAATGCACAATAACCACTTTTTACATCATAGCTGATGACACAGCTATGATGTCACTCTATTTATGAGGTTGTGATGATGAGATTTTGTATTGACAGGTGAATTCTCTGGTGTCTTGCTGGGGGACAGGGGGTATGCCTGCCAGCCTTTTCTCCTGACACCGTACACAGACCCCCAGGAAGCATAGCAGGCCTACAGTCATGCCCATGCCAGGACGAGGGCCAGGATTGAAATGACCTTTGGCCTCCTGTATTATATACAGACCTTTGAATGTGCATTTATTCTTGTGTTGTAAAATATGCTTTGATTCTGTGCTTTCTATCTTGTAGAGTCACAGTGTGACTTCAGTTTTGAAAGGAACTGATGCTTTGATTTATCCTTATTCAATAAAGGAACATCATGTTACTCTTTTGATGTGTATTTTATATCTAGTCTATGGGAAACTGTCTATCTAATGATTGCAACATCATCTAAAATCATCATTTATCTACAATGACAGTGAATCTAGTTGAATGTGATAACAATGTGTAGTGGAATAACTTTTGGTTTCCATTTGTGATGACTGCTGACTGAGATAAGTGATGAGATTAAATAGATCCTGGAACTAAGCCTGGTCTGGAGCAGGCTAGCTCCACAGAATAAATCTCCATGGTAACTTATCCCATAACATATCCCACTTTCCACTATCCTGCTTTTGTGCAATCGGATCACGGATAAATTTAGCCAGGATAACCAACATATCCCGGCTTCACCCTCCTGTTACCTTCAAATGTACTAACATCTTTTATCCTTGGGGTCAATTTGGCTCCAGCATATTTAAATCTCCAGAAAATGGTTATAATTAAAATGTTACCCAAGTTTATGTGTCAGACACTTTGTTTGTTGACTACCTAAATAGCCCTTTAAATAAAACCACGCCCCCGACCCACCCCCCTTTTACATCCATAATACCTGTTACGCGACTATGGAGAAATATGCAAATCACCATAAAATCTTACTGATTGACCTAAAATTGAAAAAAGATATCTTTTTGGTGTTTTAATGACTTTATATTATTTCTAAGTACGTATTTTTGTTATCTATAACATTTGGAATTAAAAACAATTTCTGTTATCAAGAATAATAACAAATATTATGTTCGGCGTCAGTTTGACCCCAGCAAAAACAAACACAGTTTAAAAAATTTTGAAGGATTTTATTTGTAAAACAGAACATCATCATCATCAGAACATCAGTAAGGAACACATAACAGTTCTTTATTTACAAAAAACCTGTAAAAAAGTACATTTGAGCATTGTGTCAGGGATTGTTCTATGTTGCTGCCATATATGCAAATATATATGTGTGAGATAGTAAAAAACAAACTTACATAGTGACTAAAATGAGTTTGACAGAATACAAACATACAGAATATGAACAATATATTTTTCCTTCAGGCCACCAGAAGGTACATTCCGGCCTTTTGTCTGCACTACTGTGCACATGATGTGTGGAGAGTGCATGCATGTTCTTAGCAGACGTAGTTCTTGCATTTCACACAGGTGCTGCTGGTCTTGGAGTCATTTCTGTTGGGACCGACGTGGCACCTGCCACATTTCCTGTCTGCAGTTTGGGGTGTGTGTCTCTGTTTGGGTGTCCTTCACACCTGTTGATGCTCTTTGAAGTCACCATCTTCTCTCAATATGAGGTTTCACCATCCTGTAACCCTGCTTGTCCAGGAAAATCCTCCTTCGACTCAGTTTTCCACTATTCCAGCCCTTGTTTATTTCACCCTATATTACAAAGGCATTGTCGGTGCTCAGATCAATGATGTAGGAGAAAATTACAAGGGGCCAATGGACAGTCGTGCATTAGCAGCTGCATGTAGCTGTGACCTTGTGCAGGTTATCAACCCCTGCCTTTGTCTCATTGTAGACCAAGCTCTTTACTGAACACCTTCTTTCCAAAAAACTCTCTGTTCACTCTATGCAATCTATGCATTACTTTGTAGCACTGTCTCGTAGCACCTATGTCCAGTTGGAGCAGAAAGTTGCGTTAGGGCACTTACTCTTGTTGTTCTGTCCCATCTAGAACCTTGCTTGTGATGGGTGAAAATTTCATCTGTACGTCACGTTGGATAAAAGCATCTGCCAAATGACTAATTGTAATTGTAGTTGAAGACCATTTGTGGTCTTCTGATGCTCAGGACAGCATCTTTGTGCATGGGGCTCATCAGCAGGACATTTTTCCCTTTCTTGGGGCAATAGGAGAGGACTGTGCAAACACTGAAGATGTTTCCTTCCTGTTCTTCATCACAAACAGCAGAATCATTTTCATTGTCATTTTCCATTTTCCCGCCCCCAGAGTGTGGGAAATATCAAAGCTCTCGCGATAAAAACTGTTTTATCAGTGGTCTCACATGGTTATGTTAGGCTAGGGTCCCAAAGCTTTTTGAAGATTAGAAAATTGCATGTTATAGTGTCCTCAACATCATCCAAAACAACCACAAAAAATGTGTGGAAAATGTTGATATTTCTTATGTTTCATACAGCAAAACAGCTTGGGGTCAAATTGACCCCAAAGAACACCGATGCGTACAACATGTGTACAGGACATTGAAAACATATCATCATGTTAATTTTATGTTTACCCAGTTGTCCCCGTTAAATTAGGAAAAGTCATGAAATATGAAGCAAAAAAAATGTCAATCATTTATTTAGAAATGTTAACATTGAATGGGGTCAAATTGACCCCAAAGATAATAGGAGGGTTAATCCCTTATCCTAATTTTGTGCAACGGGCTCCAGGTGGAGATCTGAGTTCTCCTGAGTTCACTCCT
The DNA here is from genome assembly GCF_051107435.1 of Chaetodon auriga. Lineage (NCBI taxonomy): Eukaryota > Metazoa > Chordata > Actinopteri > Chaetodontiformes > Chaetodontidae > Chaetodon > Chaetodon auriga. The sequence goes on along the minus strand of NC_135090.1, from coordinate 2,109,805 downwards.
CTAAGTTTTTTTGTTGTTGTTGTTGCCCTGCTTCACACTCACTCTTCCAGTGCTCATACTCCACTCCAACCTGGAGCAAGACATAGGCTCTACAATCCCATACTGATATTATTTCTTGTTCTGCTTTAGATACAAGTGCCACTTTAATTCAGCTGGACAATACCAAGGACTCCCATTGTCGAAGCAAAGACTGGTGCAGTATCTGGATTTTCCCACAAAACACAAATGAGTCAAAACTTTAACACAGGTACACAAACAGTCATAGCAAAAGCTGCAGCATTAAGAAGACATCCTGCAGGTCAGTGTGCACGCTGCCTTATGGTATCATTCATGTTTTATACAGCATGTCAGGGCAAGCTGTTTGCAAACACTGACATCCCAGGAAGCGACATCCAGACGCTGCCCGCTGCCTCTCCTGAACACTGACAGGCATTGTGCTCTGCTCATCCACGTTGCACCTACTTCTCTTTTATCAGGTAGTGTATAAGGGATAGTGTCCAATGAGTTAGTAGAAAGTGCTGAGTTATATTAGTGTATTTGCTGTTCCAGATACTTAAGTGACAGTATCTTCACTCTACTGACATGGTTAAACGTAATTTTCTCCTTTTTTTGCAGTAATTCCTTCAATTGTCACCTGAAGCGCAATCCAAATGAAATGGTGACCAAAGCTCAAGACGGAGTCACATCTGGGATACCAACATGCTTCTGTCAGCTGGATAACGGTACAAATCACTATTCAGTATTAAAAGATTCATAAAAGACACACTTTGAGTCGACCACTGGAACTATTTTGGGTGTATCGATAAACTAACTCAATAACTTGTTGCATCCAGTCTGAGTTGTTGGAGAGAGGCAGACAGAAATGCAATCACACAATTTCATCTCAGCAATTCCACATAGAATTGCAGTATTGTGCTAGAAGTTTAAGACCAATAAACAAATAAGCACCAGCAAGCTCCTGTCAGCTGGATAATGGTACAAATCATGATTCAATATTTAAAGAGTATAAGAGAATCAACTGACAGAAGGGTGGGGCGGAGATAAAATTGCAAATCTGTCTGCTTCTTCAGCACCACAGACAGTTCCATGGATTAATGTATACACAGCAATTAGCTGTTATCTCACTGACATGGCCGGGGTCATAGATTCTAACTCACACAAATCTCAGTCAGACCTCAGCCACATATTCAACGAAACAACCACTCTGCTCTTGCTCTCTCTCTCTGATAAGAGAGAATTGAGTGGGGGGATGGCAGGAGATGCATTTTGGTATGCCATGTGAATGTATACTGAAATGTCTAAACACCTTGTGACGAAGGCCTCGTCACATGACAAAGGTGGCACATGGTGAAGCTAATACTCAGTCTTTCATACATCCCTGGTTCAGAAAACCCCCCCACTCCCCACTGTTTCTGTGGTGAGTGCACGCACCACATTGGCCTAAAGGTTTAAACATCACATACACATTCCCGACAAAAGTATAAAAGAATTACACTACACATCAGGCTAGTTATCTTCAGTTTCTTCATTCACTCACGGGTTACCAGTGCTGCTGCTGCCATGCTGGTGCTCTCTTCCTCTGTGCCTGGGGTGGGAACCAGAGCAGCTGAAGCAGCCGCCTTATATGGTGGGGAAATGGTGCTGGCCATACCATGTTCCTCTGAGTGGAGGGGAGATTTGGGGTCAGAAGGAGTATCAAGTTGTGTTGTGGGCAAATAGAGTCAGGTACAATGAGTTTTTTTGCTGTGATGGTTTGGGTGTTTGTATTGTGTTAGTGGGGTTAAGGTGGAACCTGTTTATGAATGTGTGGTGGCCAGAAATGCCTGTTTTGGATGCTAATTGGAAATTGGTTGGGCTTGGGGAGGGGCTTAGTCCTTTTAATGCTCGTGCCAACAAAGCACTGGAGGGGGAGGTGATGGGATGCCACACAGTGAACATGTGAAGGGTGCTGCGGTGCCGCACGGGTCAGTTTTTCTTGTTTTTTTCCACTGTGAATAAAAGCACGGCTCCTCACTCCTTGCGACTCCAGCCATCCTTTTTTTGTGCAATCTAAGAATCCCACATTTTGTGACACACCTATTGAACAGATTGCATGAAAATTGGCTACAAACGTCCATATTGGCCACAGGATGAAGAGCACTTTTCATGGATGACATTTCATGGCTGAAGGCTCGCAGTTTTGTTTGCATGATGGAGCTATTTAATCTCAGCAGTTATGTGTAGAATTACAGCATTATGCGTTTAAGACCAAAAAAAAGCACAGATTTTCCAAGAAAAGTCTGTGCAATGAAAGCATGCCAATGCTGGGGCTTTTCTTATAATGTTTCATTTTCAAACTTCAAACTTCAAACTTTATTTATTTATATGGCACTTTTCATACTTAAAAAGCAACACAAAGTGCCTCACAGAGACTAAAAACAACAAAGAAGAAAACCCAGCCCTCCCGCCCCCATAACTACATACAGAAACACACACTCAGACACGCACGCACGCATGCACACACACCCGCACACACACCCATATGGACAAGATAAGGAGTAAGCCACCTTTGGGGGCCATCCACACTGAGAGGGCCCCTAGCTCATGACCGGGGGGCGCCGCCTGAGACCACCCCGACCCAGGCAGACAGGAGGCCCCACACCAAGGTGCAGAGGCCTCCAGCCATCCAGGCCAGAGCTGTCCCCTCAGCAGCGCCCCCATCAGTAGACCAGGAGCAGTTCCCAGTGAGGGGGGCCCCGTGAGAAAACACTTGACCTAAAAACCAAGGACCCCCATGAGGAAACACTGGAGCTAAAAACCAAGGGACTAAGACATAAACATAAAATGAAATAAAATGAGTAAATGAAATAAATAGCAATTAAACATGTTGTTAAAATATGCAATTAAAATAAGATACGAACAAAGATAAATACGCTAAGAAGCGTGATTAAAGGAATAAGATAAATCAAACAAATCAATTGAAAGCCTGATTAAAAAGGTGGGTTTTGAGCCTCTTTTTAAAAACATCAACAGTCTCTGCGGCACTGAGGCTCTCCGGCAGGCTGTTCCACAGTTGGGGTCCATAATAACTAAAAGCCGCCTCCCCGTGTGTTTTAGTTCTTACTTTTGGAATGGTTAAGAGGCCAGTACCAGAGGACCTCAGGGTCCGCGAGAGTTGGTAGGGTAAAAGTAGGTCAGATAAATAAGAAGGCGCAAGACCGTTAAGACATTTAAAAACTAATAAAAGAACCTTAAAATCTATCCTGAAATGCATGGGGAGCCAATGCAGCGATTTTAAAACTGGTGTAATGTGCTCCTGCCCTCTGGTCCTCGTCAGCACTCGTGCGGCTGAATTCTGTAGTAATTGAAGGTTGGAGATAGTCTTTTTGGGAAGACCAGAGAGCAGGGCATTACAGTAATCTAAGCGACAGGAGATGAAAGCATGCATCAGCACTTCCGTGCTGGCCTGAGAGAGAAACGGACGGATTCTGGCTATATTCTTGAGATGGTAAAAACCTATCTTTGTTATGTTTTTGATGTGTGGAATAAAAGTAAGCTCAAAAAAAGTCAAAAATCACACCCAGATTTTTTACAGAATGTGTTGGTTTAAGATCTTGTAGTTTTGGTAAAAGTTTCTCTCTCTGGCCTTCAGGACCAATGACTAAGACCTCTGTTTTGTCCTGATTGAGCTGAAGGAAATTTTCTGCCATCCATGACTTTATGTCTAAAATGCAGTTAAAAAGGGCATCAATTGGCCCTGTGTCATCAGGAGACACGGCAATGTACAGTTGCGATTCATCAGCATAACTATGGAAGCTGATGCCGTGCCTCCTGATGACGTCCCCGAGGGGTAGCATGTAAAGATTAAAAAGAGTTGGACCTAAAATTGACCCCTGGGGAACCCCACACTTGATCTCATGGGTTCCTGAGGAACATGCATCCCAACTAACAAAGAAGTGTCAGTGAGGTATGAGACGAACCAGTTAAAAGCAGTACCTGAGAGGCCGACCAGGTGCCTCAGCCTGTCTAATAAAATGCGATGGTCTACTGATCGAAAGCAGCGGTTAGATCCAGTAGTACCAAGACTGTGAGCTTGTGGTTATCCAAGTTGGACCTGATATCGTTTAAAATCTTTAGAAGGGCTGTCTCGGTACTGTGGTTCATCCTAAAACCAGACTGATGCCTTTCTAAAATGTTATTTTTGTTTAAAAAGTCATTTACTTGGTTAAAAAGTAGTTTTTCTAAAATTTTACTTAAAAAAGGTAAGTTGGATACAGGTCGGTAGTTATTAAGAATGTTGGGGTCTAAATTGCTCTTCTTCAGAAGGGGCCTCACCACCGCCGTTTTAAAGGAGGTGGGCAAGACACCCGTCTGAAGAGAGCAATTCACCAAGTATAACAGCTGTTCCTCAAAGAATCCATAGAGTGTTTTAAAAAATGGAGTGGGAATTGGATCTGAAAGGCAGGTTGTAGGGTTTACCTGGGAGAAAACTCGACCAAGTGTCCTTGCATCAACCAGGGCAAAACTCTCCAGTGTTTCCTCAGGTAGAACCTGTGACCCGGACGTGTTGGTAGTTAAAAGCTGTTGAGATAAAAGACTGGATCTGATGTTATCAATTTTGTACCTGAAGTGGTCTGCAAAGTCTTCGCACAGGGTATTTGTTATTGTCATATGAGATCTGTTAAAATTACTGTTCGTTAAAAGATCAATGGTGGAGAAGAGAAATTTGGGATTATTTTTGTGGTTGGAGATTAGTTTTTGACGTGAGAGATTCTTGCCTGTTTAATAGTGCTATTGTAAGTTTTGAGGTGTTGACATAAAACTTCATAGTGGACTGTTAGTTTTGATTTTCTCCATTTCCTTTCAGCACTCCTGCAGTTTCTTTTCCTCATTTCTCCACAGAGGTATAGGTTTTTTCTTAATTGTTTTTGTTAAAAGAGGAGCCAATGAGTCCAGCGTTGACTTCAAATTGCTGTTAAAATTGTCAACGATAAAATCACAGGGTGCTGGAGCACAGTGCTCTGTAAAATCTGGATAAAATTTGCAGCCACTTCAGGAGTTACAGTAGGTAGCGTTTCCTCACTGTTCTCACTGGAGCCTCCCGCTGATTAAAACTGGTGATGTTAAAAAACACACAATAGTGGTCAGACACAGCCAGATCCACAACAGTGGACACACCCACGGGCAGGCCAAAAGTTATGACCAGGTCCAGGGTGTGTCCCCTGTCGTGGGTCGGCTGCGTGACGTGCTGTTTAAAATCCAGACAGTTTAAGAGGTTTAAAAAATCTCTGGATACTGGGTCCGAGCTGTTGTCTATGTGTAGATTAAACTCACCAGTTATTAAAATCCTGTTGTAGGCGGTGTGAATGATTGATAAGAATTCAGAGAATTCGCTGATAAAAGAGGATGAATACTTGGGTGGTCTGTAGACTGTTATGCAAAGAATAGGAGGGCTGCTAAAAACAAAGGCATGGTGCTCAAATGATGTAAAACTGTTAAAAGAGACTGCATTTGCAGACATTGTAATTCTTGTGATGGATGCAGTTCCGCCTCCTTTTTTGCCCCCCTAGTAGAGAATAAAAAGTTAAAATTTGGTGGGGAAGCCTCAGTGAGAACAACAGGTGCATCGGTGCCAAGCCATGTCTCTGTGAGGAGAATAACATCCAGCTTTTTGTCTAAAATTAAATCCTTTATGATAAAAGATTTTTTTAAAAGAGAGCGCACATTCAGCACAGCTAATTTGATATCTGTGCTGAACGTGCGCTTATCATGGTGTTTTAAAGGAATGTTAAGAACAGTGCTGGCTCTGGGTTTTAACTGTCTGTGTGAAGTGATGGTTCTAATGTAGTGAATGTCCTGAGTTTTTGGTGGCTGAGAGGAGGTTACTGATGTAATAGTGTGTATGGTGTGGGTGAAACATGTGGTGGGCGAGGGTGCGGGTGAGTGTGGGGCAGAGCGCCCGTGTGCGTGAGTCGTACCATTTATGCAGGAGGTGGCTGAAGTGCAGGACCGGACAGTGAGATCGATGTTGACTGATAAAAGCCGTGAACCCTCCTGGTTGGGGTGGAGATTGTCCCGTTTAAAAAGGCAAGGCCTGTTTAAAAACACTATAAAATTGTCCACATACGGGATACTTTTAGTCAGGCAGTATCCCTTCAGCCACGGGTGCAGCTGGCGAAGCCGGCTGGAGATGACGTCACCGTAGCGTGGTGGGGGAAGCGGGCCGGAGATAATTAGGCGCTTCCCCGTGTCCAACAGGCGGTCGATCTGCGACATGAAGTCCTTCTTCAGGACCTCAGACTGCTGGCTTTTCACGTCATCGATGCCGGCCTCCAGGACCAGTGTGGAGGCCGGGCTGTGCTGCGCACACAGCTGAAGGGCGGCGGATGCAACCTCCGGGACAATGGCTCCAGGCTGGCAGAAGGTCCGGCCGCCGAGCACTGCCACGTGCCTGACCATGGAGGTCCCCACCACCAGCACCGAGGGGGGAGTGCGCTGCATCACTGGCTGCAGGCTCAAGATTTCGAACCTGTTGTCCAGTGGCAGCTCCGGAGGTGGTGGAGGAGGAGATGGCCGAGCTCCAGCGCCCCGGTGCACCACCGACCAGGGTTCCCTCGGCCTGAGTGGAGTTGAGCTTACTGGACCCTCCACCCCATCCTCCCCGGTGAAGCAGTGCGACTCCGCGGGGCGAAGGCAGGAAGTGGAAGGTGCCGATGCCTTGGGCTTGGCTCCCTGTTGGTGCCAGCGGGACTCGGCCAGTGCTGGTGCCGGAGTTCCGGTGGTGATCGAGCCGGTCCACGGCAGGGTGGTGTTGTTCATGGCCGCCATGAACCGGTCATCAGCGGCGGATGCCCACAGGTAGGTGATATGTTTCGCCTGGGCCGTGGCGACAGTGGAGAAGTCCAGGAGGATCTTGTCCCTTTCCTTGAGGTCGGCCCGCAGACCGGAGATGCTCTCCCGTAGTTTCGAGAGGGTGGGAAGGCAGGACTCACACACCGCCATCATACCTGTAGCCGGTGATGTCTCTCGGTAATCCACAGATCGATAACACGCCGACAAAAACAGGCTGGTAACGTCGACAAAGGTCCAGCAGATCCACTGCAGCAGAGATATTTGGTCCAAAACACGATAATAATCCACGGAAAGATGTTTTCTCAGCCAGCGGTGTGCCTCCGTTTGTCCTTACAACTATAACTATATTATGGAAACTCCACTGAATGGGAACATAATTTAGTCACAAACAAGGATAAACCAAACCTCTGCAATTTTCCTTTCACACTGCATGTTCAGATACATGGTAAACATTCTTATTGTGGATTTGGCTGTTGTGTGATCTTGGATTACAGACTGGAATCATTCAGGACATATGAATGAGAGGAGTATTTCTTTACCTTAGCCAGCAGCACAAGTCTAACCTGGCTCCTCTCTGCTCACAGACTGGGTAAAGGTGGCTCAGGTAGACGCAGATTTCAGAGCAATGTTACCAGCAATTCAAGCAATACCCAGAAATCATGTCACATTTAGACTGATCATCACAGTTGTACCCCTGCTTTTTGATTTAACAGCTGCATTTTTGGTGCCTTGTGCAAATGCCGCTGATGGTTTTGCATTGTAGGCGTCGCTGCTACCTCAAGCGTGTCATCACCATGCCTGCTCCTCCGAAAATTACCAAACTAGCCAATGTTGTGTCTGGCTTCACCCTGAAGAACTGTGTGTAGAGTGCTCTACACACATGCAGAGTCAAATAAAAAGGAAAAAAAAACAAAACAAGGCATGAATCCAGTAAAAGACTCAGCAGTAAGCCATGTGTGTGGAGTGTTTTTTGACATAAGAGATGTCATCGCTGCCCTCCCTCACTCCATGCTGAACTCTTCTCTTCTTTCAGCTTGGACCACCACATCTAACCTTTTCATGTTTCCTTGCTTCACTCGTGCACTCAGACAAACCAAACTTCCTCCCTCTCTGCTTCCTCCAGACTGTTGACAGACAGGCCTGTTGGTCATTATGTGATTGCTATGCAAGCTGCAAATGAGCAGCCCACTTTATGAATTTGAAAGTCATTATTCACAGAGCTCACTTTTATAGTATGAGGAGAGTAATGACATTAAAATATATCTGTGTGTTTCAGCACAAATGGGATTCTACCACAGACATCATTGTCAGTAATAATTTGTGCCTTGTTAGTAAATAACAATAGTTTGCAGTAATGAAGAAATATTGAAAAAGTGACTACTCATAAAATAATATTTGTCATTTTATCAGAATCAGACTGTTTAGTTCATTTTCAGTATCAGTAGAAATGAAAGACATTAATTGAATAATTATATACTGTCTGTGTGTGTGTGTGTGTGTGTGTGTGTGTGTGTGTGTGTGTGTATGTATGTGCATGTGAGTGTGAGTGTGTGTGTGTGTGTGTGTGTGTGTGTGTGTGTGTGTGTGTGTGTGTGTCTTTGTCTTTATCACATGGTGGGGTCCAGCACCTGACAGCACAGTGACAGTGTGGGGCCCAAAATCTTTGTGGGGTCCAAAATCCCGGACCCCACATAGATAACAGCTAATTCAGTGAAAAGAAGGTCAAAATAATGCCCTGTAAAGTTTTCAGGCATGACCTCACAATGCACTTTTACCAACACAGTGTGCTTGAGTGTGCTTCGCAGACTTGACTCAGTACGCATGCTCAAGCAGCCAAATTCCATGGATGCTAACCACACTGATTGGCTGCTAACGTAGAGCTACTTTTAGGTAATTGAACTAAATAAATTTATTTGATTAATTATTTGATAAATTAACATTAAGGGCCCAAACTTTAAAGTAGATGACTAACTAACTCTAACCCAGTTTTTATATCTGTATGTGTATATCAGAGATGCTGACAGTAATCTAAACATTTAGCCATGCTTATGCTAATTACACTGATTAGCTGCTAATACAGAGCTAATTTTAATGTAGTAAAGATGTAAATGCATTGTAGGATATCTTATGAGGGGCTGTACAAGCCATAATCCATTCTGGCCCTCTCATGTACATATATTCTCCTTTCACATACATATATTTTCACCCTCACATACATACACACATTCTCCTTTCACATGCATATATTTCTACTTACATATATATACACCATACATATATACACTACTTTTTAACACATACATGTATTCTTTGCTCTCACACACATACATTCTAACTCTTACATATATATTTCATTCTCACATATACCATATTCTCACAGATAGATGCAAATTAACTATTTTAGCTAACTGTAGTATAGAACAGGTTCTGTACACGGTCCCTGTCAACTAAACTAATATATCTATTATAAAGCTTACATTTCAAATTTATCTACTCACACACACACTCATGCATGTATTCTTTTTTTCAACTGACACAGGAAGTTCCTCCGTAAGCAGGAAGTCATCCTCAAACCAGGAAATACATGTGCTCATCTTATCCTGATGTTAAATAGCATAACTATACAATGATGTTATTCAAAGTGATCCTGTTTTCTTTCATTTTGGGTATAAGTAGCAATGAAAACGACATTAGATATTTTTCTTAATAATGTCTTAGAATGCATTCAACAAATGAAAAGACAAGCTACAGATTAATTTGTTCATGAGAGGCTATATGGAGAATTTTGTCATCACAGTCAAACTTTATCTGGATTTCTGTCGATCTCAAGATTTGTTGAAGATTCAAGAAATAGAGAAGCAGTCAATACATTAGAGTCCTTGTATGGATGTCTTCATTTTTTTGCTCCACCTGTCACGACTGGACATCAAGGTAGACCTCAGTACAGCATTTCAAGAGAGCAAATCTCTTACTTATTATCCCTTGGGATGAACTGGCAAAGTAACATGCTTAGGGGTAAGCTCTCTGACTCTCTACAGGCACAGACAGCGGCTTGGCATTGAATCACTGACATATGCAACACTATCAAATGACAACTTGAATAGAGTTGTTGGTGAAATTCTTCAGTCCACCACAAATGCAGGTGAACGATATGTGCATGGGAGCTTGATGTCACGTGGGTTATGCATTCAAAGGTGGCGTGTCAGACAGAGTCTGCAAGAAATCGACCCTATTGGACGGTCCTTCAGAAGATGCTTTGAAACAAACAAGATAAATATAAGTTAGAGTACACACAGAGTAGTTTTAAGAATGAGACATTATACATGTTGTTCGTGATCACTGACAATTCCGAACATTTCAGTAGATAATTGTCACATAAAAGTATATTGGTTAGTTTTTAGTACGGTACAAGGTTGAGGTTGTGATATGTAGAACAGTAAGTTAGCAAAGTTCTGTTGCAAAGTTGCATTTTGTAATGACCTTTCACTCTGTAGGCTTGCTAGTATAGCCTCATTCAATTTCTCATCATCAGAAGACACGTCAGACAGTGCAGCCATTATTGAAAGGTAGTTATAGTTTGCTGATTCATGCTGTGTTGAAGTAGAGGGTAACACAGAACAATGACTTGCTGGAGTGCTGCTCTGATAGGGTGAGCTTGAATTATTTTCACAGGTCGGGACCAGCGCTGGATCAGCTGAAGTTGTTCTTCCAAATGATGAGGTAGAAGGCTGACTGGTGGAAGAGCAGCTTTCCAGTGAACATATCGGCAGTTGACTGGAAGAAGTGCTTGCTGAATTGCTGCTGTGGTTGGGTGAGATACAGGTTTGGTAGGTCAAGGCAGGAGTTTGAGTGAATAACTCTCTGAAACTATCTGAAGATACATGTGAGTCTATCTTGTGTTAGAGATGAGGAGCGCAGCTGCATTGCTGAACCAGTGATTTCCTCACAACTGTTGTCCTCACTGCTATAGCCTGTAATATCATCCTTAGAAAGATATAAAAAACAATTTCAGACAAATTAAATGTAAAATGAACAGCATCTGGAAACGCCAATATTCATGATTATATTTCTAAGAATTACGTTTGTTGTCCATGCCTTAAAAGTGACATCTCCCATAGAGTATCAGTATCCCTTTATGTTTTTACTAGCTGTCATTTAGTCCAACTAAGCAGCTGTCAATTTAGTCAATTTCTGTGCTTAGATTAAATTTAAACCAGGCATTCCAATGTTGTACTAGTCTGAGTGAAAATTTACATAGTTCCTCAATTTGTTCAGAAATAAAAAGCTGAAATTAAAGCTTAAGAAGAACAGAGATTACAAAGGTCAGAGGTAACTGACATTTAATCTACACATGCATGTTTATGCACCCAGGGATTAAAACACAAAAATCTCACAACTGAAACTTCTTGTTAGCGCGCAGAAAATTCCATAGAGTATTGACACGAGGCACGAGGGCTGATTGAATGGTTTGAGGATGAAAATAACGTAAATCATATGCAACAGCCCACAGTCACCTCAACTGAACACCTATGGGAGATTTGAAGCAAAACACCAAATGAGGGAATATCTTTAGGAAGAATGGTACTTCATTGCTCCTGTAGTGTTTCTCTGTGCAATCCAAATGACGGAAATATGTTGTAGCAACAGAAAACTTTAATTCCTGTGCACCAATTATGGGTTATTGTTATTACAATACTCTGCAGGTCAATTCAAATGTGATAGCTTATAACATACCAAAATTGGCTTTGATGTATGGGGCTTTTGATTGATATACTTAATGTATGAGATTTGCATATTGATCCTGTCCAGCATGCAGTTTGGGTGAAATCAATTTGTTGCCACAGGCCATCAGAAACTCTAGCCTGAAAAACAGTGGGTAAAATTGTAAAAGCTTAAAAAAAATAATAAAATAAAATAAAATAAAATAAAATAAAATAAATAAATGGGGGGTGGAGAGGGTTGGACACAGCAGATAACCAGCAGTCAAGGAATGTGAGTGATCCCACATAATCAAATGTACTAGTATGAATAACTGGTTTAATAGTAGGTTTTTTTCTGTAATCTGTCTGCAATCTGTCATAATCTGATTTCATGCAACTCTCACTGCTGGAAATGACGAGATATCATTTAAATTTTTCATTTGAGTATAATCATATCACAGTTTGGACTTGATATAATAATTATATATATATATATATATATATATATATATATATATATATATATATATATATAAAAAAAATGCTTACCTCACATCAGCTGAGAGTTTTTCAGGGACAGTCCTCTGGTCCCAGGATTTCTGGAATTCAAATCCATTCAATATGTGTCCTTGTTCATGTGACTGTTGCTTTGTGCAATGCTTGACAACAACACTGCTTGATGGCCTTGGAAGAAGGATGACATCTTTGTTGAAAGTGTCGTGATATCGTGTTTTGGTCCTACAAAACAAAGTAGACATTACATTTGACATTTATTCATCCTTAATTGCATTCTGTGCTCATCAGCCCATAAAACAGCTAAATTTAGGATGTTGTGTTTTTAGAATCCTACCACAGCTCTGTTATAAAAGTTGGCTGTCATTCATTTAATCATTAATGCCCATTAACACTGCACTAAAACTGGTGACAGAGAGTACATTAAACCATTTGATACTGTTAAATTAACAAGTTGATGGATGAACAAGAACATAGATGTAGAAAACATAAAAGGCTCTCCTTCAACAAGCTAAAATAACACTATTTTTACTTAAAATTAGGCACTGTCAGTATCTTAAGAGAGTTGCTAATGTTACCATCACTTAGGGCTGAACAGTGTGACAATGGCCTTTAGTTCTGACAATATTCTGATATGGACTGACTGAGCCTGCTACTGTATTTTACTCAACCCAAATTAGCCACTGTACAACCAAATATAATTAAACACCACATTTAATGCTACCAACATAGCTTGTGGGCCTATGCTATTTATACAAAATATATACTAGACACAGTTTATATGATGATCAGATAATATTCTCTAAACTAGCCTACTATAAATACTTAAATTTATACTATATCGTAGTCTATATACTCTATCCTAGTGTCACCTTCATCCTCAAAATGACAAATAGCAACATGTTGTCGCGGAAGAGTGAGAGGATCATTGACACACTGCTTCCTGTAGTATTCCTATGATATTGCTGTAATATAGCGTTTGTGCTGCAATACACCAACAGACCAAGCCACCTCTGTAACAAAATCCCACTGGACCATCCCCCCTGTTAAAAACTAACAAATCGACACCCCTCTTATAAAAACAGCTTATAAATACAAAATAGGTTTCGATATTTTCTGTCATTTGAATATTTTTTTAATTCAAAACGTATTATTTTTTACTACGGACATGTTTTTTGAAAACATTAACTAACACTACAGCATTGACTGTGGTGCCAAAGTGTGTTGCTTAATTAGCAAACTTACATTTAGGATTTAAAGTTAGAGTTCTCACCTCTTCCTTGACCGGGAGCTCCAGTTGCCAAAGTGTTGCTGAGTCTGATATCGTAAAGACTGCCGCAATCCTCCATTTTGGCCTTGTGTAACGTTAGCCGCTTGGCCTGCTGAAGCGACTTTGGGAGTTGCGAGGCCTGAAATGTTCTTTCATCTCACTTTCCACCGTGCTGCGAGTAACATTAGGTGCAGATGAGCCTGTTCTCTGCCACTCAATGGACGAGGACAAAGATGTGACAGTCTCAGGGGAAGATCAATTATTCTTAGTACCCCAATGGCCTGCTGCAGCACACCTGCCTCATCTCTCCCGTCCATGCTGATCTGACCTGAACATGACCCTGGTCTAACTTTCTCAGCCAATCACAGCGAGATAAAATGACCTAGCTTCCATTTCCACTGTACTCCTTCCTTTTCTACTATACTCTCTCCCTCACACATGCATACATTCTTCTCTTACATACATACATTTTCTTCTTGCATACATATACTATTTATAATATTAAATATACATTGGCCGCATGTGCATGAGAGCAAAATGTATGAATGTGTGAGTGAAAATATATAAATATGAGAGTGAAAATGTAAGAACGTGTGAGTAAAAATATATAAATATAAGACTGAAAATGTATTAATGTGTGAGTGATGTGTTGGTAAAATGTATGCAGTGAGTGAAAATATATGAATATGTGAGTGAAATGTATTAGTGTAAGTAAAAATATCTAAATATGAAAATAAAAATGTGTGGGTGTAAGAATAAAAATATATTAATGTGAGAGTAAAAATAATTGAAAGGAGAAAGTATGTACGTGACAGGGCCAGAATGAATTATGGCGTGTGGCCTCTCATAAGATTGCGTTGCACTCATATAGTGACATGCCGAGTGGGCGGGGTCCTACATAGGACAGCATTACCACCCTTACAGGATGTGCTCACTACCCAAAACAAGCGCTCCTTGACCCGACTCACGTGGGCACTACCGAGAGAGGCGATTGACTTCGGTGTTGGTGTGCGCGGATGGTTGGGACAGGTGTTTGTGAGAAGGTAAGTTATGCTACGTTAACATTACGATAAGAGTGAATTTTCACAGTTATCATGTCTTGCTAGTAACAGAAGTGGTTCCGTTTTCAAACAGTTAGTAAGCCAACTGGAGGGACAGCTACATTATGCTACCGAGTTCAAGTTAGCTGGCTAATTGGCTAACAGCGTGGTCGCTGCTCGCACGGTTAAAATGGTGGTTAGTCCGGTCAATTTCATTGTTACCTGAATTAATAAAACACTGAATAAGTGTGTGATTAATGTAATTTAAGGAGTCATTAATTCTGGTTTGACATGAAATTGATAGCGAAAGAGTGGTTTGACAACGAGACAGGGCCGCTTATTTTTGCCAGGTGAGGGTTTGTGTGCTGAAGCCATGGCGAGGGATAGGCACCAAAAGCGGGTGTTAGACGGCCCCGGGGCTGATTTATTAATTAATTAAGTGGCCCTTCAGTAAACTAAGGCATTTGTCCCTAATGTCAAAAAATGTCACCTTCCCATAAACTGCTGTAAAAGTATTACATATTCATATTTTCTTCCACTTAAACGATTCAGTCTTTTAAACTTCTTCAGCCTGAGATATACGCATCAAATATGAATTATATTTTGGGGAATTTAACCCTTTCAATGCCAGGATGTGTACATATGTCCACTGTTTTTTAATTAAAAAAAAAAAAAAAAAGTCAAACGATTCAGTCTTTTAAACTACTTCAGCCTGGGATATACATATCAAATATTAAATATATTTTGGGGATTTTTACCTTTTAAATGCCAGTATGTTTACATATTTCCTGTAGCTAGATGTCAGGTCACTGATTTAGAGCAACATTAGACTGTAACTCTGATCATTTGATCACTGATTTTTAATAGTTTTAAATGATGAAGCCTAGGCTACAACTGCATCTGATCTCTTTGTTGTTAAGCCGTGCATAGTGAAGAAATAAGGCGAACAAATTCTCAAATCTAGGGTTCCCCTCTAGACACTAGCACAGTTTGCCTGTATGCAAATTAGGTGACTTGCCTAGCTGGTCAAAAACAATCTCGGCGGTTCACCGATTAACTCTTACCATCCCTAGTCCCAACCACTAACTGATTGATAATTGACTAATTTAGGAAAAGATCAACAGATTAATGGATGATGAAAATTGTATGGCAAATCATGTAAGAATTAGGAAGCTGAGCTGGGATAGGCTCCAGCCCCCCGCAACCCCGAAAGGGATACGTGGGTGTAGAAGATGAATGAATGAATGAATTGTTCATCGGGGTGTGTTGGGGCATCGCCAGTGGCTCTTGCTACCCCCTAATTTGGCTTCTGTTATCGGGAGTGATTCAACCCATCTATTAATTTTTTTTTACACTTGAAAGTGCACTGGACCACTTATAATTGCTCAAATGTGGTTGTCTAATATATAAATAATTTTGATAAAGTGTCAGATTTATGGGGCTTTGGTTACATTAAAAAAAGATTTGATTGTAGGATTACCGATGGCTACCGCAAGATGCAGGAAACCTCCTTTACAGGATGCCAGAGAACATGCTGCCAAGGGCCTGGACAAGACAGCAGAGTTGGAAGTGAAATTCATTAACTCTTATAAAGGTATGGTGTTTGTCTTTTCATTCCACTTTGTTTTTAATTTTCAATTCTATCACAGCTTACCTTTTACTAGTACAAAGACAAGAAATGGAAAACTGCAGAGAGTATGGCAGTGCATTTTAGGGATGCAGCGATAAACTGGTTTTTCTATTAATCGAGCTTTAAAATGTCATGGTTATTTAATCCTAAAAGCTCTGCTACATCAAGTATTTCTGTTCTCACCTTCAACAAAGGGATTAGTTTTTTAGTATTTTTGGCACAACCTGCATTGAACGAAAACAAAGTTACACTAGCAGTGCACCTGCTTAAAGTGCCATGCATATGAAGGCTATGCTACATTTGCTTAACAATGGCACAGGGACCAAGCAACGACGTGTGGTATCATTGACGAAATGAGTGAAGTTGGCACTGTGGGAGCATTTCAGCTACACTGAGAATGACCAAGGAGTTATTCAAGATGAACACATCAAACTTGATGCAGCATCTGTGGGATCACCACCCACCTTTACTCGCAGAAGTAAAAGTAATACATAAAAACTGAGTTAAATTAGGTTAGTGGTAAGATTTTAAATGAAACATTGGGTTGGTAGGGAATTAAATAGAAATGTGTAGCGAGTGTTAGGCTGTCAGTGAAACTTAAATAAACTGCAGCAAAGCGGCAGGTAGTCTGTAGAAGACAACAGTTGTCTTCTCAACTGCTTCAGTCAGTGACCATTTGACGATACGTCCTGTTGCTTCCCTCCGTCTGTGTTGAGTAAACACTAGGCATTGTGGTAATGTTTTACACCTGATATACCAGTTGTAAAACAGTAATACAACATCAGGATCTTGTAGACTTCCAGCACTATACAGGGGGATCAAATTAATTGCATTTCAGTTAGTTAAAACACTGTGTGAGAGAGATGTTATCATTTTCTTTCCATTATTATTATTTTTTTTTTTTACCAAGACTTGAAACAAACAAACATAAACAATAATAGACAGGATTTCCTCAGGCCACATGTAAAATTAGATTCATTATTAAAAAATAGATCATTAAAAATAAAAAAAAAATAGGCATGGATGACAGTTGATGGCAATAACATTCCATTTTATTACCCACATTTGTAAAATTGTCCCCCCAGCGATCAATAAAATTGATCTTAGTCTTATATTTATAATGATTCTTAAAATACTTTATTTTAAATATCAAAAATCAGCTTCAAGTCATTACTGCAGGACTGCAGATGATGCGCATGCGTCGCGTCGGTGTTGTGTCTCTCCGCCATACACCTCTGTCAAAAACTGTCTTTTTATGAAATTTTAAGCAACTTTTTTACGTCATACTTTTTAGAATCTTGTTTCTTTTTAACTACTCCTCCTAACCAGAGAAACGATTTTAGTAATCAGACGCCGTGATCTCAGGTAAATTAAACTAGCTGAGCACAGCTCAGCCGGCCATGGCTCCACTTACCTCGCCATCCGGCTGTCAAAGCTGTTTCGCCCTCGGCAAGAAAATCGCCTAGCTGGAGCAGAGGATCTCCACTCTGTACAAAATCCAGGAAGCTGAGAGACACCTGGACACTATCCTCTTCGGCCCGGCTCAAGTCTCTGCCACCAGCAAAGAGCTCGAGGCCACGGCTCCCTGCTCGGCTGCTGACTCCACACAGCGCGCTACTACGGCCCCGGCCGCGGGTTCCACTCCACCCGCTGCTGCTTCTGCCCTGGCCGCTGCTACTGCTGCCCCGATACTCGGCTCTACGCAGGTCGCGGCTACCGCACCGGCCGCTGGTTCCGCTCTATCCGCCTTTCCGGAGGACCCCTGGTTCCAGCTCGGGGCTAAACCCAAGGTCCCAGTCAGCTCCACTCCTTTACACCCGGACACCTGGGTGGTTGTCGGCGATCGCAAAAAGAGGGAGAGGCCGTCACATCACACTCCCACAACCTGTGACATCCAGCTACAAAATCGCTACGACATCCTGGACTCACTCGAATTTCCACCACTGGCTGGGAACCTGGGGCCTTCTCCTTCACCTCCCAGGATTTTAAACGATTTCAGCGGATCTCCACCGCTCCCGCCTGTCCCGATGAGCGCACCTGGGCGAACCACTCGCTCCACACCCCGCCGAGCACGGCTGAATTTCACCCCAGCTCCGCGGGGCTCTTCTTCTGTCTGCCCTCCATCATCTGCTCCTACACCGAGTGCACAGTCCCATCCTCCGCCACTGATGGCTGGTAGCGCTCAGGTCGCTGGACACGCCACTTTGAAGCCTCATCGGTCCACATCCTGGTCCACGACAGCCTCTGCCCGACGTCGGATCCTGAAGGAGGCCGTGCTCCGGCGCTCCGGTGGTCTTCCTCGTCCGGACCCAGTGGGGAATCGCTCTCCCAGGCTTGGCAAAGCATCCTCCACACCGCATCCGTCTGTCCGGACGCACAGCGCAGACCACGGATCATCCAGCCACGGGACCTCACAATCTCCACCACCTCGTCCCCTCTTCCCTCCAACCACTTTAGTAGTGGGTGATTCAATAACCCGGGGAATTCGCTTTTTCAACGCAGCCACTCACTGCTTTCCAGGAGCCACAGTCCCGGTTATCCTGGAGAAACTTCCGGGTCTGCTGCGGTCACTCCCAGCCTCCATCAGCCGCATCTTAGTACACGTAGGCTGCGTTGACACCGCTCAGACACCGTCTGAGCTGATCAAAAGGGATTTTAATAACCTTTTTAGCTTTTTAAACAACTGTGGTAAGTCCATTTTTATCAGCGGTCCTCTTCCCACACTGTCCCATCATGGAGCATGGCGCTTCAGCAAGCTCCTCTATTTGAACACTTGGCTACAGTCCGCCTGCAGAGCTTTTAACGTTGGTTTTATTGACAATTTTAACCTGTTTTGGAACCGTCCCTCCTTTTACAGGGCCGATGGAGTTCACCCCAACAGGCTTGGCAGCCAAATGCTAACATCTAATATTCACCACGCCATCCAGTATGCCCCACGAGATTGACTGTTTACCTGTCACACCCCCTCCCCAGATTCTTCTTCTCCGCCTACACCAGCTGCTTATGGCACTATTGCACTCACTAGCCTCCCCAACAGTCCACAGTTGTCACTACCAGCTAAACCGGACATCATTCCCATACAAACCATTACAGGCAGACGTTTTCCCCGGACTCATAGACAGAGTGCTTTTAACAGAGACAACCTTGTACACCCGGACATTTTATCTCCCTGTGGTCATACGCGCACGTTCAGCACTGACATTAACCTGGCAGTGCTGAATGTGCGCTCTCTTTTAAACAAATCTTTTATCATAAATGACCTGATTTTAGACAACAAGTTAGATGGGTTACTTTTAACAGAGACATGGCTTGGCACTGAGGCACCAGTGGTTCTCACCGAGGCATCCCCACCAAATTTTAACTTTTTATTCTCCACCAGGGGAGGCAAGCGAGGAGGTGGGACTGCATCAATTTTTAATAATATTTTAATGTCAAAGGAAGTTTATTTTAACAGCTACTCATCTTTTGAGTACCATGCCTTTGTTTTTAGCAGTCCTCCTGTTCTCTGTATCACTGTTTATAGACCACTCCATCATTCCACTGCTTTTATCAGAGAATTTTCAGAGCTCTTATCAATCATACACACCTCTTATAACAGAATTTTAATAACTGGCGATTTTAACCTGCATGTGGATAACACCTCGGACTCACTGTCCAGAGAATTCTTGAACATTTTAAATTGCATGGATTTTAACCAGCACGTCACACAGCCAACTCACAACAGAGGACACACCCTGGACCTGGTCATAACCTACGGCCTCTCCACTAGTATGTCCTCTGTTGTTGACCTGGCTGTGTCCGACCATTATTGTGTGTATTTTAACATCGCCAGTTTTAACCATCATGATGCCCCGGTGAGAACAGTGAGGAAACGCCACCTAACTTCTGAGGTGGCTGCAAATTTTATCGAGATTTTACAGAGCACTCCTGCAGAAGTTTTACCTGCACCCTGTGATTTCATTGTTGACAATTTTAACAGGATATTGCGAGTAACTTTAGACTCTGTGGCTCCACTTTTAACAAAAACAGTAAAAACAAAACCTCTAGCCCCGTGGAGAAACAAAGATGCAATTAAAAAATCAAAAAGACTATGCAGGATTGCAGAGAGAAGGTGGAGAAAAAACAAACTCACAGTCCACGACGAAATATTCCGTGAACAACTCAAATTGTACAATGAAACAGTCAAACACGCAAGAATATCACATTTCTCAAATCTCATCTCAGAAAACAAAAACAACCCAAAATTACTTTTCTCCACCTTCGATCTTTTAACTAACACCAATTTTAAAAAATCCCCAGAGACACCAACGGACGCCCTCTGCGAGGACTTTGCAGACCACTTCAGAAGTAAAATCGACAACATCAGATCCAGTCTTTTATCACATCAGAACGTAACTTTTAACACACCTGGACAGTAGATTTTATCCGAGGAAACACTGGAGAGTTTTGCCCTGGTCGATGCGAGGACACTTGGTCGAGTTTTCTCCCAGGTAAACCCAACAACCTGCCTTTTAGATCCAATTCCCACATCACTTTTAAAGACATTTTATGGATTCTTCGAGGAACAGATTTTAAATATAGTGAATTGCTCTCTTCAGACGGTAGTCTTTCCTGCTGCCTTCAAAACGGCAGTGGTAAGGCCCCTTCTGAAGAAGAGCAATTTAGACCCCAGCATTTTCAATAACTACAGACCTGTATCCAACTTACCCTTTTTAAGTAAGATTTTAGAAAAGCTGGTCTTTAACCAACTAAGTTATTTCTTAACTACTAATAACATTTTAGAGAAATATCTAGAGTGAACTACAGTACCGAGACAGCCCTTTTAAAGATTTTAAATGATATCAGGTGTAACGCAGACTCACAAAAACTCACAGTCCTGGTGCTACTGGATCTAAGTGCTGCTTTTGATACAGTAGATCACCACGTTTTATTAAACAGACTCAGAAACCTGGTGGGCCTCTCTGGTACTGTTTTCAATTGGTTTTGCTCGTATCTCACAGACTGTTGTTTCTATGTAGGTTTGGATGCATGTCCCGTGAAATGAAGTGTGGGGTGCCCCAAGGGTCAATTTTAGGTCCAGTACTTTTTAATCTTTACATGCTTCCCCTTGGGGATGTCATCAGGAGACACGGCATCAGTTTCCACAGTTATGCTGATGATACACAGCTTTACATTGCCGTGTCTCCTGATGACACGGGGCCTATCGATACCCTTTTAAACTGTATTTTAGACATCAAGTCATGGATGGCAGAGAACTTCCTACAGCTCAACCAGGATAAAACAGAGGATTTAGTTATTGGTCCTGAAGGCAAGAGAGAGACACTTTTACCAAAACTACAAGGTTTTACACCCTCACAATCCGTTAAGAACCTGGGCGTCATTTTCGACTCTGAGCTTAATTTTATTCCTCATATTAAAAATGTAACAAAGATAGGTTTTTACCACCTTAAAAATATAGCCAGAGTCCGCCCGTTTCTCTCTCAGGCTAACACGGAGGTACTGATGCATGCTTTTATCTCTTGCCGTCTAGATTATTGTAATGCCCTGCTCTCTGGTCTTCCCAAAAAGACTATCTATAACTTGCAATTGCTCCAGAACTCAGCCGCACGTGTGCTGACGAGGACCAGAGGGCGGGAGCACGTTACACCAGTTTTAAAATCGCTGCATTGGCTCCCCGTGTGTTTCAGGATCAATTTTAAGGTGCTTTTATTAGTTTTTAAGTGTCTTAACGGTCTTGGGCCATCTTATTTGTCTGAACTGCTTTTACCATACCAGCCCTCGCAGGACCTGAGGTCCTCTGGCACTGGCCTTTTAATTGTTCCAAAGGTTCAGACCAAAACCCACGGGGAGGCGGCATTCAGCCATTATGGTCCGAGGCTTTGGAACAGCCTGCCGGAGGGCATCAGGACCGCAGAGACCGTTGGTGTTTTTAAAAGGAGGCTCAAGACTCACCTTTTTAGTTTGGCTTTTAATTGATTTCTTTTACTCTTTTAATTCAGACCTGTTTTATCCTAGCCTATTGTTTTTAGCCTCTCGGTCGTTTTTTTTTTTTTTTTTTTTTTTCTTCCAGTGTCTCCTCATGGGGGGCCTCCACGCTGGGAGGTGTGTCTGGCCTGCCCGCTGGGGCATCGTCCTGGGGACTCCTTGGGCCCGGAGGACTGGGGGGCTCTGCCCTGTGTGTGGAGTCCATCCCGGTCTATCTGGGTCAGGGGTCTCTGTTACGGCGGCGCTCCCTGTGGGCTGTGTCCCCTTGCAGTGTGGATGAGCTCCCCATGGCTGGTTTTTTCCTCTCTTGATTCCTCAGTGCCCTGCCATGTTATTATACCGACAGCTACATTGGGGTGGGTGTGTGTTTGTGAGTGTGTGTGTGTGTGTGTGTGTGGGGTTGTGTGGTTGCATACTATTTTGCATTATCATGGGTGGGTGTATGTATTTGTGTGTGTCTGTGTGGTTGTGTTCTATTTTCTGTTATCATGTTTTTATCCTTTGTCAAGCACCTTGTGTTGCATTTTTATGTATGAAAGGTGCTATACAAATAAAGTTTGATTGATTGATTGATTGACAATGACAGTTCATCTTGACATGGATTTATTTGTCATTTTTGTCATTTACTTGGCCACAGACTACCTCTGCTACTGCTGCAGTTTAACAATAATTATTTGATTACTGTGCAAATTGTATTTAAAAAGGCAGCACGAAATGACACATTAAAATCTCTAAAGAATGCTCATGTGATTTTATACATTAGTGGTGTTGTGAAAAGAATTATTGCACAATTATCGTGATGATCATGAAACCATGACTAAAGACTATAATCGTATCACCAAATTTATAATCGTTGCATCTCTAGTGCATTTTATTCTCCCATCTTCAATACCATGGACAGTTGGCTTTGTATTGAAGTGCCAAAAGAAAGGCTGAATCCTTTTCCCAATGCAGTGGGGCAGGAGAATCCACAAACAAACCCAAAACAAAGTCAGGAAATTATTGTGATTTACTTATGGGGTGATATCCCGTCATGTGGTTATTGATGTCTTATGAAAGGTATAGCTCCTATTTGTAGCTTCGAGGGAAATTGGGAAAAAAAAAAAAGAACTGAAAAGCTGTGAACAGTGTAATGGTATCTGAATTTGTGCACTAGGTCGAGGGGTATTTGCCAAGGCCAATTTCCACAAAGGAGACTTTGTGGTGGAGTACAGAGGGGAATTAATAAATTCTGAAGAATCACACAGTAGGAGGAGGATATATCATGCTCGCTGTGCTGTCTTCATGTATGAATTCTTCTGGAGAGAAAAAACATGGTGGTAAGGCTTAAATTTTACATCTCTGAACAATTGTTTCTTTTTTTCATATTTCAGACAACTGTGTGATATTAATTAATAATTAAACAAAGCAACTATAACTATTAGTAATGTAACCTGTGTTGCACAGATTAGTTGCATTATTTCCAATTGTAACTTGTTTATGTAAGATAATTTCACTATTTAGAGCTGTGTTGCTCAAAAAGATTTAATAATCTTATCTGAAGTTCTCTTTTTAAGGATTGATGGTAAATTGTTGATTACATACAATCAGTGTTGTACTTTTCTGGAGCCTAATGAGTGATGTATTATATATTTGAAGTATTGATGCAGCTCATGAAGATGGCAGTCTTGGAAGGCTTGTCAATGATGACCACCGCCATCCAAACTGCAAAATGAAGAAGGTTGAGATGGAGGGCAAGCCACATCTCTTTCTCTTTGCTCTGAGGGACATTCATCCTGGAGAAGAGATAACATACGATTATGGAGGAACTGACTAGCCTTGGAGGAAAGAGGTTTGTCAAACTTGAGTTGCTGAATGTCACTCAGTGGAAGAGAGATTGTTGACTGTGTATATTGGCATGAATGTGAACATTATTTTAAGTTTTGCTTGGTTTATAATTGGTTTAGCATTGCACTCTCTAAGGTAAAGGTTACTCTATACAATGTAGTAAAAGGTTTATTTACCTCAACTTCACCTCTCTCACACACACTTGTCGGTCTCTTGTAGTTGTGGAGTCCACACCAAGGTAATAGTATTGTACAACTGCAAGGCTTAATCGGTTAATCAATAATTACATGATTAGTAAATTAGTCACTAGCTATTTTGATAATCTACCTAGCAGTTTGAGTCATTTCACAAGAAAAACAACTGACACTTTATGGACCAAACAACTAACCAGTTAATTGCGAAAATAATCAACAGATCAATTGATGATGAAAACAATTGTTAGTTGCAGCCCTACAACATTGTACACATGCAATTACATTACTGTCACTTTTCTGTCCATAAACTACTTGTTGTCTTTTGTATCTGCCTGTAGTCATTGTTGTTGAGTTGAAATGATGACACTGCTGGCCAACAAGTCAGTTATGATGTTAAGCTTATTCTCAGGTTGGAGGACAACTGAGCCTCCTCTGAGGCTCAACTCTCCACAACTGCAGACCAGGCCCCTCTGAGATCTTCATGCTCCCAGATAGAGGTACTGATTTTTGTCTGAATTGTTGTACTTGTCTTTCAGTTGTTCTTACTTTATTTTTTAAGCTTTTTCTCTGTGATTTAATTGTTGAAGGGTTTGCACTTGAAGGTACGTTTCAGCTTTGTTAAGGTCAATGTAAGCACATGCTGGTTTTGGTCATTTAATGTAGTTCAGTCTCTCTCACACACACACACTTGTCAGGTCTCGTAGTTGTGGGGTCTGGTCACACACACACTTGTCAGGTCTCGTAGTTGTGGGGTCTGGTCACACACACACTTGTCAGGTCTCGTAGTTGTGGGGTCTGGTCACACACACACTTGTCAAGTCTCGTAGTTGTGGGGTCTGGTCTCGGTGCTTTTAGACGCACCTCTCACACACACACTTGTCAGGTCTCGTAGTTGTGGGGTCCACGCCATTTGAATAATATTGTGCACATTTAATTACTAGAGAGAGATATAACACCATTTACTTGGATAAGTGTTTGTCTCCAACTGATTAATGTACCTTATTGCTCAAAGGTTTGAAGTCACTGGGAAATTGTTATGTTTTTGAAACTGATAATTTTCATCACCATGAAAGTAATTAATCATACTATTTCTGCCCATTTAAACATGACCAGTTAAACATGAGCCAACTCACCTTCTCATCTGGCAGCAAAGTAAAGGCTATTGAAATGGGACTTTGCACTTGTCTGTGAATCATATATTATTAATGTTACACTTCCAACTCTGGTACGAATTTACAGATAAAGTTTGGTTATATACCAAAATAAATTCAATGTCACTTTACATAATGAAAATCTACATTTTTATATGAAAAACTCAATATTTTGTGGTGATTTTAAACTTTTTCAAATGCTTGTCAGTGTGCATATATATACTCAGTACATATTTTTATTTATCTTTTTCTCTAAAGGGCTCAGATGAACCAGAACCTCATCCTCCAAAGAAAAAAGTTTGAATGAGCCTTTCCCTTGTAAACTACACAGATTCTGATGGATCTAAGAGTTCATCCACAAGTCTAGTCCATTTGGATACTAGCAGTCAGGTACTGTGATGTCAATACATTGGAACTTTTTCATGTTTTGTGTTATTCATCTTTTTTTCTTTTCATTCGTTATCCAAATTCCAATTGCATACATTTCTTTTGGACACTCTAGACATTGCATCCAAGTTCCGACTCTGAGCATAGCCTCTCTGAACGGGACCAGTGTTCTATCCCAAGGCTGAGAAGGACCAAAAGCATACAGGTAAGCATCACACAATGTGGGAAAATGTTTAATGCATGTGCACGTCATGACTCATAGTTGCATCTTGTGTAAAGTAAAGTGTGCATAGTAAATGTTTAATTAGATTGCTGACTATAATTTCATTTACATTTTTCTTTTCTGAAGATGAATGACCAGATTCATTTCGATTCCGATGAGCTTCATGACTGCTCAGATGACAGTGGAGAGGAATATATTCCTGAAACAAGTGGGGATAATTCTGATGGTACAGACACAAGCAACATTATTGAGCCATTTGACCAGAAACAGAGCACGCTCAAATGGCCAAACTTAAGGAAGAGGGACGACACTGGAGATGGATGTCTCTCACCAACAGAAGTGAACAGTAGCTCCTCAAAGCAGGTCTATAACAGAGGACGCTCACCCTCAAGAAAAGGAAGCAACTCTGGTATGAGACGTAAAAGGGAACGTTTAAGCAGGGTATCCTGTCCTAGAACTCGAACCAGTAGTGCTCACTCATCAAAACAGAGTGAAAGGGGAGACATTGGAGCCCTGTTAGAAGACTCAACACCGGATCAGGAGCAAAATCTTCCTGACAGTTCCTCTTCCCCCCATACAAAAGATGGAGTGTCTGATGGTTCACTCACCATACCTGCTGTCTATAAAGGGGAGAATGGGTCAAGAATATACAGCAAAAAGCAATATTATTTGTACTGTAATTTGGGAATTGGAAAAATGGCAAGGCATTTGGAGCGTGCTCATCAAGATGAGACAGAGGTTGCACGGGCTTTGTCCTTCCCAAAAGGATCCAAAGAAAGACGAATGCATCTTGAACATTTGAGAAATAGGGGCAACTTTACAAACAATGTTGATGTATTAAGTGGTGGTGTTGGAAGTCTTGTTCCTCGCAAACAACCAAAACAGGATTCTCAAGCACAGAATTACCTCCATTGTACATATTGTCAAGGCTTTTACTCCAAGAAAGCCCTTTGGCGGCACATGATGATCTGCAAGTTCAAGCCTCATGAGCCACAAAAATCTGGCAAATCCCGTGTCCAGGCCCTCTGTGCATTTGCTTTACCTCCACCACCTGGTGTCAAAGAAGAACTTTGGAAGCTGGTAAACAATATGGTCCAAGATGAAGTTTATTCTGCAGTCAAATCTGATGTCTGTATCATGGACTTTGGTGAGCATCTTTATAACAGGCTTGGATATGATGTTGGCAAACATGAATATATTCGGCAGAAATTGAGAGAACTGGGAAGGCTTCTGGTATGCTCAAGGAAAACTACTCCTTTGAAAACCATTCAAGACCATATCAAACCTGCAAATTTCATGCATGTTGTGCAAGCAGTGAAACATGTGGCGGGCCACGACAGTGAGACCAATACATACAAGTGCCCAAGTCTTGCTCTCAAAATCGGATATAGTTTGACAAAGATTTCAGAGCTTGTTGAAAGCCGTGCAAATGTACGGAACGACTACCCTGCAGCGAAAGATGCCCGAACATTCCGCAGAGTGTACACAGCCAGATGGAATGAACTGGTATCAGCTGCATCACTGAGAACACTTCAGGAATCGAAGTGGAATGCCCCACTGTTACTTCCATTCACAAAAGATGTCCAGACTCTCCATTCTTATTTAGATGTGCAGCAACAACTTTGTCACAGTAAGTTGTCCACAGAGACATCTGTACAGACATGGACACAGCTGGCAAAGATCACTTTGACGCAAGTCATTTTGTTCAACCGACGGAGAGCAGGGGAGGTGTCAAAAATGCTCCTCTCTGCATATTTGTCTCAGAATCCATCTGATCCTCAGGAAGATGTGAATGTAGCCCTTTCGGACCTAGAGAAGAAACTCTGTCAACACTTCAGGAGGATAGAGATAAGAGGAAAAAGAGGAAGAAAGGTCCCTGTGCTTTTGACCCCAGCAATGCAGCAAGCATTGGATCTGCTTGTCAGCAAGCGGCAGGAATGTGGCACACCTCAGGACAACGTTTACTTATTTGCAAAACCATCAGCTTTTACCTGCTACCGTGGGTCTGATTGCCTTCGACACTTTGCCAAGATCTGTGCTGCAAAAAGTCCTGAAAGTCTCACCTCTACTAAACTATGCAAACAAACAGGAACTCTGTCCCAAGTTCTCAATCTCAGAAATACTGAGCTGGATCAGTTAGCTGATTTTCTCTGCCATGATATAAGAGTGCATCAGCAGTTCTAAAGACTTCCTGAGGGCACCCTCCAACTTGCTAAAATTAGCAAAGTTCTCATGGCTCTGGAGCAGGGGCGCCTGTCAGAGTTCAAGGGCAAGACTCTGGACGACATCAGCATTGATCCTGAGGGTACTAATTATTTATCTTTAACATTTTTCTGCATAGTAGAAAATTTGTGTGTTGATGTGTTTTTCTTGAGCTTGTTGGAACATGTCAGAATTAAATGAACTTAGGGATGCACAATAAATATCGAGGGCAATACATTATTGGCTGATCAGGCTATATGAGTATTGGCATATATTAGCCAGTACATATTAGCTGTCGTAATATGTAATTTGACAGTTTTAATTTAATTTGATTTGTCAAATCATTTAATTCCAGTTCTTAGGCAAAAAAGGCAAGGTATATTTGTTTTATTTATGTATTCATATATTTATTTGGATAAACTTTGCTTAAAAAAAAAAATTAACAGTCTGAACTGTTCTTTGTTTTTGCTGTAATAGAATAGAATAGTTCTTTATTGTCACTGTTACATGAACAATGAAAATATGTGTAGCAGCTCTCTCTTAGCTGCATATTCTTCCTGCACTGCAAAATATACAAGAGCAGATAAATATGCAATATTAAATATAAGAGTTTCGATTTGGTCAGAGCGGTGAAATATTAAATCATCCATCTTTGCTCACTACATCTGAACCTCTCTTACCTTCAGGTGTACATAAGCTACAGGTTATCAGAACGTGTTTTTAAAATACAAAAATGTGAAACTATCAGTTATCTAATTGGTATTGGCCCTGAGAAGCAGATAATAATGGGTTATTGGTATCGACTGAAAGTAATCCATATTGTACACCACTAAATTAATTGCAGTCTGTTTCCACTTAAGTAATTCTCCCCTCTCCCAACCCTCCACCTTCTCGCAGAGAATGTGCATCTGGATAGCGATGCTGAGTTGGTATATGAGTCAGACTGTCAAGGTAAGTATTTTCATATGGTCTTAAATGTGAACATGCTTATTCAATGGATGTCCATTCACTGTACTGAAGGAATGTCCTGATCAAGGTTTTTAGCTCTGATCCCGAGTCCTTGTGTACCTGACAGATCTTACTTTTCATAAACTACTATTGAGATGCTGTAGGTCCTGGATTAAGTTGATAAACTTACTGATATGATATGGCTTAAGATGAGAAGCTGCTAACTGATTGATTGTACATTGCTGTGCTGATGATAAGCACCATAGGAGTTCAGAGAATTTGTGCAACCTTAGTGTTAGGAATCAAAAGTCATTAACCGTTGTGCCCAAATTATTTTTCATATTCAGACACAAATATTCACTCATGTGCAGCGAAATGCTCCCTCTGTGAGTCCTGTTGTAAGACGACAGTGCCAGATGTGAGTCACAGGGATGCAGCACCACAGCAGGACACCATGACACCTCCACAAGCCCATCGTGGCCAGTCACCAAAAAAGAACAGAGGTAAGGACTCGTTCATTTACGCCTTTTCGACCAAGGCAGTTTCAGGGCTGTTTCAGAGCGAGACCCTAATTTAGAACAAGTTGTTTGCATTTTGACAGCCAACGAGCTGGTTATCTGGGGTGGGATTATCATGACTAGTGTCATCTTGTTCCATTATATTGAAGGCAGTCCTATAGAAGGCGTCTCTACAGCCGATATCTCCAAAACTCTGCAGTTCAAGCTAAGGTAATCTGGATGGATAAAGAGCATTATGGGCCAGGAAAAAAATATGTATTTAGATTTTTGTGGTGAACTGTCCCTCTAAGAAAAGTATCTGATTTATTAAATACTTTTAATAAGGTACATCATTAATACAGATGAGTTAATGCAGCCTGATCTGAGTACATCTTCCAGCACTACAGGTCATATAATCTAATGGGTTACAAAAAATAGTGCAACACTGGGTAAGATATGGGTCAGTCAGGATATAATCATGTTTTGCTTGAGTACACTTTAGTGTATCTGTTGGTAATGGCAGACTTAATCGTTTCTTTAGCAGGCAGTAGTAGTAGTAGTTAGTAGTAGTCATCAGTGCTTAATTTGTAAATCAAGAGGGTATTGTTCTGGCAGTTCAGGGGCAGACAAAAACTCTCAGAATGCATCAAAAATCCACAGTGTCTGGACCACACTGGGCAATTTCACAAGTGCTCGCTTTTAAAACTAACCAAAGCTGTCGATACAAACAAGGGATTAGGTGTTTACTTTTATTAATCAGAGCATCAAAATCAGCAGAGGAGGTGTGTAAAAACAGCTGTTTGCAGGTCTCTCTCATTGATTGCCTTTCATTCCACTTGTTTTCCTTCTGTTTGTGGATTGCACACAATTGGAGGAAATGGAATTAGGGCTAAGACCTTTTTAAAAACACAAAACTGAACATATTGTGTCTGTCTATGGATCCCCTCCACTCTGTTTTTATATTATGGACAGTGTCGCACCCACATAAGAACCCCCTAATTTATCCTTGGCCTTTGTTCCTCAAAAAACACTATCATGGATAAACACAAATATTTATCTTTTTATTGAATGTTTTACAGGTCGCCAAACTTTTAAGAGAAGAATGTGGGAGAAAGAGGAGGTCCGTGCTGTCGAGAAGCACATGATGTCCTTCATCACTTCATGTCGTGTTCCTGGGAAAAGCGACTGTGATAAGTGCCTTAAACTCGAAAAAGTAGCTCTCAAAAACAGAGATTGGTTAGCTATTAAGTTCTACATTAAGAATCGAATCACAGCTCTCAAGAAGAAAGTTTAAAATGTTTCATTGTATCCTTCATGTATTACTTGATCGTTAGCAACGCAAGAACGTTTGGATACTGTTCAGTGTTTCTGCTATATTGGTTTTGTGCTGCAGTTGGATGCTCTTATTTTCCTTTTAGAGACCGTATGCCTTGGTTTTGTGAGAATTTTTAAATTAGCACTGATGATAAGGGATACCAGTGTGACAAATTTGTGTTGCGTTTTATTATTGTCTTGTCCAACCTACGGTCTGGTATTTTTGTTTGAGACTTTTAATATTTGAATAATTGCACAAAAAGTGTTGCACATTTAACATTCTAATAAAGATTTTGATGTTTAAAATTCATCCAACAACCTAAGTTGTGGAGCCACATCTGTTAAATTCAGCAAAATTAAAAAATACAGGATTGTGCTGGTAATACAGCAACATGTGTGCAGACAGTCTGAAGAACCTTGGTCTGACAGTTTTCATTGATAATACTTTTATCAGACTGATGTTGTTACAAAGTCTTGGAATTTTTGTCCTGTAATAATGTCGACTTTAAATTGTGATACCTTTTATGAGTTCTTAATACAAGGTTTCATATTGAAGCAAATTCTAATCATGAACTATATCCCAGAGCTCTAATCTATAATGAGAAGGTTTTAATGCTCAGGACATAATGACAAGACAGTGGTTGACATGTATGGCTGTTAATTTTATTATTTACACAATTTCACCACAAAGTACAAATGTCACAGCAGGTTAAAAGACTAACAATATAATAATATGTAGTAGCATAATTGGTTCTTAAGACTTAATCAGTATTGTATTTAATTGACGATGCTTAACCTAAGAACCTAAATTTTGACACAACTTACTAGGCTCCAGCAGATGAATGTCATGCTGCCTCATAGTTCACTCACCTTGACAGTCAAAGGTGTTAAGCCATTCCACAAAGTAAGTTTAACCTGACTGTGTGTTAAATGGTACCAACAAAGACAGAAAACCCAGACATTGTGTATATTGACCCCACTTAGGACTAAAACCCTGACAGGGACCCATGAGGCTGGTTCTAATCAGGTGAGGGAATTTACTTTGTCTGATTGATAATTTGAAGTGAAAGGTGTATTGATATCCACTCCAGGATACTGCCTGATTTTTTTCAGTGCTGTACAACCTTCAGAAAGGGTGGATCCCACAATGCATATTCTAGTCTTGTGTCCTTACAATGTAACAAAGACAAGGCTGTGTGTGTGTGTGTGCGTGCGCACGCGCACTTGTTTTCATGACATAGCAGGACATTTTTATGATAACACACCTTAACTATCAGGACTCGTGGACAAATGACATTTTTCAAATCCTCATTTTTCTGAGCATTCTACAGTGTTCTAGAGCCCCCCAACATGCTCCCAGACCAAGAATCTCCAATGTCCTGAAATATCACAACTTTATGAAATTGAGTGTGTAAGTGTGTTTATCGTTTTTACTCATTTTTGGTTTTGCTGCCTAGTGGCCAGTTTTGGAACTTAACACACTTTTAACACACTTTCAGGGCAGGTACTCATATTTCACTTTGTTCAGACACACAAACACACTCTCCGACATTTGAAGCAGGTTTTGGCATTACTGCAATACACATATACCATTTAATTGAAGTCAAATAAAAATATTCTCAATTCTCACTGCAGATCTAAGCCCCTTTTTTTCTTATATTAGGTTTGCCAGGTCTCCTTCTGTATTCATAAAAATGTTATTTAATATTATTATTCGTTATGAGTATTCATGACCTTTGCTTTGCAGTGCACAATCAAGTTATGTAAATCATTTTTTCAGGACAACCTGAGGTATGAGAATTTTTATTCTGTCACATGCATGTATAGTTGTACAACCAAAGAGACAAAAGGAAAAATAAAATGGAAATTAAGTTTCACAGAACGTTATTTAAATCACACATAGAACAATAACGGACATGATTTGTGGCTTGTGAAAATTGCTCTCTAGTCTTGGCCATCAAGCAATCATTCTAACACACATCACGAGCTTTTCACTTTTTTTATACACACTTGGGTGGGCCATAAGCCCGACATCTGAGGGAACACCAGAGGACATTTTCCTCATTAAATATGACCTATTTCAACCAAAAATTATGTTTTTGTGCAACGTAGTATCATAAGTCATTTAGTTTTGGTTTCAAAACTGTGGGCCGTGGCCTGAAGTTACAGAGGCTGCGGTAGAGAGCCTATACATGCTGTTACAACTCACTCTGACATTAAAAGGATTTTGAAACTATTGTCAGGGGGAAAAGCTGAATAATGTTGCTATAACCCTCTGGGGTATAAGGAGATTTCAGGGCTTTAAATTGGTTGTAAAAAGCACCACTTACACAAACTCTTGTCTTGACAGTATTCTCTGTGACAGATACAGAATCTCTGCATAGGAAATATTTTCTATAAGCAAGCTTGTTGAGCCACATCTTAGTAATATCTTAGTAATGGCTATGCAGTTACTGTATAGCCATTACTATACTATACAAACTGTATGAATCGCATTGCATTTGTTTTGGGGGGGGGGTTTTGGCCTTTTTGTACATGCTTTCAGTTGTTGGTGCAGAATATCTGACCCCCACTCCAATCTTCCTGCTCACAGGACAACTGCAGGGGGGGCTCCTGTTTGCTTCAGATGATATTATCACTTTACATTTCACACAGCACATCATTCATGCATTGAAAGCAAAATACCCCTTAAGTACTTAGTATGAAATACAAATGGCTGTATACTTCTCGTAAAGTAACTCAGATTTTAGACAAATCAGTGTTCTTGCATGCTCACCTTCCCATCAAACGTTGGCCAGTGTTAAAGCTCTTACAGGACATTTAATTTTCGCGAACTCAAAACACGCTTGATGATTGTGGTCAGCTACTGTACGTAACTGACATATTAAAGCGACGCTGGATCACTGACGCGTTGACATTGATTGCAATGTCTTATTTATGCCAAGCCCCATGTCAGGAGCATTATGCACTTTGCTCATTTAAAGGGTTTTTTGGTTTATATATAT
Source organism: Chaetodon auriga (assembly GCF_051107435.1). NCBI lineage: Eukaryota > Metazoa > Chordata > Actinopteri > Chaetodontiformes > Chaetodontidae > Chaetodon > Chaetodon auriga. The sequence continues at coordinate 2,076,088 of NC_135090.1, read as the reverse complement.
GTAAAAGGGAGAACCCACAGACCAAGCAATAGTCCCCCAGTCAAATCTGTCCATTCAACGCCCCCGGGAGAAAGCCTGGTTTACGCTTCTGCGTCGCGTCGACAGCGTAGGTACGGCAGACCCCTACGCGGACCCTACGCCGTAGCCTGACGCGCACCTCCAAAAAATCCTGACTACGCGTCGCTTCGACGCGTCGTGACGTGAACGTCGAGGACTGTGATTGGTCCGCTCAGAACTTATTTTCGGTTCAGCCACAGCCCTATGGTCGCAGCACAACAACACCGCCATTTTCAAAGTTTCTGTGGTGAGAGCTACAAGAAAAAATGGACCAAGCCGAAGAAAGAATTATCGAGGAGGGACGCAAGTACGACCACCTCTACAACTCCTCTTCGCGGCAGTATAAAGACTGCCAAATGGCCAACAATTTGTGGAGGGAATTCTCGCGAAACACGGGGATCCGACAAGAGCCCCCCGAAACCATACAAAGACACAGCCACACCCCCCTAGCGGCTTGGCGGTGAATTGCGGAGCAACGCGTTCCCTCGACGCAGAACTATGAATGCTCAGTGACGGCGTCGGGTGTACGCCGTAGGTATGTCGTTGCCGCGACGCAGAAGCGTAAACCAGGCTTTACTCATCTGTTAGTTGTGTCATACTTTATACTTTATTGCCGGCAACAAAGGGGAAAAAACACACAGACACACGGAGTGCAACTCTGAAGAAGTTCCAGCTTACAATGGTCAGCGCTCTGTCTTTTATAGAGTTCAGCTCAAGATCTCCCCCGCCCTTGGGGCATCTTCTCTTCAAGGATTTTGTTATCCCCTGGCCGCTATTCAGCCTGGGCTTGCAGGTGCTCCTTTTTCTTTCTCTTCTTTTAAAATTACACCATTAGCTTCAGATTGTCACGGGCTCTATTTTTAAAAATATTACCAAATCACAATTTATTGCCATAATTGTATATAAAGTATAAAGACATGTCACACAATCACATTATCTTTAAGTACACTTTGAGAGTATATTAAAACATAGTAGAGTATATTGAATCATCTCAAACCAGCAATCATTAAAGCATAGTAAATCATAGTGTGATTATAAGACCATTCAATCTTTCATGATGATAACAGACACTCAAACATGGATTGAATACAGTAAGGTCATCTAAGGACTCTGTATGGTCACAGACAACACCGGCTAAAACCGGCTGAGACCAGCTAAGACAGCTGCAAAGACACCTGCAAGGCCGTGGAAAACCCAAAGATCCATGATACAGGCGCCCTGCCCTCTGTACAGTATCATCCCTGCACAGTATCACCATCTTGACCTTTTATGTGCTTCTTCTCCATTTCTCCATTTCTCCTGTACTTTTAAGCAAATGAACTATTAAACTTCTACTACAATATTTGCTACTATCATCTACCATTGGTTACAGTGTTTTACTCAATTCTTCACATATCTGTTGGAAAAAATTATACTACACGTCCTCAGGAGAAAGCAGGACGGTTGGCCTGTTGTCTAGCAACAGAGATGCAGGTTCTGACAAACAAATAAACCAAATAAATAAATGAAAAATATCAGATCATATACTGTACATCAGACATATATAGTCCCACACACACACACATACACACTGTGAACTGTGAAACAGGTGACCACCACAATAAATGACCAAATTCATATAAAAATCAAATATAGATAAATTAAACTTCTAGCACAATACTGCAATTCTATGTGGAATTGCTGAGATGAAAATGTGTGATTGCATTTCTGTCTGCCTCTCTCCAACAACTCAGACTGGATGCAACAAGTTATTGAGTTAGTTTATCGATACACCCAAAATAGTTCCAGTGGTCGACTCAAAGTGTGTCTTTTATGAATCTTTTGATACTGAATAGTGATTTGTACCTTTATCCAGCTGACAGAAGCATGTTGGTATCCCAGATGTGACTCCGTCTTGAGCTTTGGTCACCATTTCATTTGGATTGCGCTTCAGGTGACAATTGAAGAAATTACTGCAAAAAAAGGAGAAAATTACGTTTAACCATGTCAGTAGAGTGAAGATACTGTCACTTAAGTATCTGGAACAGCAAATACACTAATACAACTCAGCACTTTCTACTAACTCATTGGACACTATCCCTTATACACTACTTGATAAAAGAGAAGTAGGTGCAGCGTGGATGAGCAGAGCACAATGCCTGACAGTGTTCAGGAGAGGCAGCGGGCAGCGTCTGGATGTTGCTTCCTGGGATGTCAGTGTTTGCAAACAGCTTGCCCTGACATGCTGTATAAAACATGGATGATACCATAATGCAGCGTGCACACTGACCTGCAGGATGTCTTCTTAATGCTGCAGCTTTTGCTATGACTGTTTGTGTACCTGTGTTAAAGTTTTGACTCATTTGTGTTTTGTGGGAAAATCCAGATACTACACCAGTCTTTGCTTCGACAATGGGAGTCCTTGGTATTGTCCAGCTGAATTAAAGAGGCACTTGTATCTAAAGCAGAACAAGAAATAATATCAGTATGGGATTGTAGAGCCTATGTCTTTCTCCAGGTTGGAGTGGAGTATGAGCACTGGAAGAGTGAGTGTGAAGCAGGGCAACAACAACAACAAAAAACTTAGAGGAGTGAACTCAGGAGAGCTCAGATCTCCACCTGGAGCCCGTTGCACAAAATTAGGATAAGGGATTAACCCTCCTATTATCTTTGGGGTCAATTTGACCCCATTCAATGTTAACATTTCTAAATAAATGATTGACATATTTTTTTTTGCTTCATATTTCATGACTTTTCCTAATTTAACGGGGACAACTGGGTAAACATAAAATTAACATGATGATATGTTTTCAATGTCCTGTACACATGTTGTACGCATCGGTGTTCTTTGGGGTCAATTTGACCCCACGCTGTTTTGCTGTATGAAACATAAGAAATATCAACATTTTCCACACATTTTTTGTGGTTGTTTTGGATGATGTTGAGGACACTATAACATGCAATTTTCTAATCTTCAAAAAGCTTTGGGACCCTAGCCTAACATAACCATGTGAGACCACTGATAAAACATTTTTATCGCGAGAGCTTTGATATTTCCCACACTCTGGGGGCAGGAAAATGGAAAATGACAATGAAAATGGTTCTGCTGCTTGTGATGAAGAACAGGAAGGAAACATCTTCAGTGTTTGCACAGTCATCTCCTATTGCCCCAAGAAAGGGGAAAATGTCCTGCTGATGAGCCCCATGCACAAAGATGCTGTCCTGAGCATCAAAAGACCACAAATGGTCTTGGACTACAATTACAATTAGTCATTTGGCAGATGCTTTTATCCAACGTGACATACGTGGGTGATTCTTCAATCGGGGCACTTTTGACTTTTGGAATTTTGAAAAAATAATTTTCTTTAATCTCTGTTTTTTCTATTTCAAAAGGTTTATCAATTGGTCTGGAACAAAGATCTTAGCATAGCTTTGATTGTACTAAATGATAATTCTGATATTTTAATGCTTTTTTCAAAGTTGTCACAGCAAAATGTCATTACCATCACAAAAACAAAACACTGATTTTAATACAAAATTATTTGACAAAGTTTTCACAATCATTCCAGTAAGTACAAAACATGCTCTTTAAGAATCATGTTCTAAATATTTGTAAGTACATTTAAAATACATTTTAACGACATGTTCTCTCTAACTTTTTAATATATTGCCTTGTCTCAACAATGAAATATTGCGTACTAATCAGAATATTTGAATTGCAATGTATATTTTTTCAGAAAATGCAAATTTAGACTTTTAAACATTACCACAATGATTGGGGTAAAACCCAAGTTAACAAAAATGCAACATTTTCTATCAAAAAATGTATTGTGACGGTAATGACAACATGTTTTGGTAATGACATAAAAATGAACACTGGTGGTTTTTTGTTGTTTTTTTTTCAACAAACGAAAGATAAAGAAAATACTGCTTTTTAAAACAACACCTTTTGAACACTTAACCTTCCATTAAAATTAATCACTTGGTAAACTACCACAGCATTGCTTATGTAATAATATCTTATTCGGGCCAGCTGGCTCATTTCTGACATAAAAAAGGATCAAACAAGAGAATTGGCATGCTCAACTCAAATGTCCCATATGATGGGTGCCAATCCAAAAATGATAAAATTGAAAATAAAGTTTTCAGCACTCTCAAATAAATGTGTAGCATTTTAATTCATGCACAATAACAGTGGCGTGACCGATATTAAACAACAGTCAAAGACCTGCCGGTGATTATCAACCAGGTTATATAAATCATCTGAACAATGTCATAAAAAGACAAAAACTAGTAAGAAATACAGTATAGTAAGAAAAAATGTATTTAAGTCATTAAAATTAAAAATTAGAAAGATATATCACATTCTGTGACTGCAACAACCACATAAGTAACCAATTGATTTTACACGCTAAGAAAACGCACTTAACAGTATAAAAACTCATCATGTGCAGAACCTCCATAGCAGAATCAAAGTGTCTGGCTTTATTTTTAGCACTTTTTTTAATTAACAGCATTCAAATATCACTTCGTAAAAAGCTATTTTGACAGTTTAGAGTGTGATACCAACATAAACCTTAGACACAAGTTTGTTTCATTCCCTGAGGGAGCACAACATCTCCCACACATTCTCTGGTAGCCTCATGTGCCTTTTTGTGACTGGCTGGGGCGCTGGGACAAGACCAAGCAGATCATGTGGCTGATACCACAGAACATCATCTCTCATAGGCCAAAAGAAACGGTTCTTGCCAATGATGCTCATTGTTTTCACAAGGGTACAACCTGCTGCATCTACATCCTGAATGATGCCTGGATACACATCTTGGTCATATTGAATGACACACCATTGTCCTATCAGTTGATCTCTGATCTCTGAAACGGGGACAAGTGTTGATAGTGTGTCCATCTCAGGTGGCTGCAGATCCAGGGGTGATCCTTCCTGGCTTGTTGTTGGCTCATCTCGCTGAATGGCCACTGTCTGCGGGTCATAGCACTTGCACTCCTCTGGAGCTGAACAGAAACAGCTGAGTACTCGCCACTTGATGTGACCTGGATTGTTGGTGAAAATCTGTACAAAAATTAAAACAATTGGGTGTCACTGAATATGTTACATTAACAGATTGAATAACTAATTCAATAAATAAATCTTATAACATAATATATAAAATACTCCACCTGATGTATTTTCATTGTTCCATGAACTGTTTCCAGTTGATTTGGTAGCAAGGCATCCTTTGCTGAAATGTCTTCTTCAGTGACATGGAGGAGCTTGATTTTTGATTGCTCCTTCGACAGGACATCAAAGAGGACTTCACCACTTGGTAAGTCTATTCCACGGGCAACAATAGCATCTGCAATTCGTTTTATTGCTGCCCCGACTCCATCCGCAGGCCCTTTGCCATGCCCAGCCTCCAAAAAGTTCCAGGTCACCCTGCTGAACCCAAACTTAAACGGCATTGTGGACAGTAAATAAAAATTCTTCTTGGATCGGTACTGGGTTGTAGGGCCGTCACTTATGACATGGAGGGTTGCTGCAGAGGGGTTCTGTTCCTTCAAGTGGGAGAGCACAGGAGAGAGATGTGCCCATATAGCCGAAGGATCATGCCTCATTGATGAGGAAACTGAACACACTGACGATATCCCTTTTCCTGTGTAGGCAACTCCAGTGTGAAGGGGTGCTTGCTTGTGTGAGTCGCCAAAATGTACGGCTTGAATCTCAGATGAGTATTTGCAGAGATAATTCTCAGCAAAATCCACTTGAAGAATAATCTCACTCTGCCCAACATTTTCTTTCAGATGACTCAGTGTGGAGCACTGATGGCGGATGTTGAAGACTTGTCTTGCAAACCTCTCTTTTAAAGCAGTTGTGAAGTCTTCCAAAAGAGATTGAAGGGTACCATATATCCGCTCCTTTGTGGTCAAGTGTACATTGAACTTGTGTTTTGTTCCATCTTTGTTTGTCTTCTCACGCTCTTCAACTTTATTTTTCCAGTTAAACCAGTAGGTCTGTAAGCCAGGATCAAATTCACCAGTTTGCAGCTCTTTTCCTTTGCAGATGTTACACTCTCTGTATGCACATTCTTTTGTTGGCTTTTCACAGCATAAGGTCTCCATCAACCTGTCAGGGTTTTTGCTTTGTATCACTCTATGATACGCTAGCTTGTCAGCCATAAACTGCATACTGGCATGTATTCTGCATAAGCAGGTATCTCTGTCACCTGAAGTAGGTGTCACAATCCAAAAAGGTTGGTTTTTGCAAAACTCTGTATATGACAGCTTCAACAGTGGACTTTCCATCTTGAACTTCAAATAAAGGTTGTGAAGCGTCATTTAGAAAACGTTTCTGCTTTTTCACCTTCTGTTGGGTGAGTGTCTCCCTTTTCCCTGTTGTTGCTCTGCTGTTATCGTCTCGTTCCAAGAAAATCTTGATTTTCTCAGTAGTATCCACACTGATTATGTTTTTATAGGGTTTCCTATGAAAGTGAAGACCAGCGGGCCGTTTGCTGTTTTTCCTCATCATCTTGGCTGAGAAACCAAGTTGGTTTTGCGCTTCTTTCACCAGGTGGTACTTCTTTAGAATCTTAAGAGCCAGAATCTTTGACACTACTTGTTTTTCTTTTGTGCCAGAATCCTTATATTTTTTTTTCAGCTGTGAAAGCACTACATTCTGAAACAGTAGTGTTCTTCGAAGGGCCTTCGGTTTTAGCTGCATTTGTTACTTTCATTTCATTTCGAGGGATTCTGAAGTTTTCAGCTTCTCGAAGAGCCTTTGATATCTCTTTTTATACTTCTCCACCTTTCTCAGAGCATGTTCAAGCTTCAGATGGTACTCAGCAAGGTCATGGTAAGCTTTTGCCTTTTTGCTCTCACAATTTTCCATCCTCTCATATGATTTGGGGTTTTTCTGTCAGAAATATCAGGTGAAGCTTCAGGAATGGGCACTTCATTCTCATGTTCTTCCTGACCTATAGGAGATGTGGGAGGTGTGTTTCCAGCTATATACTTTTGTATCTTCTCTCTGTTCTTATCACTGGCCCTTTTGTTTCTTTGGTTAACTTTCCACTGTTGTCTCCTGCATCTTTGGTCCCGCTTTGATAATTGTGAGATGGCTTTCAATTTTCCTGTCTCTTTTCTTTTTTTGTATCTTTCTTTTTTGAGATATTGCTAATATTTCAGGATCTTCCTTGATTTGTCTCTGTAGTCTTTTGACCATTGAGCTGGTTTAGCTGGGGCCATGTTGACACCTTCAAACAAAAATAATGTAAATCATGGTTGATCACTGTTCATTTATGTATCAAAGTAGTAAATAGTAAATTAAACTAATATCTTCTAGTTATAAGGTAATAAACAGATAAATTGTCATTACCATCACTGATTGTCATTACCATCACAGTCACTTGTGTGATGGTAATGAAACATGATGTAATGACAATTGTCACTATTTGCAGAAAATGTTGGCTAAGTTTTAGACTTGCTAAGCTAACTGGTTAGCTAGCATAAAATGTACACTGAATATATGTAAATAAAGTGAAATTTCCTGTTAATGAATTAAAATACTCAAATAGTAACCTGTTTGGTAATGACGCCTAATAAACATAATCTCAGATCAGGATGTATAAAACATCAAATTACTTACATATGTGGACATGAAAAAATCAGGCTTCTGCCTCATGTCTGGGAGTGTTCCTCTGGAGCATCTAATTTGCATACAACAATGTAAGAAACTTGTTTGTAAAAACTTTATTGCTCTCTAAAATGTTGAGTGTGATGGTAATGACAGATGAGGGACAACGATATTTAACTATAAATAAATTGCAAATTGAGCAAATATAAACTATATGAATTTGAATATGAATATGTTATGAGGAAATGCAAAGTTTTAATGAATTCAGCACTTTTTATTGTTTTATTGTAGAGGGGATGTCAAAAAGTCTGGGTTGGGGACAAGCCCAAAATAGTGAAGTAGTTGCACATTTGAATTTTCAACACACTGAAAAAGTATTAAAATGTCATCATTGAAACACAGTTAACCTTAACCCTAACCTTAACAAATACAGTAATAGTTTTTTCTAAACAAAACAAAACAAAACAAAACAAAACAAAACAAAACATTTTTTTCTTGAAAATCTACCCTGGGGACAGAAAATCTCCCTTAATTGAAGAATCACCCATGTATATTTTCCTATTAATTTACTTCGAAGAAAAAGGACGAGCAAAGAAAAAGGTTTCTCCCGTGTACGTTGCTGCCAAATGTCTGCTCCAGTCCAGTGGGTGGCGCCAATGCACTGATAGGGCCGTTCTGCCAATGAAGACGGTGAAGAAGAGGAAGAAGCAGAAGAAGAAGAGGAGGAAGAAGAAGCAGAAGGAGCAGTAGCAAAAGAAGACGCACTAGCAGCAGATAGCTTACGTGCTAAGTAGCGTCTAGAGTTACTGACATAAACAGGTAGCAGGTTGAACGCTAACAGTTAGTTAGGTTAATTAACGTAACGTTACCGAACAGGAGCAACAAGCTAGTATGGAGACTTGGGTTCGGTTCAACGCTCAAAGCCAAGCCAAGGAGAGAGTTATTAGGTAATGTTAGGAATTTTATTGACAATTACTGTTTGAAATCTCACTACAGCTAGCTACAGTAGTTAATCTTAACGCAAGTTACTCACAGTTAACTAGTTCGGTAACCTTACCTAACTTGCATATTTGCTAGATTGATAAAAGTAGACTAACGAACGTTAATCAAACAGTTAGTTGTAACTTCGACCTTACAACGATAAGACTTTCTGCTGAGTTGATGTGACTTGGATTAATGTTGTACATTTGAAGAGAAAGTTAAATTCTTTCTTAGTCTACAGTAACGTAGCTAACAGTAGATTTCTGGGTTAAGGCACGTGTTGTGTCTGAGCTGCACTACGGTCAGTTCTACTCCTGTTATGAATGCGGAGTATTGTTAAATGTGGGGAAACCTGCTCGTTCTCCATATTGTTTTGACAATATAAGTGCATTGGAATCCTTTGTATGTTCCCTTTACGTGAATTATGGCTCAACTAAAACATTCAGAGGGGGCAGGGCAAGTGTATATTTCCATGCATCCTGTTCCTCCAGACGAGCCTGGTTCTGAGGGGTGTTTCATAATGCAAGATTACAAGTTATTATTATTATTATTATTGCTCTTTTTACTACTGCAGTGTGAGCCTCTGTGCTTTTAAATTGACTGTAATTGAAATAAACCTGATGAACAACAACAACCTGTCAGAGTCTGACAGAAGAGCCTGCAAAACCTGGCTGCTGATGCCCAACTTACTGACTAAAGTTCTCCTTTGCTTTCTTAACCATAGTGGTTTTGTTAGTTTATGATGTAATGTTGTACTCTCAGTGCTATATGTTTAACACCTGATGCTCTGTGCCTCCAAACATCATACTTTTGTCTTTACATGGTTGTTTTCTTCTCTGTGAATTGATGTGATCACTGTTTGATGTGTCAGGTTTGTATTTCACAGTCAGCTTTAGTTGGCTTTATGAAACAGTTTAATCCTGGTTCAGTTTGTTTTACTCATTCAAGTCAGGCACTTCATGAGCCAAACTGATACTGGAGTTTTTAGGCCAATACTGATATCGATATTTGGGAGTTCCAAATGTGTAATAATGATATATCAACAACTCAACATAAACAACAGTCTTCATACATGTCCCATAACAGAGATACAGATAGACCTGCAATAAGATGATACAATAGCCTTGTTGATTGATCTGATTGATTGCTCTACCTCTACTTTTCATAATAAGTCTGCTTTCCTGAGGCTCATTGATGAAACGGCCCTGTGGTTGCCTTACTGATCATGTGTGTTCTGCACTCACAGGGCTGCTCAGTATACCTGCACCCTGCTGGGCTACACTCTGCAGAAGGGCGGTGCAGCGGCTGAACTTAAGAAAACTGTCAGTCAACTGGAAGCACATATGAGCCTGACAAGAAAATGTGAGTGAAGCAGTCAGTTTGACTTTTCCAAGCACCAAAGCTGAAGGATTGTGCCTGACGTGTGTTTGTGTCCCAAAGTGCTACGTCTGGGAAACTCTGTGGAGGCGCTGGAGGCTGCCAAGAGGGCCATACACCTTTCTGACAGTGTGCTGAGACTCTGCTTGACCATCAGCCACCTCAATAGAGCCATGTACTTTGCCTGTGACAACATCCTGTGGGCTGGAAAAACAGGCCTCATCTCCAAACTTGACCAGCACAAATGGAGTCAGAGATCATTCAGGTGAGTGAGTTTGATGTGAGGCTGATGTGACACTTCGTAAATGGAATTACACAATAAAGTGTGATAGGGTTGTCTTCATAAAATCCTACATGCTGAGAAGTGTGACCTTTTAGAAATACATAAAATGACCTGACTTCATACTGAGCTCTGCGTTGTAGCAGGTTTCGGTTGAATGTAGATAAGTGAGCCCTTGTGTCACAGAGTTGATTTCTACAGGACTCCGCAGTGCAGAAGCATGTGATTTTATTTCAGTCAATGCAGATTTAAACCTGACATGTACAACCGCACCTAAGCCAATGACTGAGCTCCTCAGGGGTGTGCTATGAAGCGAGGTGAATGGGTGAGCAAGGTTGAGCCTGAAGCCAGAGTTTTCAAAATCTCAAAGGCCATGGTAACTAATGCTGCATGCCTCACTTGCTCCAGAGGAGGTCATGCTGAGCTTGGGATTTAAATCCACTATAAAAAGTAGCACCATTTGACTAATTCTTTTCCTGATGATTCTCTGAGTGATATAGATTCTCAGCTGTTAAACACATCAAACTTGCTGAACACAACATTAGTAATTAGTAAAGTAATTAGTAATGAACAAAGCCTTGTAGTTACAGCAGCACAAACTTTCTATATGTATGCATTGCGTCATGTTTTCTTGCCGCGGGGACTGAAAGAAGAGTCAAATGATGCACCAAACGCACACAGAGCCTAATGAAGAAAACCTGGGTTAACAAAGAAACTGTTGGGATGACCATTATCTCAACTGGGGTTTTAGGTTTTGTTGCTCACAGTAAGAACGTCTGGTTATGTCAAACCTGCTTCATAGTATACCCCACTGGTCAAGCAATGCTAACAGACACATTGATATCTGTTGTATCGTTTGTTTTTCTGCTCCCACAAAGCTCCATAGACAGGTCAGCAGGGGATTAACCTGCATCAGTTTAATTAGTCTTTGTTTTTAGAATTTTGTTCATCATGCATCTGCATTTCCAGCAGCATGTAGCCAATTATTTATGTGGACGTGGAAGATTCTTATTTTTCACTGGATACACAAAGGGCTAATTTGCCTGCCAGTCAAGGAGTTAGTTGTTCTCAGCAGGCTAAACCAGCTGGATCTGCTGCTGCAAAAAACTCTGGCAGGATTAATAATCTGATTAAGAGCCTGATGTAAACCTCCACTGCCTGTGCAACTCTGGATATGGAAAGGCTACATTTGAGCTTGAAGTATTGACTTGAAATGGAGTGAATTTCTGGAGCACACAGAGTTCGTCTCATAGTTGCGCACAGCCCAGTCCTCAGGTCCACCTCTGCACTGCTCCAAAATACATACATTCAAAAGAATTTCTTAGTTGATTATTTGTTAATAGTCATGTGATCGTTCTTTACAGGTACTACCTCTTTGCTCTGATCCTTAACCTGACTCGAGATGTGTACGAGCTCCGCCTCCTCATTGAGTGTGAAGAGCGATACAGAGCCACCAAATGTCCACCCTCATCCTACCCCAGCACCACCCTACCCGCTGACCACTTGTCCTCCCCCTCCTCATCTGTCGCTCCAGCCACCATTTGCATGCCCGTCATGTCGGCGTGGCTCCGCAGACAGCTCCACCTGCTGGTGACGGTGCTCTACAGCAACCCGCCGCTGTTGTTGGACCTGCTGAAGAACAGTTGTGATATCTTCATCCCGCTGGACCGGCTGGGGATTTATCCTACAGGGCCAGGCTTTGTCGGGGCCTGTGGCCTGGCCTCCTCTGTCCTCTCCATCCTAACCATTGTCCACCCGTGGCTCAAACTCAAGCCATGAACCCAGATACTCGTTGGAGGGTTCCATCTGAGGCGCTGCAAGGAGGGCTGAGATCAGACTCTAACAGGATTAATACACTGATCGTTTTGTGAAGCCAGCAGCTGCTGATGTACTGTGGTCACATTGTGGAAAAGTGGCAGGGCGTCAACATCCTTCAAATACCGTCAAAAAAAGTGATGGGTTGCATCCATGAGGACTATTGAAACCCTGACAAGCTGCGACCAGGCCCACAGTGCTGAAGTGTAATGATGCTGCACAGAGCCCACTGCTGTCCTCATTTCCTTGCACTCACATAAAGCTAACCCTCATCCGTGATGATCCCGTCGTTCTACAGATCAGTCTTGCAGCGTTATCTGCCATTACTCTGAAGTTTCAGTCACTTAGCAGCTTATGCAGCTCTTTCTAGGAAGAATGTTGAAAATACAAACTCACCAGATGCAAGGCAGTTTTCTTTAGTTGGTCAAAAAAAACAAACAAAAAAAAACCCCCTGACTTAGAAGGACCCCAGTCAGTGTTCTGTGCTGCTGCTGAGTGAGGACTGGGGACAAGCATCCTGCATCATCTTTTCTTTCACGTACTTTACATTGTGTCAGAGTGTAGGTAGCACAGGTGAAGTCATTTGTTGGTAGGGTATTTAATTACCACTAAACCTGACGTATGTACCAGCTACAAACAGGCCATAAAACACAGAATCAGAATAGTTCAGGGATGAGGGTTCATTGTCCACCAGTGTTAACAAAAAGAGTTACTGACTATCAGCAACATGAGACTCACATGAGACTGTCTCTCTGCTCTCTGTCCTTTGGTGTCTGCGCTCAGACAGGCTCACTGAGACACATCCTCTTGATATTTGACAGCTGATCAAAATAACAACCACGATGTTCAACCTGTGTGATTTAGCTTGACTAAACCTCAAACCCCAGGGCTGATGGGTGTCACAGTGGTGGTTAGCAGTGTTCTTTGACAACCCAGGTTTTCTTCATCAGGCTCCCTGCGTGCTCCCAAAAGACGGTGCGTTCAGGGCGTCATTTGACCCCATTACATGCTGCCTACTTCAGTCAACAGGTTGTTATAATGGACAGCTATGAAGAATATAAAAAAATATCACTGCAAAAAGCTAAATTGTTGCTGCAAATAACACGAGAGGAATCCTCAAAGTGAAATGAATTTATTACCAATCGATTTTCTAATTAGTGTTCAGTTAGCTGCAGTCCCAGGAGTGTAGAGCACATCGAGCATGAAAAGACCACAGTGGTCTCAGGTTGCTGTGCCTTCATCCTTGTTTCAGTGTGTGTATGATCTGCTGTGTAAACTTTAGAGTTTATTACCTGAAGCAAACAGTCTTCATCCAACAAGTTTGAATCTTCAACATTCTCCGTGTGTTAGAGACACTGACTACAAACTGAAAATGCTCAGGCATAAATGAGGGATATATTTATAATAAGTGCAAACACATATTTTCTTACCTAGAATGTGAATTATCATCACGATGGTATCTTTGTTACCATGCAGACTGCACTTTTAATCATTAAAGCCAAAACATTTTAACTGGAAGTAAAACCCTTCCTGTCACTCATATCACCTTTCATTAGTTCAGGGTCAAACAGTCTCTGGCAAAAGTTACACCCATCTCTGTATTTGTGTGCTCAGATCTAACCTGTAAATATCTCAAGTTTGATTTTGTTGAAGAGTTCTGTTGCTGCCTGTAATAAAGAGCATGTGTGTGGCTGGACTAGCACTTTCTGCTTCGACTCTTGATTTTGGCACAAATAACAACACTTCAGATCATTTACAAACAAAAAAAGGTTTAATTCAAGGTGTTATCGTTTACAGTTACAAATAAGAAGTAAAAACCAAAGGGAAGTTAAAAACTGACAACAAAATGAGGCCAGTCCTTGGTCTGAAAACATGGTGGGACTCCTGGCTGTTGCTCCTGCTGCTGTCTCTGCTCAGGTAACATCCAGAGTACACCCACGGTCCAGCTCAAAGGACTTCTTCAATAAGCTTACCAACATTCACTGGAGAAAGTGAGCAAAACAGCTGTGTTATGAATGACTCCAGATGTCAAAGAAGAATGAACATCTGAACCCATGATGGTCAGTTTCCACACAGCATGTGTTTCTTCAACCATAGACAAACTGTCACTGTCATAACAAATGCATCTTCAGAGTGAGATTCTACAACGAATGCTTGGTGAGACAGACGTACATGCACCACGTGGAGCCATTAAAATATGGAGACGCTCCAACCTGAACACCATTACTCCTGGGTCTCCATGCTCTCGTCCTCTCCATCTCCTCCCTCCTCCAGAGCCTCGTCTTCCTCCTCCTTCCTCTCTGGGGGTTTCTCATAGGCCTTCTCTGACGGAGTGACGATCACGCCGTCCCATGTAGACATCTCTGTTGCCAGGTCTGCAGCAACAGTCTCATCAGTACTTACTCATTTGATTGTGCACACAGGCACAATTAGTGGAATCACAGGTCAGTACATGAAACAAGCTACTTGATGTCCCATGAGGAAATACAGAGGAAGGCTGAGGCTGTTCTATATCTGCACATTCCTCTATTCTACACTTGTCATCCTTAAGATTCTTCTTTTTGAACATCATATTGGATGAGGGATTACTGAGAGCACAATCGTTGGAATATTTTATTACATTAAATAACTCAAACTGCTCCCATATTAGCTCCAGCTGAACTAGAATGGCCTTCATCTCTTACACTGGAGTTTTGTTTAACAGGGCTCATTTCACAGCACAGATGGTAACAAGCAATCATTTCAGTCCAATGTGCACTTTAAAATGAAATTTGATGTAAACATTGACTTCACATGAAGAAGTCAACATGTATTTGCATTCTTTCTGTCAGATTTATTAACGGTCTGCCTGGTCTGAAGCCGGCGTGAGGTGTGCACATTCTCACTGCAGTCTTTGACAAAGAGAACTTTATGTGTGGGAAATGGTGTATGCGTGGTTTATGTGCACAGACAGCTCCCACTGAGACGGTGTGTTTAATGCTGTTTAATGAACTGTGCGATCGCTGTTCTGGTGATCACTTTGACGTATTTTCAGTTTCACTGTGCAGCTTGGTGACAGCTGATGGCGCTGAGGACTGTGTGTCTGATGACTGATACTTATTAAATCTCTTATTAACAGTTTCTTACGAAGCTTTGCCTGTATGCACTGCAGTGTAACACCTGGCATTTATCTGAAGTCTAATCTGTTTTGAGGAAACAGCATAATTCTCTAATACAATATCCAGATGTCATATATGAACATTGGGGATATATATCCCCAATGTTCATATATAAGCTATCAAGACATTGCAGTAGTTTTCTATCCCCCTGCTGTAAATAGGAAAGCCACCTATACTCATACTGAAGAATGAGATTCGCTTACAGCTGGCATCGCCCTCAAGGCCAAGGATCTTCCTGTAACCTCCATGAGAGAGGACCCGCACCAGCGTCTGAGCTGTGAAACACACCATGTCCTGCACAAACACACAAACAACATGATCACACCAGGTTCATGCAACACTCAGAGCTTTCACTTCTGTTCAGCAGTTTAGAAATCAAACAGCTGCTGTGATCCATGCGGACACAGCTGTCCAGATGTGTGTGAGTGCTGTTGTCTATTACTGCCTCCGACAACATCAGTCATGATAAGTCTAACTTTGGAAAGACCTACCTGCTGTTCCAGAGTCATGACTGTGTGCACTCTGAAGTTTCCACTCTCACAAGGGTCAGTGATGCCCACAGAGCCGGGCAGAAAGAGCCCAGCAGCCAGCATCTGCAGGCACCGTCTTCAAAACACAAGCACAGAGTCCAACACAACACTGAGAGACAATGTCCCATCGACACTGACTGAATCTAAATGAAACTGGGGTGAGTGGGAACCAACCTGTAGGCCACATTCAGGGACAGGGGCTGCCTGGACGGGTTGTTCATCACTGCAGAGTGGCCCTGGAACAGAATGGACACCAGCCCATCACTGGCTGTGGACATGTACCAATATACAACACCAACCCAGTACAGCACCAAGCAGACTTGTGGTCTTACCAGCAGATCCAGGATCCAAGGAGTGAGGGGTTCAAAGCCAGGGAAGCGCAGCCTCAGGTCCTTCAGCAGGCGGATCAGTACTTTGACCCTGAAGTGTATCAACAGCAGATAATCCAGTGAATAAGGGAGGCGTTTCGTGTGGCCGTGCCTACACATGAATCAGCTCTGTAATGTTAAACTGTGGACCTAGTGGGAATTAAAAGACATCCTCACGTGGACTGAGAGGCGTTCTCTTCAAACCAGCGGGCGTGGCGGATGGCGGCCAGGGCACTCTGCAGCACCTTGATGTCCACTGAAGAAACAACAAGAACGAAATGAAGGCGAGGTGAAGCAGGAACTGCTGCCGCTTGGTCTCACAGGCTGGATTATACCGAAAACAGCAGAGGTCTGCCACAGTTAACGCAGAGGAAAGGAGATATTTTCAGGAAGTTTGACACATTTCAAAGCTTTTTTAACAGTTTGTCTCCATCATCTGCGAAACAAACAAATCTTCTATCTGTTTTTGGAGATAATTATCGAACATGTGAAAAATATAGTTACAGACTTTATAATTGACCATTTTTTCAGTGGTTTCTACACAGATTTGAACATGTGAACTGTCCAGGACCTTTTGTTTTGAGAGCACTTCTGCTGAACCTTTTGTTTTTTGACCACACTGCACACTAATCACAAGCAAATTTCATGTGTTGACTCAAATATGACTGAATCATGTCCTGTGAATTTCAGGGAAAAAATGCTGTTGGAAGTCATGACATTAACGTTTTGAGCTTGTGGCACCTCGAGGCAGAACGTAAAACAAGCTGAGCTATAACTAGATGTGATGTACAGCTACAGGTACGTGTTGGCAGATTGGCGCTGAGGTTCACTGCAAAATCTATGTAAAACAGGCCACATCCTCACAAATTTGAATACAGCAACATGAAGGGGTGAGCCAAAACTCCAAAAAGTAGTAACTCCTGGTTCAAACCAAAGGGTGATATTTGGTGAAGATTAAATGACTGTATTCAAAATGGAGGGAAACCGAGTGACTAAAATTGGCCGTGGCCTAAACTGAAAGATGCACAGTTATCAAACGAACCCAGAAAAAAAAGATTTTGTTTGTATGGCAGAGTTTTCAGACGTTCATACAGACTGTTGCTATGGTTTTTCTTATCTGTGGCTGAGACTTCTGACATGTCTGCTCAGTTTGGTTGCCAAATCCAGCCCAATTCAATTCAAAGAGGATTCCAGCACCTTCAGTACTTAGAACCCTAATAAGACACTGACACATGGAATGAAAACCTGCAGCACTGGTTGGTTCAACTATCAAAACAAGGAAGGGAGTTTAAAAAGAACGTAATGTTCAAGGAATGAAGTGGCATAGCAAAAACAATATTAAAGTATTCTTCATCCCAGAGTGGAGAGGCGACGGTGAAGGAGGGAGACAGAGTACAACAATGGGTCCTGGCTAGACTCCACCTGGGGACGCTGTGGCTCATGGTTGGCTTGGTAACCCCTAAGCTACAGGGCTGCCCCAGAGACACATCCTCTACATGCTCAGTGTGCGTGTATGTGTGTGTTGTGAATACATGTGTAAGGTCATACAGTGCAGCTCAGGGTCCAGTTTGCGCAGGTTGGGAGGGACGGTGGTGATGAGGATCTTGACGGTAGCGTCAGCAGAACTGATCTCAAAGCCCGTCTCATTGGTCAGCATGGACAGCACTGAAAGCAGCAGATACACACAGTCAGCTGCCGATCAGACACACACTGCATAAACACAGAGTTACATGAACAGCTGTCGGTGGGCTGCATTGATGATCCATAATCACTACAACCTGGAGAAATACAATGTGTGTGTTTTCAAACGACTGGCTTGGGTGATTTTCACAGGACACACAACTGAACTAAGTCACTGAATTTGCTTACTCATGCGCTTATTTAGTCTATTTTCTTGAAGTGGTCAGGAGGTGAACATCACTCCCTCACTGGGTTACCTTCAGTCGGGTCCTGAGTGCGAAGGGTCTCCACGACTTTGTTGCCAAGAGCAGCAACTGCCTCCACTGTAAAAGAAAAAATCATCACCATCCAAAATTACACTGATTAAATGACCCGAATAAAGGTCACTTTACATTAGAATGACAAAGAGCATTCATTTTACTGATCCACAGGGTCTTTAATGCAGTGAACCAACACGAAATTCAACCAGAAAAGGGCTTGTCATTCACAGTGACTCAACACTGTTTCTTTGGCAGCGGGGTATTTTATTAAACCCTTATACTTTTTCGCTACTCATCGAAATGTGTTAGTTACACTGAGTACTGACAATTGTCAAATAGCAAAAGCTGGAATCAACTGTCTGGTCTGATTTATGGTAACGGTTCATCAGATAGTTCCCAGTTTAAACCAGAATTTTGCCAGTTTTGGACTTTAATTCAGCAGAGTTGTCCAGCTGCTTGTGTTTAGACATTTAAGATCTTTGACTTCTTTTTGTTAAATAGTTCACAATGTATATTAACAGTATTCCATCCTCTATAACAAATTATAACGCCCATCTTAATGCAGATCATACAATCCTGAATTGTTTTGTTAATACTCAAACACTCAGCCACTGAAATCCTGCAATAAGCCTTTGATAAAAGATGCAATAATCCTGAATGCAAACAAGCCTAAATATATGCTATTCTCTAGAGACAGATATATTGTGGACAATGGTTTTCTTATGATCACTGTGAATGGGCACAGTATTGGGAGGGTCTCAGAGTATAAATATATACAGTATATTGTGGTCAAAATTTTCCAACCAAAAAATCATTTTGACAGGGTTACAATTTGCATTATGACATTTTTAAGCACGTGACATGATTTGCTACTGATCACTCACATGTAGGGAGGATCTTGAGGATTACCACCAGGTCAGCAACGTTGTGTCCTGTCGTCATGGTCCCCTTCTTGTAAGAGCCCACCTGACGCACCTCTTCAATTTGCTACGAAGAGACAAGAAGTACAAGATTCATACATATGAACATATAATGCACTAATATTGACTGGCTCATATCATTCACAAGCTCCAGATCTGTTTACTGATTTTGAAAAAATAAAGTCTGGTCTGCAAATATTTACACTGAAGTATGATTTTACCCTAAGCTGCTTTTAGATACTTGAGACATTCAGTGGGTTTATTCTAATAATGCTGTATGGTTTTCAGAATATTTAAACATTGACACTCTTGTTTCAGTTCACATTGATCGACTGTTAAACTCAACTGATCGTATCGGAAACAAATCGCATCAGTCTTCAATCAGCTTCACACAGGTACAGTGTGGCAGCGACATGGTTCCACACACTGATCTACATATCAAGGAGTCATTCAGGATGTTGAAAAATGACTCACCACTTCAAAGTTGCCAGGTGCAACAATCAGGTTGTCAATGACATTGTTGATCTTTGTGACAAGGGACAAGATGGAGGACTAGACACAGAGAGAGACCAATAAACAGGATTTCTGTCAGTGCACGTCAACAACACACTGCATGAACACAACCTGTGAGACGGATCGTTATCTCGTCCCTGTAGGTCTGTGGACTGACCTGCTCTGCAGGTGTGGGGCTCAGGTCCTGGTTTCTCTTCAGCAGACACTCACTGAAAGCCGTCTCGTCAGGTGCAGGCTTCACTCTGGGGAAGGCCATCTCACACTTGAGATAAACAACAGTCTGCTTCAGTACACACACTGCTGCTTACTTACTTAGCCAACGCACACTAGCAAACCAGTGATTCTGATTCTGATTATTAGGAGAACACAAATCCCACAGAAAAAACCAGCATGACATAACTTTTGTGACTTAATGTCCCCTGAAAACCCTCTGAGCTCCGTGCAGGGATGTGCAGGTCTGATCCAGGACCCAGTGACATCACTGCTGCGTGTGTTTACAGGAGCAGCAGAGCATACTTTAGACTATGCCAACCACATCCGAATTGATGCTGGCTGTCAGAGGTGAAACAGCACAGAGCAGTGAAACACTGTTTCCAGCCTGTTGTTCAGTCACTCGTTAAGCATCCACAGGCACAAGTTTATTTCTGTTTATGTTGTGTCTGCCCTGTGTAAACAAGTGCAGACTGCTGTTGTTTATCAACAGGTCAGTCTTATGATGGAGCATTACTGACGTTTGAGTGTGAACTTGGAGCACGTGAACACCTCAAACAGCCATGAAACGTCACGCGCTGAAGCTCCTGTCAAAAAATTAACCCCAACACCCCAGATTATTACTCACCACGTAAAAATCAAACGGGATGTGTGGGACAAATGGACGGTACCTAAACAGAAACAAAGAAGAGATTAACAGTTAGCAGTTCGGTGACAATGACGTCAAGCATTGAAAGAAGCTGAACTCACCCCTGGACCAGTCCTCCACGGGACCCGAAGCGGCCTCCCCGGCCCCTGCCGCGGTCCCCTCTAGACACAAACATAGCAACATGTCGAGAACTATTACACACATTTGCTCGTCGAAGCTAATGTTAGGAGTACTCGGTTTCGGCACTATTTCACCACACTGCGAACAGTAACGTGTATGCCATCTCGCTAATCTAACGCACTGATCTGCTACGGTGCCATTCAAGTCAACACAGGTTCATTCATTCACGTAGCTACTTGGCTAGGCGATGTTAGCAAACGATTGCCCACCGGATAGCTGATACTTTCTTTTGGAAAAGAACAAATTCCTCTACAGCTAAGAATTAACCCAAAAAAGATGCTTCGCAACGTCAAACTTGAAATAAAGAATAACGCTGCTGAAGTCGCTCCATCACAAACGCGTTAGCTGTTAGCCAGTGATCAAACAATGCACGCCGCTAGCGTCATGTTACGATAACACAGAAGCGAGAGACGAGAATCAACATGTTCCCTGATTAAAACTGTAAAACACAGTGGCATTTAATCGTAAACAGATTAAAATATGGTTACCTCATTGTGTACGACGTTTTGATTAGTTAATGTGAAAATCCTAGGAGAATTGTCCACTGCCTCTCAGTACACTGCTCCCCCTGAAGCTGCTGCTTCCGGATTTCTTCTTCTTCGCCCCTTCTCGTCTTCTTCTTTGAGCACTTACGGCAGTTGGCATCCATGATGTTGCAGTACTGCCACCTTCAGAGTTTACTCGCCCTTACTATCCCTCATTAGTTTGAGGATCCTCTCACCCATCTGTAACAATCAGAATACTGTCTTTATATTTACGGTCCCTGTAACTAATCAGCATTCGTATTACTGTGCTTAATCCTGAGTAATACCAGATCCACACATGAATTTTTTATTTAAACAACTTTTATTGATATTGTACAATGTCCAAAACTTGCACACAAACATGGCACAATTCACATTCTTTTCATAACTCAAAGGTCCCATATTATGAAAAATCCACTTTTTCTGGGATTTGGGGTGTTATTTTGTGTCTCTGGTGCTACCACACGCACACAAAGTGTGAAATAAGACCGTCCGTGCTTTTTTGAGTGAGATATGGATTTGTGAAAGCACCCTTCCAAACGAGCCGTTCGAGTTCGGGGAGTACTGTTATCTAACAAGCCCGCACATTTGCATGCTCCCACCCACCAGCCACCACCCCCTACTCCTCTCCCTGGTGTCTCTCCACCCACCAGATATACTACCTTCTCACAGATCCGCCATTTCGCTATCGAAAGCACCGTGTTAGGGATCATGTCGAGCCACCGCACCCAGTGTTCTGTTGGTGGCTGTAAATACGAGCACAAATCGCTCCATCGGCTCCCAGAGGACAGAAGAGCGGTGTGAATTGAATTGGGTAACCCTACATAAAACATTTTATTTAGAGATGTTGATTTATATTTTGTCAGCTGTAGTTTGTAGGGATGTTGAAATGTACTGGGTTATACTGAGAGGTGTTTCAAATATTAGTCTATTAGTCTATCCTCATTCATACAGATGCAGATGCAGATATAAACCTTCATTTGCAGAAATTATTAAATCTCAATAAAATCTCCTGTGATCCACCTGGGGGGTTACAACTTACTCTCTGGGAATGACTGGTTTAGCCCACACTCCACATACATACCTGTTGATTTTCTTCTTGGTACTTATCACTCTATATTAATGCAGTGGTTCTCAAACGGGGAGCAAAGAGAGGGTGGGGTGAATGACCTCAGCAAAAACATGGAGTGAAACAATGTTGTATAATATGAGGTAAATAATCACAAGTTCATTGATACTTTGTGCTGGCCTCTATTTCACTGAAATTAAATTCAACTTGACTCCTTTTTATTAGTTGCTTCCCCTATCATCATTAATGACAGATTAAAAAATAGATTGCAGGATTTATTTTTTTTTTGGGTTTCTGAAGGGTGGCGGGACAGAAAAAGTATTAGAACTACTGTACTACTGTGAGAGGTACCTGTATCTTATCGTGTCACGTACATCATTAGACATCATTGACCAGACAACCTTCAACACAATGGGAAGTTTGATGTCTGACACAGTAATCATGTAGGCTACAGTAACTTCTTGTCTCAGAACCTGGGAGGATATGTGTGCTCTCACACAGCCTATCAAGTTATGAAAGAACTAGAAACCTTCTCAAGCACCTGAACAAACAGGTCATATGTTAGAGGGAAATTCTAATTCTTAATTCATATCAGACATTTCAAATTTAAAAAGACAATTCATATATAAAACAGAATTTAATAAATATTAAATATTGAATAAATATTAAATGGTAAAAACACATAAATACAACAATTTGTAACAACAATTAATAAACAATTCTTAAAAAAAAAAATCCTTTCTTTTTAACAGGACCAAGGCCCCTTGCAGGGGTACGCACAAATCAACAATAATGTGCCTATCCTGACCACAGTCTTTTCTTGAGCGGAGCTGAAACCGGCCTTCAGGCTATCCAGGAATAGCATCACCATGCTGCTCCAGATGCTGCCCTGGGAAAAAGCCCATGGATGGAGCCATGAAGTTTAGGTGCTGGTCACGCTCCACTGGCTTGGCTGTGGAGCCTCCTACAGGGTAACGGCAGTCATATTTGCCACGCCACTCGCCACAGTCTGCAGGACTGCCCACAAAGTCGTTGAGGAAGTGATGACCATCCTCCACAGAGTTGTCCATTTCCTGAAAGCAGAGCAGATGGAGGATGTGGGGGCTGGCTTTGCTCACCTTGCTGGCCATGATGGTTTTCAGTCTGCTGCTGGTGCCATTGATGGGTGCCATGTGCGGATCCTTCCTCCTGCAGAGCCACGGAAGAGAAGCTACATAAACAGAAAGCTTTTCCCCTCTATTATCCTGCAGGGCATCTGTGATGCTAAAGGCACATTCCTTGATGTGTTTATTGGCCAACCAGAATTAGTGCATGATGCACTTGTCCTCAGAAGATCGCTGATGTACCACCAGGCCCTGTATCCACCAGCTGGGTACTTCCTGTTGGGGGATGGAGGATACCCATGCCTGCTGCATCCTGTTGCGATTGTGACACCATATCGTCAGTCTGTAGCAAGTAAGAACACACTCTCTGTCTCATTCCACACACACACACACATTATGTTGTTACTTTGGTGACTTTGAAATACAACAATACATTTACTACCTGAATTCTAATTAACAGGCCAAGTTGAAGCCTGATACAACAGGCACCATGCACGGGCACGCAACACCATCGAGCGCACCTTTGGGGTCCTTAAAACAAGGTGGCGCTCAATATTCTTGAGGGCCCTTGAGATCCAGCCTCGATTTGCCCCAAAGATGGTTGGTGCATGCTGCATCCTGCACAACATCTGCAAGGCAGCAGGTGACATCCTGGAGGAGGAAGAGGAAGAAGAGGAAGGCCCGGCCCCAGATGACGAGGACGACCCAGGTAACACTGAGATGGATGAGAGGGACCTGTCCGGGAATGGTGTCCGCAGAAGGCTTGCTCCCCTGCTCTCTGCTCCTGAGGAACTGCCTGCATGTCTGGGTGAACATAATTACATCTCGAGAAAAATCCTCTCCAGATGTAGTCATGTTCACTGGAGTTAAAATAAAAATATTAAAAACATAATTTAGATGCTATTATAGATACTGTATATTATATATACATAAGATATTATTACTTATACTATTATAAGTATATGTTATATATATTGGATATTATATTATAAGTTATAGATATTATTACTTATACTATTATAGATATATAAGATGGATTAGAATGATAAGTGTGTATATATGTTGAATGTGTTGAATGTTCTTTTTCTGGCGAACTTAACTTCAGCTGCATGACTGTAAATATGTTGTATATTCATTAGTTGCAATATTCTTTTCTGGTTCTGGTTAAATTAAGTTCAACTGCACTGTTAATAATTGTATATCACTGCAAAAAAATAAATTTTTTGTTTTGCTGTAAGTATTGACAATACACCACTGCTTTCAAAAATGAATTCCCTGTATTGAATTTTAAACATAACAGAATTTAATAAGAACTTTAACAAACCGCCTTGAACCGCCACCTTACCGTGGTGGAGGAGTTTGAGTACCCAAATGATCCTAGATGCTATGTTGTCTGGGGCTTAATGCCCCTGGTAGGGTCTCCCAAGGCAAACAGGTTCTAGGTGACACGTCAGACTAAGAGCGGTTCAGAAGCCCCCATGGAAGTTGGAAAAACGAGGACGTTCACGTCGCCCAGATTGGCGTCACCGGGGCCCCACCCTGGAGCCAGGCCTGGGGTTGGGGCTCGCAGGCGAGCGCCTGGTGGCCGGGTCTTTGCCCGGCCACCAGGGGCTTGAGAGGGGCTGAGCTGTCAACTGATCACCACTGTTGTGGAAATTCTCTGCTGCTGGTGAAGAATGAAATAGAGACTTCTGCCGGCCGTCAAGGTTTTATTTCCTTTGCAAAGAAAAGGTCAATCATCACCCGAGTGGTAGAATGAAGAAAGACCCCAAGCATGGGGAGAGCTAAACATTTATACCTTAGGAACGCCTCCCCTACCCAAAGGTGTGTATTCGCACCTTTTGGTCTGCTGTGGGTATCGGAGCCGACTCCCTAGGGGGTGGCTCACACAGGAGGCATCCTGCAGGATTTTGAATGTTGGTGTTAAGAGGTCTAGACATCACAATTTAGAACACAAAAAGACCTGACATCCTGGTGAGATAAAGGGAAGTCAGGCGTCTCAGGGAGATGAAGTACAAAGAATTGAAACTGCAATCACACCACCTGGTGGTGAGTTGGATCCGCTGGCAGGGGAGGAAGCGGGACAGACTTGGCAGACCCAAACGTACTGTGAGGGTCTGTTGGGAACGTCTGGCGGAACCCGCTGTCAGGGAGGTCTTCAACTCCCACCTCCGGGAGAGCTTCGACGAGATTCCGAGGGAGGTTGGAGCCATTGAGTCCGAATGGGCCATGTTCTCCACTTCCATTGTTGATGCAGCCGTCCGTAGCTGTGGCCGTAAAGTCGCCGGTGCCTGTCGTGGCAGCAATCCCCAAACTCGGTGGTGGACGCCGGAAGTAAGGGATGCCGTCAAGTCCTATCGGGCTTGGTTGGCTCATGGGACTCCTGAGGCAGCTGACGGGTACCAGCAGGCTAAGCGTGCGGCAGCTCGGGCGGTTGTAGAAGCAAAAACTCGGGTCTGGGAGGAGTTCGGGGAGGCCATGGAGGAGAACTACTGGTCGGCCTCGAAGAAATTCTGGCAAACCGTTCAGCGCCTCACGAGGGGGAAGCAGCGCTCTATCAACACTGTTTACAGTGGAGGTGGGGAGCTGCTGACCTCGACTGGGGATATTGTCGGGCGGTGGAAGGAATACTTTGAGGATCTCCTCAATCCCACTGTCATGTCTTCTATAGAGGAAGCAGAGGCTGGGGACTCGGAGGTCGATTCGTCCATCACCCGGGTAGAAGTCACTGAGGTAGTTTGCAAGCTCCTTGGTGGCAAAGCTCCGGGGGTGGATGAGATCCGCCCTGAGTACCTCAAGTCACTGGATGTTGCAGGGCTGTCTTGGTTGACACGCCTCTGCAACATCGCGTGGCAGTCAGGGACAGTGCCTCTGGACTGGCAGACTGGGGTGGTGGTCCCTCTGTTTAAAAAGGGGGACCGGAGGGTGTGTTCCAACTACCGGGGGATCACACTCCTCAGCCTCCCTGGGAAAGTCTATTCCAGGGTACTGGAGAGGAGAATCCGGCCGATAGTCGAACCTCGGATTCAGGAGGAACAATGCGGTTTTCGTCCTGGCCGTGGAACACTGGACCAGCTCTGTACCCTCCACAGGGTGCTTGAGGGTTCATGGGAGTTTGCCCAACCAGTCCACATGTGCTTTGTGGACTTGGAGAAGGCATTCGACCGTGTCCCTCGCGCTATTCTGTCGGAGGTGCTCCGGGAGTATGGGGTTGGAGGCTCTCTGCTGAGGGCTGTGCAGTCCCTGCACAACTGGAGCAGGAGCTTGGTCCGCATTGCCGGCAGCAAGTCGGACCTGTTCCCGGTGCATGTGGGACTCCGCCAGTGCTGCCCTTTGTTACCGGTTCTGTTCATTATTTTTATGGACAGAATTTCTAGGCGCAGCCAGGGGCCAGAGGGGATTCGGTTCGGGAGCCAGCAGATTTCGTCTCTGCTTTTTGCGGGTGATGTTGTCTTGTTGGCTCCATCAAGCCAGGACCTTCAGCATGCACTGGGGCGGTTCGCAGCCTAGTGTGAAGCAGCTGAGATGAGAGTCAGCACCTCCAAGTCCGAGGCCATGGTTCTCGACCGGAAAAAGGTGGCTTGCTCCCTCCGGGTCGGAGGAGAGATCCTGCCTCAAGTGGAGGAGTTTAAGTATCTTGGGATCTTGTTCATGAGTGAGGGAAGAATGGAGCGTGAGGTTGACAGGCGGATCAGTACAGCGGCAGCAGTGATGCAGTCGCTGTATCGGTCCGTCGTGGTGAAGAAGGAGCTGAGCCGAAAGGCGAAGCTCTCGATTTACCGGTTAATCTACGTTCCTACCCTCACCTATGGTCATAAACTTTGGGTCATGACCGAAAGAACGAGGTCCCGGATACAAGCGGCTGAAATGAGATTCCTTCGCAGGGTGGCGGGGCACTCCCTTAGAGATAGGGTGAGGAGCTCTGTCACCCGTTAGGAGCTCAGAATAGAGCCGCTGCTCCTCCGCATCGAGAGGAGTCAGCTGAGGTGGCTCAGGCATCTTTACCGGATGCCCCCTGGACGCCTCCCTAGGGAGGTGTTCCAGGCATGCCCCACCGGGAGGAGGCCCCGGGGAAGACCCAGGACACGCTGGAGGAAGTGTCCAGGGAGAGGGAAGTTTGGGCGTCCCTGCTTAGACTGCTGCCCCCGCGACCCGGTCCCGGATAAAGTGGGTGGAAAATGGAATGGAATGGAATTTAACAAACAACAACATTTTATAACAACACTAAGTATTTAAAATTTGTCCACAAGTCTCTCAAACAGAGACAAATATGTCTCTGCTCTCGCTGTTGCTGCCCTCTCTCTCTCTCTCTTCCTCTCTGGCCAGTGCCTCTCTCTCCCTCTCTTCTTCCTCCTCTGCCTATTCTTTCAAAAAATCCAGCAGTTCACTCTCCCTGGACCTCTTTCTGCTCTGCCTGGCCCTGCTCTCTCCTGCAGAAGGGGTAGAGGCCGAGGTGCTCACCACACCACCTGTAGTGGCAGTGAGGTTTGCTGCAACAACCGGGGCGGACTAATTGAGTGCTGCCCCTGGAGTACAGCATCCATTTCACTATACCACTGCCAGGTGGCAGCGGTCACACTCCCGGCCTCTACCCCTTTGCCTGTTGGTGGGTCTCTTAGCTCCTGAAATTAAGTTTTAAATATTACATTGTAAAACTGATTGGCCTGGCAAACTAAAGTAAGTAATTTATTTAAAATAATTCTAAGAAAGGCTCTCAGAATAATACCAAGCACAGAAACAGGGATATTACCTTATATTTATCTTTCAAATCATTCCTTTTTTTTTTCCTTTTTTTTTTCTTTTTTTCTTGCTTGCTTGGCCGTCCGTTATGGCCAAGCCCGAAGTGGCAACAAAGTCCCTGGGAAAGACAAATACAGGAATAAGTGAGTTGACACACTACTTCAATAAAATACTAACCATTATTATTATGAAGACTGCAAAAATCTGGCTCTGATCCTTGCCCAGCCATACAAGCAATGACACAAGCACTCAAAATCAATACTCACTCCCACCCTGACTTGTCCCTCGATTAAAATATTACTTATGTTAGTCTGAATGCGCAATGACAGCCATTATAACAAGTGTAGTACGTTTGTGCAGCATGGAAAATGGACAAGCAAACAAACATTTGGTTGAAAGCACAAAGATAGTGCTCTGGTAATAAAAATCATTCACCTTCATTTCGCCCTAAGCCAAACCGATTTCCCCTTGACAAGTAATACATCAGTTTCCGAGACTAAAGATTGCCTGTTACATGTGCGGAAAACAAATTATATCCCATGTTTTACTACTACAGAGATATCAGAGCCAACGGCAGATTTCAAAAGGTCATGCTGGGATATGCTGTTTTCAGCGGGGTAACATGATAGTTACCTGTCGGTCATCTTGCTAGCTGGCGAGGTATGCTGGCTTTTCTGTTAGCAGGACGACACATCTCCGAAAACTTTGGAGCAAATGTTAAACTACGCGCTATCGTGATGAATCAACCACAGATTTTAAGTTTTAACATCCACTTTCTCACATACAATAAGCTTAAAACCACATTCCGTACTACTAAAACAGTAGTATTTTGAAACTTGTAACTTACAGTTGTGAGTCCTCTCCTCCGCCGTCGTTGCTACGAAATGCATTCTGGGATACGTGGCTGCCCCAAGTCGACACAAGTCACCACCCGATGCATCCTCGATAAAATGGGAGGTGCTCGTTCAGTTGAAACTGTTACTTAACAAGGCCGCTGGCTTTGATGGGCTCACTGCAAATTTCTACCATTTCTTTTGGAAAGATGTTAGAAATCTGTTGTTCAAAGCTATACAAGAATGCATTGCGAAACAAGAGCTAATGCCCAGTACGAAACAAGGTCTGATAACATTAATTCCCAAAGATAAAAGAGTACTAGACAACTCTGTTATATGCTATTACACTCTTCAACACTGATTATAAATTGCTGTCAGGATGTATAGCTGCTTGACTTAAAAAAGGTTTGGCACAACTTATTGATGAAACGCAATCTGGCTTCCTAAATGGAAGATCTATTCACAACAACATATGACTGGTTTTGGATCTGATCGATTACAGTCATGCATTATCAGAGGAGGGGTTCATTCTCTTCCTAGACTTCTATAAGGCTTTCGATTCAGTGGAGCACCCCTTCATATTAAGTACTTTAAATTATTTTTGTTTTGGTCAGAAATTCATAAACCTGATTGGTATGTTCTATAGAGATATTAATCGTTGTGTGGCTTTGGAACAAGGTACCTGGCCAAGATTTCAGGTAAATAGGGGTATTAGACAGGGTTGCAACAGCTCTCCCTTATTCTTTATTCTAGTAGCCAAGCTATTATCAATTATGATAAAAAAAAATAATGGTATTGAAGGAATAAATATTTGAGAAATAAATATAATAAGTCAAACTTTATTTTTAAAAAATGAAATGCAAATTCCTAAAGTATTAAACTCAACATCAACATATTTTCCAAAGCGTCAGGCTTGAAACTAAATATTGATAAATGTGAAATATTTGCACTTCATGATCAGCCGGCACTGTCAATATGTAACATTTCGGTCAAAAGTCAAGTGAAATACCTGGGTATAGTTATTACTAAGAATAAAGAAATAAGGGAGAGGGAAAATATTTGTAAAAATGTGGATAAATGTAAAACTATTCTGAACTCTTGGTGTTACAGGTGTGTTTTGGACCCAAATGCAGTACAACGGAGAGCGGGCACAGTTGGTAATGACTTTTATTGAATACCACCAGAAACAAGGTATGGATCAGAGTAAGTTCGTTCTCCGGGCTGAGCGGTCTCAAAATGTCTCTGGGGCTCAAGCGAGGGAACGAGAAGTGGCTTACCAAAGCCGCTGATGACGAGGAGGAAGCTCCGCCACCGAAGAAACAGCTGATCGAGCCGGCGCGCAGCGGAGTATCTTTCTTCAGCCGCTGATGATGATGAGGAAGCTCCGCAGCCTGGAGAAACAGCTGATCGAGCCGGCGTGCAGCGGAGTAACCTTCTTCAGCCGCGGATGACGAGGAGGGAGCTCCGCCGCCTGAAGAAACAGCTGATCGGACAGCGGTGCCGGGGAGGAGAGAGCAGAGGGGTGGTCGGAGGCAGGCGGGGGGGTCGAAGCCAGATGAGCAGTCCACGGAAGCAGAAGTACCGAGGGGGAGCAGGCAAGAGGAAAGCCGAAGCCAGGCGGATGAACCGTTACCAGCAGAGCAGTCAGACACCAGAAACGCTGAGGCAGAGCACGAGGTCAGGGACGGAAGGCAGGTAAGTTTACCGGGAGGCAGACGAGGAGAGCAGGTCGGGGACAGGCAAGGTCGGCAACGGGTGATCAATTTGGAAAGCGCTGGAAAGTCTCGCATGCTGCAGAGGAACGATCTGGCAACGGGTGAGAGTGCTGGAGAGACTTAAATGCAGAGCTGATTGTGATGAGCTGCAGCTGTGTCGGCAGGTGAGCAGAGTAGAGCTGATGAGGTGGGCGTGGCTGGCAGGTAGAGTGGAGCAGAGGGAGTGAGAGACCGAGATTGTGACACTTGGTTACAGAGAGACATTACTGTATTTGGGAGGGTACTGCTTTCTGAAATGGAGTTTGTCAAGAGTTATTTATCCTGCCTTTTCACTTGAAATTTCAGACAAAATGACTAAACTTATTAATAATTTAAAGTTCAAATTTATTTGGAAGAACAAATGCCAGTACATCAGAAGAGCTGATGTGGTCAAGAATATCGAAGAGGGCGACTTAAATGCTATTGACTTCTCAGTTATGAATGGTGCTCTAAAACTAAAATGGCTCAGTTCTTTTATTCTGCACAAAGACTCGTTTTGGTTTACCATTCCAAAAGCAATTTTTCAAAAAATGGGAGGCATTGATTTTCTATTGCGCTGTGATTACAATATATATAAATTGTCTGTGAAGCTTTAGAATTATCACCAGCAAGTTCCCCTTTACTGGAATCTGATATATAACCACAATTTTACTCCTCACCATTCTCCTTTGTGGAATAATAGATATGTTTTGACAATCGTAAGTCATTATTTTTGAAGACTTGGTTTGACAAAGGTATTTGGGCAGTAGTGCATCTTATGGATTATCAGGGCAATCTACAAACCCACGAGAACCTTTGTGTTAAATATAACCTGCAATGCTGTATCAAAGAATATGAGAAAGTAATGAAAGCCATTCCAACTTCATTCAAAGTGATGACTCAACAACTGGTGGTACATTCAAATGTTTCAGAAATGAGATCACTCTGTGGATGGAATCAGCTTAAGGAGCAAACTTTTCTCTAACAAGTTCATTAGAAATATTTTAACCTCACATTAATACCCTTGTCAACTAAAAAGAAAATATGTTTTAAGTGATTATTCTGTTGTGGAGGCAAAGAAGATAAGGAAGCGATATATGTCTTATCCAATCCCTCATAAAGCAAAAGAGGTGCAGACTATTGTATTGGAGCAGTACTTGGACTGAGACTGATGACGTTTCTCAAGTTCACACGAACACAAGTACAGAGAAGAATGCATATTGAGAAAGGCCTAATAGCATGCCTTTGGTTGTGTGTCACGTTTTTTCCCAGCAGGAGAGTGGTGAACGGTACTAAACAGCTAACTTTCAGATCTGCCAGGCTACAGGACACAACAGGCAGTGATGAAATTGTACGGAATTATCCTTAAATCTCACAATTGCCACAGCAATGTTAATTTTTTGATAATAGCTCTCCTAAATATGTCTAAATGATTACTACAGTTTTTTTGAATTAATGATTCTGTAATCAACATACTGTACATTCATTCATTCATTCATTCATTCATTCATTCATTCATCTTCTATACCGACTATCCCTTTCAGGGTTGCGGGGGGGCTGGAGCCTATCCCAGCTGTCAACGGGTGAGAGGCGGGGTACACCCTGAACCAGTTGCCAGTCGATTGCAGAGCCATACTGTATGTTCAACTGGTAATTGGCAAACTTGTATTATATTTGTTCTGTATTTGTCATCATCACATTATGAACTGCATTGAACGTCATGAGACAGGTGTGCATAGCCTTGATTATTTAAGGAATGTGCTGTGTTTGTACACTGTGGGCTTTTGTCAATAAAAGAGGTAAAAAAGAAAAGAAACCTAAAGAATTGAAACTAATAAGCCCTATCATGCCTTTGATTTAATAAAGTACCAACTGGTAGCAATGGTGCCCAGAGCTTTTCAGATAACACTGAAGTTCACACACTCTGATGTGGAATTAATCTAGAAGATTATGTGTGTGCAACATGAAAAATGTCATGCAGTTACACTAAACTGCAAATGATGAGTGAAGACTGTAATCAGCCATCTGACATTTATATATATATATATATATATATATATATATATATATATATATATATATATATATATATATATATATATATAATAAAAACTTTTGAATGCACACAAGCAATAAAGAACACATTTATTAAATGGAACTTCAGTTAACCAACTTTAAAGACGTACAAAGTCAGTACAGTCTAACTCACTTCACAGCAACCATTAACAGGGCTTGCCTTTAATAAGACCAATTTGAAATTCAGTGCATCAAATTTGTGACATATTTGCAAAGCCAAAATCAATATAAAATGTTATGTGGGGCAGCCCATAAAATATGATTGGCCCCACATAGAACAGAATTTTTAAATTATTGGATAGACCATTTCTTTTGCT
Source organism: Chaetodon auriga (assembly GCF_051107435.1). Taxonomy (NCBI): domain Eukaryota; kingdom Metazoa; phylum Chordata; class Actinopteri; order Chaetodontiformes; family Chaetodontidae; genus Chaetodon; species Chaetodon auriga. The sequence continues at coordinate 2,043,112 of NC_135090.1, read as the reverse complement.
CAAAAATTGTAAAAGAACTGGGGGTAAACAGGGTCACTGTGTGAAAAGATAGAATTCTGAGTTGAAAGTTCACCGCAGAATGCACCGCTGATGCCTAGTCAACTCTCAAGTCTTGTGATGTGAGGAGCTAGTCACATATCCCCTGAAACCACCACAACAAGAAAATTTCAACCTTTGTGCAACACTGAACATTAACAATGTTTGAGGGGCTGTGGCCCATTAAAGACATGCTGATATGGGAACAAGTAAACAGGTTTGAATTGACATGACAGGCAGTGCATATGTTGCTCTTTTCTGATGAATAGGACTACACCCAGGAAAATGAATCACTATGCACAGCACAGTACTTTCTTATTCTGTCATACTGAATGAAACTGTCAAACACCCACCCATGAATGGCTGCTGTATTTGCTGTACCACTACCAGAAGTTGGCAAACTTAACAGCCTTTGATTCTCACAGTCTGTTTACATTGCTTTGATATGAGTTTGCAGGTATATGAATATCACAAGGTTTTTATCTTACAGTAATTGTTTCCGTGTTGGGCACATTACTTACTGCAACAGTTTCACATTAAAAACTATAACAGTTTGGACAAATAATACCGCATGGCAAAAAAAGAAGATTTTCTGGAGCTGCTGCATGGCTTGTTACACTCCGTTAAATGGCTAGCAATGCTGCAACTTCCATCTTCCAGGAGCGTACTGGTATAGAAAAGTAATCAATGAGTAATCGAATCTCAACATATTGGCTCTTCTACTACAGCACATTCTCCACCTCCATACAGAGCTCCACAGGGGGTTGTATGTACAGGTTAACTCCAAAACTGATCCACAATCATTCTCCCAAGGCTTTTCATTTAACAGTCAACCCTTACAATGGCGTATACAACAGACTCCTACCACAAATTTCTTTGCACGTAAACTGAAGATTAGATAAATGCAATAAAAACTTTACGCAACATACAGATATCCACTCAAGCTAAATTAAACTCTATTGGCTTTTTTCTAGCCAAAGTAAACATTGAGGGTGTGCACGAGGCAGATTTGCCTTTAGGTCTGAATCATAGAATCAGTGATGTAAAAGAGATATCATTCATTTGTGGACCAGCCTCTGATCCCTGCCCATTCTTATCATGAACGAATAAAACCCTTGACATGAATGACTACAATGCCATTTATGTAAGCAAGCAACACTGTCCCAGAGATCACCAAAGCAATATTGGACTAAAGATTCCTGGCTTTTTCGATTCACCATGGTACAATTAAGATGGCAGTGGACCAATGCTTTCTGTTTAGTGACCCTGGCTATTTCAGGTAAGATAACCGGTTGGAAGAATGAAAGGAGCATTGTGGCTACTGAAATTTGAATTATTTACAACTCATCAAAGAAAGTTAAATTAAAGGGCTATTAGGGAGTCAGTGCAGTTGCCCGGTTTAGGAACTTGAATTGTTCAAATTTGTAGATGTTCAAATTTCATTCCTCTGAGCACATTAAAAACTAAATTAAAAAGCTGAGATTGAAAGTTCATCATTGACCCTGAAAGTTCCATTTATTATGGTCACAGTTTCATTTTGTGAATCTTCATCATGCACAAAGAAACACTCAACAGCTTTCCTTTCCACATTTTGCTACACTAATGTCCAGTCAAACAGTTTTGTGGATGCATGGCTATATTTTGGGCTTTGGAGTGACAAATCAGATTGCAACCATCGATATGTAAGTGGTATTCTGGCCCATGTCTCTCAAATTCCTGATAAAATGTCACACTGCAACTTGCAGGGCTTCTGGCTGTTCAGTCTGTTCGCCTCCATGACCTTCAAGGTGTAGAGCAAGTGAGCTCAACTCCACAGCATGCCTTCTATCTGCCAGTGGAAATCACCAACAGAGTCTTCACCAATGCACTGCTCAACCCAGCCACAGAAGAATATCAAACCTTGTATAAAGAAGTCAGTTACATGGTAAGATGATGACTACTTTAGTACCGCCAAGGCTATATATACCATTGAGGACAAGTGCTTGCACAGTGCTAGTAGCAAAATTTTAGAGGCACTCCTATTTAAAAAGTAATTTTGAAATAAACAAAGAATTTCTGTGAAATAATTCTCATAATAATAATAATAACAAAAAAATTATAGTGTATGTGTAAATTATTGTGTATGTGTGTATGTGATGGTGAGTGTGTGTGTGCATGTCTGGGTGTGGATGTATAGATAGAAAGATAGAAAATATTGGTCCGATACTAAATCCATCCAAATACTTATATCAACCTAAATGAAGTTTATGAAAGTTCAACTGGAAATTGATGTGAATCAATCAGTTAGAGAGAAGGCGTCTCACTCTGTTGGAACTCCAGAACAGTCTTACTGTACAGTGGTGTTACAGAGTGGAGCTTCTTCCCTCACAAATGACCCTAGGCAGAGTACAGACACCAGCTGCAGAGAGCACTGCACAACAGATGAGTTTAATTTAGTTGTGTCATCAAGTTACTCCTGGAATCAACACTAGTGACAGCTGTTATGACCTGAGACATTTGTCATTTTAACCAGTGAAAATGATGACCAGCACCTGCTAAATGTTAAGCTGATACATGAATGTTTTCAGGTATCACAAAAGTCCACTGCTCACCCTGTTACCTACATCACCTGCTGTCCCTTCAGATGCTGCACTTAATAAGAAAACACAAAGAAACAGGACAACATGATACTGAAACAAAACATATGTGCTCTACATTATATAATAGTGCATGCTGTCAATATTCACTGTGCTATTACCGCTGTATTTCAAAATTAAGATATAAAGTGTCGATTATTATTGTTGATTATTTTTGTTTTGCAGCTTGAGGACATTTATGACTGTCCTGACCACACTACGTGTCCAACAAATACCTTCTATAAAGGTGTTGCAGCAATGACTTTCAGGTACTATCAATGTTAACCATGGAGGAACTGTTGTGTGTATACGCTATTCCAAATGATACGAGCAGCGCAGACTTCACTTCTTAACAAAAAACCAAAAGTAGAACCCCATTGAAGTATTATTGGCATCCATGAGAACAACAGAAGGTTTTTTGACCAATAAGGCTATATGTTTTCAATACACAGAGAAAACATTGTACATGGCAGTAGATTCTGGTGGTTAGTGTTTAACCTGCGGTATGAGGTGTGGCGCACAATTGATTTTCTGAGTAAATGTTGCTGCAGCAATTCAGTATTATTGAGTAGATTAGGCATTTTCAGAAGAAGTGCTACATATGCACAAAAATGTAAGTAGATGTAATGACTTCCTAAAAGAGTTGAAATGATTGTTTAATCAGAATATCGCAAATGATACTGTATAGTTGTGTATAACAACTTCTTTACTATGCTTATAATAATACTTTCTTTCACAGCCATGGATCAGTGATCGCAAATGCAACTATAGTCTTCGATACCTTGTATATCAATCCGGCCATTGTCTGGGTATACTTTTCTAATAATGTCAACAACGTTGAACCCCAAACTCTCCAACTTAACGTGGACTATACAACCAGTAAGACCTCATTTTGTACATGTAATTCCAATTGTTCCTCCTGAGGGTATATGTCTTGAAGTGACATTCCACATATGTAATCACTCCTTTTTGTTTTTCAGTTGACAAAGTAAAAGAAGCAACTATCAAGACTACTACAACCACAACCACAACTACAACAACCACAACACCCACAACTACAACTACAACACCTACAACTACCACAACAACACCCACAACTACAACTACAACACCTACAACTACCACAACAACACCCACAACTACAACTACAACACCTACAACTACCACAACAACACCCACAACTACAACTACAACAGCTACAACTACCACAACAACACCTACAACTACCTCAACCACAACAGCCACAACAGCCACAACTACAACTACAACAACTACAACTACCACAACAACACCTACAACTACCACAACAACAGCCACAACTACAACTACAACACCTACAACTACCACAACACCACCCACAACTACCTCAACCACAACTACAACACCTACAACTACCACAACAACACCCACAACTACCTCAACCACAAAAACCACAACTATAACAACACCTACAACTACCACAACCACGACAGCCTCAACTACAACACCTACAACTATCACAACCACGACAGCCACAACTGCAGCAACACATACAACTACCACAACCACAACACCCATAACTACAACACCTACAACTACCACGACAACACCCACAACTACCTCAACCACAATACCCACAACTACAGCAACACATACAACTACCACAACCACAACAGCCACAACAACAACAATACCTACAACTACCACAACCACAACACCCACAACTCCCCCAACAACCACAACACCTTCGAGTACCACAGCAACCACAACTACCACAACACCTACAACTACCACAACCACGACAGCCACGACTACAGTAACACCTACAACTTCCATAACCACGACAGCCACAACTACAGCAACACATACAACTACCACAGCCACAACTACAACACCTGCAGCTACTACCACAACTAAAACATCTGCAAGTACCACAACAAATACACCTGCAACAACCACAACAAAAACAACACCTGCAACTACCACACCTAGAACACCTGTAAGTACTCCAACAAATACAGCACCTTCAACTACCACCACAAATACAACACCTACAACTACCACAACTAGAACACTTGTAAGTACCACAACGAATACAACACCTGCAACTACCACAACAAACACAACACCTGCAACTACCACCACAAATACAATTACCACAACAACAACACCTGCAACTAGCATGGCATCTACAACTCAAATACTCACATCTACTACTACAATCCAAGATCCAAGAATAACATCTTCAAGCAAAACAAACACCTCTTCTGATGACAGCATAGCGGTTTCAACCACCCAGTCAAATCATGGGAACCATAGTGACATTTACAAAACAGATGGAACAGAGAACCCAGCAGTGAACAACACTACAACTGTGAATCCACATGACAAACACACAGATTCTCCCAGTGTTTCAACTGGAAAACCCAATGATCCCCTGACATCAGGTGGTGACAGCAGCAATGGGAGCAGTGACTGGATACCTGCATGGGCTATTGCCCTCTTAGCTTTAGCTGCTGCCATCTTGTTGCTACTCATAATCATCTTCATCATGATGGTGAGTTATTAAGCAGGTTCAATATAATATACTTTTTTATTCCAAAGTTTTTATTGCTCAGATTGCTATATGCAGTTATTACAAAAATAACGTGTTACAATACTTCTTTTTGTAATGATGTAATATAATGCATATTACAATTACTATATTACATATTATGTTAGTGCTATGAAGCACTCAGCAGCTGTCTAGCAATGTCAACCCTTTAATGGTGTCCAATACAGGGAGCAAGAATTCAAAAATACTTTTGTTAAATACAGCTGCTGTCAAAAAACATACCAGAACTAAGAGACGTGCAAGCGGGAAAAAAATTTGATGAAGCTTTTCAGCAAAATTCCAGTCAAAAGTAACCAGACTAGGTTATGCTGAGAATATTGTAGTGATAGAATTATCATTATAATCCATAATATAACCGTAATATATGTTGCAATATAATGCTAGTCATTAATTGGGTGAAATTAACACAATTTTTAAAGCAACTTGCCCAATTCTGTCCATATGGTGTATTTCAGTAGCTGATTATTTTAATGACAGCTGGGTTTACATATACAGCCTTTAAGTCTAAAAATCTGGTTGAATTTAACCTGAAGCTGTGTACCATGTTAAGGGCCATTATCAGCAAACTAAATATTCCTGTATACCATGCACATTCAAAAGTAATTCTTTGAATAGACCTCTCTCATAACAGTCAAACACAGGCCGAACTTATAACATTAATAATGGCTGCATACCATAAAGGTGTGTGAATGCCAAGGGCTTGCCTGATATGACGAAAGCTGACTCTTTGTAACAGAGCCATAATTGTTATATTGTTTTATAGAATGATACTAGTACGTCAAATGACTGTGTAATGTTAAAAGTGGCCCTCAGATTGCCACAGAGAATTATCACCAACTCTACAGTTCCTGTTATCAATTACAGCTGTGAAAGAGGAACTGAAACAGGTCATAGTGTCCCAATATGGTTATCCACTCTACTTTCTACATTCTGAACTCTGTCTTGATGCTCTGTTGTTTCAGGTGGTTCGATGGTGTTGTAAGAAAACAGAAGATGTACAAATGGAAGCTACTGACGATCTATATTACACTGAAAAGAAACAACAGCCCGAGGACCTTCTGTCAGTATATACACCTCAGAACAGTGTGACACAGGAACAAGGGTCAACTCCAGTCAATATTGTAAGTACTGCCAAACTACAGAAAGACCCGTGCATTCTTTATATTTTGATTTATATTTGTATCACTTTGTATATTAAAAACACAGGTGGCATGTCTACATGCAAGTAAAAAATGCTTAATAAAGGCTTAATAAAGGTCTGGCTTATTCAGTAATATCCTGATTGGCTGTTTGAATTTTGTCATCTGATGTTTTTCAACAGGGAGGCACGCCCAAGAAGAACAGGACAGGGTTCTATGCGGTGAATCCCTGAGATTCTCTGGATGAATGGGAAGCATCAATCAAACAGGTAGCCTACTCAGTTCATCCAGTACATTTATTGATGGCTGCCCAGTCGTATGGGAAAAGACCCTTTTGATTCCAGTGTCCACACCTATGTGCTGAATTGTTGAGACAGCAAAAGCTGTCAAGCACGCCTTTGTCCAAACACACTCATTTGTCAAACATGTGATCAGTGATATAACAGATTGTTGCTCTCTGAGCAAAAATTGTCACGTGTTTCTCTTAATACCAGGGTGACACAGCTCTCTTGCGATGTTTGCACTAGGTTGACCTTTTAACAATCAAGTAGATTTTTGATTAATGTCACCTTTTGAATTGTAATCTGACAGTGATAAACACATGTGGATGAGTCACATCCTGTGCACAGAGGCTCTATAATTAGTTCTGCTGGGAGGTCCAGGCTTCGCGCAGTAGGCTGTTTCATCTTTCATCTAATTTTCTGTGTTATTTTCCCAGTATCTTTAATGCTTTGTCACTATCAGTTTATTTATTTTTACATTTTGAAACTTCAGTTGAAGGATTACATGCTCGAGAAAACCACATATCTTGAAACTGTTGAGTTTCACATTGCCAGATTTGAGTTAAATGCATGCTTGTGAAATTCTCCACATTTGGTTATTTTACTTTTTCAGATAAGTTGATGGAGTACATTCTTTTTGATGGCTTTAGGGAATCCCAATACCTGTTTGATTCAGAGAAACCCAGTGGATTATCTCAAACATGCATTGTTACCAAACCCAACATAAGGGTAGGTCCTGAAGCATCAGCATGCTGATGACATAGGCATGCTTATCTACAGCAACATTGTAATAAATGGCAAAATGAATAAATATAGCTGAGTTTGCACTTCATGTTCTGTAACTGATAGTTATCTAATGCCATGTTGTAATGCAGAGGGAGTGACGTGTATCTGACCTCTCCCATTCTCCCAACAGTAGATCTTAATCACACGCTTCCTAGATTTGTTTGGTGCTCACACCTAGGTACTGTCTGACAATACAAGGAGGCTGGGCTGTGTGTTTCTGTATGAATGTATGGAGTTTCTAAGCAAAGCCTCCTCATCCAGAAAACAAAACGCATGCTTTTCTATAAACATATGTATAAATGTAAAACCCCCTGTTTAAGTGTACCAGCTTCATTCATCTTGATTCTAATGTTGGTTGCATACTGTTTCATGCATTTGAACACTGCAAACTTCATTTTAAAACAGTTTAATTGTGCTTAAGGTTCAAAACAGACCTGGTCCAGCCCTGAAAGTAGATCATGTTAAATGTCAGTGTTCATCAGTCCCACTGACTCAGATTTGTGCTTGTCCTTCCAGCCAGACTGCAGTGAGCACACGCAGAGTATCAACTCCATCAACAGTGAAAAACAGCATGGATTGTGTACAGCATGGACTAACATATATCACAAGATGTTATTTATTAAACAGTTATTTTATTTTTTATATATATATATATATTTCAGTTTCAGTTCAGAATGATGATGGTAAGATTAATGTAAGAATACACTGTATGTACTATACCACTGTAGAGTATGGTAACATTATCCGCATAGCAATTATTTGATACAAGCCAGCGATGAATAGCTGATGAGCTTTTCTTTAATAATGTTTCTTTGCATGATTTTATCATTAATCACATAACAAATTCAAAGGAGTGAAATATGCATGCCTGAATTGTTACTATATTTGTGACACATGTCAAATGTTTTTAATTGTATGTTACATTTTGAAAAGAATGTAATGTATTATGAAAGAACATGGTGGCGTTTTTGCATATTTGGCCCTTTTACTGTGTATATCTTCCTTCCAGACAGCTATATTTCCATTTTTTTTCATTCACATGTACATACAAAGAATACAGCCAGACACAACAAGAGCCAGTTGGATGAATTTTAAAATCCTCTGTAATTTATTCCATTTATAAGGTGTTCAGTAGTGGAAGGCACCCATATTTACCAGTATTCAATGTTGATCATTTTAAGGAATTACACTTTTGTGTACACAACCTAACCAAGTAGTTTGGTGCCTCAGCAAGCTTTATTTTTAAAATCTTAGTGGAGGTTGCATATTCATTAGTGCTAACTGAACTGTTTCTTTTGACACCTTGGCAGGACAAAACATGACATGATGGGTGGTTGTTGAAATGTAAAGCACAATGATAAACTGCATCAAGTTGTTTTAAGGTAGAGCGACAGCATGACAATAAAGTTGCTACAGTCAAGCAGTCAAGAGTTGTCTGAGGAACATAGAATGCAGATTGTAATCTTGAAATCGTTTAAGTTGAAGAGGAGTCAAATGCTTACAAGACTACGTAAGCTACAAAAAAAAATTTATTATAACTCTTTGTTGGACTGATTTCACACTCTTGCTCTAACTAGTAATCATCAGACATCATGTCCTCTGTGAAAATTATCAGTCATCCAGATCATAGTATACGTTGTAACATGTTTTAAAGTTTGTACTATCATTCATATTTTTTTGGTGTGGTTTTCCCACATAATGAGTAAAAAAACAGCTGTGAAAAGAGGGCTGTATGTGGATATACTCTTTCTCCCTTACTGAGAAATGTGTTCATATTGTCATTCTGAAAATATTTGCCAGAGGTCAAACCAGAATTTGCAGAAAGATATATAACATCTGGCTACCATGCAACAACAACAACAACAACAACAATAACCAATAATGATGATAATAAAAGGTATTTGTATAACACCTTTCATACACGAAATGCTGCTCAAAGTGTTTTATATCAACAAAATTACATGCACCAAGTGGTTCACATAAGAAAAAGACAGAATAAACACAACAGAGACAGAAAATTAATGGAAAATAAGATTGAAAATAAAAATGCAAAAAAAAACACATATAGAATGCCATAATTAAAGTAAAGTAAGATGAAGAGAAAAATCCACTTGACAATAACAGTAAAAATTTCAGTTTTGCCCTGGTTTGACTTTAAGAAACTATTAATCATCCATTTATTTATTGCTGAACAAGGAATTGCCAGTCACTGTTTTACTGGCCCATCCTTCCACCCCCATGCAGACTTAATCGCTTCTTTGTACTCATCATAATTACCACAGCCACTAGAGGGCTTTTTCACTTGAATGTCAGCATAATAAATAGTCTTGTATATTATGTATTGTTTGGGGGAACTGGACTGGAGGAGGTGCCATGCAAAGCACAGGCCTGCTCATTTGAAGCAATCTGGGGTTCTGTGACTTGCCATTGGACCCTTCCCTAACTGTAAGAACATTGGGTCATATATTTCTGTTTTGCTTATTTGATAGTAAAATTAATTGGAATGTGCCATTATTGGCAAGAACATGATTACTGAATGTCCAACAATTGAAACAGTTCATGTATCTTGAGCAACCATCACTAAAGTGTAATCATGGTCACAGTAGTAGGTGTTGACAACATCTGTGAGGTTTTCAGGACACACTGGGTTGTAATAAATGAGATCAATGACAATCAATCAATGTCCATTGTCTGTAGTCCATTGTCTGTAGTCACTTCCTGTTAACTCGCTAGGACCTTAAACACCGTAAACGCCAAGCTTGTTGGGACCACTTGTCCTCATGGGCATGAAGGTCCAGTCCTATTGAGGCATTGTGTGTGTGTGTGTGTGTGTGTGTGTGTGTGTGTGTGTGTGTGTGTGTGTGTGCCATTTATTACTCATATTGTGGGTACATATCAAATTGTTAAATATGAGAGGGGCTTATAGAAGTCAGATTAGGCCTTTTAATGGAACAGGGTGACAGATTTAAAATAAAATTTGCGATGGCATTGTTACTTTAGCTGTGTGTTATGCATCTGTAACGCCAGTATGCAAACACATACCTGCTAGGAATTTATTGTCTAATTGGAACTATTGATTAAATGCTATTGTGATTCCACAGTACTGGGCAGGTAACACTGGTGAGAACTTTGTTCTCAACTCTTTAACACTTCAGTTGCTTATCAGTGCATAAACCACAATGATAAAATACTGAGTGTTGTGTATACAATTAACTCCTACTCTTTCTTCCGACCTTGGGAAGCAACATTTATTCAGAGCTGTTAATAGCAAGATTAATGGCTGCTGCATTGTCAACAGAATAGTAGGAAGAATGGCACAAACAAAGGTGGTGTGAAAAGGCGACTGCACAATGCAGGGTGTAACCAAATACAAAGCTAATGTAGCCACATGAATCTACCATAACTACACACACAGACACACACATACACACACACACATGCACACACACACACGCATATACACGCACACACACATCCATCACTTGAGGTTAGCCTAACTCTGACCTAGCCCTAACCCAGAGGACATGTACCTTAACCTAACACTACCCAGTACTTACCTAACCCTAACCTTTGCTAGAGTCTTCACCCTAAACCTTGCATTTTGCATTTTATCCACAGAAGGAAGGGCAGTCCTAACAGTGTGACTGCATAAACAGATGTATGTGTCCACAACAAGAGTAATAATGTCCAGACACACTATCTCGCTATTCCCATTGTTATTTTCATTTTTCCAGCATCTGTCCGTCTTTGTGGTGAAGAAAGATTGTACTATCTACAGTATAAGGATGCCGTTGAGTTGGAGTAGGTTGAACCCTCCCTCTTTGACAACACTGAGTCCAATGGGAAAACCCCAGGTTAACATGTATTTGTGGTCTACAGGCATGTGTCTGTCTATGTGTTGATAGCTGTCAACACTGGGAATTGAAAATAAGAGAAATCTTGGTTGCACTTATGCTTGGCATAAAGATTAAAATACAGGAGATTTACAGGAAAATGTTTAAACACCTTATCTGTTATCTGCTGACATGATTCTTAGAAAAGAGGTAATGAAACAAAAAATGACTCTATCTGGTCAGCAAGAACTCAGATGTACTTATAAGAACATTAGGTCATATACGGTGAGGACAGTGCCGTATGACAGACAACAATGTGCAAATTTGGAGAGGGAGATTAAAAATCTTAAGAATAACTGAAAGACTTGGTTGTTCTTATTCATATTAATGGTGTGTAACTGATTTATTAAGCATTAGTAAATAATTTTAATTAACCCTTTCTAAATGGTGCGTTATCAGAAAGTGGTACCAAGATACCATCAATCTCCAGAATATTTTCCATAAGAGACAATATTGTAAGCTTTTACTTTGTGTCAAAGGAACTAATTAGTGCAACACACAACCGGATGGTGTAAAGAGTTCCATCTGCTGCTATAAATCCGACAGTTTTATCAAATATGGAATCACTGACTTTACTCTGACTTTAGTTATACATTTAGTTTGTTTTACATTTTCAATAAATGCTTTGCAAAAATTATGCAGAAATTTTAACAGCCTCATTTCTCTCAATCACGAGATTATACTTCATATAGAACAAGAACCCTTAATGTGTTGTCTATTTTTAATCTGTGTTGGTTAACTTAATTGACATTGGCAGGGTTCCTAAGCAAACCAGCGTCATACAAGAAAAGCGTCACACAAATGTTTTATTTGTGTCCAATGGAACGAGCATTCATTCAGTCAAATGGATTCCAGATAAAGGCCATATGAAAGGGGAGTAGCATGCGTTTTGTGCTTTCAAATCCACACAGCTGTACACACAATTCATACTGGTGAAACACCGTCACATGGTATTTATAAATCCATATGCATACAATAAGCGATGAATCATATAGCTGGTGTGAACATTACTGAAGAGATAGTCTGTATGTGTATCAGTAGTATTGAACATGACACCTACATGAAGGAAATGACTGGTCAGGGGAGGAACCTCCATTTGAATCTGATATTCTGATATCATCTTCCATCATGATCACTTAAGTTATAAAATAAGCATTTAATGTTCTACATTATTTGTCACTTTGCTAACACTGAGCATTGTATTATATTAACCAGAATGGCAGAAAAATCTTTTAATCCAGTAAAAGAGAACACACTATTACGGAGTTGTACTTAATTTTTAATTGAGAATACAGTCAGTGACTGTGAAAATACAGAAGGTTCCTCAGTGGTCATCTAACAGCAGCACTGTGCATGTTTCCACCCTGTGAGACTGTTGTTGCTGCTCTGCTGACACCCACTGCCACATAAGTGCTTTTAGTGCCGTAGCCCTGAGAGCTCAACGGACTACAAATTAAGAAAATGCATGCAAATAGACAAAACACAAGCAATAAGAACATCTTCACCAATTTCACCAAACATGCAGCATTTAGACCAATGCGGTATTTGTTTCCAGGGGATGCTAAAAGTGACAAAGATGGCTGATACAGCCTTGTTTCGATGTGACTCATCCACTTAATAATTTAGTTATTGAAGTGGCCGATGCATAAGCATGCTGGAAAGTGAGCTAAAATGTGTGTTTTGTTGCTGCTGTTGTTGTTTTGGTGGGACAACAAGCATGTGCCAGCTCATCACCTTTTATTTGAAACTGTGTCTGTTGACTATTCTAAATGCAGTGTATGTCTTTTGAAGCTGATTCCTGTATTTGCAGTGTATCTCTGAATTTACTTTGTGTTTTGTCAATAATTGCATGTGTTTTTTTAAGTTGCAGTGCATTTAGCTTCCAGGGCCACTCTCAGACACAGTGATACTGACACGGTGGAGCAGTGGGTGGATTCCACTCTTTGGTGTGATATTGGGTTGTACTTTACCATTAATTCAGTGATATCTCATTCATCATTACTAAATGTCAGAAATGATTCATTTATAGTGCTAATATTGAAACAGTCTTTACATAGTGCCAGATGACTCTATATTCAAAAGATCATAGACACTGGAAGATACTGGATACAATTGCTGATTTTTGTTTGGTGTGCCGATATCTTTCGACCCCAAAAAATTTGACTCAAAAATGCCAAGGTAAAGTCAGGAACTCAGGAAGGCCGTTTGATGGTTTAATACAAAAATGAAAAGCCAAGAACAGGAACTCACTCCCGCAGGAGGAAAAAAATAGTTTAACACAAAAGCAAAAATAAACAAACAAACAGTCCAAAAATAAGGAGGCGGACAGACAGGAATCAAAGTTCACTAATAACAGTGTTCAAACAGCAGCTGCACCGTGGCAGCATCACCTCACCAAATCCAACCAAACAGAGTCTGCACAAGTATACAATTGTATTGTATACTTGCAGCAACAACAGTCTCACAGGGTGGAAACATGCACAGTGCTGCTGTTAGATGACCACTGAGGAACCTTCTGTATTTTCACAGTCACTGACTGTATTCTCAATTAAAAATTAAGTACAACTCCGTAATAGTGTGTTCTCTTTTACTGGATTAAAAGATTTTTCTGCCATTCTGGTTAATATAATACAATGCTCAGTGTTAGCAAAGTGACAAATAATGCAGAACATTAAATGCTTATTTTATAACTTAAGAATATCAGATTCAAATGGAGGTTCCTCCCCTGACCAGTCATTTCCTTCATGTAGGTGTCATGTTCAATACTACTGATACACATACAGACTATCTCTTCAGTAATGTTCACACCAGCTATATGATTCATCGCTTATTGTATTGCTGAGAGAGAGAGAGACAGAGAGAGAGACAGAGAGACAGACAGACAGAGAGACAGACAGACAGACAGACAGACAGACAGACAGACACCAGGTACAAAGTTCAAAAACCTCAAACTTGTGACTTGAAAAAACTTTATAAAATAAAACACAATAGTACACAATGAGAGTTTTAAATCAAATATAATGCCGATAGAATTAAATGACTGATATGAAACAGAAACAAAAAAGTGTTTGAAGTACTGTCACAAAAAAAAAAAAAAAATCAAATTGTGCAGGTGAAGTCATTTAAATGTGGGTGTTTTTATAATTGTTTTTTGGGCTTTTTAAGCCTTTATGATAGAGACAGGTGGAAGGCATGACAGGAAAGGGGGTAGAGAGAGGGGACAATACGCAGCCAATGAGCCGCAGGCAGGAGTCAAACCTGCGGCCACTGCAGAGGACTGACAGCCTCAGTATATGGGGCGCACTACTGAGCTATAGGGGCGCCCCCTGATTCCTCTCAGTGGACTCAGATTCAGTGGGTCATCCATTTACATGCTTGAATAGCAAGGCAACACAGACACTCACCCATCTGGACCTCCAACTGAAACTGTCTGCATCCCAAAATATTGCTTCATACAAGTCGCAGAGGAGGAGAAATCTATTTTTGGTGATGGAAAAATTCAATAAATTAAAATGACAGTGCTGCTTCACCCCATGCTGTATCTGACATTCAATATGATATAATATTGTTCTAAATTAACCTCACATAAATGGAAATACAGGGCTGGGAACATTTTAATCCCTTTTACCTGTGTGTTCTCCACCTTTTTAAGAATAAACAAAAAAATGCCTCCAGTGTGTTCTGTGGATTATCAAGAGTAAGAGGAACATTATGTTGAAAAACATTAAAACATTACCATGGTTTCATTGACCACAATTGAATGTGACAAGGTGCCAATGACATGTGCCTATGAGGACATTGAGATAACACTGAACAAAATTATATTGAACACTAAGACATGGTTTATAGAAATTCACATGCTGTTCTTAGACCCATGTAGTGATACCTCTGCTCATAAAGTGGTGAACCTCCGCCTATGGTTCACCATGCTGTTCAAGAATCTGTGGAAATTGACTCCCAGGATTACATCTGAGGTTAGAAATCTTGATGTGATCCTTCATTCCGATAAGCTTCAAATCCCGCATCATCTCACAAGGTGATGAAAACTTCATCCAAAAAAAGAAAAAAAAACAAACCGCACAGACTTCTGCTCATTCAAAACTCTGCATCTCGGCTATTAACCAGAACCAAGAGGAGAGAGCACATTTGTCCAGTTTTAGCCGCTCTGTACTGGCTTCCTGTAACATTCAGAATTGATTTTAAGGTCCTCTTCCTTGTATACAAAGCTCTTAATGGGGTAGGACTAGGCTACATTATTAAATCCCTTGTTTATTATTTGCCTTCAAGAACACTGCGATCATCTGCTGCTGGTCTACTGGTTTCCAGCAACAGCTGAAAGAAAGTTGGGGATGCAGCCTTTGTCAATTACACCCCAAAGCTCTGGAACACACTATCTATAGATATCAGGGAAGCAGCTCACTGCAATATTTTTAAGAAGAAAGACAGATCAAACCCTATCGCTTCCCTTTAGCCTTTAATAAGCTACGACTTCCTGATACAGGCCTGAAACTTCTCAGGCACTGCTGAACTTCTCTTAAAATGGTGTATTTTACTTTATACATTATGTACTCTGTTTTTAACTGTATTTTATTGCTACTATTCAGTGGGTTTTATTTTTCTGTCTTTATAAAAAGAGGTGTGCATTTTTTAACAGCCACAGCACAAACATGGTGTTTTTTGTCTGGGGCAGTTTTGGGCTGTGCCCAACACAGATAATACTCACAGTAAGGTTAAACCTGTGGGAAGTGTTCTGGGGTAGGCTGTAATAGGCTTATTTTGGTTAATCAAGATCGCCAGTGAAGCTGTGTCTGTCAGGAAACTGGGAGACTCTGTTATGCTTGTTTGCTTGAGAAGCTAAGCTGATTGGTAGAGTGCTGATCTCTGCTGTAGTAAAGCAATAACAAGAGTGTTGAGATCTTTGGTACATCTATTTCATTCTTATTTTTATCTTATTTTTAATGTTATTATCAAGCAGGATTTATCCTCCTCTTACACACAGATACTGTGGGGTATGCATTTGTAGTGATGAAACTACATAAAGACTCAATAACAATCCAACACTCATGAAGGTGATTATCAGTGACAGTTGAGAGTGATGAGGGATATATATTGTTCTTTTTTCAGTAACTTTATTTTCACTGTGACTGAAATGTTCATACATTCATTTATAGTTAATCATGCCATCCTGTGGTTTCCACAAAGAATCCTAAACTAACAAGCCAGTACAGGAAAACAGTGTCTGACACACATCTGAATAGGAAAATCAACTCGCAGGCAGACAGGGCCATAGCCTAAACTTTAGAAACATTCAGATCGTGAGTCCCATCTCTACTTTGCTTGGAATAGTGAGCTACTACCAGGATTATAGTTACAATAGCATTTTCAGACACATTTCTCTCTTAAAGTTCTCACAAACCCACATAATAGCACATTAGCTACAGGTCTACTGGTATTCCTTTAAAGGTGGATGGGTCATTCTGGAGAAAGACTGTTGATATTTGCTGAATTTGAAATTCACTGAATATCTCCTCATAGTCCACTAGCTATCCATTTTGTGTGCACCCTGAACAGAAACACAGTTTTCATACACAGCCCTGACTCTATAAATGTGAAACAAATAAAGTGGCTTGGACTGAGCCACACAACACTACTCCAGCCAATCAGTGACAGGTGGTGTTTGTTCTCATGCACAGAATATGAGGAAGGGGAGGGGAGATGGGGGAGAGAGAGGGTATGCTAACACTGAGTAATTGCATTGTAAAGAAGGAGGGATGGCAATATCAGCAGCCTTTCTCCAAAATGACACACCTAAACCTTTAAGACTCAGCGCATTTGAGATTTGGGATGTGATACATAATCTCTCCAGCTGCTTTGGGGGACATCCTAATCAGAGGCCAAAATCTCCTCAACTGGCTCTTTTCAATGTTTCAATGCAACACCTTGTTCTTAAATGTCAGCCCACATGTTTTTATACTCTTAGTCTTTACCAAAATCTCAAACAGAGGCGAGCAGTAGATTTCTAACTTGAACATTTCATACTTATGGTCCTTTTAAATTTTTGGCATTGTGTATATTTTGGCTTTTGAAGTTTTAGATATAGATATGGTTATTGATATTTCTATACTTGCACCTTTATTAATATTTTACATTTGCACTCTTTCCTACTTTGTACTGCAACTGCTGCACAACAGCAGAATAAATAAAGTTCTATCTTAATGTAAATCAACTGGTTAATTAAGTCTGAATATATAACCCCAATTATCCATCCATCCATCCATTTTCTATACCGACTATCCCTTTCGGGGTTGCGGGGTGGCTGGAGCCTATCCCAGCTGTCAACGGGCGAGAAACCCCAATTATGCCATTGTGATATCTTTAGGGGTAATATGACATGAGCTTGGAGACTAGAAGTTTATAAGAGATAGACAGATTTTATTGTCTCAAAAGGGGGAATTGCAGAGTGTGTATTATGTCACCCTGGAATAATAAGCACTAACTATAAGCACTAAAAGCAGAGCTACAAACAGGGTGACTGGAGTTCATAAAGTGTATATTTACCCAGCTGCGAAGGTCTAACAAAGATGCTTTTGAGGTTAGTAGCATGATGGGAAATGTAGGATCCAGTATTTTTGGAAGTTAACTCATAACAGGTGGGAGACTAAATGTCAGAATATCTTGGCCTCTGCTGCCTCCCAACCTTATGAAATCATTGTAGTACTCCTGTCAGTTTTAATCTCAAGAGAGCAGGTCTAAAACATGAAAAACAACAATGAATAGACAATAGATTGCAAATCGGTTGCTGTAAGTCTTTCATCAATTAATTCTTCAATGACTTGGAGACAAATTTAAAATAGCACAAACACAATAAAAGGTTAGTTTTCTAACCAAACAACAGCAACAAAATCTTATTTTAACAGTCAAATATGTTTTAGGCAGGAGAGGATTAAGGCCTTTGAAAAATAGTTACATGTTGACTCTGCCTTCAATCTAATTAACACAAAATGTGCACACACCATTCGTGAAGTGAATATGTCCTATATACTCTAATAGCGATCTCAAGATCTTTGCTTTCTCTGTTATTTTTTTCTCTGACAATACTTGGACTATACCTTTAGTGATCTTAGTATTTGAAGAATAAATCATCATTACCAATAACACATCATGTCCACAACATACTGTACAGTATATCCATGCTGTGTTCATGTCATGCCAGAAGTGAGAGGACAGGATGACAACCTGTTGGTTTCATGTAAATGTATTTATTTGTGCCAGTTCTTAGGACTGCTGCCATCAGCACAGTTGTTATTACTTTGTCACCTGAGTTGATACATGAGTCATCAAGCTAAATGGGCGATAACTTAATCACTTAATCATAATGACCATCAGGAGGCTGACAAGAATAGCTTTTCCCTGTTGACATCAATATGTACAGTCTGACATGACATGACACCACAGCGAGCAGTGTGTGTTTCAGATCAGGGTTCTGTGGTCTCAACTTCAATTGGCTCCACCTGGGGCTCAGTGGGTGGGGTGGAGATGTCCTCCACCTGCTCTGACTCTGGTTCAGTCACAACTACAGCCACCTGTTGATAGACAGAGAGCAGTAAAATGTGAACATGGCTTGCAGAAAACGTCAACATATTGACTCGTATTTTAAGGGTGTGATCACGCTTGTTTGATTGGAAAAAAAACATTGAAAAAAACATGAACTTCTTAGTTTCCTTTACAAGTCCAGATTTCCCTGCATGATGCACCAGCAGCTTGTCAATGTTACAGGGTGCCAGAGGAAACCAATATTTCAGTCTGTGGGTGCATAGACTCAAGATGCAAACTGTGTACATGGCATCCCAAATACACAGCACCACAGATATGCCACCAAGTCATCCTTTCTTCTCTCACTTTGGCAGTTAGTCAATCAGTAAAATACCATATGAATCAGCCAAGGAAATAAGACTGACTCAGCTAGGTGAGAAGCAGCACTCTGCACTATGCACTGCATGAAATTAGGGTCCTAACAAAGACTGTGTTCCCACTACCTGAGTTGGCTCAGCTGCAGCTGGAGAAGCTTGAACAGCCTGCACGGCTGGAGCAGGTGGGGGGCGAGAGTGTGGATAGACAGGCCTCTGGCTTGGAGCCTGCAAGACAAGCGCACACACACACACACACACACACACACACACACACACACACACACACACAGATGTCATGTCAGTAGTTAGTTTTTCTCAATCCGACTACTAGTAACAGTAGTTTTTTATGGCTGTAGGATTCTTTGGCAATAATCTGTACAAATGTACATAGACATAGTTTTTTTTCTACTCTGTATCTTGTAAACTTTTATACTTTTATTTTTTGACCTCTTATGCCACTGTGCTTGCTTTTTATGACCTGCTTGCTATAACAACTAAATTTCCCTGGTGTGGGATCAATAAAGTCCTATCTTATCTTATCTTATCTTATTTATACAACAACCACAGTCTGATCTGTAAGCTACTGAACAACTCCACAGGACCCACTGGGGCACCTGCTCAGTGGATCTAAGCAGTGGTGAGGAGAGCGAGTGTCAACACTGCACTTTCACTTAATCACCCTGATTTATCCTACCGCTCCAAACACATGCCTTATTTTGGGTATATATCATTTGGTATCACCAATAATTTACTTGTCTAGAAAGGGAAACTTTTTGTCTTTATTGCGTATGATTAAGTAATAACATAGTTTGAGAATTGTTTGCTCAAACAACTAACTACAACAGGGGTTGGCACTGAAGGAGTGGGAGAAGAAGGAAATGGGAGAAAAAGTGGGACTTTATTCATTCACTTAGTAGGAAAGTAGATTGAAATTCTTTAGCATGCGTTAAGAAAAGTCAGCTGGGTTGGTATCATGTTATTTTATGTTTTTACAAAATGAAACTAGCTGTGCAATGGAGACAGTGAGAACATATTTTCTGTCCGTTGATTTTCACGTGAACAAGGACATCAAGTCAGTCAGGTTGACTGTGGTTGATGCTCTTCCTTTGTGCCATAAATGGAGCCTTCATTTTCCTGTGTGATCGTACCCAGTGGCAGACTGTATGATTGTAAAGTGAAAATGAGGCTTAAAGGGAACCAATCTAAAGGCTGATGGTGTATTCAGCCACGATATTGTGCAGTCAACATTTACTTCATAATATCTTAAAGCAAAAAATGTATCTATTGCAAGTTTAATGATGAAATATTCTTTAACATTAGAACCAGTATGTGAGGGGAAAAAAATCTAAACTCAAACGTCTCCTTGCAAGATTTTTCACAAGCAAATCAGATTTACCACAGTCACTTCCCATCATCTGTGTCAACGAACCATATGATGGTTGTAAGTGCTTAGATCTTACCTAAGCACCTGTAAGTTATTACCACCTGTCTAATTTAGCTTACCATGTATCCAAGCCAGTTACTGAACTGAACTTAATCACTTCACATCAACTAGGTCACCTAAAAATCACTTCATCCCTGCAATTATCTGGGTATTTGTTATGGTGACAGTATGTCAAAACTGTCACTGACTCAGTCTTGTGAGTTTTCTGCCCCCTAGTGGTCAAATATCACTTGAGGAAACATATCAGGGCTCACCTGGGTTCCACCAGCAGCTAGGACACTGAGTCCGAACAGCATGGCAGTGATACAAATCAGCAGCTCCAGCACCAGAAAGATCACCAGTGTCCCCAGGATCCCATCAATCAACAGCTAGCCAGAGATATTCAAGAGCACATATGGTGAGGGAACAGGAGCAGTAAGGAAATTAAAACAATGTTTCTCGCTGTGACACTGGTGATTCTATGAAAAGGCAGAAATATAAAAATCTCAGGACATCTTTTCAATCGGTTAAAGGCATTTCTGTCTTCTGCATGCATTCTACAAGACAACATAACCTATCTGAGCAAAGTATTAGTTGGAACAGTAGTCAATCACTTACTTTACACTTTTGCTCGATCAGCCCGGTGCATTTCCTGAAACAATGTTGCTGCAGTGGACAGTAAAGACAAAGAAACATAGAATCTGCTTTTTCATAACATGTAGAGTCAACTATGAATTCAAGTGATTCTACCAAGGGAGAATGTGATGATGGTGGGTGCTGATATGCCAATGTTGTGTTCACTACTTGTTTCTAGATTTAAACATACATTAAGAGCATTTTGCATGCTTATAGTGAATATTCAATCAAAGCAAGAATCATATTAATACGATATAAATCTGATTTGAATCAGACAAAAATCTGCATATATTTATTTCAAGAATATTTAACTCAGCATCATCTAAATAAGATCAGAACCACTTGCTCTCACTCAAATTGCTTTTTTACTTGTATGAGCGTTGCTGTGTATTTTAGCTCTCTACTTGGTCACTACTGTCCTCCAACACTTGTCCACTACCTTGACAGGGACCACTAGGGTCCTCCTAGTCCTCGTAGGACCTCTGGACCTGGATAAGAAAGTGTTGTAGAGGATCCTTAACTTTGTCACAGACTTTTGAGCAGTTTTTTGTTTGTTTGCTTGCTTGCTTTCCTCAAATGTTTTGTGATTTACCAAAAAACTGAACAGCACTTCCAAAAAGACAAAAAAAAGATTAAAAACTCAACTTAAACACTTTTTAGGGTTGACACAGCCATTAGTTTTAGAAGTTCATGCTTGGAGATACATTTAGCTAAGACATTTACGTTTTTGTGAGTCGCCCTAATGATGACAAAACCCATACAGGTGACAACACCTATAAAACAATAATTAAGAGTCAGGTTGACACATTAAAGTATGTTTTTTCAAGGTCAAAAGATTCTGTTTCACTTCACTTCATAAAAAGTAGAAAGAGGCCATGAGAGAATGTAGGAACTATCAGCTCATCACAGTGGCCAGTAAATATTAGTGGTGTGCTACGTATATAGTATAACCTGAGAGGGACTCTTTTGTTTGGAATATATTTCTGTCCTGCAAACATTGTTTCAGTCTTGCACCAGGCAAGACTCATATCCTCCACCACTAAACAATGCAGAGAGCAAATGTGATCAGACTCATCATTTTTAGCCCAAACTGAATTTTCTGGAAGCAAATTTGTGATGTTGTTTAGGCCAGTCAATTACAATTCTAACAACTGTCCAAGTTCATCCTGAAGGTGTAATTCAGTGATGTGCGGTGGATGTTTGTCCTTAGCAGGCAGTAACACGACCTGCCACAGTCAGAGAAACGCACTGGACTTTCACAGCGGAAAGCTTTGCTACAGTAGAAGTCACAGATGTGGCTATTCTGTTTTGCCACAGATGTTATTATTTTAAAAAAACTTCAGTCTGAAAGCTTTCATGCAGTGTTCTGGTCTGTGTAGGTTTTAAAGACAATACCACCGCATGCAGCTCCAGTCTGCGGCAGTGTTCACAGTGGTATGAGTCCTGGCGGTAGGGGAGGTGTTTGGACATCAGACCCAGAGCAGCAGTGGCAAATGCAGCACTGATGAGATGCAGCACCAGCATACATTTCACCTGCAAATGACAACAGTAGTGCTCATGTACAATAATCACACACCCTATAATATACAAAATAACTGAAACACATCAGAGAAGAGGAGTTGTTTACTGTTCCAACACATTACATCTTACAGCTACAAATAATGTTCTCAAACAAACACATGCACAAGAAGTACACTCCCCTGGACGTGATACAAGAATGGTGGACCAACAGTGGAAAAGAGCATGGAGAAGAGAATTTTACACAATGCACTTACAAATGTGAGCTTTGTTATTGATTGTCCCATTACGTTTATGTGTCATGAAACCCATGAACCCATTTTACATGAATGTAAAACTATGAAAAATGTAGGCAGTTTGCAAAGCGAAGTAAGCATCAGTTCACCAGGAATATTGTTTCAAAATGTCCATGATGGGAGCTTCACATACTTTATATTCTTTTATGAAATTTGTAATGGCTCAATAATATGTTAAAATATTCATACAGTAGTTGATGGTGTTTTTCTGTCACTGGTCTTGTATTTGTACCTTGTGACTTAATCTAACTTCATCTTTAATTTATCAAATTGTTAAGTCACAGAGGTTTTGTTGTAGCTTCTAAACACTGAGTTTATGATCATTTTATTGTATGGCATCACTATAATATTTTTTATTTAAGACTTGTGTCCTCTTCAGACAGAGAGGAAGAGTAGCTGGAATATTCATATTCATACCACATCAGGACCAATGGGGGATCGCAGTGAGCACACACCATTGCAGCCTTATTGGCTGTAACTGGCGTGTTACCACTGTGAAACTAGAGGCCTAATTGTTACGGTGTGTAGTAGGTGGGATCCTTTAAATCACTACTGAATGAATTGAATTGTTTATGTCCAGCAGTGATCTGTATCATCATAGCACCCGACATGCTCCAGACTGTAACACAGAGCTCTGGTTTGATTCAGACTCACCCAAAACAGAGTAGGTTTCCTCCCACTGTGAACCAAGACTGAACCGGACAAGGTCACCTGGTGGATTACAATATAACTTACTTACATGCAAGGCAAGTAAGGAATGTTCTTTTATACGAAATATTCAAGCCCATCAGGTACACGGTGAGGAAGTGCTAAGAAAAATAAGAAAACATGCTGTGATCTGACTGAATTGTCCTATATGTGCTTCACAAAAGTACAAAACGTGTCATTCAGTGGAATTGAACTGACCTGTATGACAACGATCAGGAAGAGGGCCACATCTCCTGTAAAGTGGACCTCATGGATCTGGAGCACAGAGGCACTAAGACAAAGAATCAAAGCCCCAATAACGATCTGGATTGCCTGGGGGGGCAGAAGAGGTGATCAGTACGCCTACTGTTGCACTGAAACTATTACAAGTAGTCAGAAATTCAGAGCTCCTTATTGGGGAAAAAGCCTGAATCTCAACAGCCTCTCTCAGCTTGTTTTTCTGTATCACATTCCTAGTACATGAGAGGCTGTTATGACAGTATGCTATGTCCCATAAAAAGTCAGCCCACGTATATACATGTGTATGTGTTTCAATCACTGATTCACAGGGTATACTGTATGTGGTTTAGTTTACTAACTGAATGCTTCTGCTCACCCCCAGAGTCTTTGGCTCCATCTTGAGGAGAGACTGCAGTTGGCCTGGGGAGAGGTTCCCCACTGCAGGCATCGGGTCTTTGTCATTATGAGCCATTCTGCTGCTGCTAGAGAGATGACACATGATTTAACAGAACAGTGTGTAGAAAAGGATTCAGTCACAGAGAAAGAGAAGCTAAAGAATGAACAGGATGGTTACAAGGTTTGGGAAGAAATTAAATATGTCATAAGTTACGCACAAGGACACACATGTATGCACATGCCCATGCGTCTGATACAATTTACCTCAGAGGCTGGCCTTGTCTATCTAATGATGTCCCTTGGTTTAATCTCATTCTACTGATCAGCAATTGGTATGACACCATGTCATAACTAACTTCCTCTACACCTTGTGAAGACAACTGCTAACTGAGAGATGTAAACAATACAGGTTCCAAAATACTTAAATGATTGTCTTTGCAAAGAAGCAAATTCAGCACCTTTGTTAGGTCTCAACGATACATACAGCTCTAGTAATTCTAGGGGAGTGTGTGCTAACTTAAATGGCCACTCTGCTGCCTTCCACACACTGGTGAACCGGTAAATAAAATATGGTAAATGTGCCCTCAGAGGCCTAGTGTGCAAGAAAATGTGATAAAATGCCCTCTAGCGTGCACTTCCAGGGGAGAAAACATGATAAATAAACTGCCCGACAGGCTAGAAAATTAGTTAGAAAATTAGAGGTATAGTAGCTATACTTAAAATATAAGCCACATAACCATTGTGCCCTTTTTTTCAGCATTTTTTTCAGATTGGTTTTCATATTATTGAAAATTCCTGTTTACCGATATATTGTGTGTTTACAGATGCTCTGAAGATTACACTAAACATTAATTAACATTTGCTTCCAAATCGCCCTTTTGCTGCCTTTTATGGTGCATTATGGGCCCCTACCATTACAGGAAATGTCCTGTAAATACCCCTGTGTTCATGGCACGCGTGTGGCCTCATGTGCCACAAGGTAACTTAAATCAGTTAAATGTTAGAATTGATCTGGCTGTAATCTGGTGTATTTATTTCCCAGGAACCCACCTGTCAAACTTAATGAGACTTAAACAAATAAATAAATACATACAGCAGAAGAATAAATGTATTTATTAAAAATTATTCTGACACTAATGAAGCACTGATGTTAAAATAAATAAACCAGTATTTTAGCTGTAACTGACTTCCACATGTTCTTAGACTGAGCACTAAGAGAAATCCATTTGCTGATGAAGTCCATGAGATGCAGTTGAACGCTTCATTCTTACACTAATGGTAAATGTGGACTGACTGCATCAGCATGTCTCTTCTGGCTCTTTGTCCAGGCCGGAGCCTGAAGGCAGACTTTCAATTCCAAATATGCAGCAGCAGCAGCAGCAGCATTGAGTCAGCAAAACCAAACACTTCAGCTACCTCTGAGAGGAAACTTAAAATCCAGCGTTAGAATAAAACAACGCTGGTTCCCATCATTACTGTCAGCTGAGTGTATTATTATTAAATATTAACATGCTGACTTGGAGAAGATTCCAAATGTGCAGTCGATCTATTTATAGCCCACTGCGCAGCAGCCAAGGGCACAATGTGTTTGAACATCCATTCTATGAACTCTGTTCAGAAACATGAAGAAAACAGCATTCATAGCTTCCTGTAGTTAATGAGAGGACACACAGAGCTGTACAGTATGAGGAGTGAGAGGACAGTCCGCTGCTCAGACCGACGCGCTGATGCGACCGCAGTGGAATTTGGCACAGCTCCAACGGCCGCCACAACAAAAGTCGGGCAGTTCGGTGCAGGACTTAGGGATATTTTTGGACACCCTCTTAGTACTGTCGTTGCTTTCCACAGAAAGGTGTCCCTGCAAACAATGTTGATGCCAATGAGCAGTGACGCTTCGCTCGCTCAGCGCCGTTTGCAGTGCTCCTTCGTCCTGTCAGTCACCTGTCCTGGTTTCTCCTGCGGGACAGAATGCGTCAAACACATGATCTTACCTCAGCTATGTTCCAGCTGCTCGCCGGCTCCGCGTCTCTGCCCCGTCAAGGTGCGCAGCTGAGTGTGTGTCGGTGCTGTGAGGCTGTTCTGCAGGCTGCAGCAGGGTGTGTTCAGGAGCTGGATTTCACTGCAGTACACTGATGCTGCGACTTGTTTCGCAGACTTGCTGTCTGATGCAGTTAACATGCGCGGCTGCAGACAGAGGAGCCTGCAGCAGGCTGAGCGAACATTTCACAAGACTGCACCTTTACAAAAGTGTAAAAGCTCGCGTTGGATTACGTCTAAATGATGTTTTTTTCTGAGGAAGTTAAGAGTGGCAGTTCACTGTGA
The DNA here is from genome assembly GCF_051107435.1 of Chaetodon auriga. Taxonomy (NCBI): domain Eukaryota; kingdom Metazoa; phylum Chordata; class Actinopteri; order Chaetodontiformes; family Chaetodontidae; genus Chaetodon; species Chaetodon auriga. The sequence continues at coordinate 2,016,341 of NC_135090.1, read as the reverse complement.
CGGGACGCACGGGGCAGTCCTGGGGTCCTCCGGGATTTGGGACCCCCGGTCACATTTGTAATTTGTGCTCTAGGCCCCCCTAGTGGTGATGGGTCCTGAACAGCCACTTAAACTTCTTCTGCCTCCAGCTGGTGGAGACAACATGCAAACTCTTCACAGACAAAATCCAACCCATGATGGACTACCTGTTCCACAGTGCTAACAATCAAGAAGACACATCTCACTGCAGGACAATTACTCTGTTGACTTGATTTGCATATATCTTTGGATACTTACTCCCTACCTTTAGAAATAAAATACCAAACACTTGCCAAACAAAGCATGACCAACATGTTACCTGAACAATGATGACGTGACTGCTGTCCCCATCTGGTCTTCGGCAGCTCAAACACATGCTCAGTTGGTCTGAAGTTAGCTGACTGACTTAGACAGTAAACAACATTCCTGCTTGGCCTTGAAAAACTGCTCACTTGCTTTGCTGGTATGTTTAGGATCAAGGATCTGCTGTGCTCTCCTCACAGTGGGGAAGTAAAAACAGTAATAAGTCTTAAACTTTTCTCAGAATGGATGTGATGTGAGTACCTTCAATCTGAAAGTCTTTTAACTCACAGTCAGTGTTACAGCATGCTGAAAATAAAGTCAAAAATACTTTTGTGAAATGGTAATGCAGGACTTTTTTTCTACAGATGCTGAGAGAGAGAAAACATCTAAAAATAAAGAAAGTCACATGTATTCATCCTAATGCAATGTGTGTTTTTACATTGACTGTTGCAAGATACATATTAAGTGTACCTGTAAAATCTCCAAAATACAAATTGTAATATTACATATAGCTGCAAGCTGCAATTTTGGGTTCAAGCCCTTTTGCACTCAACCGAATGAAGCAGCTCAATGGACCAAAATTAAAGCTGCAAGCCACAAAGTCTGCAACGTTTGAACAATTATGCACTCACAGTTCCACCATTTTTCCCCCTTCATCCTATTTGAAAGAAACTCGGCGTGTATGTTCAGGAGATAGCAGGATGTCTCCAGAGGGCTTAATCAGGATTGCTCAAAGGCATCTTACTTGCACCAATTACTAATGGCACTTCAGATTTTGGTTCATACCTTCTCATAAACCATGCTCACTGAAACTGGTGAAATTCTGATTACTGGGTTTTTTATGTATATGTTTTTGGTGTTTGTGGCGCCCTCCATGGGTCGGGCTCAAAATGCACGAGAAATGCTGCTAAGCCCCACCTCTTGCAAAGTTTATTGGTTGATGGCAGCCATTTTTTTTTCTCAGTCTCACAATGCTGGATAGCCATTTTGATGGTTTGGGTTTATTCATATTATCATCTTCTAAAAAATTCAAAATGGCTGAAAATTCATCACAGCTGACTTTCATGGTCCAAGAGGCTTTTTCATAGAGCACAATGAGCTGGACTTATGTGTCTAATTTCAAGACAATCACACATAGTGTGAGGGGCATGGTCTTTGAAAATTTGAAATTTTTGGCCTTAATTACAGCACCACCACTTGGCCAATTGGGATCATATTCCCATATTTCATGGGAAGCAATTCCACATCATTTCCAGCTATAGGGCCGAGTTTCATGTTTCTAGCTCATTCCAGCTCACAGCAATTTGAGCTGTCATAGCAGAAAAATAACAACAATATTAAACCAACATAAAGACATTGGGGTCTGTCCCTCAGGCCCGGAACCCTACTGAGTCAAAGGAAATTGAACTTGCTGTGCAGATGCTGAACTCACCTGAGTTCCACCTGAAGACAGTCATCCAACACAACATCACAAACTATGACCTCATAGAACAATAACCTGCATGGCACAACCTCAAAAATCTTAATCTTATAATGTCACAACAGAGGGAAGATGTACATGCATGGCCTACTGCTTTGCATGCGTGTTGGTGGTTCTTTGAGAATTCCCTGACACTTACAGGTTATTAAACCTAAGACTCGAATATGAAAATATTTTTGGCCATGAGGTGGTGCCAAAAGACAACCATGTTTTCTATGGCTGTGTATGTAGAGTAGCGTATGCAGATACAGCAGGGGCATCAGTGCTTCCTTTAGCAGTCCAGCATTAGCATGAAGTCCAGTAGCTTCACAACTCATTATGCTAAAGAGGACATGCAGTGAATACCTGAAATACTGTAGACAGTATTTTAGGTTTGTAAAGGTACTGAATGTTGGGCATATGCTGTAAAAAGAGCTAAAACCAGCTGACTGGGCGCTCTCTGCCGACCCAGCAGCCGGCAGTTCTTTTGTCTTGTTGTGACAGCTGTGCTCAGTGTCATGTTGTGGGAAATGCCTGTTTTTCACAGTTCACAGTTTTAAGGAGGGTGCAGCTAGTGGGAGTATGTCCATGTTTCATAATATCACATTCCACAACATGTCACATCGGAATGAGGAAATTTCATAAAGGTCAGCACGAGGTAATTGTTTCTAATGGATCAGGACCTTCTCCTGGATTAATGATTACTTCATACCCTTGTACCTCTTTTTAGGAATACATTGTTTTTATCCATTTCTTTCACTGCCTGGATGACACTGAAGCCTTTACAAGGGCTTTGCCTGACTAACCGTAATAAATAAACTGAGTGATGCAGTGGGACCTATTCATTGCCTTTCCTCCTCCCCAATAAGTTGTAATTGTTTATACAGGAATATTTCAGCAAAAGACAAATATTAGTCCCAAAGAGCTTTCCCTGCAGCTAAACAAACATATTGTGACAGTGAGTGTTACAAAGCAGAACAGCTGGATGGAAAGCTTACAGTGATCCATAAATCTGAACACAATCTATTCCATAGCATAAAGATTCTGTTCAACATATTGGAAAATCCTCATTTTCACCAACAATCAGATGAGAAGATTCATCTGTTTCGATTTCTTCTCTCTAAAATGTGAATAAGACTGTTTGTTTTTGGAAGGAGTGTATGGGTAGGATGCCACTGCATGCAGAAATCATCACGTTCACTCTCCCATAACTGGGAACATGCAACATTCAGCATTTGCCATTATTCATTCACACCGAGCAACATACTGCTAGAATCAGAAATCCGCATTTCTGGCCCTGTTTGTGCAAGTTGTACATTCATAGCAGCTACATGTCAGTTCACACCCTCTACAGGCCAAACCAAACCAAAACAACAAGGTTTTCTAAGTCACAGCTGTTTAAGCCATGTTGATTTTCCAAAACAAGTCTTATACCATATGACAACACAAACAGAGCTGCATGGATTCAGAACTAAGTAGTATCCAGTCTAGTAAGACCAGAACATAGAGACCAACCTGGTTTTCATTACATATCTCACCAGTCATTGTTTTCCATCTGTATCATGGCAGAGACTGCTTCATGACAACAGCTAGAGAAAAACAGTCTTGAACAGCTTTAACCTTGTTTACATCAGGGCATCAATATGCCTTAAAAGAACTCTCAGAGTAAAAACGTCTCAAATTTGAAGCAAGTTAAAACATTGTGTGAGCTTTCTTTCCCCAGTCAGCTATCTCCACTTAAATATAAACCTCCCTTCATCTGTTCAGACTTCCCAGCAGGAGCTGAATGACAACAACATGCTCAAATGGAATGCATTTTTTAACAACCAATTTTCATTCAGGACCATTTGCTCCACAGACAAACCACGTCCAGCCCTTGTAGTGTACACGTACAGGGAACATGAAGCACAAACAGAGCAGCAGTGATTTGGGTTGTTCACAGCTCAATGTCTGTGGATGCTGGTAAAAAATCATGATCTGATGAACCTCAGTGCACCTGAAATCTCCTGTACCACACATGTTCAACAGTACAACCAACATGAAGTGATGTTTGGGGGAAAAAACGCACACAAGAAAGCAGCTTACTCAAAGTAATCAGCCTAAGCTGGAAATCAGACACCATGTTTAAAAGCAGTGTAACTTGGTTACAGTAAGATCCATGTACACATGCAGCAGGTCATGATCTGATCTCTCTCCTACCCCCAGCATTATTTGGGAACCATGGTTCAATGACTTTAACTGTCACTGTGATACAAGACAGCACTTCCTGATGTGTGTGTGTGTGTGTGTGTGTGTGTGTGTGTGTGTGTGTGTGTGTGTGTAGGACTGACAGTGAGGTGAGAGTACAGGCTCTGCAGGAAGTGCACGGTTCTCCCTATATTTGCATAGACACTTTGATGTACTATCCAAATAGTAACAGTGCAGTTTCTGTTGCCAGCACAGCTGTGTACCAACATCCTCCACTATGAGAAAAGTGAATGTGAAACATGTCTCCCCTTACACACACAGTTTGACAAGCATCTGCACATTCATTTTAAACCTTAGTATTGTGAACAGATCAGTTAAACTAGTTTGCAAAGTTACTGCTCACCAAAAAGAACATAAACCAGCATATCATTTATTTATTATTACTGCATTACTGGTATTCGGTTTGTACTAATCAAGGTTAAGATGAAAATGTCTCCTAATTTGTAGAAATGATTAAGTAGTGTGTATGTTTCAGGGAAAGTGGAGGTTTTATGTGAATTAAAATATTTTTGCCGCTGTCAGACAACAGAGACAATCTGGCTTTACAATATCATTCATCACACTGGTTAAAAAGGAAAAATGACCTGCAATGAAAAGATGAAAGTTGTTTTATGCTTCAGATGCACAGCTAGCTCATATCCAATCCTTGAAACAACATGGTTAATCACAACACAAAACAAATCTGAAACTGGTAGTAGTATTCCACCTGAATTGGTTATTTGTCCCAGTATAAGGCTGCAGTGATGTAGTATCAGATCAGCCCAATCAGCTGCATTATCCAATCAATTTCCAATAAAGATGTTTCTCTGATAAAGGAATCATTGAAGGAGGGTCTCATTACGTTTAAGAAATCAAGTGACTGCAGAAAGCTGAAATGTTTAGAATGTGTAACCTGTTTATTGAAGTGCATGCAAACACTGAGTGACAGCACCGTGTGGTCACGACAGAGCTGCATGATGTTGTGTCCAAATACCTGAACCATAGCCAAGGCACGTTCACATTCTGTGTGTAATACATCTCACAAACAAATGGTAAACAAGCCTACTGGCCCGATGTCTTTGGTCTTTGTGTATGGTCTTTTCACGCCGACCACCTACTTATGACTGAACAACATACTTATTGGACTGTGGAGAACCTGGCCACAGAACAAAGCCTGGGCATCAATTATGCTTCCTCCAAAATGTGTTCTGATTCTGAGATGTTAGGTGAACATTTGAAAAGCTAACATTTCTGTTCATGTGTGCTTTGGATGAACTCTTGAAAATGCCATTGTTCCATAAAAAGATATGCATGGCTTTGCATCAAAAATGACTATTCTATAAAAATAGTTTAACAACTAGCTGTACTGGATCAGCTTGTACCTTTCTGTCTCAAATGTTACTAGTAAGTGAAAACACACATACAGTAGAACATTCAGAAACTCAGAGTCAGTCTGTTCAGGGTCTGACAACAAGAAGTTCCATCTCAACAGTCACATGTCTTCATTTAAGTACCACAAGAATATTGTCTTTTGTCCTATTAGATCCAAATCTCACCAAACATGGTGACAGGAGTCCACAGTATTTGAATCTTGTCACTGGCTGTGCAAAAAGGACCCCCCACTGGGCTGACAGTCACCATGGTGACTCTGGTACCTGGGATGCACCACCTTACCTCCAGTCTCATCTGTAACATCTGTTGAAATGTCTGGGACTGGTCAGATGGGGGTGTTGGGCAAATGCCCATTGGAGCCTGTGAGTGCCCCGTTACAAACTAAGCCACTGGCCTGTCCGCTGTGCTGGGCTTGCCCATTGCGTTTGTTCAGAAACTGGTTCCCCCTGAGAGCCTCCTGCTCCACAGGTGTCCTTCTGTCAGAGTCACCGGTTGGATTTTCTGCCTGTGGAGCTGTTCGACTGCGGCAGCGATGTCTAACGACATACAGAAGCATGGTGATGAGCAGACTGAGGCAGAGCACCAGCAGAATTGAAACAACCACTAGTTCTTTTAGGTAGCAGGGGCCTCGGGCTGACAGCAGGGGTACCCCATCCCGAAACCCTGACTCTTTCTTCCCAGACTCCTCTGTCCACAGGGTCCAGTTTCTGCCCAACTGTCTGGTGGTGACCTGAGTGTCCCTGCTGGACAGTGTTGGCTGAGTCTTTCCTTGTCTTGTTTCTGTTCTTTTTGGCCACACCCCCACAGATGTATGCATTCCAGGCCCATGCCCAGGCCTGGCCACAGCCTGTGTGGTGGGTACTGGGTTTATGTGAGGCCATGTGTAGCTAGTTGGTGTCCGAGCCATGGGGCTGCTCTTCTGTTTGACATGATAGATGGCCATGGTCTGTTGGTAGCCGTTCTCAGTGGATAGGCAGAGGTAGTGGCCCAGTGTGGTGGGGGTGGCCACAAAGCTCAGACTCCCATCCTCCAGGTGCAGGTACAGGTCTGGGGACAGCCGGCTGTTGGGACGCTCCCACAGCTGCTGGGACAGCCGGGATGCCGCAGGACACTGCAACCGCACCACTTCATTCAGAGACACTGATACCAGCTCACCTGCAGGACATGAAGCTGATATACAGATTACAGCTCAACAAAACCCCAATACACCAGGACCCTCCATACCCGTCTTTTTACATGTTTGAGTTCCTCTGTGCCTTCATTGGTACATGCTCGTTAAGTGGAATTTTTCCATTCAGTGCACACATTGACAGATTTAAAGTCAGGATAAATTTGCTTTTAACTATGCCTCTATATACGCACAATGGCTACCCTGCACAACATTAGTTGTGCACATTGTCAGAATTTAAAGGTAAAGGTCCTCAACATGTAGTTGAGTCATGAACAGTGGGATTCACAATATATCAGGATGTGGACTAAGTCAGTAACAGACTGAGCAAACCACAACAATGGGGTGGCATGTTTTGAAGGAACTTGTGAAGCTATGTTTGAGTTATTAGAAATCACAACTCCATTACATAAGTTTATTTTGACACTTTAAAATGCCCCTCTCAGTACTAATCTAACAATCCTATAAAACAATCGATCCTAATCCAAAATTGTTGTATTGTTGTACTATTGTACTATTGTTGTATTGCAGCAACATTGTCCACAGTCAAGCTGTTGTGGTAAATTAAACAGGTATATCACTAACATTAGTTGTACAATGCATTTAGGTATAAAGAACATATCCAGCAATAACCATAGTGTGTTTCTTACACAGAGGATGTAACCAGTTTAAGCAAAGCGTGGCAGTTGATATAAGGCACACTTACCTGCAGGCAGTTTGTTTGGACCAAATCTGGCTCTATGTGTCAATGACACACTGTTGCACGCCTCTTCAACATTCCCTCTGTCTATGTCCTGGCCTCTGAGGAGGGAAAAATACGTTCAACAGAGAAGCCTGGTACAGCTTTCATAGAATTACAGCTGGTGCCATCTTCACTGATGGGAGTCTCAGCTCAGCAGAGGTATCGGAGGTTTGGCTTATCTCTTGGCTCTGAATGATAATCTGCTTTATAAATGGTCACTGGTAAGTCAACAAATACCCAAACAGACGCACCTTAATCACATTAAGTATAGACTATTAACATGCAGTGTGATGACAGTCATGTCACAGCACACGCAGTACTGGTGAAATGATTATCACTAAGCTGTCCCACATACTGACAGGCCATAATACATCACGTACTTTCACTGCCAATAAAAGAAAGGATGTGGTTCTAACATCCACTGTGTGCCACTGCAGCCTGTCCTCTCTCAGTTCCTTTAGGTTAACAAACAGATGCAGAAACTTTTTTTTTAAATGGGTGAATTGAAAATGTGCATAAAAACGAGAGGATGTTATTTGAGGGTTCTTTTTAATTAGCCAAATATGACTCCTGAGCCTCTTTCGATCCCTAACTATGCTAATCTAAAGCTAAAGCAAAATTGCTGCAGTAGTTTACAAAACAAAATGCCAAAACAAAGAGAAGCCCATTTTACTCTATAGTAGTCAATATTCCAAACAAGTTTGTCATGTATATGTCATGGTACAGGTGGAACTGGTTAAAATGATTTCTTATGTATAGAGAATGTAATTAATAGTAATTAGAGCTATACCACCTGCACCAACTGCCTTGATTACCAACAAGTCATTATGACGTTCTTATCTGAACCCCGGTGAGCTCCACAAGCTTTCTGCTGTTGCTCCACTTGTTCCCTGCAGCATCGACTCAATCGACTGGGTGGTTGGGTCAGCCCTGTCCTATTTCATGCCGTCAACCGTGCACTGACAGTGGTGTAGACTTTAATTTATTTCACCTAACTAATAATGCAGACAGAACCTAAACAAAAATACTTCAGGGATGAGGCTTCATTGTCCATCACCATCTTAACAAAAAGAGTTATTGGCTATCAGAAGCACGCAACTGACACAATTGTATTTTAGTCTCTTTCCTCTGGTGGCTGCCCTCAGACCAGCTCATATTAGATAAGACCTGACATCTTGAAGCTTGGCACCCAATCAACATGACAACTGACAACCAGTGATGGTGACAGTCAAAAATGAATTACAGCGAGGATTCTCAGTTATCCAGGTCAAGGAATATCTACAGACTACTGGACTTGAGGATTACAGATTCAAGAATCTAAAGCAAGTCTAGTTGCCTAACTTAGCAATTATAGGTATGCAATAACAAAAGGCCTTTTTTTTGAGCAACTAATGATGTTGACAAAATGACAACAGCCACTTGTTAACATTTCTGCAGGGCCAACAAGCACCTGAGGATCCAATTATTTAGACTACTGGTGTCATTTCCATTCAATCAACATGTTTCCAAAATGACTACTGACTAAACTAAATTTTCTACACATTTAGACATTTTTAAGATGATAATGTCAAAATGTTGTGGCACTCACAGACTGGTCTGGGTGCTGGAGGCCTCCACGCAGGCCCTGCTGGCAGGGTCCCAACCACAGAAGGGGTCTCGGGCCAGAACACACTGAGGGCAGGTCCAGTAGAAAGAGCAGTTGGCTGTTGGAACCCTCACCACACCCTCTGATGTGCCAACATATATCATACCCTGCAGTGGGACAGAATGAGGTAAAACTGTTCAAACAATAAGAACAGTACTCAGAGATGATTTTACATGAAGCACTTTGTAAGTCACTCCTGTAACATCTGTGTCACATCTATGCAACACAAACTTTGGCCTCTGGTATAGAATAAGAAAAATAAGTGAAGTGGTTCAGTTGGGTGAGTCTCTTAACTTTCCATAACTGTAAAGTTTATGAAGGAGTAACAAGTGAAAACAGTCCTGATTGTTTCCAGTGAGACATTCATTCGGGTCAAGAAACAGTTCTCAGTGTAACTACATGACTTGGACCAATCAGCGTCAGTATATGCTGCAGCTATGCTTTATTTCTCATATGACATGGTACACACCAATGGAGAAATCCTCTACTACACTCAGTTCATGGATGTTTTTCTTCACTGTTCTTTGCCTTATAAACTGTACAGGTGAACTGAGTTAAAATCACTTTTCTCAACAATACTTGGGACAACCTAGATGACAATGTTTCCTTTTCAGAATTTGTCTCAACATGTGGATCTGGACATACCATAAACATGGTTATTGACAATGATGCTGATTTTTGGAACATACCACAATCCTACATGGATATATTGGGATTTTTACAAGATGAATCCCACACATTTTTGAGTTTGACATAAACACTTCGTTACAGCCACTTAAACTAATCATATGCTTGATATGTGCATATGTGTGGTTGCAGTTACACAATGGGTTTTTTCTTGTTGCGACTGTTTTTGATGTAATAACTGTAATCAGCATACATGTGGTTTGACAGTGAGGAGACAGAGAGTCAAAGCTTGTCACCATAGCAGGCTCCCTTTCCAGTCAGAATGATGTTGTATTTACAGTTCCATACAATAATGTGAGTAAGCTTACTTACCTGTACATCAGGAAGAATACTGACTCAATATAAAAGCCTTACTCGTATCTCCTCCAACTTGTGGTATTTTTAACTCCCTTCATCTGTGACTGTTCTGCATTTGACTTTGGCACACTCTTGGGATAGGCCTACTTTAACTGTCCTTTTAACATCATGCTTCACTTTGTTGTGCTCAAGGAAAGGCTCCAGCATGACACCAGCCTGATTTAACAGTTCAGGAAATGGATGGCTTGACATAAAAGCTGACAGACCTGAATCTGATATTTTGCTCAGCACAGAACATGACACATATTTAAGGACAGAGAAGACTTGCTGTTAATTGCTAATACCATCATTAAGAAAATCTGTATGATCATAATTGCTGAATCAATTGCTGTTCCACTTGGTTACAAGCTGGTGCATAAGGTTGTTGATGGCCATGCATTAAGCTTTGGGTTGGTGTCTTGAAGGTGTACCTTGGATATGGAGAGCTTCAGGCTCTTGATCGGCTGACGCTGTTCAAAAACCTGGACCTCCTCTATGATGTGGGCCCCACTCTGCAGCAGCACTGTTTTGTGTAAGGAACCAGACTCTGAAACAAAGTTAGCGAGAGAGCAAAGTTCATGTATATACAGTGGACAGACTTTATACTGTACAGCCTACATGGAGTTAACAGAAACGTCAGTTTTTGTAACATTTCTTTCTCATGCTCATCACCAAACCATCAGTTCTATCCAGCTATTTTTTTTTATTTATTCACTTTGATAGGAAACCATCCTCTTGACATGATCAAGAAGCCCCTCAGTTCTGGTACTGTTCCCACTGCTTTTAAAACGGTCATGGTTAGACCCTTAAAAACATCCAACCTTGACTCACAAACTCTTAATTACAGATCAAGTTTCGTTGCTGCCTCTGAGTCACATCTTCAAAAAACACAACATAATGTACCACTGCTGTGCTGATGACACACAACTCCATCTTCTAGTAACAGTCAATGATTCCTACCAGCTGGTGAAATTAGAGACATGCTTATCTGAGCTCAGTCACTGGGTGTGCAAAAAAATCCTAAGTTTGAACACACACGAGACTGAAATGTTGCTTTATGGTCCAACGCTGATGGCTGCACAATTTCTCAGGTGTTGCGAAATGTAGCAATACGTCATCAAATGTAAGAAAAAGAAGACTGCAAGCTAGCAAACTTGGATGTAAACAACGCAGAATTTCAAATATTCCAAAACTTTATTCTGCAAATATTTCACGAGGAAGAAAATACATTGGACATGTTTGTTATACCCCAAGGCACAGTGACTAACACGAAGTAAATACAACTTTAGTTTGCTTACAAGAAAACTCCACAGCTTACCTTTGATAGAACAAAACAACTTGTCAAACACAGTCTTTGATTCAGTGTGTGAACAGAGGACAGTTCAGTACACGCTGGGATTTAACCAGTTCAACCAAAGAGAAGTCAGAGTAGTAAGCTTTGATGGGAACACACTTACAAGCACTCACATGTTACTCACAATACCATGAAGCTGTCAGTGAATCAGCTTGTCAGCATCAGCTGTCACCACCATCAGTTAGTTATCAGGGCAAACAAAAAACATCATGTCTCCACAACTCAAAGACAATCCCTCCACAGGATATGATGAGATTGGATGACTGACAACTGCAGGTGTAGTACAAGGAAACAGTTCAGTATGTGAATTTGAGCTATGACCAGAACTGACAGCTAACAAAACATTTGAGCCTAACCCAAACCCAAACCAAAGTCAATGCTCTAACATCCAAACTACTCCATTCAATACCAAAGAAATATATGTAACAACCAAATACAGCGACAAGTAGCATAAGCTGTGTCCCAGCACACTGTGTTGACATAATGCATCAGACATCTTTTACAGCACAGGAGACCGAACAGAGTTCACAACAGACAACAGAGAGCAACGGGAGACACACACAGACACACCCACACTAAGGCGATGACAAGGTCACTGGGTGTGTGTCTTGGACCACTAGGCCATAATTTTTAATTTTTTGTGATAATAACAGACACAATGCAATGACTGAGTCCTACATATGATGAAGTTATTCATTCTCATTGACTTCAGTGCAGTCCTTAATCACCTGTAACACCTCATCATTATGAATTGACTATGAACAGAGAAACAACTGGAGCTCAGGGGAGAGTTCAATGGGAAATGAGATTTAACAAAAGATCCCCCAGTTTCATGAAGTTTGATCACACATTTGGTCAGTAAGGACTGTGTTGTACTAATGCCTGGTCCATACGTATATGGTAACTGTGCTTTTCCTCCTTTGTTCTGAAAAGAAAAAAAAACCTGTCCACAAAAGCACTGTTAAACAAAAAATCTCCATCCATACGAAAATACAAAAACACAACTGAAGCGCTGTCAAGAGCATGGCAAGCCAACAGGCTGGAAGATAACCATTATCCTGGAGCCATGTTAGCCAATCAGAAGCCTGAAAAAAGCTATTACCAGGAGGCTACTTGCGTCTACAGGTCTAAGCCTACTATGGCGAGGGCATGACCCGCCATCACCACAGTAAACAAAGAAAATAATGGCGCTCACACACTGTCGTCTCTGTTTCTAAGTATCTTCACCCTGGAAAGTGTTTCCAAAAATAGTTTTCATTGGCCTACAACTATGTTTGTGTGTAGATGAAAACCAAAACACATAGAAAAGCTACATTTTGAAAAATATCTGTGTATGTGAGAACTAGGTTTAAGACATTTATTGTCACTGCGTCCTCAGCTTTGGACATATTTCAAAACCTATTTACAACATTTCGTCTCCAGACATGCCAACTTGCTCACTTTACTCAAAAACGAAATTCCACCTGCTGACTGGGACATGACCATCGCCATGTCATCTTAATTAAAAAAAAAAATGCCTTGGCTTTCGGATGTGTTCACCTGGGACACTGGACAGTACTGGATAGCCAAGCTCACATTGGGACATGAGCTTTCTGCAAGCCCATGTTTTTTTTGTCTTTTATCTCCAAGATGTCCTGATAGGGCTCTACTTTAAGAAGTGGAGAAGCTGCTGAGGAAGAGCTGAGATGTAAACCTGTTACTGTGAGCCAATCACCACAGCTGTGTCTTTTTCCTACTGTGAGAGTGCTGGAGGGTTTAGGCATTTCCACCAGGTAGATGGATTGTGCCGAAAAGGGAGCGAATAGCGGAGAACAAGATGCTTTTCAAATGGATCAATGCTGAAAAGTAGGACATACTGCGTCCCACGTACCCTACCTGTAAGCAGAAACAGGACAGTGTAGTCTCTGTTGTTGGCAGCCTGGACTCTTTGGACAGTCAGGTGGCTGTAGCTTTGCTCAGCAGACACCATGGTTAGACTTCTTCCAACTGGTCGCACACTGTCGTCAGCCAGGAAGTTTTCTTTGACGAAGCGCAGGGCATTGTCTGATGCATTGTGCAGCCCACACTACCACACAAAAAGACAATAATACAAACTGAACACACTACCGTCCTGTGGATATGTCATCCTCTTCACAAAACCTGACCTTTCAACAGTTTGTAGTGTAGCAAGCAGACAGAGCTGGTGCTGGAGGAGTCTGTCAGACGTTCAGAGATACTGACACACACCAAATACACTCCAGGGAGCAGATCTTCTTCTAGTTCTAAATATAAACTCACATTTATATAATAACTTACCACAGCAGATCAACTAGGATTTCTATACTGTCCGTAACGACATTCTGCTGCACTGTAGGGATATCTGCAATTAGCCATCATCTTTTCAGCCTAGTGTGTACACACCTGCAGTAAGTACAGTAGGTCAAAGGTGAAGCAGGAAGTGAGTGTGTAAACTGTGATAGATGTTTACAACAGACAGATTTGGTCAGATTTGTACTAATAACCTTCATTTCTTCTTCTAAATACAGTAACTTTGTCTAACCTGGAGTTTTGTTTCAAAAGACCTGTTGGTCTTCAGTGATGCCACTGGGCTCCCAGATCTAAGTTATTCACTTGGCAAAATTGCAAAGTTTGAACTGGCTTAAATGGACAAAAGTATGAAAATAAGACCCAAGTTGGAATAAACTCTGCTCTTAGGCTATTTCAATTTTGCTGAAACAGAGGTAGAATGTGAGCTCAGCTTGTTAAACCAATATATCTGCCTGTTTGTCTTTGGGTTTACACAGTGTCTCTTCCTTTCAAGGACCAAATGAACAGTCTTGTCCCAGTCTCTTTCTATTTTCATATCAATCAAAAGTCACTATTTACCTCTCCTGGATTTGCGACCTTCTCTTGAACCCGTGTGCTCCACTGTAAAGTGTCCCGGTTCAGGACTTTGTAATTACCGGAGAAAACCGATTTGATGTCAGCCAGGCGGAATGAACACACTGCTGACCGTCCAGAGTTGATAGACCTAGTTAATGGAAAAACAAGCATTGAAGACATGAGGAACAAGAGCTACAGACAACATGCCCACAATGACTTTTTCCACAGATCCATAAGAATCTACAAGTTAAGAGCAGTATGAACAGTCCTAAGGCCTCCTGCTGCTGACGAACCAGCTCCTGCTTGACATGTAACACATCCTGTCTCTTTCAAATTGTCTGTCTTGTCTGTCCAAAATGTGTACGTTGTTCTAAAAAAGAAATGTTGTTTGTTCTGTGTAGTTTAAGAGCACTGACCTGAATAGTTGGTCCTCTTACAACAGGCCATGGGCTAATTCAGCGGTTGTTTCATGTGTGTGTATTGCTTTGGATTGTGCATGTTGTTAAATGTATATTTAGGGGGGTTTTCTTCTTCTCTGTTTCTAGGTTTGAAAAGTCTCTCAGAGTTTCTACCACATAAAAAATCCGGTATGTGATAGCATTATCATTTCCTATTTTTAAACACACGCACACGCAGACATACACAAACAAACAAACACACACACACACACACACACACACACAAAGGGAATGTAGATTAGGCACTGTATGGCTCATGCCGTGGCTCTTTAGCTTACTGACCACTGGGAGGTAAAGATGCCATAAAAGAGTGTGTCATCTGCTGGAGCCCCCTCTGCTGGAGGGAGGGTGGCTATGTCCTGGATCACATTGTAGGGCAGCTCATTGTCAGCCTGGCACAACAGCTGAGCTTTGGCAAATGTGGTCCAGCGTCGCTGCAGTGTCCGCTGGCCTCCAACATCACTCTGAGACATGAGAAGAGACAAAGACATCACGCACGACACAGCACTGCAGCCTGTTGATGCCATTCTTTATCCACAGCATTTTAGTTAGCCCAGTGAATACACAGCAGTACCCCAGAGGTCACACATTAAACGAACACACTGCTGTAATCATCTGTGCCCATGGATTGGTAAACTGTACACTCGAACTCATAAACCATGTGCACAGATTGCTAAACTGAGCCCACAATTTTGGGGAACCTTGGAACCAGACGTCCAGAATATGTACTTATTGTGTCCTCCAACACTTTGATTGGAAGCACATTAGGAAGGAATGATTACAGCAAGCAAAGCCTGTGTTTAAGTCATAATTCAAATATATCCTCTGACCTTACTTTTATCCTTACAGACACATAAATTATACATTCATAATGACATGACTTGCACAGTATCTCAATTATAAACTGCTCTGATTGGATGATTATCATTGTATTAATTTCATTTAAAAAACAACTTTAATTTGTTGTTATAAAGATGAACAATAAATTAAATTACCCTGAAACTATAATTTACATCACAAGTCTTATACATTATTACTTTGAATAAGTATTTCTCCAAATATTTCTTCTCCTTAAAGTTCATTGCTCCATGCACTCAGACCTCCACATTCATCTTTTTGTTTGTTTGTTTGTTGTACTAAGTGATTTCAAGCAGGTTCTGTACAATAAAACATAATTAGCAGACAGAACAGTGGTTTGAGAGGTTTCTGGGGACATTTTAATTTAAGATGACCACAGCCACTTTCTCTGTATGGAATGGCAGAACATCCAGTGAAGGGAGCATACAGAAGGCTGAGTTTTAATTACCCCAGAGATTTCTGGTGGAGTGCAAATTAGATTTTGGAACCTTACAAATACTAATGAAAAGAAAAAGCACCATGCTCAACATTATACTTGATATCTAAACAGCTTCCAATTCGGGACCCCCTGGCCACCCCTTGGTGGCACCACTGTCCATATGAAATTTTGAGACACATACATCACACCATCATCTGTGATGACTGAAACTGACTCTCTTTAGAGAGGCATCTGATGTCAAATGATAGTGATGACGATGATGACGATGATGATGATGATGATGATGATGATGATGATGAAGCTGGTTTTCCAGGTTTGGCAAGTGCCAAAACATCACTTTCCTACTGGTTGATAAAGGACTACCATGCTCAGGTCATTACACCACTCAGTGACATCATATATGTTGGCAACACGCCTAACCATATTCAAAACTCCATAGACTTTGTGAACAAGATTCAAGGATTGAAAATGAACCCAAATGAAACCATGGCGTGACATGCATCCCATGCTATGGAGGTAGTGGAAAATGACTGCTACAACACCCTAACCTAATAAAACCAACCTCAGCCCAGACCAGATTTATAAACTGCTGGACCATGGGCCCGAGGAGAGACTCGTCTTGGAACAGCTCTGGCCCATGGTCAAGCCACTCTTGGACCCCCTTCAGTTCGCCATCATCTACCTGCTCAACCGTGTCTACGCCCACCTGGACAAGCCGGCGAGCACTGTGAGGGTTATGTTATTTGACTTCTCCAGTGCATTTAACACCGTTTGTCCATCTCTACTGGGTGACAAAGTGGCAGCTATGCAGGTGGATGCCCCCCTAGTGTCCTGGATTGTGGACTACCTGACTGGCAGACCACAGTATGTGCGCCTGCAACACTGTGTATCAGACAGAGTGGTCTGCAACACTGGACTGGGCAAAGAACACTGATGCTCTCTACAGGAAGGGCCAGAGTTGTCTCTATTTTCTGAGGCGACTGAGGTCCTTCAACATCTGCAGGACTATGCTCAGGACCTTCTATGAGTCTGTGGTGGCTAGTGCTATTCTCTACGCTGTTGTGTGCTGGGGCAGCAGGCTGAGGATGGCGGATGCCAACAGACTCAACAGACTGATCCGCAAGGCCAGTGACGTTGTGGGAATGGAGTGTGACTCTCTGACGGTGGTTTCAGAGAGGAAGATGCTGACTAAGGTACGGACTATCTTGGACAACGTCTCACTCCCACTTCATGAGGTGCTGGTCAGGCACAGGAGTACATTCAGTGAGAGACTCATCCCACCAAAACTCAAGACTTAATGCCAAAGGAAATCATTCCTGCCTGTGGCCATCAACCTGTACAACTCCTCCCTCTGAATGGCCCTTACACTTTTCACTGCCCGATATTATATTATTATACTGATACATACAGGAACAGCACAGGTTTAGATATGTGGACGACACATGGGTCAAATTCAAAAGCCAAGAAGTGCAAGCCTTCACAGAACACATCAACCCAGAGGACAGGAACATCAAACAAACATGAGAGGATGTCAGGAACAACAGCTTGGCCTTTTTGGACTGTGCTGTACACATTGAGTATACAAGACAACACACACAGTACCCAGACCCAAGAGAAGCAGCACAATCATCAGAGGGACACACTTAAAGCATGTGGAGACCCTAACTGGACCTTTGAGAAAACAGCTACAAGATACCACTGCAGGTGGTATTAAAAAAAAAAAAACAGAACAAACACAATTATGCTATCTTTGCATGTGTTTGGAGCATCTGAGAAACCCAGGAGGACTTTCAACTAACACCACATCCCTGTGTTTTTAAAACCCAGCAGCAAACTAAGACAGAACCAGAACTATTCTCAGTTGGCCTCACATGACAACTCCAACTACTGTCATTTACACTCGGCTTCAGGAGACTCAAACAGCTCTAGAGACTGTTGTTACACAGCCAGAAGCACTAACGACCCAGGCAGGATCAATGACCATGCTAAAACATGAATTAATTAACACCTTTGTGACAGTGTCGATAAACTCTAATTTATCATATATAATATCAAATGCATGCATAGAAAGCAAATATCTGATTTTATGAGTGAAAATAAATTCAGATGAGAATGAAAATATATGTACATTAACATATGTAAGAGTAAGAAATAAGTATGTGAGAGGTCCAGCATGTATTCTGGTTTACATGGCTCCTCATACCTCTGTGGAGAGAGGCAGGACTCGAATGACAGCTCTGGAGCACTTGGAAATTTCATTTGTACCAAGGAGAAAATTCTAATTGCGAGGAAATTAGTCAACGCCACAAATTGTCTTAACTTGCTTGTGTGTGCCTTTTAAGAACAAATCTGTTTGCATGAGCGGTTCTTGCCGGATGCCCACTGTTTTACCCTTACCATGCAGATCTGAGAAACACGAGAGACAATAAATTTGTCAATGAAGTCATACTCTCTGCCCACTTCACTGAAGAAGAAGTAGATTTTCTCCTCATCAGGAATGAAACTGGAGCTGATGAAGGTCGGATCTATAGCAAACAGGTGAGAAAGAAAGAAATATGTCAGAGGGATTCTGATATAATAATAAAACAGCATCATTAAAGCAAGGAGCTTTTACACATAAAAAAATGTATGTTTCAGAGCTGCCATAACACCTACAGTCAATGGGGAATAAATAGCACAGAAACACTAATCATATTAAAAACATGACTGCTATCAGCTTCATTAACTTCAGTGGTAAATTTTAATGATATCACTCGATGTATATGCCATTTCAGGCAGAGGAACCATCAAGATTGTTCCAAACTTATTTAAATTAACATATATTTCATTTTAATACAAAACACACTCACCCTCCAGCCATCCTAATGTATCATCTAACTTCAGATCGACACGCCTGCCCTCACTTAGGTGCCGGGATATGACTGGCCGGTTCCCCCTGTAGTCTGCCACTGTCCCGGTATAAAGTTCTCCATCTGAGAAACATGAGAAGACTTAACACAATGCTGAAGAGCAACGGCTAATATGACAAAAATGAACAGGTCATATCCCTTTAAAGGGATTTTAGCATGAAAACATGATGTGTGCTAAACCAGGCAGAGGGTCAATGACGGGGCCCTGGCTGGCTAAAGCTTAAAGGCTCATTGACATGCTCATCTGTATGACAGTATTCTCCAAATGTTCAAATGTACCTGCAAAATGACACAACTCAACATTTTCACTTTGCACTTTTTCAAGTGTTTCAGGAAAATCAGTCTTCTATCACTGTATTTTATCATGTCATTCCTCTTTTTAAATCAAATGCCTATATTATTACATTTTTGGACAAAGGCAGGATCAATGCATCATTTCTGTTCGTTTGGTGCTCTCAGACAAACCCATCACTGAACTGCACCGTTTGCAGAACTGGACAGAAATCAGGACAGTCCAGGCTGTAACTGTGTATTGAGCTGCTTTCTCAGTAAATCAGAGACTATTTACATGCAGACTGTGAGAGGAAACTGAAAGAGGTAAAGTCACAGTTTAAATTGGCCTTCACTGTCACGTTAGACTGGTCCTATGTTCAATCTCACACAGGTGCGGTGTGTTTGGACGCAGCAGTACATTCCTCCTCATACACTTAGTAGCAGCCACAACTCACCACATTTCACTCTCATAGCTGTAGCATTATTGCCTTACCTACGATGATAGCAGTGTTGCGTTGGTAGGGGTCATAGGGGCAGCGACCTCTTCCTTCTTCAGGCTTGAGGCTCATTGCTAATGTCTCTGAGTTCTGCACAGAAAATAAGAAAAAGTTGAAATGAAGGAATGAAAGGAGCCATGAAACCAGATCAAATCAAATGCAATTTATGGCTTTGAAATAAAATCTCAGCATTTTTGTTTGTGAATTGTTCAAATCTTTATAAGTGATAGTGAGCCAAGCCAATCAGTTTAATGTCTGAGCAAACAAACTCACGATGTAGGTGCAGCGTGGACTGAAGGCATATGTTCCACAGGCATATATGTGGGTGGTGTTCAAAAACTGCAGCACACGAATAAAATTGGGACAGTCGGCCTGGAAAAAACACGCAAGGACATCAAGTTAGAAGGTCCTGCGAAATGAAAAAGTAAAGCAAGCAGTGTGTGCCTAAAGCGAGACCTTTGGATTCAGTACTAATATTTACAGAACGAGATGTGCACATTGAGATAGCTAGTCATAGTTTGCTTCACCCACCAAGAATTACAAATACAAATCAACTACTTGCCATTTTCTTGCCTTTCATGGAACATTGTTCAAGGTCTTTCTCTGAAGGGCTCCAGTCCAGCTGAAAGAAGAGAGTCAGATTCATCAGAGCAGCATCTTAACCTCACGCTGCAGGGGAGTGGGTGGAATCCACGCAGAAGAGCACAGCAGCTAAATGTAGCAGCTCCCGACTTTGTTCATCTCTTTCTGTTGTGACTAGAAAGGGATGCTACCCACTTCATCTGTCCAACAATATTTGATTTCTGCTTTGAATTATCCATTTTTTCAGTGCTGGGACAGCTCTATCAGGCAGTTTTTCCATTCCACTGCAGTGTGTTCTGCAGTATTTTCATTTGGAGGGACTCTTACTTAATAAGGACGCACTGTTCTTATGATAATTCACATCCTTTCATTTTTCTCATACAGGCAGAAGAGTCATTGAAAACATGTTTCTGAACAATTTCAGGTAAAAAGCTACGCACACCCACACGCTCTTCTCTGTGTATTTGTTCGGTCAGACAGAGACCCTCATGAAGAGAGCTCAGCTGAAGCTGGGTTGGCAGTTACATTTCATTTCTCACTTCAGTGCACTTTAACAGGACTGACTGCTTGGTACATGGTGCACTGGAGTCACCACCTGAAATTGTTCCTTCTCTATTTATTACATTAGAATCAACTCTGATATGTATTGTCCCATCTGACTCTGATTTGGACAAACAACAAACATGTTTGACACAGTGTCAAAGCAGTATGTTGCCACTGTTTAAAGGCAGCTGACATTCAGACTACAGTGCAGCCACATGAACTGTCTCCTGCAGCTCCACTTCAACAAAAAAATGCTTCCATCTCTTACTTTTCAAATAAAAGTCTAACTGCTTTTATTTCTTATATCTTGCTTGCAGTGCTAACTTGTGATTGACAGCTGTGTTCAGTGCTTACTCTTAAGCTGACAAATTAACCTGCTTTCACCTTTTAAGGTGCTTTCAGAAAGTGACCGTTTGGCTTGTCTGCAAACTGTAAACAACTTTTGTCAGGAAAAAAGTCTTTTACTTCCATAATGTCAAAATGTAGAGAATTAGTAACTTAAATACTGATACTGCAGCTCTCAATGGGCCAGGCCTGCAGTTCCATCAGTGGTCATTACCCACCTTGCTTTTCAGGATAATGGCATCCTTGTGGCCAACATCCAGTGCTAACACAGCATCCCGGGCTCCTACATACAGCATGTCTCCATCCTCACTGAGCAACAGAGTGGTGGTGTTGCTGACATTATGGCTACTGAAGTGGGTGAGATGTCTCCCGGGACTACCTGTGGTTTCACAGCAGTTAACACAGGGATTAGGCATTTTAAATCAGTTACCATAACAATTAAAAGCATCCAAATTTAAGCATGCTGTAATTAGCTATCCTGCACACAGCATTTTGTTTCACTCTACTGACTCTACTCTTTAGATGTGAATGTGTGTTTTTACATGTGAAATCTGCGTTCATAGGATCAAAAACTGCTGTGCAGTGTATTGGTATCTGATAAACCCTCAAACTGGACTTTCTAATTAATTTTTCATCTCCTCACCTACATGTTCACCATTGTGGCCATATCAGTACAGTCCCTTTTTATGCATGATGCTATGACCTGTCTAAAGCTGACTAAACAAGACACAATATGCTGTCTTCCTGATAAAACATCTGCACTGCCTTATTTAAGTTTTGAAACCTGCGCTGTTATCAGTGACTTGTCTTTTTTAACAACTTTATGTCCTTTTAAGCTCAACAACAGGACAAACAAAGACCAAACAAGTGTGATCCTTTAAGTCTTTACTTACCCAGAGGGAAGGAAACTCTGGGAGTCAGTCTTGTCAGGCATGGGGTCAGAAAACCCAGCAAGGCCACAGCGAGGGACAGCAGGCAGTGATTCTCCATTCCAACAGGAGTTAGGGAGTCTGAGCTTAATTACATTTAAGGTCTGAGGGTGTGCACTGGGTCTGATGCTCATGCAGTGTCAAGGACTTGTTAGGAGGGGTAGAGATCGTAGCTGAAGCCACATACTCTGGTTTCTACAGCAGACCATCACTGGATCTGACACAGGCAGACAAACAGACAGGCAGAAATATGATTGTTTCTGGGCAGCAAAACAGACAGGTTATTATCTGAGTAAGAAGTCTATTTCTCCAATCATTACACCCAGCCACAGTGAGCCTCAAGTGGGTTATGCATTCTGTGCTCCCCCGTTTCATTCTTTCAGAAAAGATTCCTCAGTTTGAAAGATTATTTTCAGAGTTGACATTTTTGTATCAGCGTGTGAAATGATAAATGTCCAGAATGTAACCGCATCAATTGTTCACTGCTAATCAAAACAAATAAACATCTGCATACCCTTATTACCATTCAGAACCCAAATCACATGCAACTCTACTTGTTTCAATTTCAGTTTTATTTACATAACCCCAAATCACAGCAGAAGTTGTCTCAGGACACTGTCGATGTTGAGCAGGTCAGGACCATACTCTTCATCTACAGACATTTAACAATCGTCCCATGAGCAAGCACTGAGTGACAGTGACAAGAAAGATATTCGACTTGATTTTACTTGTTTTTTTTTCCTGAGATGTCTGTGTAGCTGAATATAGGTTGATAAAATCAAGCACTAAACACAAAGGATTTGAGAACAAAAGCACATTAATAAGAAATGAAGCACACTGAGGGAGCTCAGCCCTAAACATCCGTGCAAATCAATTAGAAGCAGCCAGAAGTGCCACAACCTGCCAAAAATGTTCAAGCTGTCAGTTGTTTTTCCCCATGTTGTTAAAAAAGAAAAGTACATAAATAAAAAGTTGGAAATGAAATGTAAAGTCAAGTATCCACTACTGATCTGGCAGATGTCACTAATAAATGGCATGTCGCCTGTGCTGCAGCAGCACACACAGTACTCCCTGACACATGCCACTGCTGCTGCTAGATGCTACATATCAACAATACACGCAAGTTTTCACGCGGCAGGACACGTGTTGTGACAGGTGCCACTTCCTGCAGGTACCACAGACGGATTACTTTTAACACTATTACTCCCAGACATGCTTTGTCCACATTTCTTCCACACATGTATTAATATTTGACACACGTTTCAGGACAATGCGGTCCAGCACATCACCACATCAGTGACGAGCGGGTGTGCGTGTATGTGTGTCTCATCTTAGCTGTAGCTTTGCCGCCTTTGTTAAACTGCATGTCATTTCTTGCTGTACATGTTTTGTGTTCTGTGGATCGCTTCATGCCCGCTGTCCACAGAACATACTCCATGTCTGAGGACGTCACATGAGCGCGCTGCAGAAACTAGCTACAGGTCAGTGTTTCCTGGAGGATAAAAAGCGGTACCAGCACAGAGGCAGTTAACAGTTATGTGAAAAGTACGTAAACTCTCAGGAAACACGTGGTAGCCGAAGTTCAGCTCATCAGGCTCGGATCCTGTGCTACCACTCCTGAACACATCGCAGCTCCATTGTTGGAGCCGCTCCGCTGTGCTGACGTTACAGAGCGACGCGCTGTGATGTTCCTCAGCTGCACTGTTGCTTCACCTTCACGGTGTTTCGATTACTTTCCTTTGGTTGTGCAACAGGAGGCCGTAAAATTGAAACGAACCGTATGTTTAGTAGATCTCAAGAGAATAACAACACTCAGCCAAGTGATGTAGAAAATGTGAGGCAGTTAAAGTCATCTTACATCTCTGTGGATGTCTCCTTCACTGCGTCCTTTCCTCGCCGCTCTTCTTCAGCGCTCGACAGGAAAACCCGCAGTTTTCAGCCGGACTGTCTGCACCAGAGAAAACTGGACACAAGGGACGTGACCCGGTGACGAGAAACGCTGACTGCGGTCGAGCCTTTACTATAACAACAAAGCGTAAGAGCCTCCTCCCTTCTGAGGGTCCAGCAGGCTCCAGCCTCCACCTACAGGGCGGCCGCTCACATTACAGCCATCTTATCAGCAGGGCCGGTGTGGAGTGTTCCTGAGGGCCCGAGCGGAGCCTGCTCAGCCCCCTCTGGGTGTATTAACTCACTTCATCAGTGAGTCCAAATACGACATTCCATTAACTCAGCTGCTCTCCCACAGTCTACCAAAGAAGTGTCTCACTTCCTTCAGGTGTCCTTGATATGCAATCATTCAGGTATGATCACATGAGCTTTCCACTCACTGAAAGCATTCCATTCAGCCCTGGAAGAGGACGTGAGTAATAGATAATGATCAGAGCAATTACAAACTGACTCCCGACAATCTAAATTCAGTGTTACATGTGTGTTCTATGTGGTGCCCTCAGAAAAATCCAGCAGTAGAAAAACAAACAAACAAAAAGTAATGTTGATCTTCTTGCAGTGGCACATCTGTGAGTGAGGATCTGCTCACTACACAGTAAACTATGGAGTGTGTGTTATACAGAGAGTGATGAACAATAAGTGTCTTTATCTGGCTCTTGCACAATTCCTGCAAACATGAATGGAATAAAATATAATACAGCAGTTGGTAGCTTTTATTGTTGTATTTATTGTTAATAATTTATTATTGTTTTCAGCTTTCCATCTGTTGCTGAAGTGTATCAGTTGTGATTGAAAGTCCTGAAGAAGTTAGTAAGTGGACCTTGAGATCATTGAGTCGGTAATGAATGTTCGTATTTTCTCATTGCTCCAGTTCTGTTCTCTCACACTTCTGGTTTCGAAATGAAACAACAGCTGAGATCAATAATGACTTTGCAACCACATACATACTGTATGATGGCACCACTGAAGTTTGTTTTAATTCATCCAAAACATTTGGTTCTCTTAACTGGGAGACTTTGTGTCACCCAGGGCTACTAATCCAACACTATGCATGGGCTGTGGATGTAAACACTCATCAGAGTTAATGTTTCAGATCATCCAATGTGCTTGTTTACAAAGATAATGCATGAAAACTGTACTGATAACACTGTACATTTGACCTCACAGTTCAGATTTGGGCAATTCAAGATATTAGATAGACATCCAACTTCACTGTCTGTAGAAAATCATCTTGTTCTCAAGTATCCTAACTTCAACCTAATGATAACATATCTTATAATAATTCGTTTTTTTTTAAAAAATATATATATATATTTTCTGCCTGTATTACATAGGAGAGAGACTGATGAAAGACACTCTCTTATTGCATTACAGGCTTGAAGGCTCCAGTGTTTTGGAGCTTGACTCTACTGGGGACTAAATGTCAGGAGACCTCAGCCTTTGTGGAACAGCTTTTCACCATTCTATAATACATCCTTTGCAAGTGCATCAACTTTCTAGTGCAATACTAAATTACATGAGCGCTCCTCTGAGATACATAGTAAAGGTAAGTCCAGCTCTGAATGTACACAAATCAGTGATGCATAATAAAACTAGAATGATCAACAAATAATCCCAAAGGGTGGACTCTTCAACACCACTGACCCAACAGTGGACCTTATTATGACTATTTTTGTGAACACAAAACCACAGATCTCATGATTTCAAAATATATAATAACACATCTAGAAAAGTATCTGCAATGCTGGCACAATATGTCATACAACAAGGAAAGTGTTTTTAAAGAGGGAAATGGTAGTTTCAAGGGTTGAAAGCATTTGGCAGTGGTCTGCAGTGTAATTTGGTGTGTACCTGTTGTTTTCCTTGATTTCCATCGTGTTATTGGGTTCACAATCCTCTGATGTTTGGCTCCAGTCTGTCTCCCACCAGGTTATCTCCACTGCTCACACTCCTCCACGTACAAACCAACTGTTGTTGCAGAACTGTTTAAACCATATCGACATGCACGACAACTTTATGCACACAGAGGATTTTGCTTGCAGAGTCGGTCCATTCTTGGCTCTTCTTAAAGCCACTTCTATTTATTCTCCATGCTGCTTCATCTTACCTCTGTTGATCAAAATGTCTGTTTTGTCCGTCATGTCACACCATTACAGTTTAGAATTCAGCAGTAATTCCAGTACCAAACCTGTGGCATGTAAAATTAGCCTTCAACAGAATTAGTCATAGGCAGGCTTCATCATGAGCACAGCAGGGAAAGGAGTGGGTAAGATGGCTAATGAGGAGAAAAGAAGATTGGAGGGGATTAGCAGTGACCTGGAAACAGCCATGTGGTAACAGGCCGTACGCCTCCCAGCATCAAACATGAAGCTGCTGGTATACAGGCTGATGCTGAACAATGAGCATATCATGACAAGTGTGATGCTCTCTGTCATCTGCTTCGTGGTGGCTGTATGGGACCACCAGTTAGAAACATGTGCAGTGACACCACTGACATGTTTCAGAAGGTAGCAGGGTCTCAGCTAAAGTATAAAGTGAGGGTTACTGGTCAATCTTTGTCTGACTACAACCATTTAGACGTGTGTGTGTGTGTGTGTGTGTGTGTGTGTGTGTGTGTGTGTTCATAAAATTGATCCAGACATTATCAGGAAGTGGAAGAACGGGGATGTTCTAAACCACTGCTTCAGATAAGTCTGAAAGGGAATAAATCAAGACCTGTGAGGTTGTTGATTTCATGAAACACATCAACACAGAGAGGCAGAAGAGCAAACTCAACCCTGGACTGTGCTGTCCTATCTTACTGCCCTGAAACTCACCCACACACACCATACTTACTGTTTTACATTCTCCATCCAATGGAGCACAAATTGTGGGTAATTCAAAGCCCACACTACAGAGCACCGGACCAAACACTCACAGGTTGTTCACAGGGTCCCCGGGATGCACTTCATGGTTTTAGACTTTCCTCTGTATCACCCCAGAATTGCTGGAAATTTTGGAAATTACTGTGTGGAAATTACAGCAGTTTATAGTAATTTGTTTGATTTGTCTCTGTGCTTGTTTTGACCTATCTTTGCTCAGCTTTGCTGTCCTTATTTTTAGCCGTTTATCTATTTCTGTCTCCAAATGGTTCTGTGTGTAAGTACACTGAGAGCAAGTTAAAAACTGCAGTCAAATTAAGTCAAATCACTTTTATGTGTGATCACTCGTGTGATTTTGATTATGATTAATTGCACATTTGTTTGGTAACACTGTGCACAAGTACAACCACAATAATATACTATCAGTAAAATAATAGGGGTCTGCAGACAGCCCCAGCATTTTCCCTTGAGGCCTTGTCTTGTAGAGGAACATATGCTGAGACCTTCATTTGGGTTGATACTGTGCTTGCATGGTACATATTCTTACATTCATTTATGTATGATCACGGACAGACTCAGAGATAAGAAAACAGATAAAGAAATATTTGAATAACATTAATCAATACGAGATAAGGAACTTAAGATATTCGAGAGGTGACATTAAACAGAATGTGAGTTAACTGCATAAATGTATGTACAAAAGAAGTTCAGTAGTGCAATTCATATAGTCATGATGTGTGAAGTAGTAATGAAGTATTATTATATGGTGAAATAAATGATAATGTAATGAAATGAATATTAATAAATATGTAATATATAATCAGGGACAGTGTACAGGTGTGCTGTTGTAAAGTGCTTGTTAATGTGCCACATTGAGCCAAGTGCTGGTTTACAGGTGTTGTTATCCACATACAACTGTCATTATAGAGTCTGGGCAGTTTCCACAGTTCCTGTTGTTTAGTCTGTAGTCTGCAGTGTGCACTGTACCTGATGGTCAGTAGGGGCCCAAAACTCATTTGTGCTACAGTCCCCCTTTGGTTGACTCCAGACCTGCACAAAGATCAAGAAGTCCTGCAGCAGATTAGTTAGACTTAGACTTAGACTTAGACTCAGACTTAGACTTAGACTTTTACTTTATTGATCCCAATTTGGGAAATTATTTAAGTTGATTGTGTTCAGTTTGTCGCTGTCAAACCAGTCTCGACTGAATTCTATGGTTGATTGACATCAGTATCTGTCCATCTGTCTATAGCACATATTGTATATTGAGCTGTATTAGACTGAGATAGAGTGTGTACTGTTGTACAAGGTGGAACAGTCTGCTGGATCTGGCATTTTAATATGGACTGTTATTTTACAACACACCTGTACAAAAAACACTTGGATGTGTGATAGCTGCTACTAGTAGTCAAACAGTGACAAAAATGTCCACAGCCTGCAGTTTTGTAACGTTTAACTGATGAATTGTGCAGTCATAGACGTTCATTTCCATTCTTATCTAGACAAATGTGGACTGAGATATGACCTGAAGCTCCTCTGCCTGGTGAATTCACACTGTTCTTCACTTGAGCTGCTCTGCAGAGAACCTCAAAACCATGTTAAAACCCTGTGGATTTTGTGTTATTATCATTCAGCTGTCTTTGGCGGCAGGAATGAATGCTGGTAAGGTCATTACACTTTTGTTTTAAGTTAAGTAGACAGATTTGCTGCTGTATTAATGTCTGCCCTCATATATGCCATTCTGATGAAGTCTCTTGGGGAAAAAAGACAAGTGATGACAAAAAGGCTGCAAGTGAAAGTAATTGCACTGTGCTTATTTTAAAATCTGTTGTACCCAGTCCTTTATTCATTATTCACTAAAAGAGTGAAAACCAAATTATTCACATTTCTACTGGTATTATATCTGTATTCAGTGTTCCTGTGAGCTGTATCCCATTAAAACAACATCAGCCTGTTTAGATCTCCAATGCATCAGTGGACCATATTCAGGCAGAACTAATGATTATTCTGATCATAAGACGAGCAGAATTTGACACAATTTTACACTAGCTGCTGAGCACTCGACATAAATTTTTTTGTCATTACAGATTGGAGTGTTCAGAGAACTTCATTCGGCTCCAATCTTGGAAACGGGTGAGACAGCACATGATGTAATAGCTGCCTTTATGTAATAAACCTGACATGATTATTCATTTGATCTCTGTGCGACATGGCTGTAAAAATTAACACTGTGTTAATGTGTTTGTATACACTACAAAACCATCAGAGTTAAAGGAACACTATATCTTTGAAAAGTCATATCTAACATATATCGGATATATATGTATATATGTGTGTGTGTGTGTGTGTGTGTGTGTGTGTGTGTGTATATATATATATATGTATATGTATATGTATATATCCCATTCTTTGTATGTTGCTTAGCTTTTCCAGACCAATATGATGTTACCAGTCCACTCTCAAAACTCTCACCAAGTGTTGGATGAATTGCCTTGAAATACGATACATTCATATCCCCTCAGGATGAAGTGTAACAGCTTTGATGATCCTTTGATCTGACACCTATTACCATCATCAGGTCAAAATTTCCACTTGTCCAGTGCTTTGGAAAGTATAATTTAAAGACGTTGAACATGGAAATATTAACTGCTAAACATTTAGAATGTTAGCATTGTCATTGTGAGCATGCTGACATTAGCATTTAGCTAACCTCAGAGAGCTGCTTGAATGGCTGTAGACTTTTAGTTTTGTTTACATGTTGGATGATACTAAATAACTGCAAACTAAAGAGAAGCCATGATGGACCCTGTAAATGGTTCCTTTTTACACTACACATACTTGTGATCATGAGAACAGGATATGAAAGTGTACAATCAAACTGCAACAGTGTGCTTATCAAAGAGCACATTACGATTCTTTCTAATTTACTCAAGTGCTACACTGCTACGTTATATTCAGTCATTGTGAGTATTTGATCCACTGGCTCATGATTCACATATCTATTTCCAGAGCGTATCTTCAGATGACTCCACCAAGGCTTGACCCACTACACTCTGATCCTGGAAATACTGGGAAGTGGCCAACTCCTCCTCCTTACAGGGAGATCCAGTCCAAACAAATGAATGCAATCAATACAAGTGTAGGTTTGTGGTTTACAGAACCTCTGATTTTATCTGTGTTAAAGACACAGTGTCAGAGAATTACTAACAGCTGGATTTCTGCCTTTTCTGCATATTGTCTCATGAATCAGAGAGCACCTATTACGGAGGCCTTCCCAGTTTATTTGACTCATTCCGACAGCTTTAGATTCAGCCAAAATGATGCATTCAAGACGGACATCATGTCTGACCAACATCATATGAGCATTAGGGGAGGTGATACTAAATACAATCACCAGATTATAATAATTATGGAAGAGGACCCTGCAGTGATGGAGTCTGCCACTTACCTGTTTGAGAGGCATTACACTATATCAACCTTGCTGAGGTACCAGAAGGGGGCAGTGCATATTCTCAGGGGAAACCATTTCTTTTCTACTAGAAATCATGACGTCATACTGGTTGGCCATGGCAGCAATGGTACCAATGGAACAGTCCAGCTAGCTGGTTATGGCCCAGAAGAACTTGCTATAGTTGTATTAAAAACTGAACACATCTTTGGTCATCTTGGCACTATCAACCTCATTAGCTGCAACCTTGGAAATGACCTGCACTTTATGTTGCAGCTGCTAAAAGTTCTGCGGTCTCTCAGTGTGAAAATAAAGCTGCACCTCCACAACTCCTACCTGTCTGTTAGCCCTGATGGACATATAATGTCTAAGACTGACACAGTCTGGAGGTCTCATGACAATAGCAGAAGACTCATTGCTGAACTGGACCAAAGAGGTGAACTGCTTACAAAAGTGGAGCTTGGCTGTGCAGGACCAGTGACTCCTGCTTATAAAGGAAAAGCTTTGTATCTTCAAACACTGGAGTGGCCAAGCCACCCTCAAATGTTTGTTCCAATGGAGCTGCGCAAAAAGTACCCTTCTATTGACTGCTTGGAAGGGCTTACTTGGAGCTTGTTCTTTGAGGAAAATGAAAGAAGGCGTGCTCCTGATTATGTCCCAGACCATGATCAAAGACGCTTGAAAGCAGTTTGGCTTACAGAGCCAGGACCAGATGAAGATAACATTATCTTCAAGCAAATCAATAACATTCAGGATCTACTTGTGGAGATACGGTACAATGCCAGAGAAGAAATTTTATCAGACCTTTACTATGTTCTGAATGACTGTATTTACAAAGTGCATACGACAAACCTTAGTGTAAGTCTGGTGGGCAAGTTCATGAGCACTGACAACAAGGCTGAAATTGAAAATTTCCATCAAAATTTCAATGAGCAGGGTGCATCCTCCCTGCAGGAGTTGAGACAGGGTCTGAAAGCATCCAAATTCAATGATTTCTGTCGCCAGACTTTCCAGTTCCAGCAGTGTAGCTACAACTGTGAGAGATGGGGTCATTACTTCATGGCAGCAGTGTTTTCAGCATCTGTGCGGAATTTCAGAACCTTCTCACTTTTCCTCATGAGTGTCATAGGTTGTGAAGTAGGGCGCTCAAGGGGGAATGACAGCCCCCTCTGCACAGCATTTGTTGGAGATGAACACCCCATGGTGACTGACCAACCTTGGCCTGAACATCTGCAACGAGGATTCTATGGCTGCACTGTTGACAACTATGAAATGGCACCGCAGAACAGACAGATTTGGTTAGATCAAGTTATAGCCAAGGAACA
Source organism: Chaetodon auriga (assembly GCF_051107435.1). Taxonomy (NCBI): domain Eukaryota; kingdom Metazoa; phylum Chordata; class Actinopteri; order Chaetodontiformes; family Chaetodontidae; genus Chaetodon; species Chaetodon auriga. Next base: position 1,984,735 of record NC_135090.1, on the reverse strand, counting down.
TGCCCTGTACATCAAATCGAAGCAGATGATGAATGCTGTTGACCATGATGAGCAAACAGAGCTGGATATCTTTGGGAGGGTCAAAGTCATGAATAAGTATGTGTTCTCATCTTATCTAGAATTCTTCCGAGGGACACCTGAGGGAAAGAAACTCAAAAGAGGATGTACTCCATCTGCCCAGAATTTAAATTCATAACAAAGGTGTAATGTGTGGTGTGTGACTGTAGTTCTTTTCATAGTGTCTTCATTGCATAGCTGACTCTAGTATTCTTCTAAGCAGAGAGGTCTGACACAGATACTCTGCCTGACGCTGATATGACACTGCAATAAAGTGGTGCATTGTTCACTTATACTGCTTCCGCTTACTGACTGCTACTCTTATAAATAGCATTTTAATGGCTTGAAGTGTGGAAATGATCTTTACTATATTAAAGCAATAAAACAAACCTATTTCAGCAGATACTTCACATTTTCATATTAACTATTTAAAAACTATTTACTTATCAAACCAATAAATAATTAAACAATAAATGCAGTCTGGTGATTTCTTTGTATGTTTATTGCATCATTTTTCTTGAGGTGTCACACAAGTCAGAATACAAAGAATTACAAAACATAAATACATAGAAAATGCAGGATCAGAGGGTAAAGCATTACTGGTAGAAACTTTTAAATGGACTGTAAAGCACACATTTTGAGATGTTTCTCCAGATGACTGCAAAGTCAAACATACTGACATTTATAAAGAATCCAAACTACACTTTTGTTTTTTGTTACTGACACAAGCTCAAATTGAGATGATTGGCGTCATATAATTGAAGATTCAGACAAAGTGAATTGAGAATTACCCGAGAGTTCGTTCTGCACGGAGGAAGAAAGAAATTCTGTTTAAATGTGTCCAAGTTTCTGACAGTTAAACAATTTTTACATGAAAGGTAGAACATGCTTGGCATCTATTTGATTAACTGATGAGATGATCATTATGAGGCAAGTGAGAAAAAAAAAATGGACACCTAAGAACTTGTTCTCTTCTCTTTTCTAAGATGGTGATGTATCTTTTCTATTTTACAGCTATGCTTCCATGGATTCCAAACGGTCAGCACTCTGCTTTAAGCTTTTAGAAAATGTGCTTATGAAGTTGTGAATACCACAACAGTGGGGGGTTCATCCAGTTATTAGTGAAGTAAACACCATTGGAAGGCACCATGAATCACCATTACACAAAACAAACATAAGTCAAAAGTGACAATGACTATGTCCGTGATGATGCCCAGCACCTGGTAAAATTCAAAGCTAGTGCACCTCCACTCCCCAGATCTCCTCCACCTGCTCAGGTGATGGTTTAAACCTCATCATAGATCACTTCTGAGTTTGATCTCGGAGAAAATTTGGGAATCTGGGGGCAACAGAACAAAATCAGGGGGTTTATAAAACAAAAGACAGATATCTAACCTTCTGTGACAACAAATCAGATTGTTCTCTCCAGTAACAGGAACCAAAGCCAATATTACTGCAAATTACTTAATTCAGGATCAAAAAATGGCTACAAATAGATGTTAGCTAACAATATGTATGAAGATTAGATTATTTTATTTTATTTTGATTCTTAAAAAAATGAAATACATAGCAACATGTAGACTTGGACAATGTAAGGATTTTAAATGCAAAATATCCTGAATTTGAACTTTTACTGGTGCCAAAGGATGCTGGGCAGTATATTGGCAGAAGCATAATGTGGAAACCTGAATAGAGATCACAGCATTTAGAAAGTGTCATGTTTTAGTCATAAAGGATGGGAATAGATTGCTTTGTGCAGACTAGACTTTGTCTTTGTATTCTGTCAAACACCTGACGGGGAGAGTGATGTGCATACTGTTACTCTGTTTAGTTAAATTTGGAAACTCAGAGCTTGCTCGTGTGTTGGGCTGAGAGCCTGCTCTTCACAGGAGGATGCAGCCGCATGAGGTGCCCTTCTGGCCGCCAAGGATGCCGTGCTGCGTGGTGGCTAATGACTGGATTAAGTTCCAGAAATGCTTGAAAGAGATGCCCTCGCCATCAGCTACGCCCATCTTCCGCATGATCTCACCCAGTACCTGGTCTGAGCCAATCCCCTGTAGGAACACACCAAGACAACATATGGAATATGTTTTGTCATCATGAGCAAAGCAAAAACAGTTAAAATGATTTGTGTGGTCTGTGTAAGAGAAGACGCTAAACAGTACCTGAAACTTAACTCCTATTACAAATGAGCTCCTACTGTATTTGTCAGTTATCACATTGTACTCATCAAAGCTATAGCTGACATCTTTGAACATGATGACATTTCTAAAAAAGAAGTTGGATATGGCAAAAAAAACAGAAGCATCAAGGTGATGGAGCTGGATATGTAACATTTAAATATGCTGACTCAAAAAATACATATATATCAGAATCCAGGAAAAATAATCCACTGTGAGTGTTTGTGTGCACTTGTACAATGCTCAGTGCCCAAAGTCAGTGCTTTGATGGCTGCATGGGCAGGCTAAAGCTGTGTGAGTGAAGTGAAAAGCAGCGCTTGCCATTCACTAATTGTCCCCACAACTAAAAAGAAGACCCACGTTGAAGAATGATCCTTCATGCACTTCAAGTTCTCATATATACACTGTTAGTTTTATTATTCCTCTCCATGATCATTCCATCATTCCATCATTACTTTGCAGGGCTTTAACTTGCACAAAATAAACTTGTAAAATAAGGTCATACATTAGGGTTTCTTTTGTAACTAACATTTTACGGAGAAAAATGAATCATGCGATCTGTTGTGGTCATCTGTAGGGTCTTATCATATACTGTATATGTGAAATATATGGATAAAGGCAAAAAGGTGACAAATGCCCATCATAAGTTCCCATAGAAAAGGAGCAAATCCTCAAACTGGAGAATGTTGACAACTTTGTTTAATGAAGAATATTGGTCTGCTCCTGTACACTTTGGAAAGTGTGGATTAAATAGAACTAGTACAGACAGTTGGAGAAGTCCTGCATAGGATGTGCTGCTGACGAGGCACATCTCGTCGAGACAAAGCGTTAGAGCCTGATGCAAATGACCAGTTAAAACAGAGAGCAGTATCTTAAGATTGGAGTCTTAACTCCAAAAGCCTTGATGAGGATTTTCCCATGTTTGTATCTTTTAAAGGAATACTCTGATGAAAACTATGGTTTGAATATCATCTGTGGGCTTGAAGTTTAACTCCTTTTCTATCTGGCTCTTTGCAAAGGATGGCAGCCACTACGGTCATGGACTCTATAAAGGAGACCCAATTTCATGGTGGAAAGCAAAGTATATTAAAACATGCACAAATGTTAAGACTACTTAACATACTGCAATATAATAAAACTTCTTTGTCCCTTCATATACTTGGTGTGTTCCACAGACTATAAGACACAAATATTAGAGACTTAAGGAATGTTTCAAACAACAGATTTTCAAAGGTATGAACACCTTTATTGTCAGTTGAATTAAAGCTTAGGTGATACATTTTCCAAGGAGTCAACTGAGCCTAGTTCTTATAGGTGTGTGTACAAGTCTAGTTTGTGTTTGCTGCTGTGTGTATGTGGCCTGTGTGACTCTGCTGCTGACTGTCTTTGTGGGAAGTGAGTCAGGTGATGCCACACCCAATTGCTGCAGTCAACAGCAGGTCTGGCTGCAAGTAAAGCACATGGAGACTGGCAGCATTCTTACCTTGACAAGGTTAGGCAGCTGGGAGGACACAAGACCTTTGAATTCATCAGTTTTCAGCGTTGGACTGTTGTCTGCTGAGGCAGAGTGGAACTGGGAGACCAGTGTGTTGATGGCATTCTCTAGGTCTGAAAACTGGGGAGAAGAAACGGAAGAAATAAATAGAGGAAGAAAGACACGGTCAGGCTCTGCTATTGGCTATTCATCAAGAAGCTCTGCCTCTGCAAATTCAACTAGAAGGGCACCTGGACGGACAAACCTCCGCCATTGCCAACAAGCATGAATATCTTAGTTTGAGGAAAAAAAGCATTGTTGCAATTGTGGTGGTGTTACAATTGTACCAGCTCTCCCATGAAACCAGTGTGCTTCATAACGACTGCTTTCTGTATGAAGTCAGAGTCACTACATGAGTCGGCTACCCCAGACGATTACTGGTGCCTGTGAATGTGGGCTGTGATATGGAGCCATCATACTTCTACAACTTGCTACTTTCCATCACTGGTGAACTTTACTACCATCTACTGGTTTTCATGACGTCTGGCATTCATTTCATCAGGGCCGTTTCTGTAATTGCTGGATGTGTGATTAGTGAACTTCTTGCTAACACGTTCATCCTACCAGCTTAAGCTGACATGTTGTGTTTACAAGATTTGACATCTGTAAGTGGCCAGGTAAATCAATACAGCTTTAATTAGTTAAACAATGATAATACTCTGTACATCCTAATGAACTGTACTACTAAATGATGGAAATAGCAACAGTGAAAGAACTACAAAAAGGACCTGCCATAAAAATAACACTCAATGTTCATTCTTGATCTTGGGAATATCAGAATTTGTGCATCACATTAAAAGGTGATGATGCGTCATTGTTGTTTCCGCTTCCCCCAAGTGACAAAAAATCACTAATTCCAGGTTCAAGGATGGGGGAGATTACTGTCACACTAGAATATTACATACACCACCATAGCAGTATCTATCCCTATCCTCCACTCCTAATGATCATATGTAAAACAACAACTTAGTAAAAAAAAATTTGCTGCTGGTAGGAGACAGGATGTGAACAATGGCCTCCAGTAGCAAAGTCAAACAGCAGCAGGCAAGTATGTCTCCTTCTGCTTTAAAGCAGGCTGAAGGAAACCTGGGAATTCAAAGGATGGCGATAAAAAGGATTGTCATGAAACAGAACAGCAGGTCATTATCTGCATTTTATCAATGTGAGGGCTTCCTGTGTGCTGAATCATCAACTCCTGCATTGTTGTAAGGTCAGCAAGAAGGAAACAGGCAGACTTTAGGTATGTTTATGCCATTTGTTACTTTTCAACACATATCCTACAGCTTCTCACTGAAGATGAAGTTAGTGTTTGCTCTCAGTCAAACTCTTTGGCTCTCATAGACTGCCATTACCTGGTAGATATGTGGACACTTAAACAGCTGCAGATCTGTTAACCATGAATGTGAGCAACACTTCTTTACTTGTTCAAGTCTGGAGAACCAACCTGCCCTTTACCATTTGGTCCACCTCAGTGTCTGCGTTTAGCTGTATCTCTGTCTTTTGTTTAATACCTTACTAGCTGTAACAACTTCATTTCCCCGACGTAGGATCAATTAAGTCTTATCTTACTTATCTTAAAAAGCAGAGATGTAAGGCTGTAAAAGGCTGTAAAACTGATGTATATATGTTTATATAAGTTATAAGTTTTATAATTGAGCTGATAAAACAATCTACCATAAGGTATATTTAGCAATTGTTCTGGGGCTTTCAATCATAGCACATGAGCTTCCTCAATAAAAATGGACTTAGGTGGACTTTTTATTAGAAGATTTTTCATCTTAGACAATATTAACATCATCAGAACATCTGATGCTTTATGACAACTGAACAAACTCCATCTGCTGCGGAAGATAGTGTGATACAACTGAAAGCTCCAAGACAGCTATTAAATGGATCTTGAAGCATGACTGTTTCCAAGGTCAACAATGAATGTTGAGTGTCATATTTGTAGCTCTTGCTTTTTGTAGTTATTTTACCGTTGCTATTGCCATCATTAATTAATGCAATTCATAAGGAAAATACAAAAGGTTACAAATGTTTAAAGCTGCAGTAGGTAAGATGGAGAAGAGAGCAGAAATAGCCTGAAAATTTGAACAAACACAAGTTCCACGTCACTCCCCCTCCCTCTCCGCTGCACTCATGCCCTGCCTCCAAGCCCCTCCTCCCCGTGGCATCTGCGTGGCTGCCATGACAACCAGTAACGTTAGCCTTAGCATCGGAAACAAGCTAACTCTGCCCTGCCACTACATCACAGTCGCTAACATACCGTACGCACTGCAGAGTGTTACTGTAACAATCAACATATTATCTTTATGGTTATTTGCTGTCTTAGCCGTATATGCTGTTGTTGTCAGCGGTGGTACGGGCAGTTTCTCCTTTGTGGGTGACTGTTGCTCCGCCATAGCTTTCACTAGCCTCCTGATGCCGCTCGCAGAACTGTTTGACTGAGTGGCAGCCGGCAGCATGAGCGGAGGGAGCAGTTCGCAGCGTGCATGAGTAGTGATTGACAGATGTCAGGCACTCCCTCAGACGCTCCTCTGGCTCTGATTGGTTGTTTTGTGTCGGGCGCGGTGGATTCTTGCAAATTGCAGTAGGAGCAGTAGGTGGGCCATTTTTTTCCACAGATTACATGTTTCATGTACTGTACTGTTTTAGCAAATATGACAAAAAAATTACTTTTATACAAGTTACCTACTGCAGCTTTAAAGCAGTATTCATTTATTTTATTAACTTATTTATTTTTTCCATGCACACACAATGTAACAACCCGTAAGCACAACATATTATCACCCGATGAGCTTGATAAGACAATGTTAGCAATTAGCACTCTAATCACATTCAGCAGTTAACATTAGAATTCCTTTGAAGTTGCATTTGTGTCCACATGATAAGTGTAAGTCCAACATTCTTGTTCTTTTCAGCTCTGTTTTTGATCTCCATTAACTAAATATCTGTCTCTTTCGCTGCTAAATGATCCACTATGTTCACCAGTTTGTCTCTGACTGTGTCTGTTGGCTGTTGCTGAGCAGATAGTGGACAGTGGGTTTGTTGGAGCTTCTCCTGCTGAAAACAGCTGCCTGCTTGATACTGATAAGGGCTGTGAGACCAAACCAATCTTTACATGTGCTGTTAAATCACATTAATGAGCTAAACGACTAAAAAGCTGTGTAGAGCTGAAGAGTTGGTAAGAATTCTTTGTAGGTTCCTCACTGTGAGCAACACCAAAAACATCACATGCAGCCATTTGATTCAGTGTTGCTGTTATATTGATTAGAGCAGCATTTTAAGCAGGTTGTCTCTTGGCCATCAGTAGAACAAGCTCCAGTCTTGCTACAGTTATTCAATGCATGTGGCCCAACAGCTTTGTCAAAACCACACCCTTTCTGACTGATGTCTCACAAGCTGCTGCAAGTCCTCTTCACTTCAGCAAAAAACTCCCAGAAAAAGCAACAATAGCATGACTGTAGACATGACATAGGTAGACCATTTCAACACCTCATTGTATTCGCTAAAGGATTTCATGATTACATTAACCAAATGATACCAAATGAGTCAATGGGTCTCTCATACAAGCACTTTCAAAATAATGTGGAGGCTTTTGTTTCATGTCAGCAAACAACTGTTTTGTGTATATATGTTACTTTTTACAATTAGAACTTTTTAACCTTCATTGGATTGCTGTGGATTGCAGTAGATACGTATTTAATGAATTAGTTTCAGTGAGAACAAACAAAGACAGTCTCTCAAATGTCAACAGTGGGGCGGGAGAAACTTGTTTTGGGGCTTTATAATACAATTTGTAACGTATTTTAAAGAGTGGGCAAGTTCTACCACATTCTCCTTGACCCCAGGTTACAGCTGAACATTGTTTGTTGCCCAGAAATTTCTGCTCTCAACTGTTTTCAATCATATATTTTAAGCCTGGAGGTGAAAGTTACTGAAAAGGTTTGTTTCATATGGGCTGATTCTGGCCCTTTTCTTTTCGAGGGACAAAGTGGGGACCAGAGGTTGGCACAGGGCCCCACAGGAAGCTGACAGACCACCCATGGTGCTCTTCCGCTCCAGATTCTGGACATGGCAGGTTATTAACCTGTCATTATTACTGAAGAAGGAACAGTGAGAGGTCCCACCACAGAGCGGAAGCCATGTTGCATTGCACAACCATGATGTACAACACAGACAGAAAGGTGGAGGGCTCCACCTGGGCCCTACGTTCAAAATGAGACACGCCCCTGATTCACTTACTGTGTTCAGCAGTTTGGCTACAAAAATGACCTCCTTAGTGGATCTACTTTGATTGGCGATCACTGTAATATTCTCCCAGAATAATGTTGCGCGTGTGCTGTCAGAGTATGTGTCAGTGTGTCTGTCTTCCTGTCGGAATGTCAGGGCTGACTGCTGAAGAAACTCTTCTTCTCAGGGAGGGGCAGCTGCAGCGCACATCTGAGGAGCCCGTGCGTGAGAACAGCCTCGATCAAAGTGCTGCTTTCAAATGCTAAACTCAGTCTGTGCGATCAGAGAGAGGCGGCCGGACACTGCGCGTCTGTTCAGTGAAACTCCGACAGTTAACAGTTCGTCCCGTCCGGGTGGAAGCTGCTCCTCACCGACATTTTTTCTTTTACCGCTGGCGTGGGATGGTGCGTCTTCAGCAGGAAACCGTTCTTTTACGACTTGTTACGCGCTCATGGCGTCACTCCTACTTTGTGAACGTCCTCTAACCCAAATCCACGTAGATTTATTAAACTGCAGTGAAAGAACTAGCAGCAAGCAAGTTTTTCTCCCCGTGAAAACTAAATGAAAACTCGTTAAAACGTCAACATTAGAATACTGAGTGAATCCTCACTCAGGTGTAGTTCTCAAAGAATAGTTATAGTGTTTCTTACCTGAGGCATGTCGACTGTGAGTTAGAATGCGGTCACTTTTCTTCCTGCGTGTCTCGCTGCTCGCTGCTGTTGTGTGTCAGTGGATCATTGCTTCTGTCACCAGCTGGCAGCCTTCCTGGATCCTCCCTCAGAGGAGAGAGAGAAAAGTCAGGAAGAGGGAGCTGAGAGCCGAGGCCGTGCCTTCTCCCGTACTCTGCACACACAGACACACACACACACGCCCTTTAGCGCACGCACACGCACATATAAACCCACTGACACACGCGCGCGCAAACATATTTTTATCCACTGACACACACACACACACACACACACACACACACGTCCTTTAACGCACGCACGCACACATAGAACTCCACTGACGCACGCGCCCACATATTTTTATCCACTGACACACGCGCGCACATATATATGGTGGTTTCAACAATAAACCTGTGGATGTAGAATCGTGTGTACAGTGATGTGTTTCGATATCTCCACTTCGACGCAGCTCACATTCAACAGACAACTCATTCCACATCTGGAAACCTTTAGTTAAAGTTGGACACTGTTTTGCGCAATAACTGCCTGCAAGTTGAGGCTGGTATTCTGCTTCTCCTCCAGACTGTCACTGTGTTTTCTACCAACTATTAATATGACACCAGACACTTTTGGTTGTGCAGGTTTCTGCGTGAATCTTTCCAGACCAGTGAGACATTCAGGCTGTGGGAAATGCCTTGAAGTTATGTTCTTGAAAAAGAGTTTTCAATTAAAAAAAGGAGGGAGAGACAGAGCGGGAGAAGGAAACAGGCTCGACCGCATTCTTTCTATCCGGTTTTATGACTTCAGACAGTCAGTGGGGTGGGTGTATAAGTGAGGGGAAAGCTTAACCACAAGAATCTATCTAAAGAAAAAAAAACTGCAAAAGAATCAACAGAATTCCAGCAGACAGCGAATACTCAGCCTGAACTAAAAGGAGAGCTTTTTCCTGGCTGGAACACATACTGTGGACAGCAGCTGATGTCCTCGAGGTGAAGGGTGTGTCAGAATACATGATTTAAATGATTTACATGGTCAAAGACCCAACCCCTCCCTCTGCTCCAGGTCCTTGAATATATGACAGGGAAGGCTTGATGCCACACCCAATCAGAGAGGCCACAGTGAATTGTTTCAGTATGAGACTATCAACCTTTCCCACTTTCCTTCATCCTCAGTATTACTTCACTGTGCTGCTTCCAGATGCTTTGCATTAACACACAAACATGAACACAAACATACATGAACACACAAAAACAGACTCTCACACATTAAGCGTTGAGCTAACATCGAACATTCCTGTGATATTACACAGTGCTCCTACAAGTCACTACAACTGACCTTGCATTGAAGAGAGCATCATTTCCAAAAGGACATTTCAGGGGCCTTTTAAAAACGTGCTAGGTGGGCTGTTTATGTCGCTGAAATACAAAACACTCACAACAAATGAAAGGGCGACTCCAGGAAATTAGCATTTTACTTGTATAAAGGGGTTTGGGTGGTGAGACTCACGAGAGACAGATTAAAAACAGATTGCCTGACTATTAGTCCCTGGTGTGAGTCAAACTCCAAAAACACTGGATCCTACACTTCCCATTATGCCAGTTGATAGCATTCTTTGTTAGACCCTCCATGCCAGTTATACACCCATATCTTTCACACATCGAAGATTTATTTTCTCCAAACCCAGGCTGAAATAGCATAACATCACCATGACATCATCACGGTTATTTTCTCTGCTCATCCAGAGCCACAAACCATACAACTGTTTGCACAGGCTGAGCAGGACTAAGCATGAGCAGAAAACAGATCTGGATATGTAAAATCAGTGGAGTGAGACTTTGAGCATGTTACTGACTCGGTAAATAATATCTTAAAATCTGCAAACAGTTTAACGGTAAACAGTCATTATACTGGTTGACTTAACCTCAATGGGTACAGACTCTGAGTTTTCCAGGTGACTGAACAAGAAAGACATGAGTAAAAAGGCCTGGGGAGCATTCAGTTGCCCACGCCTGGGGAGGGTTTCGTTTTGGTGGGATGATCATGGAACAATGCAAAGTGTGGTTAGAGTTATCCTTCTCTATCATTTCAATCTGCAGATGGATACAAGAGGCTGTGGGCCTTCCAGAGTAATGCATGCTGAGTAAACAGCATCACCCTTTCACAGGTATTCATACCTGATAAAACCTACAGGTGCTTCACATCATCAACCCTCACAGTGTGATCTACTCCGCGTGTCAAAAGATGGACACTACCTTTCTTTCAGTCTGTAACAAGTTATGGTGTCAATAGCAAATCTGATTTGTTGTTCTTGATAAATGAATTATCTGTTAGGACTTTCCAAAATAGATTTTAAACAGCACGAGTTAAGCATATGGAGAAAAGGGAGCAAACATGTAAGTGTATAAGAAATGTTTATTTAAGGTAATTGATGCAAAAAACAAACAAACAAACAAAAAGACAGAGTGCAGAAATGAGAGAAAACCCCAAGATGCATTCATTCTATGACATCTGAGTGACAGCTGTCACTCAGCAGCTGAATTCTAGTCATCTGCAACTATTTGGCATGAGCACGTTTTCCTTCAGTGCATCAAATAGAACGTTCATAGTGGATCATCGCGAAAACTTTAAGTGGACCAGTATAACGGCCACAAGTTTTTCTGAGTCAGAAAGTCAGAGGGGAGCAGAAAAAATAACTGACCAATCAAAGATGTCAGAGATTAACTTTCATTTTATTCTTTTACAAACTGTATCTTTAATGTTTTTTCATTATAGGATCGTTCTAGTGTTATTCTATATTTCCTAACTGTCAACAAATCCCATGAAAAGCCCAAAAGCTGTTAGTGTGTCTGGATTTTTCTACCGTCTGTGGATCTAATCTTCAGGTTCACTGGTTCCCAGTGAAGGTGTAAATCTTTAAAGCACCTCACAAATAAACAGTATCATTTGTGAACAACGCTCAGAGGAGGGAGGAGGCGGTTCGCAGCGTGTGTGAGTAGTGATTGACAGATGTCAGACACTCCCTCAGACGCTCCTCTGGCTCTGATTGGTTGTTCTGTGTTGGGCGCAGTGGATTCTTGTGAAAGCGCAGTAAGAGCAGTAGGTGGGACCAATGAAGTCGTTTTTTCACAGGTGACATGTTTCATGTACTGCTGTCAGGGCATGGCAGAGTTTTAGCAAATATAACAAAAAATTACATTTACACAAGTTACCTACTGCAGCTTTAACAAACCTGACTCAAGCAGGAGGAAAGAATGCATTTTTGATGGACTATTTCAGAGGCGGAGTTATCCATTTAGATGCTTGAGTGAGTGTTTCAAGACAGTGATTGAGTCAATCCCACATACACTGCATCGGGGTAATGAAGGAACATGCCACCTTGTGCAACAGTGTGGCTCACTGATGAGTTTTAACAGTTTCTGGACAACAATGGAGTTCTATGGCACAGATGAAGACGATGCATCAGGCTTTGATACATACACAGTAGTGCCAAACCCACAATGATCTCCACCTACTAAAGTGACCAAGGCTCAAATTTGTCTTTAAAGATTCTAAAAAAGATATGTTGCTCTACAACATCATATTTGACTGCTTACTGAGTTTTCTTAAGTGCTGTCACATCTAGATCTGCCCAGTTTACAGCACATTCAACTACTCTGACAGAGAAGGCTCACACACATGAATATTTCACTTGATGCTGAAGTAACAAAACAAACTTGTTGTGCTCATTCAAAGCATCCTGTCAGTTTAGAAACTCCGTGCTCAGCTGAAGCTGAAATCCCTCTAGGTGTTCTTTAAGTTTCTCCCTCACATCTTCTCTCATTTCCACCGATGTAGTGTTGATAACAGAATGCTGGTCACTGTGTTCACCATCACAGGCTCTTTCAACTCTGGACAGACCTCCACTGTTCTCTGTCATGTGTCCTGTGTCTCCTTTCAGATCCACTTCTGACACCAATATGCTCTGTACTTCATCCCCGACTCCGTCCATCTTGAGAATGCTTTGTAATCTCTCTTCAGCGGGAACAGGCACCAGAATGACTTGTCCCTCAGCACTGTCCTGTATCCAGAACAGCTGCTGCAGGTCCAGGTCATGCTGCTGTCCCACAGCTTCAGTCTCCCCTTCACACATGTCAGAGAGCAGCAGCTTCTGCTCAGAGCCTAAAAACTGCAAAGCCTGTTCATGAACATCAGTCAGAGACACCCCGGCAGGGATCACACGTTGAAGACCTTGAGTTTGGAGCAAGACTTCTGAACTTTTTACATCTGAGTAACTGGTTTCTACACTGTTCCCAGGTGGTCTTTCCAACCTGATTATCTTTATGTCTTTGGCACTTTCAGCTCTGCTACAAGTGCTGGTTTCAATACTCCCCTGAATCTTCAGAGAGTCCTCGTGAACTGTAGACTGGACATCTTTCCCAGTCTTTGAAACTCTGCATGATACCTGACCACCAACTTGTACCTGTCCTCTTCCACAGTAAAAGCAGTATCCCTTCTCTTCCTCACACCAGCTGTTGGTGTCTGGAAGAAAACGACCTCCCAACTCCATTTGATCCACACATCTGTCCTCAAATACCCCTATATCCTCAGATTTAGTATCAGTCTCACTCTCCTCATGGCTACAGCCTCCTTTGCTTCGTTTCCTCTCCCCCCCTGGTGTCCAGCCCCCCCTGTTTTTACAACCGTCTTGTGACACAAGCAGAGCCTGCTTCAGCCGTTTATCACGGAGCCTCAGAACAGTGCTCCGCAGGCGGTTCTCCCTCCGCCTGGCTGCATGCAGCTGTCGCAAGGCCTTCTCCAAGCAGTCAATAGCCTGGTTGTAACGTCTCCTCCACAACAGGGGGCAGAGCTGAGCATAGTTGTGTTCCTTGGACAGGTAGAAACCTGCAGGTGGGGGCAGGCGTCTCATGTAACATGATGGGGAGAGGGGACGAGTCACTGCTGGTGGTGAAGGACTATGTTCTTGATCCTCCACCCCTGAAGGCTCTTGAGAAGATGCAGGTATGCTTTCATCAGTCACCTCAGCTGCTGCCACTGACATCTGATCTGAGGGTTCTCCTGAAGGCGGACATTTGTCTGTCTGCTGAGTGTTCTCCTGCTCGCCTGAGCAGGAATTCTTTCTACAGAAAAAAAGATAAAGTGAGAAATATCTGTTGCATTAGATTTTCATTCACATGGTGTAACATACAGATGGGTGTGTGTCCATCATGTGTGGGTAATCTCTGTAACTTCTTTTATGGAGTATATTCTTTTGCTGTCCTTTCTTGTACCCACATAGTGAATCAATTTTAGAGCCAGTTCCCAAACCCCTGGAATAAGGTGTGGGACATCTGACTGTACCAGTGGCCTGTATGCATGTGATGTGATCCTGACTGTCACATGTAAGGACATCCCTCTCTCCCTCTCCCCACCTTGGTCTGACAAACATTTTGAGCAGCTTTCCGGGTTTACTGTTAACTGGAAAAAAGCTTGTTCATGCCTCTGTCTGATGGCCTCGACTCTGGCTATTTTGATAATGAACACATTAGAATTTCCATTACTCATTTTATGTAATTAGGGATTAATATAACCAGAATCCCAAAGCTTCTTCTTAAACTTAATAACTTGGATTTGATTTGTATGGAAAAAATTCTGATGGACAAATGAAAATGCGTTCCTCTTTATTTCATAGGCCATGTTAATGTTATTAATGTGGTAGTTCTCCCCAGATTTGTTATTTTTTTTAAATGTACCCATTTTAGGTTTGGGTTATGGTTAGAGTAAGGGTTGGGCTTCAATATTTAGCTGTGATGGTTGAAATTAGGGTAAAGAGCTTGGGAATACATTATGTCAATGAGTGCCCTGCAAAGATAGAAGTTCAAACTTGTTTGTGTGTGTGTGGCTGGTGTCTGTGGCACACTCTGCTCTGCCTAGGTTGCAAAATGTAAAATTTATTTATTCAGTGTGTTTTTATTGGACATCAGCATTTGCATTTAGGGTAAATAAATGCTTCAGGTCGCGGTTACGCCCATAACAGCTCAAACATGAGCCTGCAGCATAGCTGCATAGATTCAAATGAGAGCTGTTGCATGAAGAAGGAAAAACGGGTCTGACAAAGGTCGTCAGTAAAATTCCCATTTAAACAAAACATAAGGTAATATTGCCATAGAGACCATGTTAGAACCATAATATTACCATACAGTTATATTGGTGGAAGCAACTCGAAAGTAGTGCTTAACTTATTACCTTCAAATGAAAGTAATATGTAACGTATTGCATTTTGAAAGGAACTTGTTCAACACTGCTGTAAAGGTGTACGAATATGAAGCTTTTCTTGGAGAGAATACCCAAATCAATCTTTTCATTAATGGTATAATGATAGCTGCAGTTTCACTGATGAATGCCCTGCAGTGATCTTGCTGATATTTTTAGACATGAGAGGTGTACATTAGCTGCATGTATGGTGCTGGCGACATTTAGGGATACATGTGTTTCTTAAGTCGACCAAAAACAATTCTGTTGAATATTCTTTTCTCTGTGACGCACTTTGTAACTTCATTAAGAAAAGTGCTATAACAAGAGTTTATTATTAATATCATGTTATTAGCCACATTAGAATTTACAAACAAACATAAATCATAAAAGGAAAATAAAATTGGATCTATTGTTTTGCAGATTGCTTTCCGGACTAAAATAAAGTCAGTAATGCAGGACGGATGTGAAATCATGTCAATGCCATTTTAGCTGAGAGCTGAGAATCTTTTATGTCCTGTCTTGAAAGGCCTCTGAGCTGCTGGCTGGTGTGAGGTAATTCCAGACATCTCTCATTCGCACTGAAAAAATCAGACTCAGCCTGCGTCAGTTGTGTTTACCTGACAGAAATGTCTTCTTGTTTCTGCAGTGTCCCTGGTCTCTTGCATTTGGTTGCTGAAGAGGAATCAAATACTGTAGGAAACGCATCTTCCTTTAGTCTTCTGATCCCACTGTGAGTGAAAAGGCCAACTATATTTCAGGCTGCTATCTGATCATCATCAGCAGTAGACTCGTATTTTGCACTGGTTGTGAATAACAGAAAATTGAGTTACACTGCTGATATCTGTCATCTCTTAATGTCCTGATTGAGTGGGCCTACCTGCATCCAGTCAGCTCAAAACTCTCTGGGGTGAAGTGTCTGGAGCAGAAGTAGACAAAGTCAGTCTGAGGATCCCAGGAGTCTGCACGGTGGGAGTTGGTGATCCAAAGGTTCCTCCGAGTTTCTCCTTTTGGTAATCTGCCCATCACAATGACAAGTATTACTGATCAATTTCATTATACGAACAACATTTTGTCCCTTTGATGTTGTCATCACTTGCCTGTAATGGATCATTTCAATTGTCAAATTCAAGTTACATAGGGAGACATTTCAGAACATAAAAACTACAAAGAACATCCAAGACAAGACGTTGAACAACAGATAGTGTTTTGTTTTGATGTATTTGTATTGAATGCATGCTCTCCAGTGAGCATGATGTAGTGAGTTCACCAACAAGTCCAGTGCTGGGTCTGAACTGTAACAACACTTTCTACAGGCACCTTTTTAAGATGGCAGCATATGTACTGCGTGCTCCCTGCGGTCATGATAATCTGCTCTGTTGCGTTTTAAACTGAAAACGGCCTCATGTAGTGTTGGCCCTCTGTTTATTCAGCATACCTCTAAATATCAAATACAAAAACAAAAACACAAAGTCTTCTCAAAAATGTTCAATAAATGTTGAAAGTAAATAGTGTTTATCATTGTCAGTGTTTTCTAATCTAAATGGGTTCATATTGCCACAAATGGCAGCTTTGAGTTTTTAATGTTTATGCTGCTAGTTGCTGAAGAAACAGCTCTAATCCCGAGCTGGTTCCAACAACTCCATTTCTTTGTTCATATGTCTGCACATTAAATGAACATGTAAAGCTCAAGAGTTGTTGGAAGATGTATTAGCAAGCTGCTTATGCAACATGATGCACTGCTATCACAGTGCTGTAAATATTGAATACATTAGAGATGAAACAACAGAAAGCAGCACATTTTAAAAACTTAGGCACATTAACCAAGACGCTCTACAAAATGAGTCAAATGCTCACTTATGAAAGGTGATACCAGCATTACGAGTCTCACGATTGTCCCGAGATTTGCACCCGCCTGCTGAGCAATGTCTTGGCATCTGAAAGAAAAACAGTGATGCGAAAAATAAGGAGCCAGTTTGATGTTTTGCCAAGTATCATTAACACGTGTAGTTGATTCAAGCATGAGAAGTCACTCTGAACAGAAAACATCCTGCTGGATGAGTTGGACTTTAATCGGATTTAAAATTTAACTTATTAATGCCATCAACTGTGCAAAACAGCTGATAGACAGGAGCATACCTTTAAATGTAGTCTGCACTGGACCGCACCCTCGCACACAGCCTCTGCACAGGCTGCCCTGGATCAGCGCAGGTCAGCAGTTTGATGCTGTGAACCACATTGTGCAGGTGTACAAGCTGTGGGTTTCATTTCTGGAGGGGTTATTAAAAGTGCAGTAAGTCAGATTTTATGGCCATAGCTGTTGCCGATCAATGGCAGTTGAAAATTAGCTCATTTTTGAGAGTTTTGTATCAACTGACCAATGAATTATTGACTCATTTCAGCTCGAGCTGAAGGCTACCAAATCAAAATCACCAGATTGTGAAAGAATGTGTTGGGATATGGAACCGGGGGCCAGGGGAACAGTCGAGTAGTTTTTGGTGTGGATGATGCCAACATGTGAAATTGTGACTGAAGGGCTGTGTATTATTTCATTATTGAATAATCTGCTGATTGGTTTCTTAATTAATCATTTAGTCGATAAAATGTAAAAAAAATAAAATAAAATTTAAAAATCACGAAATGAAGTCTTCAGATATCTTGTTTTGTACCAAAAGCAGTCAAAATCCTAGATATTTCATTAATTATCAAATATGACAAAGAAACAAGTTCATGGAGCTGGCTTTGTGAATGATCGGACAAGCCCGTCCACATGCAGTAGTGCATGTCAGGGCTGAGAGACAATGACAAGGGCAAAGAATCTCCAGGAGGTTCTGGGGCAGGAAGGAATTAGGAATTACTACCTTTCAGAAAGGAATGGACGGAGTCCTGTGAAAATAGACAGAGGTCGATAGATGCAGACATGCTAGAAGTTTACTGGCTCATGGTCAGGAACTGGTATCATTAATTAATTTAAAAAAAAATTAACATTATTAGAATATTCTCTTTCTTTCAAATATTACTATGCAGACAGTAGCAGTGCTACAATGTCAGTGGATTGGCAGATTTACCGATAATGAAAATAATCATTAGTTGCAGCATTTCAGAAGACGATGACGATTATCTTTATAAATAACTAATTTGCTTCTCCACATGATGAAATCTCAATTATAAATCTATTTTTAATTCACAAACAAAAAACACTATGTTATATTTCTGAAAGAAAAAATACATAACACTTTTCACTTCTCATAATTCACTTATTTCTCGTTTAGAATCTTGATTCTATTTGTTTGTTGTATCGTTACTTGTTGGCCTGTATGTATATTTCTCTTGATATCAGCATTAAAAACAATGTTGACATTTCACTGCGTCCTTAAATCGGAACAGTGTGTTGTGTTACGTAAAGAAATCCGACGTAAATATTTGGACTATTTCCAGCAGCCATGGAGGCTCAGTTTTAGCACACCGCTGTGGTCGCCGGTGGCTCCAGCGGATAAATAACATTACCGCTGCCTGTGACTCCTCGTCACGACTGGATTTTAAGCGACGAGCTGTATCAATTTAGGCGCATTCGCTTTTGACAGAATGCAATGAACTACAGAACACTTGTCATGCAGCGACTGTCATCGTTTTCCTGCTGCTGCCGAACTTTGCGCCGCTAAGTTGAGTCACACACAGATCCACACATTGCCTGCTAGCCTGGAGCTAGTAACATGCTAACGGACGTAAACGTCACGGACATGGCGCCGGTTCCAGCTTTGGGTTACAGTTACACGTCGGAAATCACTGGAGCAAATAATGATTTAAACACACTAAAAATATTACCACTGCGCTTCAAATTTCGACCTTACGAAGATGGCTGATCGTCTCTTCATTCACCTTCTTCCTCCTCTAATTTGTCCTCCATTTTTTTTTGTGTGTGTGAATAAAACTTTATTTAAACATGCATCTGACTGGAAGGAACAACATTTTAAGAGGCCTTAAAGATATTAAGTTGGATTTGAATATGAGTGTTTTATATTTTCAACCAATCTGATCAATATATGTTGCACTACAATACGCAGTCTTATAATAATAATAATAATAATAATAATAATAATAATAATAATAATAATAATAATAATTGTTCTGTTGTCCCATAAGATGGAGTTATGTGGACTAAAGTTGGGATTCAACGTCGCTTTCAAATACTACACCACACTCACCTCACTGAGTTTTTAACTGCAGCTTTGAGTTTTTACTGTTATGTCTACTATATGAATGAACAAACTGCTGTCATGTAACCATTTTACTTCGCTTTACTTCAATTTTGCGTGTCGATGCTTGATATGACAATAGCATACAAATACCACTGTTCACAATTCACAAGAAGAATTTAAGATAAGATAAGATAAGATAAGATATACCTTTATTAGTCCCACAGTGGAGAAATTTCAGGTATTACAGCAGCAAAGTGGGTAGTGTAAGAAAAACTCTTATGCGAATGTGTGCTGTGTAGTAATCTGTGTGGCTGACTTCATGTGCTTTTAAAAAGGCATATCATGTATGTACAGATGCAGTAGCCTACATGTCTTTTATACAAACATAGAAATAACCTAATGTAGCTTATTATATTGGTGTTTTTGCGGGAAGGCACATATCATTAAGAACATTCTCTAAATGGCTTTTCATAAAGTTTATGATGTTACTTAACCAATAAAACAGATTTTTTTTAGGGAGTCTGGGTATCTTGATGAGTATATTGATGAAAAATTGACCTTTCAGTTGTGATCAAATTGACACATTGCTAATGGTTGAAGCTGGTGGATTCCATTAATTGTCATTCTAAAAGCATTTCAAAGACAATTCATTTCTTTGGGTCATTTGCAAATACTTTATTCTGAATGTTTGTATATTTATCAAGATAGTGTAAAAAAAAAAAAGTTTGATATCATTGTTTGTGTTTCAGTCATTTCTTAAAGATAAAAGGCACCTATGGAAAATTTCAAATGTTCAGGAGTATCAGGAGTATTTTCATATTATATTATTAATATTTTCACAAAAGTAAAGGGACTGAATACTTCAACCACTGTTATTATGACAGATCAGCTAAAGCATGAACAAGCAACTGCTTTAACCCATGAGTTCCCATTGCTCCTGCATTTAGATTAAAGAGATTTTAGAGTTCACACAAAAAAATTACGGTTTGATTACCAATACAATGTATGCTTGGCCCTTCAATTAAGCAGTATCACACCTCCAATTGGTGGTGACTGAGATGCAGGACATGATCAGGCTGTGTCAGCAAGAATAATCTGTGGACAGTTACATAGAGAGGGATATTGTCTAACAGTTGTGGTGCATAAATCCTCATTGCAAAGATGAATGCATTTGAGAATGGCAAATGCAGTTATTTATATTCCAGTGCTGGTAATGAAGCAGCCTAGTATTTTTCACCAGGTTGTCCATGTTTATAAAGCCTACATGAAACAACACGGCAAGAATTCAACAGGCGCTTTTAGCAGTATTTAGTAGTTTCCAGTCAGAGTCTTGAGCAGATGATGATGGTGACACAAACAGGTGGGATTTTCAAGGATCCACATGTGGTTGGAAAACTTGTAGGAGGAAGACTTGGAGATGTTCGCTCAGTGGGATGATTAACATTGAATGTGTATCAAAGCATCAAAGAGATAGAGCCTTGAAGATTGGTCATTTGGAGGTTGCAGCTGTGTGACTTGCATCCCACTCGGATCAGAAAGCAAGGAAGAAGGGGTGTGCCAGTGTCAGTCGAGGCCAAGTCATTTTGGGACAGTGTAGGTGTGTGTGAAACACAAAGACTGACAAGATTCTGATATAGGGAGAGGGAGGACAGTAACTCTGTATTTAACTTTTGAAGGAAAGTTAACAGAGTGCACCTTGAATATGTGTGTTACAAGGTGAAGCCATATGAAAGAGCTGTTCACAGATGTTTCCACTGTCATAAATATGAACATGTTGCTGCAGTTTGTAGAGGACTCAGAAGATGGAGGAAATGTGGGAAAGAACAGTGAGGAGGGATGCAAAGAAGATGAAGAACAAGCAAAATGTCTGGACCTCAGCAAAGTGTCCAAGAATTCCTGAAATTAAAATGAATAAGATCAGAGCAGAAAACAGTGTTGAGAGTGATATCTCATTAATGATAAGACTTCAGTAATAGTGATGTTCCTAAACCAGCTAGTAATTTTAATCCTCTGTTGACATTCAAAGAAGTGAATAAAAATTTGTAACATTCATAACATTTATCCACCGTCTTCTGAACAGACATTGTACAAACACTAATTTTTCCAAAGCAATATTTGTATTTTGGAATATACAAACTATTATGTTTAAAATTAAAGTATCTAGTAATGTGGACTTTATTTTCAAAGTCACTTGTCCAACACTGATCATGGGAGAGAAATTGCAAAATAGTAGCAGTTAAAAAGGAATTGCAGCACAAAAGGAATGGATCTGTTCAGAATATGTACATGGACATGAGAGGATTTTTGGCATTTATTGCCGTGGTTATCAATAGTGCTGTTGAAATAGGGTAAGTTAGAAGGGAGTAAGATGGTGCTGGACGTTGCCAGGAGATTCTAGAACATTGTGGACATATTCGAGGATTTTCACCAACTCAGACAACTGGGTCTATCTTATAGAATGGACAATGTCATGAATGGGACCACTTTGGGTGGACACTGTGAATAGATTTCACAATGAAGCTGTTATAATCTAGTGGGTGGTGGTAATGCAATTTCTATCAATGCCAATCGACATAAAACTCAACAAAAGAAGAAGAAGAAGCAGCAGCAGCAGCAGCAGCAGAAGAGGAAGAAGCAGAAGAGGCAATGCATCTAACAATGACAACAACTCTACCATGTCAAAGGTCCACTGTAATAATCACACAGGAAAGAAGTCTTCAAAAGACACTTGTGGGAAAGATTTCAAGTGGAAGTCAAAATTGCAGAGACACCTGAGGATCCACACTGGTGAGAACCCGTACCTTTGCAAGACCCGCAGGAAAAGATTATGTGAAATGTCAGCATTGAAAAGATATGAAAATCCATACAGAAGAGAAGCCATATACCTATAAAACATGTGGGAAAGATTTCAAACGTTGTAGTGCCCTGAAAGCCCACAGGAGAAAAGGTGAGAAGCTGTACCTTTGCAAGACCTGTGGGAAAAGATTCTGTGCCATGCCACCGCTGAAAAGGCGTATGAGAATCCACACAGGTGAGAAGCTGTACCTTTGTAAGTTCTGCGAGCAACGATTTGGTTACATGTCAGTACTGAAAACTCATATAAGAATCCATACTGGTGAGAAACCATTTACTTGCAAAACATGTGGGTTAAAATTCTGTCGGTCATCACAATTGAAAACTCATATAAGAATAAAGAGGTGATTTTAGTTGTAGTAGTGGCTTTTTGGTCCACATGATAGGAGCCAACACTGCAGAAAAGCCACTGCACTGCAACACCTGTGGGAAAAGATTGTGCCGAAGTATGGTTTGACAAGTCATATAAGATCTCATCCAGGAAAGAAGCCTTGTATTTGCAAAAATATGTGTGAGACCAGTCAGTTCTAGTAGTTCATGGTCAGAACACACAAAAAGTGTAGAGCGACATATCTGCAGCACTTGTGAGAAACGTTTTTCTCAAATCACATCCTTGAAAAGCTCCTGAGAACCAATGTACACAGGAGAAATCACCAAGCTGAAATGGGCCTCTGGAGACATGTCCACCTATAGTCAGGTCCATAAATGTTTGGACATTGACACAATTTTCACAATTTTGGCTCTGTACACCACTACAATGGGCTTGAAATGATACAATCAAGATATGCTTTAAGTCAAGACGTTGAGCTTTAATTTGAGGGTATTTACGTCCAAATCAGGTGAACAGTGTAGGAATTACAACCATTTCTATATGTGCCTCCCCCAAACATTTATGGACCTGACTGTACTTAATGAAATACACTTTTGCAGTAGCTACATCTCTGTAACTGAATGTATGCAATTTCTCAATGAGAAGAGTCCACAATTTCGTAGTATGATGACATAGTACATTTTCAACAATGTTGTAACCTTGTTTTTGTACTTTATATTACTGTGATACTCATGTCTATTAGTATTTCTTTTAAAAAAAATCATAATCTCACACATTTCAGAAAAGTCTTTGTAGCTCAGTGAATGTATAGTTCCGACAAATGTTTGACTTGTTACATTATTATTTATTTATTTAAAATTTTTCTACACTACCTCAGATATGTAAGTGGATTTTGAATTCTGATGTTGAAGCTGAGAGTAGTCACCTATGTTGTCATACTGCCAAATAGTCTTTTCTGTATTTTGTTTCCCTGCAACATATTATTTGATTTTATACTTTCATATATTTTGTGATTGATCCAACTTGATCTATTGTTTGATGTTTCAGGTTTTAGAGGTGACACTCAAACACAAATTGTAGATCATGTACAACGTGGCGTTATCAAGTAGTCAGCTAAAGTAGTAGTAATGAATATAATGGTCAGTGCCCAAGGGAACGCAGGTAATGAAATGTTTGTTGATCTCATGTTTGTATTCTAACAAGAGATAAATAATAGAAATAAATAAAGCTTTATAAGGTTATGATGGAAGAATACCATCTTGAAGTCTAAAGCTATAAGCAAACTATGTTCACTAAGGCCGCAGATGTGTGTGATGCCATCACAAGTAAAAGTAGTCAAGCAAGTCTAGAGTGTTAAATTATAACATGTGGGAGCCGTTTTAATGTTGCAGTTCACCAGCTGGAGGTAAGTGAAAGTATGATTTTATACCGTTTGGTTGTGTGAATGTGATCATATGGAACCAATATGTATGCAGTGGGTTACCATAACTACATTTACTAAAGTACTGAACTTATGTACATTGATTGCCCTCAGATGGCCATGATAAATTCCACACAGATATGAAATCCTTGAACACTTCCAATAAAAGAAAAAGAAAAATCAGATTTTTAAGTATTTGTTCTTTGCATACTTTCACTTTATATTACATGTACAGTGTTGGATGGACGTAGAAGGCAGCAAGTACACAGAACTACAAGGTTGTCAATGAAAAAATGGGAAGTTGCCTAACAGCAGCCGCTTCATCTGAAAAATTTGTATTACAGTGTAGGCCAATGTGTCTTGTTTTTTTAGTGGTGTTCTGTTGCTTTGTGTATAAATTGTGTCAAGCTGCGAAGGGACTGCAGATGAGAGGTAGTTTTAAGATAACTTTGGTACAATACATCATCAAGCAGTAATGGCAAATGGTACGAAGGACTGTCATCAGATCTACCTAGTGAAGTCCTGGTGGAAGTCATGGAGGTGGAAGGCACAGACAAGGCACACCAAGGGAAAGGAACCACAGACATGCAAACATTACAGGCACAACAGAGCAATTTTCACAAAACAGAACTAACCTGGGGAAAAAAGGATGACAGCATAACACAGCTGGACATTCATGAGAAGTGGGTGAATTCCTTGTCTGACAGAGTGCTCACCCAACCGAAAAAGGATGTCTCAGCCAAGGGACTGAACTTTGTAGTAACACCAGAACAGATACCAGTGGTAGATCTCATCATGGCCATGGAATCAGCCTTCAGAAACAACAATCTGACAGATACAGAGGCGGAACAACTCAGGTTGAAGATATGAGCCATCCTCTCCAGTGCTAAAGCACCACATTTGAACCTCACTCTCCAAGAAAGGAAGGCACTGATATTACTACAGAGAGACCAGAACATCACCATCTTGCCAGCTTATTGGAGGAAGTGGTGCTAATTGCAGCTGACTACCATGCCAAGGCCACCAGTCTGCACAGCAACATAGCCACCTATGAAGCACTGAGGTGAGGTGAGATCCTACCAGCAGCTATACGAGGAAGGTAATCAAATGCTTACAGCTACTGGAAAAGGACAAAGCCACTGACCGACCACTGTATTACTGCCTGTACCCCGGGGAAGCTACCCCTTGCATTTATGGACTCCCTAAGATACAAAAGGAAGGACCTACAACATTGACAAACATCTAGCCAACATCCTTGCTCCTTTGGTCGGCAACACTTCACGTTACATCAAAAACTCCCAGGATTTTGCCAACAAGGTGAGAAATATGAAACCGTGCCCAGTGGTGTGGAGTCGGAGCCCCGGCCCTTCTCTAGGACACCGTCCACCTCGGCACGCCAGAGACTCCTGAGAGACGCAGTGCGGAGACACTCCAGGAGTCACCACTGCCCTGCCAGGGAGTTTGCCTCTGAAGGGCCGGCACCACAGCCTCTCCTCCAGTCAGCCCCGCATCACCTGCATCAGCTCCTGTCGGCGCGCAGACCTCCACCTCAGCGCAGCGGTGTAAGGGCAGAGCTCCCGCTCCAGCCCCTCTCCTTCCTGCCCGGCACCCGGAGCTGCCAGTTGAGCGCACCCCCACTCCGGACTCCGACACCACTGGGTCGGCCCACCTGCCCCCCGTCCACTGTTCAGCCCCACGACACTCATCGTGGGGGACAGCATCATCCACAATGTCCACTTCTTCAACGCCACCACACAGTGTTTTCCCAGAACCACCGTCGCTGTCATCACGGACAAACTCAATGAACCGCTCCAGTCCATGCCTTCCTCCATAACCCAGATTATCGTTCACATTGGCACAAATGACACGGCTCGGTGACAATCCCAATTGACAAAAAACAATTTTAAAGACCTCTTCAGCCTCCTGGAGTCATGCGGGAAGAGGGTCTTCATTAGCGGGCCCATACCGACCCACTCTCGCAGTGCTGAGCAGTTCGTCAGACTCCTCAGCATGAACACCTGGCTCCAGCACACCTGCACATCACACAACCTGGCTTTTATTGACAATTCCAACCTTTTCTGGAATCGCCCTTCCTTTTATCGCCACGACGGACTTCATCCGAGTACACTGGGCAGCTCAGTTTTAGCAGGTAACATTCACCATGCAGTTCAATCATAGCCACGTGATTGACTACTTGAACGTCACACACACACACACACACACACACCACACCCCACCCACAGAATTACCGCACAGCACCACTCACACCATCCCAACTATCATCTACAGATCGCACAAACCCAGGACTGTTTTTAGACCACGCACAAACACTGTCATCACACCTATTCACTACAATGAGTGCACGTTCAGCACGAACATTAACGTGGTGGTGCTGAATGTGCGCTCTCTTTTAAACAAGACTTTTTTAATGAATGATGTGATTTTAGATTATAAGTTAGACTGTCTTCTTTTAACCAAGACATCGCTTGACACTGACGCACCTGTTGTTCTCACTGAGGCTTCCCCACCAAATTTTAATTTTTTATTTTCTACTAGAGGGGGTAGAAAAGGAGGCAGAACTGCGTCAATCGCAAATAACGCACTGACCTCTAATGGAGTGTCTTTTAACAGTTTTACATCATTTGAGCACCAGCCCTCCTATTCTCTACGTTACTGCATACAGACCACCCCATCGCTTTAGCTCTTTTATCAGTGAATTCTCTGAACTTTTATCAATCATTCACACCTCTTACAACAGGATTTTAAAAACTGGTGATTTTAATCTACATGTCGATGACACCTCGGATCCAATATCCAGAGAGTTTTTAAACCTTTTACATTGTCTAGATTTTGAGCAGCACGTCACACAGCCAACTCACAACAGAGGACACACCCTGGACCTGGTCATAACCCATGGCCTGTCCATTGGTGTGTCCTCTGTTGTCAACCTGGCTGTGTCTGACCACTACTGTGTGTTTTTTAACATCACCAGTTTTAACCAGCGGGAGGCCCCAGTGAGAACAGTGAGGAGGTGCTACCTAACTTCTGAAGTGGCTGCAAATTTTATTGAGATTTTACAGAGCACTCCTGCTGAAATTTTACCTGCACCCTGTGATTTTATCATTGACGATTTTAACAGCAAACTGAAGTCCACTCTCGACTCAGTAGCTCCACTTTTAACCAAAACAATAAAAAGAATACCTACACCCCCGTGGAGAAACAACGATAAAATACATAAACTGAAAAGACTTTGCAGGAGTGCCGAGAGGAGATGGAGGAAATCAAAATTAACAGTCCACCTTGAGACCTTACAGCAACAACTCAAAACCTACAATAACGCAGTTAAACAGGCAAGAATTTCTCATTTCTCACAACTTATCATAGACCACAAAAACAACCCCCGGTTCCTCTTCTCCACCTTTGATATTTTAACAAGCACAAATTTTAACATGCCATCAGATGCTCTTTGTGAGAACTTTGCAGACCACTTCAGAACAAAAATCATGGACATCAGATCCAGCCTTTTATCCCAACAAGTTTTATCTGTTAACACACCGGAATTGTTGTCCTTGCCTGAGGAAACACTGGAGAGTTTTTCCCTGGTTGATGCGAGGACGCTTGGTCGAGTTTTCTCCCAACTAAACCCAACAACCTGCCTTTTAGATCCAATTCCCACATCACCTTTAAAATCATTTTATGGATTCTTTGAGGAACAGCTGTTAAACATTATGAATTGCTCTCTTCAGGCGGGTGTCTTCCCCATCGCCTTTAAAACAGCTGTGGTGAAGCTTCTTCTGAAGAAGAGCACTTTAGACCCCAATGTTTTTAATAACTACCAACCTGTATCCAACTTACCCATCTTAAGTAAAATTCTAGAAAAACTGGTTTTTAACCAAGTCGATGACTTTTTAAACAGAAACAACATTTTAGAGAGACATCAGTCTGGTTTTAGAACGAACCACATTAGGCTACTGAGACAGCACTTTTAAAGATTTTAAACAACATCAGGTGGAACTTAGATAACAAGAAACTCACAGTCTTGGTTCTACTGGATCTAAGCGCCGCCTTTGATACAGTAGACCATCACATTTTATTAAATAGACTCAGACACCTGGTTGGCCTCTCTGGTACTGTTTTTAACTGGTTCCACTCTTATCTCACAGACCGATGTTTTTATGTAAGTATGGATACCATGAGGTCAGCTGTGGGGTTCCCCAAGGCTCAATTTTAGGTCCAATTCTCTTTAATCTTTACATGCTTCCTCTGGGGGACGTGATCAGGAGACACGCCATCAGTTTCCATAGCTATGCTAATGATACACAGCTGTACATTGCCGTGTCTCCTGATGACACAGGGCCAATAGATACCATTTTAACTGCATTTTAGATATCAAGTCATGGATGGCAGGGAATTTCCTACAGCTCAACCAGGACAAAGCAGAGGTTTTGGTTATAGGTCCTGAAGGCCAGACAGAGAAACTTTTACCAAAACTACCAGATTTTAAACCAACACAATCTGTAAAAAACCTGGACGTGATTTTTGACTCTGAGCTGACTTTTATCGCACACATCAAAAATATAACAAAAATAGGCTTTTATCATCTTAAGAACATAGCCAGAGTCTGCCCGTTTCTCTCTCAGGCCAGCACAGAGTGCTAATAAATGCTTTTATTTCTTGTCATTTAGATTACTGTAATGCCCTGCTCTCTGGTCCCAAAAAGAGTATTGCAAATCTCCAATCACTTCAAAATTCAGCGGGCCCACATTACACCTGTTTTACAGTCGCTGCTTATCTGACCTGCTTTTACCGTATCAACCCTCGCGAACCCTGAGGTCCTCCAACACCAGCCTTTTAACCATACCAAAAGCCAGATCTAAAACCCACGGTGAGGCGGCATTTAGCCACAATGCTCCACACCTGTGGAGCAGCCTGCTGGAGAGCCTCAGGTCTTCAGAGACTGTTGATATTTTTAAAAGGAGGTTAAAGACACACCTTTTTAATCAGGCTTTTAACTGACCTTTATTCTTCTATGTTTTTATCATTTGTCTTATGTTGATGCCTTTTATTTTGCTGTTTTATATTCTGTAGTATTTTATCCTAATTAATCTACTTTATCTATTATTTTATGTGTTTTTCTTCCTTTAACTGTTTAATTTATTTTAGTTATCTTATACCATGCCTTTTAGTTTTACCTGCAATGTTTCCTGTTTCCTCAGGGGGGTCCTCCACACTGAGAGTTGTGTCTGGTCTACTGCTGGGGGTACTGGTCCTGGGTCCCTCTGGCCCGGCTGGGCAGGGGGCTCCCCACCTTGGTGTGGGGGTCCGCCTGTCTGTCGGAGTCAGGGGGGGCTTGGGTGCTGGCGTCCCTGTGGTCAGAGTCTGTGACGACTCCTCCCAGTGTGGACGGCCCCAAAGGTAGTGTTTTCCCCAATCCTCAGTGCCTTGCCATGTCTCACTACTGTGTGTGCGCGTGAGTTTATGTGCGTGTGTGTGTGTGTGTGTTTGTGTGTGTGTGTGTGGGTGTGGCCGTGGGTGTGCATATGTACATGTGGAGGGTGGGAGGGATGGGTTTTCTGTTTTTCTGTTTTCCTTTATAATGTTTTTAACTGTTGTAAAGCACTTTGTGTTGCATTTTATCGTGTATGAAAAGTGCTATATATATAAAGTTTGATTTTATTTGATTTGATGAGAACCCAGAACCATCGGACTAAGAATGTGCCCACAAAGACACAAGGCAAGGATAAGGAGCAGGGAAGTACTTAGAATGTGTGATTGCTCAAACTGGGCCTTCATCAAGAACACAAATAGACACAGGCACAGAAAAGAAAGAAAAGAAAAAGACAATAAACAGAACAACATTGTCATCCTTTACATGGTGGAAGTATCTGAAAAACTAAGGAGGATTTTCAAGAAACACCACAATCCTGTGCACTTCAAGCCCAGTAACACAATGAGGCAGAAGCTTGTCCACCCTAAGGGCAAAACACCCCTACATAGGAAGAGCAATGTAGTGTATGCAGTCCAAGGTAAATGTGGGTTCAGGGAGGTTAGGGGTGGAGAGGCAGACTGTACGGCAGACACCTGGACTGCATGCTGTTCCTAACCCAGAGGCACTCTAAAGAATGCTTCCAAAGGAGGAATGGCCACAGGAGGAGCAGCAGCAGGCCAGACATGAGGGACTGCAACAGCTGTTTGTTTTATAAACCCGTCATAAAAAAAACCTAAAATATTTTCCATAAAAACTTT
This sequence comes from Chaetodon auriga, assembly GCF_051107435.1. Lineage (NCBI taxonomy): Eukaryota > Metazoa > Chordata > Actinopteri > Chaetodontiformes > Chaetodontidae > Chaetodon > Chaetodon auriga. The sequence continues at coordinate 1,954,783 of NC_135090.1, read as the reverse complement.
TTTTCAGAAGTCTGAGCCAGTAAGATTTTGCGTGTGGGTGATGCGACTGAAAATAAAGAGTACACGTCCTGTACACTTTCTCTGCCTTACATCAATCTGTCGGGTCGTTTTGTCCTACATAGAGGTAATACCACTATTTCCGACAGCAGTGAAGGCAGCATTACGACTGGCTGCGTGAGGCGTGTGTAGCCGGGCAAGGACATACTAGGCTGAAATGACATTTGTGTAAGTTAGCAAAGTAATGCTTACCAGCTTGTTACTAGCGTTAACCTATCTGTGACTACTGTACAACAGCGGACCTGGAGAACCACACCGTCTAGACTGACTTCAGCGGGTTTTCGTCTGTGAAAGGTAACATTACAGGGACGTTTGCCAAGCCGGTGCTAGCTAGCTCAAGACTAGCCGGTAGCTAGTTCAGTTAGCACCTAGCATTGACTGTCACTAGCACGAGCACTAGCCAACAGCATGTAAGATGTCAACGTTTAAGGCAAGATATCTCGAGCCACATGACCCGGCTATTTGTAGAAATACTGAATCCATGGAAACGCTACTGAATAGTGATCAGTAGCAACTTGAAGTGCAGCTGTTTCCAGTATAACCTAAATGGTGGTTGGCATAACAAAAAAGATCAGGATAATGTGATAAATAGTAGCGATAATCTTTCCTTGACAGTTTTCTTGAACTTCAGTAATGATAACACCGTGTCCTCGCTCTGTCACCAGACAATCATTCCTGATTCACACTGTTATCATTCACGAGTGTTGTCATTCCTCGAGATGGCCAGCAGTAGCTATCTTTATATCAGAGGATATTTAGTGACGTCACATATAATGTTAGTACTGCGACTATAGGTGGATTTTTATGGTGATTACGGCTGACAGTATGACTTATTTTAGCTAAATTGTTTATTTGGTTAAATGTCAAAACACACGACATGCCCTTCTCAAGTGAACAAAGTTATTTACCCGAAGGTATTGACTGAGAGTTCTTCTACTCAAGAGACTAGTACAGTTACTCTACAGTTCTTTTTCACGTTTGTACATAGCAGTTTGTAAGGATGCAGCCCTGTAACACATTTCATTTGTAGAATGTTCATGTCTGGTTAATTCAGTCCTAGCTGTGAGTCTCTGATTATAAACTTGTGGTCTGCTGCAGGTCATGTGCTTCTGGCATATTCTCTGAAAAGCTCAGTGGAAGACTCTAGTCAGGGACACATCTATCAATTCTTTCAGTGTGATTTTTCTGGACTTTTTATTTCCTATATCATTTACAATATAGTACCAATCCAGTATTCATTTTCCCCCCGAAGGCTGCAAATAAATATATTATATGAACAATGGATCAAATAACTTTGTAAAATGTGAAATGTGTTGCCCGTAGTGACAAAGCCACAGAGATTTAGCAGCAATTCTGCAGTTCCCCTCAGATCAAAGCATTTTAGCATCTTTTAACTCACTGTTTCCCTGTGACTAAATAGCCCACAACAATATTACAAGGTGTTCAGAACTAAAACAGCCCCACATCTAAAACAACATAGGTGGCTGCATTGGTTTGGGCGTGCTGATTCAGCAACCGGTGAGACATGAAATAGGGTACAGGAAAGCCAATTTGAGTCACAGAGCCATGAGTTTGAAGGGTTAACAAATTACAGAACACTGCACAACAATTTATAATATGATGTTACAAGATTCTACAGCTTTGGAAAGTTATCTTGACGATCATTTAAACCACTGTCCCAATTTGGGCTGCAAAATTATCATTATCAGTCAATCTGCAGATTATTTTCTCCATTAATCACTTTGCTCATAAAATGTCAAAAAACATTGAAAAAAAGCCCTCACAATTCCCCAGACCTGAAAGGTATTCATCATTGATTAATCAGATAATCATAGCAGTGATGGACTCAGTGATTGTTGGGTAAACAGCTGAAAGCTTGCACATATTTGATTGACCAACAAGGTGACTTGCTAGATTATGATGAATTGTGGCAAAAGCTGAATGTCTGCCAGGGCCCTGTGACACCCCTCTCTGCACAGCTGCTGTGCTAATGCAGCGGTTTCATTGAAATATATGACAACCAGATATTTTTCATGGGAGTTGGAGGAGAGCAAACCAGAGCTAAAAGGTGAATGAAGACTGGATTTACATTTACCAGGTGGAAACATGACTCCACATGGATGATATGTTGCTCTTTGTGGATGGGTAAATAGGCAACTCTTTGGTAACTCATTAGCCATGACAAATGGCTGGGGGATGAGGAACTATGCTTGATAAATTTGACTAGACTTAAATCATTAATCTGTTAGAAAAAACAGCTAATCGTGGCAGAACTTTAATATGTCAATGAACCAATGCACCTGATCATTGGCAGATAAATATTTTTAGCAGGTACATTGTTAATTTATTTCCATTTAGTAACATTTGAATAGCATTGCTTGATGTTTAACATTGCTAACCAGTGCCCTGGTGCAAACTCTGAAGTGTTTACTGTCACTAGCTCTGCCCTCCCTGTGCTCTCAGGTTTGTTGAGGTAGAGAACCTGCTGCTGTAGCTGGGAACCATCCAGAGTCATAAGGTCCTGAGGAAACCTTCTGTGTGGCTTTGCGACCTCCACTGTGCTTTTGGTGATGGTCAGTTGGTGACTGGGGTTGCCCCGGTCTCTGTCGTAAATGGCTGTGAGCAGAGGGGGCGTCGCCTTCTGGGTGGGTTGTGTCTGCAGCCATGGCAGAAGGCAACCCATCAAAAAACAGAACTGGAGAGTCAGTCAGGTAATCAGCGTGATTCAAAGATACTCTTCCATTTTCATTTGACTTGTGTGTTAAAAGGGATAGTTTGGGTTACTGGGTATGTGGTACTTAACCAGAGGCAGAGTATTGCCTACAGTACATGATGGCCGACACATCCCCAGTGAGGAGAAGCAGCAGGAGTGCTGATGTAGAAAGCTAATGGGGGCCAAAGCAAAAGCAAAACATATTTAGTAAAACATAGTACACAGTTACTCCTGCTGCTTCTCCAAACAGGGACTAAGCTGACATCCATCTACTGTAGGTTATACACTGACTTTGAATAAGTAACTCATATGACCCCACTTCAAAAACCCAAATTAGCCCTTAAAGGTTCGTCATGATACTATCACCTGTTACCAATGAACCTTTTTAGCTGTGGAATGTTCCAAACAGGTGTTTTGCACAACTTTCCCAGTCTTTTGTTGCATCACAATGTTTTTCGAAATTCACACCTGCTTCATGCTAAATCTAAAAGTCAGGTCACCATGATCAAATTCACTAAATTGTATAAATAAAGTTCATTATATTTATCATTTCAGACATGGACACAACTATATTTTTGGATTTGATTAAAGGAATAGTTATTCATTTTACGTCTGTGTGCTTAGCTCAGAGCTAGATGTGGTTATCTTATAGTAGCATAAAGACTGGAGGCAGGGGGAAATGGTTAACCTGGCTCAGTACAAATTGTTTTTTCTAAGCTGTGGTTTATACTTCCAAAACCATATTGCACACAGCATATAGACAGGTTTCTAGTTATTTTTAGGTGCATTTTTTTCTTATTTGATGGAGCTAGTCTAGCCACCCCCTGCTTCTAGTCTTTCTGCCATCTTTCTGGATCTATTGTAACTGTCTTGTATGCACAGTCATGAAACTGATGGTTGTCCTCTAATGTGACTCTCTAAAAGCTAACAATAATATCATTAGTGATAGTATTTCTCAAAGTGTCAGACTGCTATTGTAATGAAATGGCAGTATCAATGTAGTATGTGAGCAAGTGTAATTCCTATACTATTGTATGTTAATAGTCTTACCGAGTCCTTATTGCTCCTTGCTCCAGGTGGTTGACTGGCAGTGGATGCATCAGACACGCCCTCTTAGCAGTGCATCGTGGGCCCTGGCGCCCCCCAACAGCCTGAGATATCAGCATATTAAGCAGCCAGTGCTGTCCCATCCATTTCACCATGCCAGCCAGCCTCAGAGAAGAGGCGACTACAAGGGGGGCTGGGAGGAGTCACTCAGTGTGTGTGTGCTTGTGCGACAGGGTGAGTCAGACAGCCTCCACACCCTGCTGGAAATCCCTCTGTCCGCTCACAATAAACTAGGAGAGATCCTTGCTCTGGGGGCTCACAAGTCCTCTGAGTTCTCCTTCCCATTTACCACGGTGGATGGCAGCAGAGAGGATGATATCAGCTTTGACAGCTTTAAGAGAAACAGTGCTGAGGCTGTAGAGAGACAGCATGGCTGTTTCAGAAGCCTGTTTGAAGCAGAGAGGTGTCCTGCACCGTTTATTTATGGCTCTCAGTTTTATTGTTTTCATTGCCCGGCCACAGAGCTGGTACCTGACAGTAGGCTGAAATCTAGACAGGATAATGGACTTGACAACAAGCCTGTGGAGCTACCTCTGCTGCCTCCTACTGCTTTGTGTAGCCATGCTGAGAGAGCGGAGGAGGAGCATACTGACGGAGACAGTGAAGGGGAGGAGAAACTGGCCATGATCTATGAAAGACTGAGGATAGAGGTAAGAATGCTCACTGTGTCTGCTTAAGTGAATTGAAGTTGCACAAGGCCATTTTACTGCCTGTCACTGCTGAAGTGTTGAGCTAGACTAGTGAGGACTTCTAAATCTAGACATCCTGTCACATGAAATCAGTCAATCAAGTGCACATAACAGAGCTGACATGTTGTAGTTTTTAACTTCACAAGCATCATTATTTTAAAGATTTTTTTATCAATTCCAATGTCTATATCTATCTGATCATCAAATGGAATTTCATGGAGCATGTGGGTGTGTGAGCGGGCATGCATCCATGCGTGTTATATTCTTTCCTTGTGGAAAATGTAAGTTTTTGGACTAACTATTGGAGGACAAGGAGTTTTAACCATGGCTGAGGTCAGTCTCTGGAAATAACTATGAGGCTGTGAATATGGGTAATACTTATATTTTAGCTGTTGTCCACAGCTGCTTTATACGTATGAAAAGATTTAGTTTATTGAATCCTCACAGACTCTGAAGAATGAATGAGTATCAAAATACATGTGATTCATAAATGTGTTAGAAATCATTTCTAAATGTGTGATAGAATCGCAGCCTCTGGTTTGAAAATTGCTGCACCAATACATGTGACCTTTCATCGTGCTTCACCTCGTACACTTCCTCACACACATGACTGGTGGGTTTTGATTCACTCAGTGGTCTGTATTCGCTATTCTGTCATTGGCCTCTTTCCATCTGGTGTGTTTTCAGTTTTTATGCCTTTACCCTGGTGACAGCCCTGAGCGGAGGCATTGTGGTTTTGGGTTGCCTGTCACATTTTTGTGAGCGTGATATCTCAGAAACATCTTGAGGGAGATTCTTCAAATTTGGCACAAATGTTCACTGAACTGATTAACTATTAGTGGTCAAAACACACACACAAGTGATGACATTTTATATCCAAAAGGTCAAAGGTCAGTCTCACTGTGACATCATAATGTTCTGCAAAAACCCTTTTCTGACCATTATTCAATGCTATAACTCAAGAACAGAAGGGGAGATTATGACCATATTTGAAGCATTGTTGTCCATCACAAGCTCATTGGTTCTGCTCATCTTGAGCTTCAGGTGATTGTTGTTGCTCCGTGTGATGAAGCTCTGCGCTGTGTAAAAATAGTCTAATAGTTCCTTTTGCGTTGTCAGCAGAACCTGATGCTGTAGGTCAGACTGCTTTAGACTGGAGTTGTGTTTATAGCCCTGAGCTGGTAAGTCATTGTAAAGCTGTACCTCAATACCGGGGAATTCATTTTCTGTCTTTACTTTGCAGCTTCCAGGTTTGTTGGTGAAGAGTCATGATTACACCATGTACTCAAATGATGTGGAATTGATCAACGGCCTCATGAATACCACGACCAGGTGAATCAGTTTGGGTTAATACTGGTACATCATTGCAGACTGCTGTCTTGTTTCCTGTGTGACCTTACTGTCGTTGTGTGTGTAGGTGTAGAGGCCTTGTGCTGTACAGGCTCATCGTCTCCCTGTGGCGTTTCCTGTGTCTGTGTTACTATGCTGAGACTCGGCTGGAGGTGCTGAAGCTCACCAAGCACATGGAAGACAGGAGTGTTAAGGCTCGCTGGAGGTTGAGGGGCCTTCCTCTCCACACTCTGATGCTACGCTTCTATCGGAAAGACAAATCTCACCTGTACAGGTAACGCACAGAACGTCCAGACTCAAGTTGTTACTGGGTTTATTCTGAGAAAGGGAACTTTATATTCAAGTCATTACTTTCAAAGCTTTTGCTTTACTAAATATGCAGTCTATAGAATGTTTGATTTCGAGTGTGAAGTCTTTTTTCAGATCTTTAGTCACAATGATTTATAATCTAAATTAACCTGTCATGTGTTATAGATCATTTGATGCATTATCTACGTTTTACATTGGAAAGGATGGACTCATTCACTGTCATAAAGTTGAAAAGGTAAGCAGCTAACTGGGTTTTATGCCATTAAGTACGTGCTGACATTTACAAAGTGGCTAGAGTGGATTTTTTGCCATAGAGTAGGAGCTCCCAACCCTTTCTTCCGATGCACGTTGCCTTGTTGGATGCAGCTATCCTGCACTACCACCACTAGAAAAGGGCTTTCTGACACTGTGAGACAATCCAGCTGGCACTGCTTTTAAGCACACTTAGGCTTGTTGTCCTTTAAAACTGACTGAGGGAATGTTCAAGTTTTCAGCCTTGTCTTTCATTGCCATTGGTTATGGAAATGAATGTTACCACAGACACAGATGTTATCAGTTCAAGTTACTTAATATCTCATACTACCATGGGAAGAGGACTTTAATGCAACTGACGCAATATATTTTCTTTGTTTGCATTGAAAATGTCAGCCGGATGACTAGCAGGACAGCTGTCTTTGCATCATCCTGAGGTTTCTGTTTGACTGTCCTCTGTCTTGCAGATTATGCCGGCGCGGCCCCCTGTCCTGCCCAGAGTAACTTCTCTCGTGGCAGGGGCTTTGGTGGCACTGGGGGTGCAAGAGCAGCGACCCGCCCTCAACCTGCTGCCCCTCCTCCTGTCTTCGCTTCGACAGAGCAAAAACTGACCCCAGGACAATGATTAGAGGAATAACGGCCAGTGGAATCAACAGTGTGTCCAAGGTCCCTGTGATTCTGCAAAGTTTCATCCATTATCAACATAGGAATGCACTGAAATGAGTTTGGCTCTCTATCCTAACATCTCATAATGTTGCCCCTGAATTAAATACAAAGTCAAGACTTTCCACTGCTTTTCCTTTTTCTAATTTTAGTGTAGTTTTTATTTGAAATAATGAAAGTGGTTAATGTCAACACACAACTGTGTTGTTCTGGTCCAGCAGGCATCCCATGTCAGTCAGCCGCCAGCTGTTGGAATAACATACAGCTTGTTTTGTTTGTTTGTTTGTATTTTATTTTTCAAATTTTAAAACAAATTACTAAGGAAAGACCCGTCATTTAAAACTCAAGCTTTACTATTCTTAATCTGAACACAAATATGAAACTGATCAACAGTGCGGATGTTGACTGCCATCACTTAATGACAGACATCTCAAAGATGTAGGTCTTCAACACACGCGTCAAATCATGTCATGCAGTGCTAACGTCTGGTGCAGCAACACGTCAGGTGGTGCTGCTACATGAAGCTTGCTGCCAAACGAGCAACTACCAATTCATGAATCCATCTGAAGGGACTAGTTCATTATACTTTTATTTGCTTTCTGTTGTTAGGTGAGATGATGGGTGCGAATATTATGTCTGTGTGTTGAGGGAAAATTCTGCATTTTACAGTTTTATTGTCATTGTATGGGTCAAGCTAACTTTGCACTCAGCATTTTTGTTGAAGAGGTTTGAGATGCATGAAATCTGTCAAAAAAACAAAACAAAACACATATTTGGAGTGAGAGCCTCCTAAATCTTTCCAAATAAACTTGAATTTGACATAAATCAGATCAAACTTTTCATCATCAGTCAAAAGTTTGTTTCTACACCAGAAACCCCGAAATTCGCTGCTGCTGTGGGTAACTGAGCAGTACCTGCTAACTACCCAGCTAACTGCAAACTAGCTGCCTTTTCATTTGTACTCGGTGCTCCATGTAGACTGGAGTTGCACCAATGACCCTCTAAGACTGGTGCTTCAGTCAAGACATGGTTAGCTTCGCTTTGTGTACAGTGTAAGCAGGGGAAACGTTTAGCCTGGCTCTGTTCAAAGTCAAAAGGTTAAAAAGAAACACCTACCGAAACCTCTAAAGCTCAGTCATTAACATGCTGTATCTTTTTGTTCATAGTTTGTTTAGTCTTTATGCAAACAGGAACATAAAACAGACCACTGAAATCCAACATGTTGATCAGTGAGATTTAGGTGTTGTAGATGAACCTTTGAACAGAGCCATGCTAGCTGCTTTCCCCTGCTTCCAGTGTTTATGCTAAGCTCGGCTAACCATCTCCTGACTCCAGTTCACACAGACATGAGATTGATCTCCATCTTTTCATCTTACTGTCAGAAAGTAACAAAGCGTTTCCCAACATGCTGAATTATTCCTGGAAATATTCCACCTCAGTATTGCAGTGGCTGCTTGTGGATCAGAGGTTTCCAGCCTGAGCCTGGTCCCATGGGAGCTGGAGTGTCTGTTACCACAGCAGACTGTTTGCAAGATCATCATGTCATAATTTGTGTTGCTGAACAAAGAACGCATCACAAAGTACATTTTCCCAAAAGCCAAATTCTCATAAATAAAGCCTTATTTCTCAGCATCAGGCAGTATATTGAAAATCAACTGTTTTCATGAAACTTCATATGCCTGTTTGAGGTGGAATGAGAGAGAAACTTGCCAAAGTTTGACCCCAGAGGCTTTTGGTCATTAGCGGTGGATTCTTCCTGCCTGGCCCTCTCCATGTCGTAGCCCCTGCATATGTGGAATATTGAACAGTTAAATGAAGGAAGACACACAGGCTGATGTGACCTGGGCCTCTCAGCTGCTGCTGTTGATCTGCAGGGCCTGTTTGTGTAAACCATTGCTGTTTTTACAGGTAATGTGCATGATGGCAGTGTTGGCAGCGCTGTGTCTTGGCTCTACCTCTGGCTCAGTTCATTTCACTAAATACACTCGCCCTCTGAGGATTTGGCCTCTCTGCGAGTGACTGTTTCAGAGAGATGTCAGGCTTAGGCGGAGGGGGTTTCAAACACTGTTCCGGGGTTAGTATGCTTTAAACGAAGAGCAAGTCAGATGGTCAAACACTGCAAGCAACAGTCAATAAAACACTGGATGTCCAATACAGCTCGACAACCAGACCAATAAGATCGAAAACCCCAGCTTTGTAATCTGTGGTCAGTTAATGTGCTAAAGAATGTTCCCACCAGTCGAATCAGATGAACAGTATGTAAAATCGGGATGTTGATTTCATGTTGACTTTATTACTCAAAGAACAACAGGAATAAATGGAACGTGGTGCCTGGAGAGGAGCTGTTGGGTTATTGTTAGTTACCTTTAGATAAAGGCAGAGAACACGCAGTTACTAGTTGATGTTGAACGGCATCACACTGAGAAAAAAGTGAAACAAGTTCTCTAATAGTTCACTGCAAGTGCCACTTATCCATCCTCACTTTGTTAGTTTTAGTGAAATTGAATACTTGTTAGTTGAAATCAGTAGCAAGGAAGCTGTAGTTTAGTAACACTGCTAAAGATACAAAAATACCAACAAATCCCATGTGCAGACCAAAATTGAACGTGTTAGTGAGTGTTCAGTTCCTTGGTTCCTCCTGATGATGTAACGTTAATGCTTTAGAAACACCTAACAAATAAAAAGCCTCAGTAATTAACTTCCGAAATCCGCTGGCCAAAAGTGCATTTGTTGGGGACTATTTTCAGCATCGGATTAATCCACACGAGTGTTTGGGCCAGCAGGACAGAATATGGGATCAAGACAGAAATAAGCGTGTTCATGTAATGGAGCATGTCAGCCAGTGCAAGAGTGCGGCTCATTGATGTGTTTTTAATAGTTTTTGGACGTCATTGGAGCTTTATGGCACAGAGAAAAGATGCATGAGCCTTTGATACACACACAGTGCTTGTTAGCTACATCCATTGTGGCTTTGGCTCTTCATGTGGGATTCATTGACAAAAAGAAAATCTGGAGCTTTGCCAGACTTATTGTTTAACCAGCCACTGTTTTACCAACAGAAGCACTATGTCGACCTTTCACACACTGCTAGTTTGTGCTGAGAAGTTACATGATTATTATCATGTAATACATCTGTCAATAAGTTAGACTCTAGTTTTTTCGGTCTTTGTGGTAATTTACTAGAAAAAAAAAACTGTTGTAAAAACAATTCATGTACAGATCACAGCAGAGTATCCAACCCAAACCGTAACAATACAGTGAGTCCTCAAGAATACAGCAAATCCTTGGTTACATGTTGGTGTCAATAATCTGGATCAGCATGTTGGCGATGGAGCATAATTTGTGTGACGTCCTATGCTCCCAAGCTTGTCCTAAAAAATTTGGGAAAATTCAGGTGGTACGAGCCAGCTGTCACTCTTCAGTTTCACACTAAATTTTGGGGTACATGTGTAAGTGGCAGCCTGACAGGTTAGATGCCATGTCATAAATCAATCAATAGAAGGACAGCAACAAAGAAACGTCCATGTTCAAGCCTCGCAGATTCTTCGTAGACACTACACAAGAAATCCATCAGTCAGCCCTCCTCCAGTTGACAGTCAGAGCAGTAAATGGAAACCAGAGTTGCTCTGCTTTGTGAAATACTTTTTAAAAAAAGCCCAAAACATTATTGTATCTCCAACAAAACTTAACTCTGGCTGCTCAGCTATGTGGGAAATGAATGATTGCTGACTGAGTTACTCAACAATGTGTTGAATACCTCCAACTGTCCCTTGGAAAAGTCCTGACCTGTATAAAATATGTCATTAATGCTAAACACAAAGGTCGCAGTTTCTATTGAACATTGAATTTGATTGTGAAGTTGGACCTAAATCTTAGCTGTACATATTCAGGCTGTGTGCTCAAGCGTAAGCTGTGACTTCACTGTAACGTTTGACATGGCTCCATAATATTTAGTGCTTCTTAAAACCGAGCAATAAAGCATGTTGTAACAGTAGCTGTGGTCCATGTGGGGATGAACATTGTCTGGTGTGTATTTATCAGTCATTTCTGCATAGAAACATGACTTGTCAGGTTCCGTGTTGCTTCATTTCCACACGTACTGCTGCAGTAACTCTGTGTGAATCCTGGTTGTGTGAATAAAATAAACTTCTGCTTTAACAATCATCGGTGTTTGCGTGAATCCCTGACTGATGGTGAAGGAATGTCAGTCGGTGTGTGTCCACTTTGGTCCAGAGAAGGATAACAGAACAGCTACAGTCAGGACTGACTGCTGCTATTCATGGTCCCAGGGGATGAACTGTGATGTGTTGGTGGCTCTCAAACCTTTCCTCTGCCACAACTTTTCAACCCAACAGATATTAAAATCTAATGCCCAGATTTGCCCCCCAGAGGATGCACCTTTTCTTTTCTTTTCTTTTTTTTTTTGGGGGGGGGGGGGGCACATGTTTCGCTCAAAGTGTCAGCTTTGTATACTGCATGTCTGACAAGATAACCAACAGAAGTCTAAAAATGTTGCAGGCGGATAAACCAAACAAAACTGTATGATGTTCATTCAGTGTCAGCCTTTTATATTAAGTGCAATGCACACTGGAGATTTTAAGGGCCATTAGCAGAGTTTTAGACTTCAGTTTAGCACTGACATCACAGATATATCAGATACTGAAAAATACTGAGTAAGTGGTTCTATTAAATCATTGCTTTCATCACTAACAGAATAGGCTTGGTTTTTGTAAAGTCTTCTGTGTGCTTGACAACAAACAAGTGGAAATCTTCCAAAGTGACCATGTTTTCAGTGTGAAATTCCTTTTGTGTGCTCAGGACCCAATAACGCATGTTGTGTAAATTTGGTACAAACATTCAGAGGGTGAATGACTCCCCTGACTTTTCCTCTAGTGCCATCATCAGGTCAAAACTTCCAATAGTTTGACCTGCAAAACTAACAGTTCCACCAGCCTCAGCTGTGCTGTTAGTGCTACTTAACAAATATTAGCATTCTTAAGTGCTAAACTAAGATGAACACAGAATGTTAAACATCAGCATGTTGACATTTTCACTGTGGGAATGTTAGCATCCTGACATTTAGAAAGGTACGGCCTCACAGAGCTGCTGCATGGCTGTACATACCTTTCTCCTCTTGTGAAAGATTTATCCGTGTAACCCCTTTCGTGGTCCCACCCTGTTATTGGAAACACTGTCTGAAGTGTGACTCTAAACCTGAGATTTGCTGTAAATGAAGGAGTTGAGAAACATTGTTCAGTTAATTTATTTCAGTGATGTTAACAATCACACAGTAACCATTCACAGTTTGACAAACCTCTACTGACTGCAGCTGTGCTTCGGACAAACATCACACACCACCGCCTCATCAGGCTTTGGCAGGTTATGAACACATGGTTAGACCACATCACTGGAGTATTCTGTTAAATAGACACCAGTGTCAATAATGGAGATAATGCCCTAAAATACAAACATCTGTGTGTTGTTGTGATCTCTAAAGTCAAGATGCTAAGAAAAAAAAATCTGATGCCATGACAAGCAAAACTGGCTACCTGGTTGACACTGACGAAGGTCTATGGTATGACATCACCGCCTACTTACTATGTACAATTTGCACTCATTGACAGTTTTGCCTGATACAGATATATAATGCAACTACATCTGCAACATAGGATCGCTCAGTAAGATGGATTATCAGGACTACTGTTAGGAGATGTTTGAGGACAAAGTCATGATATTCAGAGGAAAAGTCGTCTTGAAATGAGAATAAAGTCATTCTTTTACAAGAAAAACAAGTTTTGACACTGATTTTTTGCAGTGTTATTGTTTGCTGCCATGCACAATCAGTATTTTTCTCAGAATATTTTGACTTTATTCCTGAAATATTGACACTTTTTCTTGTCGTGTTTCACAGTTATCTTATGATAAACTTTATTCTCATAAAATTTTTTTACTTGCAACATTATGACTTTGTTCCCATAATACTCCAACTGTTTTCTTGCAGTATAACTTTATTCTGATAGTGCAACTATTTCTTGTAACATTTATTCTCATAATACTTTTGTTTTTTCTTTAAATCATTTCAACTTTTTCTTAAACATTACAACTGAATTGTCTATTCTTTATTTCCTTAGCGGTTCTTATTCTTGGTTGTATCTCAAGCTATGATGCTCAGACGGTTTCAGACCTAGACAGGAGTGGAGTTCTTAATCCAGATCTTCTTGTCCTGAGGCCCAGTCCAGACCAGCTGTCATGTTTTATATTCAATTTTTAGCACTCGGACACTGCAGAGGTGTCTGCAGAGAGCAGAGGGAATGTTTAAGCATGAGGTGACTTAAATAGCTCACAGTTACTGAATTCATGTGCCAAGGAGGGTCCACAGTCTGCAGGTTTTTCCATTCTAACCCAAGTGCAGCAGGGGGCGTCACACTCTGATGAGAAGGAATCCTGCAGTGAAGTCAGTAGCTGTCGTCCTTTCAGGCTGCGTTTACAGTGGGATGTTAAAAACCTACATGAAACAGAGTTCCGTGCTGCAGGTCGTGTGGACAGATCCTGCTCTGGACCTGAGCTCGCTCTCTGTGGCACAGGGCCATGGATGATTAGGAGTCCTCTACAGAGAAAGCTCTGTGTGTGTTGGGGAACCTCTGGGCATCGTAGTCCGGATCGTCCTTCACTCGCTCCTTGATGTCACTCTTAACCTAGCCGGAGGAGAGACAGCAGGTTATAGACAGAACGACCTTATTAATATTAGCTGAGGAAAATCTTGATTCCAGGTGCCCCTTCTTCACATGTGGATAACGAAATAAGCTTTTTATTTGACTGATGACATCTGGATTTTTCAGTTACTTTAAATCTGATTTCAAATTTATGTGGACCTGACATCACTAACAAATCCTTCAATTCAAACGCGCAAACATTTAGACATGTTTACTTTTGACCATGTGTTTGAAGGTTAAAGGTTACACTTTACATGAAGCAATATTCAAATACAAATCACCACTTCTGTCCTTACAGGTACCAACACAGGAATGTTGGTATAACTGTAGTTTTTACCATGGGACCAGAAAACAGTTCATCATGACGTGTGTGTTTTGACATTTAGATACTAAAATACATGAAATGTTGCTATGTTAACATTGCATATGTAGATTTATTCAGTGACTTAAAAGTGCACTTCAGTGATTCAGCACTTCTATAAAGTTTGGGGATTCGCATGAGAAAACTTGAAAAAAGAATTATCAAAATCTGTACAGCAGAGGCAAAACAACCTCAAATTAAAAGCGTGTGTGTGTGTGTGTGTGTGTGTGTGTGTGTGTGTGTGTGTGTGTGTTGTGGGGGGGTTTAGATTTAAGCTCTACTTGTACAATGGAAAAAGTATAACTGGTGCATAATTCTCAAGTTTCTGAAACAAAGCACAAAGAAACGAATGTGTGCATATCTGTGAGTTTCACTGATAGCATGAACTAAAAAGCATTTAAGGTAATCGTGACATCACGATGACACCGTGTTAACTGTGTGTAATACAGTTACAACAGCAGTATAATCAATACAGCTGACATCAACTAAAATCATGAAAACAGACAGAATTGAGTTATTATGCTACATGAACCTTCCAGCACTGATATTAGAATTTACATTGTCAGTAAGTAAGAGAAGGAGGCGTAAACAAACCTGTAATTCCAAAGTAAAGGTCTCTGAACAGAACATAAACACAATATGTTGAGATACATTTGATATGATACATGATGAAAACTGGTCAGGTTTTTTATAAGAATCCAGTTAAGAGACTCCGCTGCTGATCATGGGTTCTACTCTCCACTCATGCTGTCTTTATTTCAAAATAATCGAATACTGTTATCAGCATCCCTTCATCCAAGACCATCAATCACTCCTCAACCTGTTTGAAGCTGGATGAAATCCAAGAGGATGATTCAGGCTGACAAACATCCTGTTATCCTGGGTTAGTTTAGTGACTGACTGACCTGTTTGGTGTACGCTTCCTGCAGTGCTGGCCTCTCCAGCTCCACCTGCAGGCTGTTTGGGGTGGTGACAGGCAGGACTCCTGCAGCACGAGCAGCTCGACTCACTGCGTCTGACAGGGACAGGTGTGGTCCTTCACACTGGCTTGTCTAAGGATGGAAACACTACTGTTACTTTCCTCTGTATGACAACAGCCATTCTCACAGGCACATTTTGACATTTCAGGAAACATGTATAGAGACAGAGACAGGTCTAGGATGTGTTTAGCCTGGCCCAGCACAAAGACTGGAGGCAGGGAGAAACAACTTGAATCTTCTTGGCTAGAATGCTTTTGTCATATTTTTTCTCTTTAGAGCTAGAACAGCTCAAACCTGAGGACAGACTTCTGACATTATCAGGCTGCTTTTCACCCACAGTCTTGTGTTCAGTGAGACTAAATCAGCAATAAATACTCCTGAGCTGCACTGCTCACCTTCCTCCTCTTGGCAGGCATCCCATGCAGGTAGGCGTCAGACAGTGGCGGCTGGGCTTTGATCTTCCTCTGAGACAGCATGTCATGTCTGATGATAGGAACCCATTCCTGGGAAAGGACATTATGACACGGTCAAAACCCAATGAACCGAGGGTCACTTTGCTCATTCACACACAACTGATCTGCAATATGGTCCTTTTGGCTCCTATCACTTTAAGGACTTTTATGACTGAATGATACCCCACGTCTCAATGAGATTACCTATTCAAACAGAGTCAATCAAGGCATGTTTGCTTGGATGACACTTTTCATTCATGTCTTTGTGCATCTTTGTGTAAGATATAAGGAGAATTTAAGACAAGGTGTAAAAGATTTTGTTTGCTCCAAACACAAAGAAGCCTCTATCCTGCAAACAGAATTCAAACCAATTTCAGACCCAGTTTTCCAGCCTGTTGAGTAAGATGTTGTGATTGAATGTATCCAAATGCAGAACTAAGATCCACTGAGCCTATGTCTGAAACATTACCACTGTAAATCACAATCTGGCCATGGCACTGTGTTGTTTTTGTTTATTTTGATTTCTCTGAATGTTGAGACCCTGCTAACATTCCCACACCCTCAGCACTGGTCTATGCTGGACCAGGTCACAGGTCTGATATTCACAGGTTTCATGAGATCAACAGGTTAGTTTCAGTTCTGAACTTTGTGAATAGTGATTTGCAAATGTTGACCTGCAGGAACAGAGGGAACGAGCAGCTAGCTTGACGGCCAGGCATTAGCTCTGTGTTTCCATAGAATTGTGGGAAAACCTAATTCCTTACAGGTGGAACAGCCGCTGCCCATTGCTCCACCTCAGGGGCCTCCTCCTCGCGTCTTGTTGGGGCTCCAGCAGGACGCTGAGTGTCCCCTGACGAGGCAGTGTTGTCCCTTTCTCCACGGTCACCTGATGAAGCCATGGCCTCCTCTGCTGTGGTGGCTGGAGCTGGAGACAAAGTCTCCTCCATCTGTTGGAGAGGTTGAGTGATTACATGAGTTACTCATTCCTGTTACACTCATTAACATTTGGATAACCATGCTGACTCAAGCAAACATGCAGCACAGCATGTGGTCAGAGTTGGTGAATTTAACAGAGAAAAACTCAGAGGGTGCAATGTTTGCCTGTGTGTTTGGCTAATGTGATAATCCAATATTTTTCATTATATAGGGTGAAAAATACAGTTTTTTTTCACTCTTATTGTTTTGATTTGAGGAAACTTTCTGCACCTGAAAATATCCTCACATTCTTCTTTGTGTCCTAAGTGAAAATATATTTGGATAAGGGTATTTTAACTTCCAACTTGTATAGCTGAAAAGCTGCCATCTGACTGCTCTCACTCCAGTGCAAATAGACACTGTCTTTTTAAAGAGGCCATATTGGATTTTTTGGTTTTCCCTTCCCTTCACTGTGTTCTAAACCCTTTTTGAGCTTGTAAAACATCTCCAAAGTTACAAAGCCTAAAGTCCTTGCAAAGGGTGTTATGATCTCTGGAAGACACTGCCTGAAACACCTTGTCAGTAATCCAGCCTTTTCATCCATTACTTGTCTATGTCTTTATGTAACACAGCACCACCTTTAGCTCGGTGGCCATCCTCCGCCTCGCTGACAGGCCCTCCCACCTCGCTGTCTGCCCTTGTTATGCGTGTGTTGCATTAACCAAAACAAGTCTTCATCTACCCCCACCATCTGAGGACAGATACGGCGGATTATTTTTTATTATTTGTGGGAACATGACAGAAACGACTGGACTACTTTGGGATGTCTCGATACCGGCTGTCCGTGGCTCGACTTCAAACTTGGAAGCTGGAAGTTTTGCCATGTTTTATGTTGTTTTACGATTTATTCTGTGGGTTAGCCTGTTTAACTTGGCGCTAGCATGTTGCACAACTAATGAGGTTCCTCCCACAGACTGAGTGGTATTGGACTAATTTTCTAATATGAAGGGACTGTCAAGAGAAACTCAGATGACTGTTTAAACATGCGGGGTGATTTCATTTTAGAAGCCATTACTAATTATGAACCTGAAAATGAGAATAATCTGCTTCTTTAAAGAAAAAACAGAAAGAACAAATCTCACCTCTGCATTCAGACTCTCTGAAGGTGGTTCAGCCTCAGTCTCTGTCCTCTGGTTCAAATGCCCCTGAAATGTCATCGCAGTGTTTATCAATGTTCCTTTGGATCTCTTCACTGAATAATATTCAAACCCTGGGTTTAAACTTAGTTGAAAACAGTGTTGTTCAGAGAGGCCATCACTGAAAATGCAGTATTGTGTTATGTGTACAGACATTTTGATACTTTTGATCATAACTTGATCCAGTTGGTCTAAAGTACGTCTTCATTTTCAAACAATATTTTTTTTAAATTTCACAAGTAATATAGTGACCTGGGGCCTCATTTATAAAACTTGCTTACGCACAAAACGGGGCTTGAAAGTTGCGTACGCAACTTCCTACGCAAAGGTTGTGATTTATAAAAATAAACTTAGCGTGAGAATGTGCGCACCGGTACGCCAACTTTGATGCTTGCGTACGAACATTTTGGAGACGGGGAAACTGGCGGTGCAGATGGTGAGGTGGTGAATTGAAGCCAGATCGATCTCATACATTTAATGTCATCACATATCAGACTTATAGACCCGCGTAATCATAAACACCCAAGTCTGCAGTGTTATAGATGTGTTCCTTTAGTGAGCCGTTAGGCCTACTACTGTATGCACAATGTTCATATATCATACTTCCATCTTCAAATGATACAGAGCGGTGGATGGCACTGATGGATTAGTAGTAATTCTGACAAGGTGTGTAACAATCATTCAATTTGCTGAGTAAGCATATAAATAGTACGGTAACACTCGTGCGTAATGCTGCACAATGGATGCGCTGGCACTGCTGGAAGATCACGCAAATGGTAGGACCAGGATGGAGAGAAATTTTAGGGACCACGGAGATTTGCTGGCCCATGATGATGACTGGCTAATAAGCCGATTTAGATTCCCTAGAGCGGTGCTGTTGGATCTATGTGCTGAACTGGGCCCAGTGTTAGATAGACCCACCCGCCGGAACCGCGCCATCCCGGCGCATATCCAGGTGCTGACCACTCTGGGGTTTCTGGCGACTGGCTCCTTTCAGTGGGAATTAGCCGACAGGCAAGTGTTTGATATGATTAATATTATATAATGTTACATTGTCTGTCTAAAGCCCCTTTTGGGTATGATATAATTCAGTTAAATTGTGTCCTTAGGTCTGGGATATTTGCAGCAATGTCCGGTTTCCCAAATATAATCGACGCAATTGACTGCACTCACATTGCTATAAGGGCTCAGAGTGAAAATGAATTTGCTTATGTGAATCGAAAAAAATGTGCATTCACTCAATGTACAAATTATTTGTACCTCGGACATGATCTTGACGAATGTAGTGGCACGGTGGTCTGGGTCAACACATGACTCATTCATCTTGACGCACAGTAGTGTAGGGATCTGTAATTTCTGCCACAGATCGCTCTGTGGCACTGGAACTATTCACTGCAGTGACGATGTGCCGCCACTCATTTTTTTTTTTTTTTTTTTTATTATTATTTATTTTTTTTATTTTATTCGCGACGCCACTACTGTGACCACCAAACAAAATATCCTTTCTGGCCTCCACCTCACCCACAAGCACCTCGATTTCAGTCTCCGTAAAATTTCTTTTTCTTTTCTCTGCCATGATCGAACGTAAAATGCCATTGATCAGCAGGCGTATTTATATGCAAAGCCATTCATGAGGTACTTCGCATTGACCATTCATGGTAAAATGTGGGTGTGTCGGAGGCGGGATGTGAGGTGAATCCACCTGCGCAATCTTCCAGGTGGAGTGTGATTTATAAAGGGAAAATTGCGTGCAGGTGTGAGTACGCACGTTTTATAAATCCGAATATTTTTTGGCGTACGCCATTTTCAGCTTTTGGGTGTACGCACACTTTTAGTATGGATTCTACGCAATGTTTTATAAATGAGGCCCCTGATCTTGTTTGTGTTACTTACATAGAACAAAATCTACACAAGACACTGTGGTTTCAGAGGCAGCTGGACACTAAACCCACTCATAGCCTTCATGCAGCGTGTCCAGCAGGTGTTGCTGGGTATGCTCACTCATGACTCTGTTTATTACCTGTGTATAGATGACGTAGTGCTGGATTTGGTCCTCAGTAACTGGGTTGTGCTCCAGAATGACATGCAGCCTCATAGACATCATACTGGTCAGCCAGTTGACCAGACTGGGGTTGACTTCTGCAGACATCCTCCTCTACACAAACACACACAGACGAGATACACAGTAACATATAGCTTTAGACTTGTATCATGGGAGTAAAGCATCATGCTGTTGGTGCAAATGATGTATACTAACAATACGATGGTTGATGACTGCAGTCAGAGCTCTCTGTTCTCCTCCCAGGCTGTACAGGTTAAGAGCCAGACACTCAAACAGACCCTGAGTGCACAGCAACAGCAGACGGGGACCAAACGTGTGATCTGCACGAAGAAAACACAAGACAGAAAACCACTCACACCTCCTCATTTTCACATCAGCGTGGTGTTACAGAACACAGAAGCACTGTGCCGACAAATGCTTACATGCCTATGGAATCCCATTATTAATACAATTAATAACAAATGACAGAATACCCTAATATATATATATAAAAAAATCAGCTTAAAAATTTTAAATTTGAGTTACAAATGGGTTCAATGTTCCCGTTCAGCATGAGTCAGAGTCTTAATTAGCCGGACACTGACTTTTTTGCTTTAATAAGCATTAATAAACATCTCCTACAGGATCCAACATGTGAGGACTCCAGCGCTGGAGTCTCCTAATTATAAGCACAGATGGGAGTTATTTTACAAGTCAAAGTCAATAAAAGGCTTTTCAACTCCCAGTCTGAGTAAGGACAGTTAGGACAGATTTCCTACACTGCGATGCTTAAATATGAGCCTAAAGGTTTGAAAGGGTGATACCATGACAACTGAAGGTGAAGGTGTTAAGTACCATCCTCTTGAGGCTCACTGTGCATTCAGCCTGTATTCAAAGTAACCAACTCCTGCTCAGTCACAGAGGAAGGGGAGTATTAAGCATTTTAAGGAGAGTCAGAGAAGCAGAGGATGATCAACAAGTACTGATCAGCCAATGACTTCCCCTCTGACTGAACTTACTGTTGCAGCGCAGGATATGAGAGGCCATCTGTGTGAACTGCCGTCTGAGGAAAAACAGGTTGGTCTGAACGATGTCCACTCCCTCTCGCACTGTCACTGTAGCCTAGACACAATACACAACTCACCTCTGTCCATCACCACATACCAAGCACAGAGCACAGTACATTAGGACTGTAGTCGTATGCATGAGGTTTGAGTGTGAAAGAGGTTGTCCTTACAAAGCTCTCAGCTATGTACTCCTCCAGTCCATCGATGAGGTCCTCGGCTGCTGTCTGCACAGAGGACAATATGTTTGAGTCTTTACTGTGGACCATTAATATGACATCAGACCCGAGAAACTCTGTTCGTGTGTGGACAGTCAACACTTTCTTTCTTGTGTTCTCGTCAATTAAGTGTAGTATAATGAACAATTTTCACTCTGTATGTCTTTAAATGATGTTAAGTTATGTACTTTAACTGAAAATTGGTAGAGGCCAATTATAACTTTTCAAAGCTTTCCAGTTTATACAGTATAACTTGTCGTTAAAGACTACAGAAAAAGCCTTTAAAATACAGTGCTTTGAGATGGTTTGCCTAAAAATGATACTCACATGTCCACATGTACACTGAAAGAGCTTTTGCTTGCACTAAACATTCCTCCTACTCATACTGGCCATTAAGGCTTCTTCATAAAAAGCTTCCATTGGCAGAAATGGGGGACAAAATCCACAGTCCTCATTCTGTGAAAAAATACATTCCAAAGTTTATTTGAAGCCAATGTGAGGCTTCATCAGTCTGAGTTAAATTAAAGTGGGTTTCTTGCAAAGTATCCCCATTTCTGTTTCTCCAGTGTTTCCATGTTGAACTGCAGCCTTTTAGACTAAAATTTTGGACTAAACAGTGTGACTTCGAAGGATATCCTCTTGATTCTCTTGAGAATCACATTAGCTTCAGTGAAAGTTTGTCACGTATTTGCTGCACAGAATGACTGTGGACTGTGGATATTGTCTTGGATTAAAGGATCTCTTTAGGTCGTATATGAACAGGTGGAATGATTACAAGAAGTGAAACCTGTTCAAGTGTACAAATGACTACTGATTTGAGACAGACTTAAAAAATAATTTAACGTAATTTACATGAGTTGTGCTTATTAATTTTGGCTACTTAATCAGAATATGATGTAGTTTCATTTGAACTCATCAGAGTGGGTGCCTTTTTTCTTGTGGCTAAATTTTTTGCCAAATCCCTGAGGGAGTTTTCATATCCCATCATATTCATAGCTGCTGAGCTATTAGCTCCCTCATCACAAAATGTGCCTGCATTGTCTCTGTCAGAATGTGGTCTTGTGAAAGCTGCTTGTTGAGCATCCAAACTCCGCTGAAGAGTTAACTTTATTCAAATGCACCTGTCCTTGCAGTGCATCCAGTTTAGCATGCTTCAATCTGCAATAACATTTGAGACTGGCCTTTTTCATCCCTGTGAGTGCATCCCTATAAACTGGGCACACAGGCTTGCTTTTTACTTCAACAAAAAAATAAATAAAAATAAGAAATAAAATAATGATTTGTCCATTTCTCTTGGAAATGCTGCATCTTCTTTCCTTCACAGTCACCACGATGCATGTTGTCATGTTGTCATTCCTGTGCACTTGTCCCTACAATAATTCTTCTCTCTCTCTCCCTCTGCTCCTAGACGGAGCACACGGAGGCGGGGTGATCGGCTCGGCAGCAGGCTGATCACACTGACCTGCCTCTCATCATGTAATCAAGCCGGCTACTTAAGCCGGCTCCAAACCTGCTCCTGCGCCGGAGTATTGCCTAAGCTTCTCGTGTGCCTCGCTCTCAAGCCGACCTCCTGCCTCTCATGATCGACATATCGATATACATTTCCTTGGACGCTTTCTGTTCTTTGTAAGTGTTTTCGTCTTTTGTTACTTTGTGACTCTTATTTGCTACTTTTCCCGTTGAGGTGATTTTCAGTTGTTCTTTCCTCTTGAAGAGTGTTTTTCCCGTTAAGGTGATTTTTTGTTGGTTTTTCGCGTGCCCGCGTTTTCCCGTGAAGGTGATTTTCTGTTAGTACTTTGTTGAACAATAAACTTGTATTTTTGGTACTCTGCATCTGGGTCCTGACCTTTCCTCACTGGTCCGTGACACATGTCATGTAACTGCCGCATGCATGTTGCATTCATAGATCTGGCAAGATGTGTTAGTCTACAATTTCATGCCATTTTCTTTTATTACAGAAAAAACAAATTGTTTTGGAGTTGCTTTGTTTTTTATGAATTGCTCCTTGGTCTCACAGGCTGCATACGGCCTGCAGGCTGGATGTTCCCAGTCCTGCGCTATACCAAGGTATTGAGGTATTGAACCTGAATAGCTGATAGCATTATATAAAAGGCAAAACTAGTACATCAAAATGCAAATGCATGACATATACACACACATCCAGCTGTTAATAAACAGCCCACTGCTCTGTGTTAACACAAACAGCACTGTGAGCAAGTGAACTGAACAGCACCACAAATAACTATATCTGTTAATAATATCCACATCTATACAGCTGCTCTGGGTTAAAAACACCCTCTACGTCAGCAACATTTCTCAGGTACCTGATGTCTTACATTCAGGTCAAAATGGTATGTGTATGATAATGCTGTATACTACCCTGTTGACCCGTACTGAAAACCATCATTGATGCCATTACAGCCTAACTAAAAGGAATAAAACACATCACGTAATAAGGAGCTCTCTCTGCAGCACTTACAGCTATGTTGGCATCAGTGGGCTCTCTGCCCTGGAGGTAGTGTTCAGTGAAGAAGTCAGTGAGTTGGGGCTGGATGCGGCTCAGAGGTTGGGCGTTCCCATGAAGCAACAGCACCATGTCCACCATCGAGAAGCTCCGACACACCAGGGACAGCAGGTCCCCAAAGAACCCTGCAGTAAACTTCGGTTAGAATTCATTCTGGTATTTTGGCCTGAGTCCAGCACATCAAATTGAAAGTCGGATAGTGGACATGAGGGTAGTGTTGACTAAAACCTGCAGTTACATTCATTCCTACTTTGTGACTCACCCACAGCATCTCCGGAGCCAGGAGTGAATAAGTTGCTGGTCTGGGACAGTCTCTGGATGAACTGGGCAATGCTCTCTCCATTGCCCTGCTGGGGCCCTAGAGAGCTCATCATGGTGGACAGGACTCCCTGCACGATGCCGGTGAACAACTCTGTGCTCAGGGAGTCTCCACCTGCACCACTGCCGGCTTGAGGCGGGGCAGGACCGGTGGACTGAGGGGGGACCACAGAGCCGTGGTCACTGACAGGTGGCTGGGCAGAAACAACAAACACCTTGGATCAACAACTCAATATGTACAAAGCTCTGTTCAGCTGCAAACAACCCAACACACATCAAGGGTATTTCTGCATATAAGGATATTTTGAGTCAAAGAAAAAAGACCTCTTGAAAAGAAATATATATTGTGTGTGGGTGTGGTTCTTCCACATTACACCACTCCTCCACCCCCTGGACTGGCAACCAATGGCTGCTCAAATCCGACTGAAGACACTGGCACCTGACTGTGCTGCAAATAGTTCAGGGCCATCCTACAACCAGCTTGTCTATTTTGGCCCTGAAGACAGGGGAGTCAGCAAAGACCCATCTGGAATCAGGAGAAAACCTGCCACCATATTTTGTCTTTCTACAGCACTATAGGAACTCACCGGTGTGAAGTCTGACATGCTCTGGAAAAAGCTGGGCACTACTGGCAGTGTCACAGTGACGGAGGGAGCTGGTCTAGAGCCAGGACCCCCTGGCCCAGCTCCCCCTCCCAGCAGAGAGCCCAGGAGCTGGGCCAGATTTCCCTCAGCACTGCCCTCCACTGGCTGGCCCATGGAGGTAGTGCTGGTGGTGTGAGTGGATGTTTGTCCAGAGGTGTTGGCAGAGGGAGGGGGAGGGGACATGGTGGAGGAATCAGATGAGGAAGAGGTAGAGAAGGAGGACCGAGTGCTGGTTGAAGAGGAGGTCGTCATGGGATCACCTGGAGCAGTTAGGAAAACAGGAAAAAAATAGGACTGCACCCCCAAACACAAGAAAAGCAGTCAAGAAATGCACAGACTTTAAACTAAACAGCGTTAAACAAACACAGGAGGGCAAACAGGAGACCCAGATTTTTGAAAAAAGAGTTGAAACCAATTTTCAAGCAGCTTCCAAAATGTGCACTGCAACAGGAAACTGATTAGTGCAGGTTACAGAAAATAATGACTGTTTATGATATTGACAGCTCAGAAACTGCAATCCAATAAGATTCTTTAATAAGAAGCATCAATACAATCATTAGAAGATGAGTTAATGAGAACTGGCTCACAAACACAATTATGCACTGTTCAACCAGTGTGAATGCATCGACCTGCAGGGATGGCACAAAGCATTTTATGACAGTACTTCAGTTTGTTAGCTATTCTAATGCTAAAAAAGAGTTGGCACAGACCTGACTGGCCCGGCATCAGGAGCTGTCCAACCAGACCACTGATCATCTGGGTGAGAGAGGAGGGAGCCAGAGGTGTGCCCTGCCCACAGAGGAGTGAAGGAGGAAGAGGTAAACAAGCAGCTCCACGCTTACTGCACAACACATTGTACATAACGTATTATTCAACACGTGTGTTCGAACTGTAATGATTTGCGGGTTATCGATTACTCTTTACTCTGGCAACTTTCATTTTCAAGTCATGATTTAAACTTAAAAAACAAAAAGGTCTCTTGTTTAAGTTTCTCAAATGTGAAAATGTGTTTCTTTTCCTTGTTTTAACATTATAGTAAATTTAATATTACTGTGTTTTTGAATGTTGGTCAGACAAGATGAGACTTTGGCTCTAGGAAATTTTGATGGGCATTTTAAAATCTTTTCTAATGTTATTATGATCAAACAATTCATCGATGAATCAAGAAAATAACTCAAATTATTTATTTATGAAAATAATAAATAAATCTCTATCTTCTCTGTGTTAGCGTTACCTGTCCTGGCTGCTGGCCCGCTGTGGGTACTGTGGCTCTCAGGTTGATGGTGGTTCCCCTTGTTCCCACTGACTGAGGGATGCGGGGGGAGAAGGATGGTCTGGTGATGACAACTCTGGCTTGGGCAGGGTGGGGGGGCTGTGGAGGAGCAGCTCCCTCAGCATTGGGTGTTGAACCAGGGCCAGAAACCATCTGTGCTGAGTGGTTCGCTGAGGCTGCGGCGGCCATGGCAGCGGCTTGGTGGGAGATCTGGTGCACAATGGCCTGCATGAACTCAGGGGGCAGTCCTGGGAAGTGGACAGGTGTCAGTCCTGGACAGAGAGACAAGTCTCCAAATAATTTATTTATGGCATCTTTACAGAAACAAGCTACAGCAACAAACTACCCAATGACAGAGCAGCACTCACCAGGCTGTCCGGGCCCTGCAGCATTTGGCTGTCCTGGAACCTGAGATCCAGCAGCTGACTCACCTGTTCAACACAATAAGAGCAGAAATCCATCAGCTTCACAGTGAGAGTAGAGGAGGGATGGCGGTGAGACAGGGTGGGGCCACGCTCGTCAAACAGAACAAGAAAGGGCTGCTTCGGAACGCTGCTTCAAAGATGATACACATTTACACTGTAAAATCAAACATCTACTTTTTCACTTAATGCACTGACCTACTTCTCAAGGTTTTTGTATTTGTCATTATACAACCCTGATTCCAAAAAAGCTGGGATGCTTATTCTCCAACTGCATCCTCTCCAGGCTCTCAGGCTTGCTGTTTCCTGGCGCGTCACAGACACACTGACTGGACGATGGGAGGTAGACTGATTCTGGAGTTGTCAAAGAGTCACAAAGCTTGTCTGTTAGACGCAACAGGCGGAACTTGGGTTTATGTTATGTTTGCTTCCTGGGATTCCGAAGAGGAGCTTTCTCTTGAGATAAGGACTCATTCCTTAGTAGTTTAGCTGTGGGTACTGTATCAAGCACTGACTGCCTCCTTGGTGAAGGTCTCATTTTCTAGTTCAGTATTCAGTTATCATTATGGATTTTCCATGTTGTCTTCAGAGTCTGTTACCACTTCAGCTTCATTTCTAACATTGACAGAGAGAGCTGGAAGCAGACCAGAGCTTCTGGAGGGATAAACACCCGGGGTCACAACTGAACAATCTGGAGTCTGGTGAGTGCTCAATCAAAGGCTGACCTGAAAACAAAGACAGCATCAGTGCCTGCCGGCTCTCTAGCTTACAGCTAATGTACAACATTCTGGCTGTTTGGTGTGAGTCAAAAGGCGATGACATTCAGTATCGCCCTATGTGACAATGCTGCAAATGTATTCAATTCATGACGTTTAATATTATGAGGGCCACAATGGGCTACACAAAATAAATCATGACACTACAAAAGAGAGAGTTCAACCTCTGCTCTAGAATTGCTGCTCGTGCATGGTTCCCTGGGGACACTGTTTCATATCATCAATGAAGAGCTGACGATTAAGCCAGTGGTGTCATTTTGTCTTCTCTCTGTCGTTATTGTCACACATGTTAAATATTTTTAGATATATTAAATTCTGATAAATGTCACCAATAAACCAAATAAAAATCAATTAATTAATGGATAAGGATAAGGTAAGGATACATCAATGGATTGGCAATAAATGTATTATGTATTTATTCATGTCACAAACAATTTCTATCTGCTCTTGCAGATGATCTGCACTCAGTCAGAACTGTCTTCATCTCAGTACGTTAACACATTCCTCTCCATGTCATCTATAATTCTCATTGAAATACAGGTTATTTTGGCCGTTTCAGATAAATCATAGATGCCCATGTGACCTTGGCTATACTCACATTTACCATCAGGCTCTATGATGATATGGCAGCACACATACCATCAATGTTCATCTGCATCATGACTACAGGCTCCATGGTCTGGTGGGTGATCCGGATCACGCGGGGTCCTCCCTGTCCTTGTTGAGGAGTGGTCCCATTTGGTTGAAGAGTGGGAGTCTGGCCTGCCGCCTGCTGATCTGATTGGCCAGCACTCTGAGAAGACTGTCGCTGTCCTTCAGCTACAGGTCTTCCATTTGATGTCATGGTCACTGTTGTCCCTAAGTTTATCTGGAGGAAAGAGACATCCCTTCAAGGTCCAGCATGAACTCAGGTACAGTCTGACAGTATAACTGTCAGTGGTGTACAAAGCTGTCTAAAGGCTTCTGATAAATTCTCCTTGATTGTCAAATGAATGTT
This sequence comes from Chaetodon auriga, assembly GCF_051107435.1. Lineage (NCBI taxonomy): Eukaryota > Metazoa > Chordata > Actinopteri > Chaetodontiformes > Chaetodontidae > Chaetodon > Chaetodon auriga. The sequence goes on along the minus strand of NC_135090.1, from coordinate 1,926,749 downwards.
GACATTTCAGATATCAATCGTAACAATCGTTTCACACAATTCAACTTGAGGCAAGGTGGACAAAAGAGAAGCATATTGGTATGCAAATACTGTCTGAAAAAAATGAATTTATGTATTCATAGTCAACACAATGTGAGAAGAGACACAAGACAAAGCCACCATGTGACATACCAAGAGTTAAAGTAAGATTTTATGAAGACATTTTGCTTAGAGATATATTATTTAAGCAGCTAATAAATATAGGAACTGATGCATTGCTGGAACGGGCTTTTCTTTCAAAGTAATTCCTCAGGAAATAAACAACTGCTTCTACGCTCAACTAACTCAACTCAAACTGTCCCTACTTTCCATATAATTAATAACAAATTAGATTATTCTATTCAGGAAACTTCATAGTAAATTGTTTGATAAATGATCACAGTTAGGAGCACCTGAAATTAGAGCCCACATTAATGTTTCACAGATTTCAAGCATCAGATACATGTCTCATCAACTGTTCAGAGGAGACTGAATCAGGCCTCCATGGCCGAACTTCTGCAGAGAAACCACCACTGAGATAGACCAAGAAACAGAAGGAATGTACTTAAGACCAGAAAATCTGTATTTTGGTCTGATGACTTCAAATTTGAGGTTTTTGGTTCCAACTGCTGTGTCTTCGTGAGACACCTTGAGGCGAACAGATGGTATCTGCATGCATGGGTCCCACTGTGAAGGACTGAGGAGGAGGTGTGTTGGTGTGAGGGTGCAGCCTTCTGCAAACCCAAAACACACCTCACAGGCTATGTGAGGGCTATCTGACCAAGCCAGAGAGTGACGGAGTGCTGCATTAGGACCTGGTCTCCACAGTCACCCAACCTAAATGCAAGTGATCTGGTTTGGGAAGAGCTGGAGCACAGACTGAAGGAAAAGAAGCCAACAAGTGCTCAGTATATATGGGAAACCTTCAGGACTGATGGAAAAGCTTTCCAGGTGACATGAAGCTGGCTGAGAAAATGCCAAGAATGTGCAAAGCTGTCATCAAAGCAAAAGGTGGCTACTACATATTTAGCTTTGTTTACACTGACTACATAATTCCACGTGTCAATTCATAGTTTTGTTGTCTTAAGTATTAATCGATGATGGAGAAAATGTTAAAAATAAAGATGAAACATTGAACGAGAAGTCCAAACTTTTGACTGGTAGTGTAGGTGTTTTGGTTTGTTTTTTTTTTTTGTCTTTTTTTAGGATGGCGAAGACATGACGCGCCCTATTCTGTCTTTGATTGGCTTACTCCAACATTCTTACCCTAACCAGTCACTCCTCATGCCTAAAACTAAGCGAACCAAGTAATGAAGGCAAGAGGTACGTAGCAGAGTGAGGCAAGTCATGAATTTGCCACCCTGGGAAAAAATAGCCGGGGCACCACTGCACTCAGCGCTGTTTCCGTTTCGCAAGTGACTGTGTGAACTGGTGACTTTCAACCCAGTGCGTCCGTGGTTGCCATGGATATATGACAGTTACCTGTGGTTACTCGCTGTGATGGAAGCTGTTGAAAACACAATGTTCAATATGCAGCACATTCATCCGGTCCTTTGTTTTAAAATTATGGAAATTAAATGTCAAAAAAACAAGCATTCATCTTTCTTACTTTTAATGTGAGAGAAAAAATCTAGGTAACCAGAGCAGCTTACATTCAACACTTTTATGCAGGTAAACTGGTAGAATATGGGCCACTTTCTGATTGAGGATAACAGTATCAAAAAAACTTTAAGCTGCAGTTTGTTTCCCACAGTACAGGAACATGATGAGAGGTGAGTGAGTCTTACTGAGCACAATTTAACCTATGCATAGACATTAAAAGCAGATGAGTATATGTTAAAAAAACAAAACAAAATGGCTTTTAGGAGGACAGGTACATGTTCGGATGGTGGTTTAAACAGCTGCCGGCACTGCAAGCAACGATTCAGCCAAAAGTCACCAGTTAACATGGTCACTGTGCCGACCAGCAGGAGGCGATGATGCCTGCATTAGAGAGACCTGAGGAGAGAGGTCTGAGGTACTGCAGTGGGATCTGCTTGCACAAAACAGCCATTTTGCACGGAAGCATGGAATATGCCAAAGCCAGTCACTATCATGAAGCCAACAATGGTTCCCCAGCCACTCTGCATTTTTGAAATTAACCATGTAACTACTCCAGAGTCCAACAAGTTTCAAAATATGGAAATGTAGAATGTATAAATTGTTAAGCTGTCAAAACTGAGTAAAAATGATGTTCAGACATTCCCTTTAAAAAAACCCCACATAGGTTCAAACCATTTGAATCTCTATTTTTGGCCATTACAAACGAGAGGGAAAACCAAGACAACAAGAATACATGCTACTTTTATATCATAACATCTGTTAACAGATCTACATACCTCCAAATTTCAAACGGCACAGACAGAATAACGTCATATTCTGTGTTGATGAATTATGTGCTTGTTTCAGCTTGATCAACATTTCATTTTCAATCAATGAAAGGGACATTGTGTGTGCAGCTGCACAGGTCCATGCATCCTGGAAGACAGGAGGAATTCTGCTTGCATATTATCTGATTATGGACCCTATTTTCCCATGTTTTTGTATCCAAGTGACTAATGGAGACAACATTTTTTTAAGGTTTTTTCAGTATTGACCAAGAGCTCAGCAGCCAGCAACCATGAAAAGGGCTGCAACGTAATCCCTGCAGGTGTTTGCACACCATCAATGTACATCCACTAAAAGTGTTTGTTTTTGTCACTGACACACTCAGATTGTTATAGTACGTGTCTCACAACATTATGGAAAGGATCTATACAGAGATACATTTTTTTAAAAGAGTAAGATCCATTTTGTTATTTATTATTTGTTGTTTATATCACTCTGGCCAAAGCCACCAGACTCCATTCAAAGAAACAGTAATTTTATTGTTGTAAAACACAAACATAATAAAACTCAACAAAACCTCCTTGGTTCATCTTTTCACTGTTCCAACAATCATTGCCGACTCTGTTTTGGATGAAACAAACTCTTAATTCACCAGTTTGAGAGAGGAGCAAGAGAGAGGAGGGGCATCAGAGAAGTGGTGAGGGAAGCAGCACTGGTGCAGGAATATTTCATATTTTCACATCTAACTTAGGAATTATTTTCACAGGACATGTTATGACAGGAAAGACTTAAATATCTTGACTTCAACAGATTTTCTTGGTTAAAAACAAAACAGTAATGACTGTCAGGGGTCACAAAACCAGTTTCTATTGTCCAACAGAAACTGGTTTTGTGACCCCTCACCATCATGCAGTGCTTTCAATGTGGCAATGCTTCTCCCACTACCCTTCCCTCCATGCTCTGATGAAGGCCACAAGGCCAGAAAGTTAGCATGTTTGTTGACAAGACCTGAATAAATTGATGAAATTAAGATTTGTCAACTTTGTTTCCAATATCTCTGTGTGCTACTTTTTCACCTTTGGATAGTCAACGTTGACAAAAAACAAAAAACAAAAAACAATACTCTGTACCTGTGGGCTCGAGCTGTTTCTACCTGAATTAAAGCTATTTTGTTATCACTGTATCTCTGAACACAAAAGCACTTCTCCACAGCTGGTCATGAATTATTTCCCACAGAAGTGAAGAGGGTGTGGACTTACTGGAATGGGCATGTGTGGTAGACCAGCCTGGAAGAGGACCGGGTGGGTGTAGTGGGCCATGGGGCGGACCACATACAGGTGACGTGGAGGAGAGGTTGCTAAATTACAACGAAGGTCACCGAGGACAACTAAGGTGTTGCCAAGCAGACGCAGAGCATCTCCGACCAGGTTGAGAACACGCTGATCCTCCTCTCTTTCCTGGGTCTGCAAATGAAGACAGACTTAGACAGCTGTGGACAAATATGACAGCAGGAGCCACTTCTTTGTTGGAGCCTTTCAAATGTTTTACCTTGTTTCAGAACACAGAACATACTTGATGATTTATCTCCTCTGAGAGCCTCACCAGTACAAGGTATAAACATGTCCTGAGGGTGGAGTTTGAGGAAAGGTTATGGAGTCATAGCAATCCATCTATTAGATAAAAGTATTTCAAGTGTATAAGTGAAACTTCTGGAATGATAACAACACTAGAGAAAAGGTCAAAAGTGTATAAATAGTTAGGCATCCACTGAGGACCAGAATATTTCAGTAAACATCATGGCAATGTCCAGTAATATTCATGTCATACTAGAAGAGAGAACGATATAAATGTATTTAGTAAATCTGAACTTTTATCTGATAATATACTGTAGTGTTTACCTTTCACTGACAATCATACCACTGGTAGATATCACACACAGGATGAATAACAAAAGTTGTTGAAAACTGTTTCATGTCACTGTTTTTTGAAACAACTTCTGATGGTTACTACTGTAGTGACTGTGGACAGGCACAGCACACAAGTTCACTTAGAAACATACTAGACGAGCGCTCAGTAAAGACTGAGCTGTGCCCCTGATGCAAGTCAAATACAAAATGTAGGCAGGTTGTTCTGTAAGTGTGGGTACATCCAAATTCCCTTGACATTCCCATCCACATGTTGATCACATCTCAGTCCCTCCCACTGAAGGCTTGAGGAGAAATGCAGGAAATGATGTGTTATGTGTCTGTTATTTGACCTCTTTGGTATAAAACTGTGATGATCTGATTTGGTTTCAGATGAGGCCAGTAAACTGTGGTGTCCACTCAATGACTGGATCAATGACAAGATTTCCAATAAATGGTGTGTGTGTCTGGCCCAAACAAGACTTAAGCAAAGGCTGGTCTGGTATATATTCACTCATGTCTCCTCAAATATCCTTCTCTGGTCCTCTAAGCAGAAATAAGAGCTTTTGAACAACCTTCATGATGGCAGACCAGAATGATTTTTTAGATAAGCAAGGAGTGTAAAAAAATGTTAAAATAAGGGAAGCGGTACATACTCTATGTAGTGTATTGTCACAAGAGAAATGACCAAATACAGGAGACTCAAAGGCGCGCTGTTGATGGACACTATTTTCCCACAATGCAATGGACATATGGAATGAAGGAGCTGGTCATAGGAAAAAAATCACAACTAATTGTGGAGGGTAGTGAAACAGCTCCAGGAGCAGTTTGTAAAACCATTTCCTGTTACTATAAACCTAATTTTAGGAATTAATTATATTGATTTCTTGCGCAAAAAGTATCCTATAAAGATTAGTATGTGGGACTGTACACAGTAAGTATGTGGCATGAAATAGGGACACAGCACACGACTTGAAGCCACGGAGTGATAAAACATTCAGGTCTTTTTCCTCTAACTCCTTTTCAGTGTGCCGATAACAGCAATGGAGGTTTTTCTGTTAAACTGTGTAAATATTTGCCATTATTGACGTCAGTAAACAAGTTCCATGTCTGGATGTGCTCCTTCACTTTTTTTCTTCGGAGCTATACTGTGATGTGATTTGTTGTTGTTGTTTCCTGCATTATGCAGTTGCACTCCCTTCTTACATTGTTGTTGTAGTCTGCTGAAGTGGCTGCTCCGAGAATTGAGTGGGTCCTCTCTATGTAGGGACGTAACATCTCCTCCACCCTCCTGACCTCAGAGAGAACCTCCACAAACTCTGCTGGACTTGGATGACTGAGGACAAATGGAGGACAGGAGGAGTCAGCACAACAAAGACCCTGCTGATGAACACTGTGTTGGTCTGTGAAACTGGTGATGGGTCATAGCTATGATTACAATCATGATGTATGATGTCTGGATCCATTACCATACAAGTATTCTACAGAACTCCTACAGATGGTACATGCTTAAAATGATTACAACGTCCTTAAATTTTTTTAATGTATCATATTCCAGGTAGCAAATCAACAGAAACCGTAATAATGTCCACACTTGTTTCCTGTTGTGGATAGACTGACAAACCCCACAGCATCATCCCTCCTGAGCTGCTATCCAACAAGTCATGCAATGATTTTGCAGCCTTTTTTAGAGATAAAATTTCAAGGATAAGACAAACAGTGTGCAGCTCCAGCTCAGGCAAAATGATAAGTCCATCTGTGCCTTCTTGTTCTCCAGTTAATCGAGCACATTTTAACCTTCTAGATCATTCAAGGCTGACAGAAACTGTATCACAGTTAAAATCCACAACATGCTGCCTTGATACTCTGCCAACAAACTTTTTTAAAAATGTCTTTAATTGCATAGCTCCAGATGTGCTGCAGATAATAAATAATTCTCTTCAGTCTGGTCACTTTCCCCAGTCCCTGAAAACTGCAGTAACAAAACCTCTCCTAAAAAAGACTAATCTGGATGCTTCAGTGATAAGTAACTACAGGCCAATATCAAATCTTCCCTTTCTAGGAAAAATTATTGAAAGGGTTGTTTTTCAACAAACACATGCTTTCATGATGCAGAACAATCTTTTTAATGTATTTCAGTCTGGATTTCGTCCACACCACAGCACTGAGACTGTACTTATCAAAGTTTTAAATGACATACATCTGAATAATGATGCTTCCAAAACCTCAGTCTTAGTATTATTAGATCTCAGTGCTGCCTTTGATACAGTTGATCATGACATACTTCTTGACAGACTGGAAAAGTGGGTGGGACTTACTGGCACTGTACTACACTGGTTCAAATCTTATTTACAAGATAGAGACTACTTTGTGTCAATTGGTGAGCACGTGTCTGAACGACAAAAGATGATGTGTGGGGTGCCACAAGGGTCCATTCTTGGACCACTTCTTTTCAATATCTACATGTTGCCCTAGCTCAGATTATGGGGCATCATAATATTTCTTATTATACTTATGCAGATGATACACAACTTTATATTTCTGTGTCATCACATGACTACAGTCCCTTACTTTCACTGAGTGAGTGTATTCATCAAATCAATGAGTGGATGTGCCAGAATTTTCTTCAGCTTAATGCAGATAAGACAGAAGTGATTGTATTTGGCCCCAAAAATGAAAGGTCAAAGATCAGTGGTCACCTTAATGCCATGTCACTGACAACAACAGATAAAGCCAGAAATCTTGGTGTAATTATTGATTCTGACCTGAATTTTAACAACCATTTAAAGCTCATTACCAAATCAGCCTACTACCACCTGAAAAATATAACCAGAATTAAGGGATGTCTGTCCAGAGAAGACATGGAAAAACTGGTTCATGCATTTATTTTCAGTAGGTTGGACTATTGCAATGGAGTCTTTACTGGCCTAAACAAAAAATCAATTAGGCAACTACAGCTGATTCAAAATGCTGCTGCACGAGTCCTTACAAACACCAGAAAAATGGACCATATCACACCAGTCCTCAGATCACTACATTGGCTTCCTGTGAGTCAAAGAATAAACTTTAAAATCTTACTGTTGGTCTACAAAGCATTAAATGGTCTAGGACCAAAATATATTGTAGATTTATTAACTCCATATGAAGTATCCAGACCTCTCAGGTCATCAGGGACAGGTCTATTGTGTGTTCCCAGAATGAGAACCAAACAAAGTGAAGCAGCTTTCAGTTATTATGCTCCTCACCTGTGAAACACTCTCCCTGCACACCTGAGGTCTGCACCAACTGTCAGCTCATTTAAATCAGGGTTGAAAACATTATTATTTGCTACAGCTTTTACTTAAAGTAAATATATTTGCTCAATGACTTGAATCATTCTAAATGCTAAATTATTGTCTTTACTGGCTGCTTCTGTTTCTTTAATTTTCCTTTAATTGTGCTAAATTTGCCTTGCCTTGCCTTGCCAAATATTGAGATGATCAACATAAGGGGAAAAGTTTTCCTCTTGTTGAACCTGATTCACAAAATTTGGGATGCTGTGCAAAACATAAATCAAACAGAATGTGATCATTTGCTAATCCCTCCTGACATATAAGCAACTGAAACAGCACAAAGGCAAAATATTTGATGTTTTACATCATCAACTTCACTGATTTTTGTAAATATATGCTTATTCTGAAAGTTGGGACAGGAGCAACAACAGGCTGGGAAGGTTCTGGAATGCTCAACAAACACTATATAATGGGTGGTCTTGACCCACCATGACAACATGTGCATGAAGCTGCGATGACTGACACGGTACAGCCACAGCCACAGACCACAGACAATCCTTGGAGTGTCCTATTGGCTGAATTCATTGCTTGGGGGAGGGCACTGTGAGTGTACATGATTGTAGTTCTTGTTTCACAACACTGAGGAAACACTGCAGTCTGCTCTGAGAAATCACACTTTAGACTCTGCTTAAAGTTAGTTTTAGCTTCTTATACAAAGATTTTAGGTCCTGCATTTTAACTGTGACTTTTCCACTTATGTCAAAGTATATAATAATTTCTAAACCCATTTCTTAGAAGTTTTATACCCAGACTAATGTATAAAACTTACTTCTTATTTCTGGTGTTAATTTATTAAATGTATTGTTTATTTGTCATAATTCTGAAGAAGAGGCATCTGAAGCCTCTTTAAGGTACTACAAAGCAGTAGCCTGAAACTTAATATTATCAGCAGGGTCTCTGCAAGTGTACTGCAAGCTTGGCAGCCCACCGGTCCTCAGTTGATCCCCTGCCAGGCGTAAACATAGGGGAGTTTGCTTTTCATGTGGCCTACTTTAAGATGGTTTCTGAACTACAGTCAACTGCATTTTTTTCTCAATGCAAGAGTTCTGTTTCCTGTTTGGTGCACATATCAAGACTACAGTCAGGTCTCAGTGAGTGTGTGTGTGTGACAGAGAGCATGTGTGTTGGTAAACGCACGTCAGCAAACTGTACGGGAAACTGCGATGATTTAACCGAGATAACACGAATGTAATACCAGGTGTAAATCCAAATGGATCAGATGTGATTATCCAAATGACGTGTCCAGATACAGACCACATGTTGAAGTCAGGTGCTACTGAGTCCACAACTCTGACTTACTTTGGCCCACTGTTGGCTGGTCCCTCAGTCTGGGTGGAGGTGGAGGATGATGGAGCAGGAGGAGAGCTGGTGTCCATGGGTTGTGATGCTACAGCCCCTCTAACAGAGGAGGAAGATGGCGGCAGAGAGGAAGAGGACTGAGGTACCTCAGGCTGTGAATGGGAGCTACTGTCACTGGACACTCCCTACAAAAGGAACACATCACAATGCAAACAAACAAACACGCTCACTCAGTACTGTGGTCTGTCCTGTGTGTTCACTAAAGTGACGGAAGAGTAGACACTGAAAGCAAGCACCTGATGCACCAGTGAGAGTGAAGGAAAAAAAGAGGAAATGATATAAGAATAAAGTCGAAATTTTGAAAAAAAAAAAGAAAAAAAAAAAAAAAATCGACTAACTTTTTCTGTAACTTGCCCGAGCTAAGACATGTAGCGACAATGCTAACAGACTGTAAATAAAGGCCTGGGTATCAAAAGCAGAATACGTCCTGTACCTCCAACCTGTGGATCAGAGAGCAAGTGTCTCTGAGCAGGTTCTCAGCCAGCTGCAACCTCATCCTGGGTTCACTCTGCATTGACTGGTCCAAGTTTATCTGCACATCCACTGAGCCATTGTTCTGTGCATATAAACATCTGTTAGTTTTACATGAAGAGTGAGACTGAAGAGCTGAAAGGATGACTGGTGAGTAACAGCCTGTACCTCAGAGCTGGTGCTGACCCTGGCATTCCTTCCAACTTCACCAACTCCAGCCATCATCTGCTGAACAGACATCTACAAAACAAATTCCATTTGTCACAAAGCATGAAACTGTTGTTCAAGGCTTATCTGTCATGCAGCAGCTCATCCCCACCTGTATCTGCTGAGGGTCCATGATGTTGACGGGCAGGTTGAAGGTCCCCAGCATCACGTAGCTGTTACCATTGCGATCATGTGGTGCACCCTGGGAGGAGGTGGAGGCATGGCTGCTGCTTCCACCCTCTGCCCCCCCGGTGGAAACACCTACACCCCCAGAACCGGGTGTGGTGGCCTGAGGAGGGGCACGCTCCACCAGGTGAATTACCTTCCCATCTACATCTGGGGGACAAACAAAGGTGTGGAACTCATCATATGCTGTAAAAACATTTACTGGTCACTGCTTCTTTGTCACTATTTTCAGTTTTCTATATTAAATAAACTTCTTTTCAGTGTTGTTTTTATTTGGGCTCATTGGTTCTCGCAGCTAGCTGCGTCCTTCATCGACGCACAAACCATGATCCACTGCTAAGCTGTCAGTTGTCAAAAGCAGGGGTGAGACTGATATTTCATGGACTCAACTACTGCAGCACATTCGTGCCAACATGACAAAGAAATATTTGTTGTGTTTTTTTCCTTCTAACAAGAACATTTTCACATTACAACAAAATAGTATGGGCCAGCAACACATTACTGCACCATACAATTAAACATCAAAAACAACACTTTCCATTGGACCTGATAGTTAACTGCACTGACATTTCATCACATGTTTAAATAATTACAACAGAACATTAGCAGTACTTTTGCAATGGGTACAAACTAAAATCACAATAGTCCTGACCACATTATAAGAACACAGAAAACATCCACATGCTGTGCTGAAGCTGAAAGACTTTCATTATCACCATGACTGGAGTGGATTTTGGTAGAAGGGGCACTCAAAAGGAGTGTGAATACATAGTGACCCACAATATTCCTGAGAATAATAGTGTCCATGGTCATTTTGTCTACATTTGATATTTTTTTCATTGTATTGCAATACTGCTGACTCACTGAGAAATTATTAGAACTTAAAGCTGCTCTAATCCATATTTTTATATTAAGAATGAATTAAATGACTGTAAGTAATGTGAAAGCTGTCAAACATTGTGCTGAGCCCACACAGAATTATCATAGCTCTGCAGTTCCCTTAGCGCCGTTCAGCCTCTTTCAGCTTATTGTTTTGGTTTTACAGTCACAACTGTTTTGGTTCAGTCAATTTGCACTCATTATCTTTAGCCAAAATTATTTCCACTCTGAAGTTTGATTTTTATGAGTATCACCCTGTCAAAAATCTGTAAATCTAGCACTTAATTTGCTGTTTTGCTTTCTGAATGGACACTGACAGTCTTGCTAACAACAAGTCCTCTTCTTTCTTTTCAACATTTAGATGTGTTATGGGGAACTAAGGTTGGGTAGTATGACGTATACACTCGGTGAAGGTAGAAATGTGTCCAATGGTAGAGATTTGGCAATACTGTTTCCACCATGGGAGCTATCCGTTAAGCTGTATTTACACTCGATCATTCAGTGTCTGTACTGTTGCTACACAGCAAGCAAGTGGGCCTGTTGATGACATTGCACAGAGTTTATCTGCTTAGTGGTGTTTTCTTCTTGTTTGTATATTGCTTTCCACTCTTTTGTTGAAATTGCAGACACATCCAAAAACATGAAGTATTGATATCAACACGCAAACAGTCATCATTACAGAGGTCTCTGTAAGTGTCTCTGCTATATATTCAGGGCAACATGATGCCCAATCCAGCCACCTCACAAGGTCACGTGATTGGAACAGCACTGCTTACCACGTGACCTGAGAGTGACAGTTGATGATGATCGTGCATCTCTGCTGTATATCTGTTATATGGAACTTTAAAGCTTCCATTTTGAAAGAAAGTTGTTTTTACTGGTCTGAGTCATTTGTTTGAAACTCAAGTGTTGTCTCATGTGAAGCAGTTGTTTTTGTTTGTGTGGAAGATCCAAATATAAGAAGAGAATAATCAAATGGGATGAAGTGTGGTATACTATAGTTATCTTAAACCATTTCTTCATTGAATTTACAGAACAATATATAACAGCATATACTATACAGAATAATATATACTGTTTCCGTAATATAAAATTACATATACGGTGGTATAGGGGTTTGTCCATTTCGCCCACCCCTGAGTGGAATCAATAGTATTTAAATACAGGAATGTGAATTTCAACTTAATTTCACATTAATAGTAGTGGTAAAACTATTTGAATTGTGCATGCACAGAAATACAAATATCAGTTTTTGACACTGATGACGTCAAAAGCAAAAGTGTAAAATCATCTTCCCTATAGAAAGAAATGATTTGTCATCATGCTGCTCCTCTGTGTATCTGCTGCAGGTTAGCAGGTTGATGTACTCACTGTATTCAGTCAGCGTTCTGTCATCCTGGAGCACTCTGCCTTGGTAGATGAGCCTCTGCTTGTCTACTGGGATCTCCACTGATGATGCTATGTGTTCCTTGAACTGCTTCACTGTCAGCTGTGGGACAGCACACAGTAAACTACTTGTCACTGAAACGGGAGGGGAAGACAGGAGTCTGAATAGGGCAGTGTTTTAAGCATTACCTCGCCTCTAACTTTGTAGCTCCTGCTCTGGGAGTCCAGAGTCTTCACGGTGACTTCAATCATGCCGCTGGACTCCATATTCCAGAATGTCTACAATAATAATAATGAAGTTAGAGATGTAATTAAGTGTTAGCCAGCTAAAGTGTAAACGATTATTGTTCATAAGAGATTATCTTTAATATGAGAAATGAGAGAAAGACGAGCCAAGATGCATCTACGTCATAAAGCTAGTAACCCTTATCCGCAATCATACTGGTAAATGGCAAAATGATCAGGCAGTACCTAGTTACAGACAGCTCCACAGCCTTGTTGTTATTAGCCTAACTAACGTTGGCTAACCCCAGACACCGGGAGACTAACGGGGCTAACGAGCTAATCTCCCGTAGGGAGCTCGTTGTCGTCGGTCAGCGGAAAATCGATTATAGGTCTTGCTTTTGATTTAAAGTCTGCCAGAATAAACCACGACCTGGCAAACTGTATGCCTAACGAGCCCCTTGATTAGGTAGTGAGCACATTCAGATTTATCCGGTAGCCAACAAGCTTAAAATAAAACACTGCTCTGGATGCGCCGTGAAAGGACCCGGATGACGTCAAGAGAAGCGTCCGTTTCATGCCTGAGCGCTTCTGGTTTTTGATAGCTGTCCCTTTGGCGAAGTGTACCGTTCATTGTAAGAAGTGCTCAGTTGTTGAACGACATGCTAATTATTTATACTTGCACTTCAACATCTGATTATATATACAGAAAAGTACAAAAAAATAAGTATTCATCCATTCTTTTCTTCTTTTTTCTTCTCATTTTCTTCTTCTTGTTATAATTATCACTGTTATTGTTGTTGTTGTTGTTGTTGTTGTTGTTGTTGTTGTTGTTGTGAGTAGTAGTAGTAGCCCTAGTGGCAGAATTTGAGAATTAGCGTTATAGCATTACAGAAAGTTGAATGGATTGTGTTTCCCTATTCTATTCTATTCTGTTCTATTCTGTTCTGTTCTGTTCTGTTCTGTTCTGTTCTTGTCATCAGTGAACTGTAGCTTGTCTCAGTGGGTTGTTGTGAGTTTTCAAGGACACACCTCAGATTACTCAGTGAAGGAGCGCGCGTGTGTGCGTGCGCGTGTGTGTGAGAGAGAGAGTATTGTGTATACCAGGCTGTGGACGACTCTTCGCATGAAATCTTTGTCTGGTCTGACGGACAAGTTCAGACAGAAGTGAAGGTGTGGCAGCAGTCATGTGGAGGAGGGCCATCTGTGGCATTCAAGTGTCACGGGGGAAACTTTATGGAACTTTTCCTGATGCGTGTCTTCATTCCGTGAACCCTTTAAGTGAATGTGTGTGGGCATTGGTGTAGGGGACGGGAGGTCTGAGTCCGTGCAGTTCCCTGAATCAAGAGCAAGTCTGAAGACAGCAACAGCAGCAGGAGCGCCGCAGGTTGGGTTTCGCTTTCTTTGGGGACCTGGAATCGACATTGCTGAGCATTCGGTGCATGCTCATGTTGCTCATAAGATCCGGAGGAACCAAGCGATCTGTCATGAAGACAGCTTAATGACCAGTGGACACTGAAGAGGTAAACAGGCAGAAGCGTCAGTTCACCACGGTTGAGTATGGGCACTGAAGTACCGTGAATGAATACCGTATTGAGTCCAAATATCAGGCATTGCCGTATTTTTCATTGCAGTGGTGAGCAAAGGTCTGTAGGAGCTGGATGTCATGAAATGAATCGACACGATTGAGCAGTGTAAAATGGCACTGGTTGCATTCAGGACCACTTCCTCATATGATGACAGTTTATCCGTCCAGTAACAGCAATGACAGAGTTTGTTTCACTCATTATGTATGGCAACATTTTGACCTCTCGCAATATTAATTCACCATTTTATGCTTTTTCTATAGTGTGCGTCATTTCTAAGAATTTATCTGCCTTTTTCGTCGCTTGACTGAAGTGGGCTTCCATAGTAATTGAATACGAACAAGTTTCTAAGTTGTGACTTAAATTGACATTGTGTAAGAAAAAGTTATTATGAGCATGTTTACTTCTGAAATGCGGTATTATTTGTCAAAAGTATTTTGCATTCTCTCATTTGTTGTTACCACTTGTGCTGATTTGACAGTAAAAGCACTGAGCTTGCATGTTTCTGTGTATGTTGGAAGTACATCTTGTGGAAAAAGAATCCCTTCCTTATATGCCTTGTAAATCCCAAAACTTCTTAAATTAAGATTAAGGTGAAAAACTTTTTTCTCTGAGTAGGAACAGTAATATGGAGATATTTATTGTGTCTGTGACCCATTTTTCTTTTCAATGTTATTGTCTCTCTGCTTTCTTTAACAGGCTGTGCTTCACTGCAGGTGTTCACTGCTCTGATCTCTTCTTTTACTCATAACCCTTTTAACTAATTTCTGTTCTTTATTTATATTTTTCACCCTTTTGCAGTACTTCCTTTTTCTACCCTTCATCACTTCTCATCTAGCTACCATGCGTAGATTCAGCTCTGAGGGATCCCTCCTGGATCTTGACTTTCTCCCGTGGAAGAGGGTGGCACTGCAGAAACCAGATTATGAGGAGAACCTGGAATCTGGCACCTACACTCCTCACATGGAGGAGGATGAGCTGGATGGGAGGTCAGCTGGTCCCACCATCCAGGAGGCCAGAGCAAGTCCTGGTGAAGTGGGGAAAAAGGCGCTATCAAAGGAGCACAGTGTCAGTGTAGAGAACCTGAGTGAGCTGGGGAAACAGGACAAGAACCACCTTGGAGTGTGTGTCATCAGTGAAGGCTGCAGGGCCTACAGTGACAGCCAGCTGGCCCCAGCAGCCCAGGGCAGCACAGAGAGCGTAGAGAGAGATGATCTGCCTTCCACATCCCCCTCATCCTCCTCCAGCCCCATCCTCTTCAAATCTCAGCACTGGCACCACCATAAACCCAAACTGTCAGCCGCTAAGCTGCACCTCAAGAGTCTGTTTGGGCAGGTGGGACACAAGTTAAGTTTGCACTGTAGAGCAGCATATAGGCAGGTTCTTAAAAAGTCCTAAACCTAGTTTAGATTATCCATATTAATGCTTTGTACTGCACTGTAGCCCATTTGGTACAAATGGCATCTGCAGAGTTGGTGATAATTCTCTATGGGTTCAACATTATAACAACTACTTTCATAATTGCACAGAGTGATAAAATCCATTAATAACATGACGTTTTAATTATAGCTGCTTTAGAAAACTGGTTAAACTTAACTCAGTAGTTAAATTTAAGATTTTAAGCCAGCACAGACATAATGTCCTTCAAGACAGACAGCTACTGAGTTACCATGTTAACAGGCCATGACAATAGGTACTCAATCTGCAGATGGTGACCATGTGGTATGTTTGAAAGCTATGTGTAGTGTAGCTTGAGTTGGGATTGATTTGTCAAACTATGATCACTTTTCAAATTACAACTGCAAATGAGAGTTCTGTATGTATGTAGGAGTGGCCATGTGAAGTATGCACATAGTTGTGACTGCCAGAAATGGTCATCCAGACTGCCCAAAACATTCTGCATTATTTCCACTGTTCCACCAATTTCGACCATATTAATAGGTGGGCTCTGATCTAGGCCATGGTGGCTGTTGCCTTGCTGTACTTCAGAGGGCACTGCATACAAGCAATGTTGGCAGTTTGCACAGATATGTTGGTCTATTGCACAGAATTACTGGATTTTCCCAAACAACTGTTCAAATGAACATCATAAACTGGAACTGGAATCAAGAACATGAGAAAGATGTCCAGTTAACATTGTCCTGTCTGTTTCAGAGTCCTCATTCCTCAAACTCCAACCTGTTCAGCACAGAACAAAAAGACAGGTAAGAACACATTTTTGTGTGGTTAATTATTGCTGATTGATAGATGTTATCTCAAGCAAAATAGCAACTGTCTTCACCACATTCAGAACATTAAATTTACTGTCCTTAGACAAACATTGGATGTCTTAAAATTCCATTTGATCCTGAAGGCAAGTCAGCATTTTTTAATCTTGTCCATATAAGATTGTTGTGAAGTCACACAATGTGCTGACCTTTATTTTGAGAAACCACTGAGATG
Organism: Chaetodon auriga; assembly: GCF_051107435.1. Classification (NCBI taxonomy): domain Eukaryota; kingdom Metazoa; phylum Chordata; class Actinopteri; order Chaetodontiformes; family Chaetodontidae; genus Chaetodon; species Chaetodon auriga. Next base: position 1,910,390 of record NC_135090.1, on the reverse strand, counting down.
TTGATGATAGCAGTATCTTCTTGTACGATCTCCTTTGGCTGACGTCTGCTCCGTCTTCATGTGATTCTGGTCTGCAGTGCCACAGAGAGGAGGTCTCGCCTGCTCTTCATGCGTCAGTGGAGTCAGATGGGCCACGGTAGGAAGAGGAAGATCAGTCGAGAGGAGCTTGAAAAATGGGCAGGGTCCCTGAATGCCCTCCTGGCCAGCCAAAGTGAGTGTTGTTTTGTTCTCAGATTCAGATTTTATGTAGCCAAACACTTCTTGGGGGCAGAATTCGCTTTAATGGTCAATGAAAGCGTTGATTTTAGGAAGTAAAAAATGAGGTAGGAAATACTGTAAATTCAACAAATGTACGGATACAGCTGTAGGGATTCCTTTATGGCTATGAAAACTCTGCAGGGTACCTATTAACTGATGTTAGACGATGGCACTTCTTTTACCTCTTGAACTCTACACACCCTGACATTTAACTAACTGACTAACCACTTCTGCCTTGAAGAAATGTTTGTGCAACTAAAAGTCAAATCTTTCTCAAGTTCCCCCTGCTTTTATTCGAACTCACATGTTGCCGCAGTGATGTTGACATCCGAGCCGACGTCACTGGTTACTGTGTGCTTTGTAATAAAGTTAAAAGAACAGCACTTCCCCTGACCCTGCTGCTTCTATGAATAGAACACATAGTCAACACCAAGACTGTCACAAATCACTGCCATAACAGAGTCTGTGTAAAAGACTCTTCAGATAGAGGACGTGTGACCAGTCAGACATTAACAAGGATTATGGTTTCAACATTGTATGATGAGGAAACCTGCTCATTTGCACAAGTAGATTCCCTAATCACTTCTCTGTTTCCTAGTTGAATTGTTTCTCTTGGTGTATTTCAGTATCCTCCAGTTTCCAATGACATACTCTCATTGTCACCCATATCAACAAAACCAGGGCAGGTCCTGATTACACCTGATAACACAGACAGCACTATGGATATTTTGAATGCCACAGAATGTTTCCATTCGCTTCTCTGCTTTTGAGATTACAGTGTTTCTGCATGTTGTAGCTCATTTACTTAATGATGCACTTAACATTATTGCTTATCATCATTACTTATCACTATTTCTGAGAGCATGCTCTGGTGTTTTTAGAATGTGCTGTTCATACCTACCAGGCAGCCACTGATTTCCATTCATTTCACCGTGGTATGAAAAACAGCTTGCTGACGCTTTTGACGTGCTTGAGTTAAAGTGCTAGAATTTAAAAGGATACTCCAAAGTCAGTTTATTAGTCATGGTGAGTCGTACTCACTCTGAGAAAATGAGTGACATAGGCCAAGGTAGAGCTCTTCAGTGGTCCACTCAGGTCCCTAGAAGTGCTACACTGATAAATTGGCCTTGCTGATATACAGTATTGGCCAGTACTGGCTTGCCACAGATAGTGTGCATCTGTTTCAGCATGTATGTTGGCAAAAAAGTAGAAGAAATGTCAGAACAGAAATTTATTTGAGGTCTCTATTACATGCTTTCTCCACCAAAGAGCATGAATTAGAGTCATTATCATTTATCTTATCAAATCAAATCAAATCGAACTTTATTTATATAGCACTTTTCATACATGATAAAATGCAACACAAAGTGCTTTACAACAGTTAAAAACATTATAAAGGAAAAATAAAAGCAGAGAAAACCCATCCCTCCCACCCTCCGTAGGTACATATGCATACCCACAACTACACGCACACACACACACACACACACACACACACACACACACACACACACACACACACACACAGACACACAGACAGTAGTGAGACATGGCAAGGCACTGAGGATCGGGGAAAAAGCCACCTTTGGGGCCGTCCACACTGAGAGGAGTCGTCGCAGACTATGACTACAGGGGGCGCCGGCACCCGGTTCCCTGCGACTCAGACAGACAGGTGGACCCCCACATCAAGGTGGGGAGCCCCCCGCCCACCCGGGCCGAAGGGACCCGGGAACAGCACCCCCAGCAGCAGACCAGACACAACTCTCAGTGTGGAGGACCCCCCCTGAGGAAACTCCCTTTATCATTTATTCTTAGATTGTAAAATGTCCCACTCACATATCTTGGCCACAATTCTTAAAAAGTTCGTCTTTGTTTGTGTAAAAAATTGACTCATAAATCATTTTTATTTATTTATTTTTTTAACTCTCATATATCACCCAGAACCTGACTCGGGACAGGGCCAAATAATGTCCAGTCTAATCAGGTCAGATGGCCAGATTTGGGTCTGTTCAGGTCATATTATCCTTGTATATCCAACTGAACTGGGTCTGTGCAATGTCATATTGGGTCTCTGCTCTTTTAATATTAATGAATGCATTTTGGGTTCAGTTAAGTTTTTCAGTTCCGTATCGGATCCAACCTGTGAAACTGACCTTTGAGTGTTACCAAAGATGCTATCAAGTTGCATTAGGAATGTGTCTGGGAGCTTGACCCGTTCTAGACACTGAAAATCAGGATAGTATCTCAGCCTCTGCTGCTTTGATTTTTACCATGTCATTTTTTTTTTAAATCTGTCTCTTGGAAGTTCCTCAACTTTATGGAAGTTCAGTTCTAAATCACTCACTGTGCCCTCTGTTATTCTGTCAAAATGTAATTATTATTTGCACTGATGAAGAATTTGAAATTAGCACATCATAACATATGCCTAACCCCATTACTAACATCTGAGATTTATGGTGGATCTCTATGTTAGTGTAGGATAAGTGCTCTGTGTCCTGTGATTCAATTTTATCAGCTGTCACAGTATAACATCAGAGGGTTGTGCTGGAAGAATTGCAAAGAGCTTTTTTTAACCAGATGGCTCAAAAGCCATTTACAGTGATACACATTGTAAACTGGAGGCCAACGCAAAGAAAGAAAAAAGAAAAGCCATTAGCAGAGCCAGATCCCACAAGTAATGCTGTAATGTGAACTCACCATCCTGTATCTGTCGTGATGTGCAGTAAGCTGGGGAACATGTTGTCTATTCACAGGCCTTCTACTCTCATTTAGTAGTGGCTAAAATTCAGTTCACAATGGTGCATCTAATTACAGAGGAAGAGGATGAGTAATATTTTATTATCTCTTTCAATGATAATACAGTCTGAGGCAAGTTTGAAAAGGGCTTTTGACCACAATAAAAACAGAATTATTCAGTCTCTACAATTTGATTATCAGACTGTACCTTAGGAACTGGGAGCAATTGGCTTACTGGAAGATAGAAAAACACATTCACTGGCACTCGGTTCACATGATTTGTAGTAAGAGGGCTCGCTGGTACACCTGTACCAGCTTTCTGTGTGAGGGTGGACTGTGTCCAAAGCTACTTGACCATCCAACAAGCATACTGGCAGCTTAAATGCAAACATATTTTAGTATAGCTTGCTAGCATGCTAACATTTGCTAATTATCACTGAACAAGACCTACAGTCAAGCATATATGTAAGCCACAAATGTCAACTTCATGATGCCGCTAAAGGTAAAGTCAGGGAATCACCAAGGTCAGTAGGATTCATCTTCTGGGAACCAGGATGTCTGTAGCAAATGACAATCCACTGAATTATTGTTTTGGTATTAATACAAAAACAGGCATTGTATCAGAACCAACACTGAAAGCTTTTAAACAATACTCAGCCACATCTGTTATTCGAATTTACCTCATCAATCTATACAATTCCACAACTGATTTTGACTTTCAATGGGGTTTCCTTGAAATCTCACATACTTTTAACATTTTCATAGAAAATACATTCACTACCAACAAATCCCATATGCAGACCCAAACCAACCGTGTGTTAGTGCATCTCTGAATCCTTTCTGACTTCCCTAGAAGCAGAGTATGGATTTCTGGTATAACGTAGCCTACCTCCAAGGTGCATAGAGAAGGGAAAAGGACTGAAGAGATCAAACTTATAAATAAACTTAATGAAATATATGCTGTCATCTTAATAAAAGGTTTACTATTTTTCTAAAACAGCTGGTCATTTTGGTTCTAGCAAATGTTACTCAAACAGGAGCATTTCAAAAGTTGCATGGCCTTGCTGTTGTTAAGTTCTGTAGCAATGATTATAAAATGAACAGAACTTTCTTGACATGAAGACCTCCTCTGTCAACTTCCTATCATTCAGATTATGGATTTTGTTTTGGCTTTTTATCGTGTTTGACGCTGAGTTGTAGGGAGTTGAATGCTGTGCTTCAGTAATGTCACACTGTATGTTTTGGTAACTCCATGCTTTGACGATACTGCACATAGAGTGCTGAGGTTAGTTGGCCTCCTTATCAGTGCCATGCTAATTTGGAGTGCTATACTGTGCAGCTGACTTGTGTGAACTGTGACATGTTGTGCAAATGGTGTCAGCAGTTTGAAGCCTTTCTCTGTACAAAGCAGTCTGTCATGTTTGATACTTCATACTAAAAACAAGCTATGCCTCAAAGCCTAGTAATGAGCTGGAGTAGAGACAGTGGGTGTGTGCCATGTTCTTAAAATGAACCTGTGAAACCTTACTGCTGGTAATACTTGTGTGTTTGTCATGGCCTGAGGGATTGTGTGTGGGTGTCGTCTTGTTACGTGTAATGTGACGTTGCATGGTGAGGCAAGCCCCACTTATCTTCCTCCTCCTCTTCCTTCTCCTCATAGCTGGTGTTTCAGTGTTTGGAGCATTCTTGCGCTCTGAGTTCAGCGAGGAGAATCTGCAGTTCTATATGGCCTGTGAACAGTACAGACACTCGTCCAACAACTTCAGTCTGCAGAGGCGGGCGAAGGATATCTCCGCCACCTACATCCAACCAGGTGCCCCCCGAGAGGTACATGCCTGCTTGCATATTGAGTCTAGCTGCATGCACTAAAAGCTAATCAAGCAACCCTTTTTCATGAATCAGGAAATGTAATTCAAGTCCTGTCATATGTCTACACCTTTCTTTTTTTCCTCAACGCACTTTCAGCTGTTTTTCATCAATGCGTATGTGTTCCTTGTGTGGGTGATTCAACTTTAATGTCACAACATTACATCAAGAGCTGCATTCATGTCGAGCCTTCTTCCAAGAATAGAGCAAGAGTTCAACCAGAATAAACATATTTTATGCAAGCACCTCAATTACAAGACTTGTTAAATTTGAATACACACGTGGACAAAATTGTTGGTACCCTTCGGTTAATGAAAGAAAAACTCACAATGGTCACAGAAATAACTTGAATCTGACAAAAGTAATAATAAATAAAAATTCTATGAAATTTAACCAATGAAAGTCAGACATTGCTTTTCAACCATGCTTCAACAGAATTATTTAAAAAAATAAACTCATGAAACAGGCCTGGACAAAAATGATGGTACCCTTAACTTAATATTTTGTTGCACAACCTTTTGAGGCAATCACTGCAATCAAACGATTCCTGTAACTGTCAATGAGACTTCTGCACCTCTTAGCAGGTATTTTGGCCCACTCCTCATGAGCAAACTGCTCCGGTTGTCTCTGGTTTGAAAAGTGCCTTTTCCAGACGGCATGTTTCAGTTCCTTCCAAAGATGCTCAATAGGATTTAGGTCAGGGCTCATAGAAGGCCACTTTAGAATAGTCCAATGTTTTACTCTTAGCCATTCTTGGGTGTTTTTAGCTGTGTGTTTTGGGTCATTGTCCTGTTGCAAGACCCATGGCCTGCGACCCGAGACCAAGCTTTCTGACACTGGCCAGCACTTTTCTCTCTAGAATCCCTTGATAGTCTTGAGATTTCATTGTACCCTGCACAGATTTAAGACACCCTGTGCCAGATGCAGCAAAGCAGCCCCAGAACATAACAGAGCCTCCTCCATGTTTCACAGTAGGGACAGTGTTCTTTTCTTGATATGCTTCATTTTTCTGTCTGTGAACATAGAGCTGATGTGCCTTGGCAAAAAGTTCCATTTTTGTCTCATCTGTGCATAGGACATTCTCCCAGAAGCTTTGTGGCTTGTCAACATGTAGTTTGGCAAATTCCAGTCTGGCTTTTTTATGATTTGTTTTCAACAATGGTGTCCTCCTTGGTTGTCTCCCATTAAGTCCACTTTGGCTCAAACAACGACGGATGGTGCGATCTGACACTGATGTTCCTTGAGCTTGAAGTTCACCTTTAATCTCTTTAGAAGTTTTTCTGGGCTCTTTTGTTACCATTCGTATTAGCCGTCTCTTTGATTTGTCATCAATTTTCCTCCTACAGCCACGTCCAGGGAGGTTGACTACAGTCCCATGGATCTTAAATTTCTGAATAATATGTGCAACTGTAGTCACAGGAACATCAAGCTGCTTGGAGATGGTCTTATTGCCTTTTAAATTTCATAGAATTGTTATTTATTATTACTTTTGTCAGATTCAAGTTATTTCTGTGACCATTGTGAGTTTTTCTTTCATTAACCGAAGGGTACCAACAATTTTGTCCACGTGTGTATATCTTTAACCAGGACAGCATTCTTTAGATTGAAAATGCCTTTTTCCATGGTGTAGGCAGAAAAACAGTAGCTTATCAACTAACAGGGTGCAGTGGATAACAGAAAGCATGATCAGTTAGATTTGTAGAAGATAGTAAGATTTGTCATTCTGTTTCAGAGAGCTGGTTTAAAGCAAGACGATGTGCCCTCTCCTCTTGGTTCTGGTTAATTGCTGAGCTGCAGAGTTTTGAATGAGCTGAAGTCTCATGGTCATACCTTAGCTGTGTTTCTAAGGTGAAATTAAGTTTTCATGGTACAAATGAAATTGCTGGCCAAGAAATTTTGGGGTGGCATCTGGGATGGCCATCCCTTTAAAACCACACATGCATATTAGGCTAAATACAACTGTAGCAGCAAAACCCCTGAGTGTGCTACACCAAGCACAAGTGTGCTTTATTATTTATGAATTCCACTGTTCATTTGTGAGAGAGAGCTTGCGTTATTTTGCTAATGAAAAGTAACAGAGTGACACTTGAAAACTTTCTAATTCCACCCTAATCAGCAGATGTAAGTAGGCCTTACACACCTTTCCGGCTCACTGCTTCTGTTATGTCTATACTGTTTCAGCACATACATAAGAGTGTGTGAGCATGTACATACAGACTCTACCTTTGTCATTTGCAAGCTCTCTCTACCACCTTTCTGTTGGAGACATCTTTCTCAGGACAACCACGTGACATTCTTTTTTATTTCCAATGATATAAAACAGAAAGCTAACCTCTGTTCAGTTCCTCTAGTAGAATAATCTGAGGAAAGGGTTGAGTTCAGCAGCAAAATAAAGTGTCCCATGTTTCCACTTCTCATTGTCAGGTATTGATAAAAGTATGGTGTTGGTATCTTACTGAAACTCAGGCATTGTATCAGCGCAAGTATCAAAACTATTCAAATGCTATGTAGGCCACACTGAGGCATCTTGTATTTTGGTCCATCACCTCTTAATGCTTCAAACCTCATGAAGTCTCAGTTTTTTTAAGTTTCTATTTTTATTATTATTGTTGTTGCTGTTCCAGAATGATATATCTTGTAACTGCATGGGTTGTTGTGGATCTCAGGATGATCATACAGACATGCATCTTCTTAATCTATTAGTTTAATGTCAAAAACTAGAGCAGCATTAAAGGAGGCTAACTGGTATTTTATTACAGCTTGGGTCTTATTTTTACGAAGCCCTCCAAAGGTCATGGTGGGAATTTTTATTTCAGGCTTTTATTATTTTGTGTTCCCCCACCATATTATTTAGCCTCCTTCGCTGACTGTTTGCACATTGGTCCAGTCCAGTTATAATGTACACCTAGGTACTACAGAAAGGACACGTGAGCTCTGACAGCATCCAGCCACTGCCTGTGAGTTGTGCACTGACTGTGTTGTCTTGCTGTAGGTGAATCTGGACAGCAAGACGAGGGATCTGACCATCCAGCTGCTGCAGGCTCCCTCTCACACCTCTCTGTCCCACGCACAGAAACGCATCTACTCTCTCCTGGACACAGACTGTTATCCTCGCTTCCTTCAGTCCAACATCTACCTCTCCTTACTCCGAGAGGCAGACTAGAAGCCTTGTGTTGATGACAAACCCTGAGGAGGAACAGTGGCTCAGTGGTTTCCAGGACTTCCTAAACCATTGTATACCATAAGGCTAAATTACTCCTTAGAACATAAAGCTGCAGTGTAGGAAGTTAGTGTGAAAAACATATCTGGAGCAAATGTTGATGCCCATTGGACACTGTGTGTAGGAATGTAAGTAAGTTAAATTCATTAGTTCAATATTTTGGAATATGTTTGTGTGCTTTCTTTCAGAGTGGGATGTTCAGATTAATATTGATGTCTCATGTCTGTGTTTCTCTGCTTCAGGTCTTTATGTTAAGGTAACCATGCCATAACTGCAGCTCTGTACTTAACACACAGACATGAGACTGATGCCTATGTTTCAGTGCCAATTTTGAAAAAGCGAATAAGAGAATTTTCCAATGTTCAACTGTTGCTGTCTGTGGCTCCTTGCTGGCTTTGAGCTGTAGCAATAGCTACAGTTGGCCCTGAGAATTTGGAAAAACTCAGACAAGGCAGTTTTCTTTCCCTCACTTGACATTGACCAGTGAAACGATGTAGCTCTTGTTTTAATCACTGAACATCCTTCCTATGAGCAGCTAATGACCCCATGGTCCAATAACTCGGTATGAGTTTCTCTGCTGACAGAAAGGAAAAACAAGTTCAGCAAGAAAGAGCTAAAAAGGTCATAGTACGATGTAATTTACTTATAGGGCAAAGGTGGGAAACCTGAGCTAATTGACATTGCCAGGTGAAATGAGTACACAGCTACGGGGAAGTTGAGTTCAGTCTCCCTCTAAATACTCACTCTTCAAGGACACACTTTGTATGCATACAATAGCCCCAGCACTTACTAAAACACTTATTGATTTCAGTAGTTTGCTTGTAATTACCATGTTGGATAGTATTCCCTTAAATGTTGGTCCTGTAAAAATTGAAACACCTTGTATAACCATAATGAGGAAAAACATTTTTAAGAAGCTGATAATAGCGTCCAGTAGTTGTCTGCCAGTTTTGAGAGTTTTAAAGAGAAATAAATAAAATCCTATTTTTTATCTGACTCTGTGTTTGTTGGTTTTTCAGTGGTTATGCAGAGATGGAGATCAGCACCAACAGTAGATTCACAATTGTGTTGTGGACTAGAGCAAAGAGTAATTCTGCACTGCAGTCCTTGCCTTAAATCAATACACTGATAAAATCCAGTCATTTGAATTGACTGTTTTAGCTCTGTTACTGTATGTGGACAGTTCATTCTGGTGTGGTCAATCGTTTCTTTCATTCAGTGTTTTTTCATTAATTTATCTGTTTTCTGCCATTTACACGGGGCCACATTACGGTTGAGGCAGGTCCAACAAAGACCCCTTGACTCCTTTTTGCTATGATACAGCTACAGCTCCTCCTGGGGGATCCTAAGGTATTCCCAGGCCAGGTAATAATAATAGAAATTGCAACAACAACAAGAAACAATAGTGATTAGATTTACCATGTATGTTATTATATAAAGGTACTGAGTGTGTCAAAATCGTAGCTAATGGTACAATTACAACTACTGCTCTATATGGTTCAGGTTCAGGTTCAGGTGGACCACTCCAGGACTTTTACTGAAGCGGCTCTTGTGTTTTTTTGGTATGCTTTAGGTTGTTGTCTTGTTGAAATGTAAATCTCTGCCCTAGCCTGAGATCGTGAGCAGTTTGGAAAAAAGTTTTCACTCAGTATCCCTCTAGCATGATGCTGGCACCACAGCATCACCACTGTGTTTGACTGTAGGCATGGTATTAATGAGGGGATGCTGAGTGTGTGGTGTCCTCCACACATGCAGCTGGGAAATGTGGCCACATAGTTCATTCTTTGTTTCGTCAGTCAGGATTTTGCTTCTCATGGTCTGAGAATCATACAGGCGCCTTTTAGCAAACTCTCAGCACTGACTTTTTAGTGAGGAATGACTTCTGTCTGGCTACTCTACCATACAAATGGAGTGCTGATGGTTGTCCATCTGTAAATTTAATCCATCTCCACAAAGCAACTCTGGATCTCCTTCATACTGACCAATGGGTTCATGGTTACTTGTCTGACCAAGGGAGGCTCTTTGTCCCCGATTGCTCAGTTTGGCTGAGTGGCCAGATCTAGAAAGACTGTTGGTAGTTCCAAACTTTTTGTTATTTGTATGTTGTATCCTTGTATCCTTTCTGAGATGTGTTTTTGACATAATCCCATCTTGCAGGTCTACAACAGATTCTCTCAACCTCATAGCTTGGTTTTCACTCTGCTAGACACTATCAACTGTGAGAGAAGGCCTGTTAACACCTTGCATTAACATGTGTCTTTGGTGATCCCATCCCAAATGAACAGCCAATACAGGTGTGTGCCTTTCCTAATTATGTCCAATGAATTCAATTAGGTGCAGGTGGACTCCAATCAAGTTGTAGAAGCGTCTCAAGGACCACTGATAGAAGTGGGATACACCAGAGGACAAGTGTGTGTCATAACAAAGTGTCTGAATACTTATGAAGATGGCATATTTCAGTCTTTTAGTTTTACTAAAATTACAAAAACTGCAAAAACACATTTTGCTTTGTCATTGTGGAGTATTGCTTGTACATTAATGGAAAAAAATGAATTATATCCATTTTAAGTATGAAACATAACAAAATGTGGAAAACTTGACAGGGCCTTAAAACTTTCCACAGCATGGCGAAGGTGTTTATCTGTTCAATGATGTTTGAGTTTGCAAACACTTGCTTAGTACTGCCAAGTAGCAGCAGCAAGCTGAATCACTGCCAAAAGATCCAAGAGCTGGGTGAATAAACACAGAAAATGTGGCTCAAACAGTCTCAGGACTAGTCAGTTGCTTTATTAATTTATTACTGTCATAAATACAGTAAAACAACATCACCACAGTATGCACTGCACGCTGCTCCTGCAGTGGCCCTGAAGATGTCAACATGGCTCAGAACTTGAACTAAACCTTTCTCCCATCTTGTTTAGAAAGGTTGTTTTTCAGTCTAAAGATTTCATTGCTCTGAAAACAATACAGAAATTCAAGGTAATTGGCAACCATTGGTAACACATCAAAATAAACTGGTTAACCTGCCAACTATGGAAGGTAGCGTGTCTTGCTTTTGTTTCCTTTGTGAAAATGTCTGCTTCCAGTGGTTTCCACTTGGTCACCACTTCGTACATTCCAGTAATTCTGCTGTAACTCACCACTCCATCAGCTGATAAACTCCACCTCAGTGAAGTCTCAAGGGTAAACAGAGCTTCCATCCTTTGAATCATCCTGTGTGTTAGCATTAGTGCTGTCAATCATGGAATACTGACTTATATATTGATTCTAAGGACATTAGCACATAAGCACCATTCACAGGTAATATGAATTCTGATGTTTACTCCTTTAGTTCAGTTTGTTTTAACAAAATAGAACAAGATAGATAGATGCTGTTTGGCACCAAAATGCCTGAAAATTCCAGATTCAGTCCTCTTACAAAAGCCCTGCATATCAGATTTTTTGTTCTTTCTCATTTATTGCTGTGGAGATAGTTTTAGTTTTTTGTGCCAAGGTCATGGATATGTGTCAGAACCTTGTACCTCAACCCCAGCACACTGGACATGAATGGAAATTCAACAGCTTTCATTGGCACTATTTTTTTGGGAAGTAGAAAGTTGTTCCATTGCTATGTGCCATCAGGTTTTACCATGTTACTAACCCCACCACTTTTCTTTCTTTCCTTTTTTTTTTATAATCTCAGCTTCACTTATAAAGGGCCAAACATTAAAACCCATTTCACTCCTCTGCACATGTGACCAATCACTGCATCAAATGTTTATCATTGTTTAATTGTGTTTTAGAAAGTGTCACGCGCATAATTTGTCATTCTGAATTCTGATTGGTTGTCAATGCATATGTTGTGATGGACATAAGTGATAAGTGATGGACAGTGTATGAAAAACACTCATCCCTGAGGAACTTTGGTTTAGTTTCTATCTGGGTCAATTTTTAACGTAAATGAACTGAAACCACCCAAGCTCAGTGCATAGGTTGTTGAATAAGAGGAGACTGCAGAGAATAGGTGGAGTGATGGGGGAAAGTTAGCACAGCTCAGCAAGGATCAGGTAGGGCTTGCATAGTTTTCTTGTTGGCAGTCAAGGCATTCAGCATAGGCTGTGGCCTGTTAGTAGTTGGTGCGACCATAAGGCGTAGTGGTATTAAAATCCCCATGACCTGGAGTGGGACACCTCCAGCCTCTTGGACTTGAGGGTTTTGCAGGGAGATCTTATGATCATGCCTGCGAAGCGATCAATAAATACAAAACAAGCAACTCAGAGATAGAAAAACTCAACTCTAGATAGTGCATACCTTTTTTCTGTGATAAAAGAAACAAAAAGTCGATTAAGATATCATTCTGGGTAGTCCCTTCTGGCTGTATGCTTGTCCCGGTCACGGTCACAGAAACGCACCATGCACGTAGCATTTACGTTACTAATTACATGCATCATGGTGACTGTCTCTCTGAGTGTTGCACTTTCCAAGGGAAATGGACAAGCAATTATCTCTTTTAAATGAAGTAAAAGGTAAGCAAATGTACTTAGTTTGTGGGGTCATGATGATGAAAAAAGCCAACCTTGATGTCTTTATTAGAGCTCTAAACATGCTAAACTGGATGAGCTGCAAGGACTAATGCACATTAATAAAGTTAATGCTCTTTGGTGGAGCTTGGATGCCCAACAAGTAACTTTCACAAAACCACATTGTGACAAGAGACAGTGTTATGTAGGCAAGTTTTGTGGTGAGTGAGCTAATAGCTAAGAAGCAGAAAGTTCATTCAGTGGGAGAATCTGTGAAGGAGTACCTTGTTGCTGCTATGGAGCTGCTTGCACCAGACAAAGTAAAAATGTTGCAAAATGTCAGTTTGTCTCCAAGAACCTTGGCAGAGCAGATTACAGATACTGCAGAGGATGTTGAAAAAACACTGAAGGACAAAAAATTTACATTTTTTTCCCCTTCTGGCCTGTGATGAAACAACAGACATAACAAATACTGTCCAACTTGACAGTTTTGAGCATGGAATTACCGCAGAGCTCAGCACAAGATAGCTGCATGTAGCATCATCATTATCATTGCCATCTGACATCAGACGCCTCGCAAAAGAGAAGCAGTTCCAGCCATGCCATTGAAGTAAGCGTGATATATACGCTGAATAATTTAGCATGGCACCCAAAGGATGTTCCCCAAATTTACATAGCCTTTGATAGGAAAAAGTTCCCCACCCCTGCCCCAGACCTCAGAAACAAAACATTTTATCAGTACAAGCTGTGCCATGACAAAAGTTAAAAAATCTGACACAGCCACTCCCTGACTCCACTGCTGAAGAGATGGTGTGAGACAATCTGACTACAGACCATTGATATACTTTTTTGTTTCAGATTCTGGGTCAATTTGGGATAAATTCAGCAACTCTTGCACAGTATTTGTTGTCAAATGCAACAACAAAGCATTCTGTATTTACTGATGCTTTTAATTGAAACCTCTGAACGCATTTGAACACAGCCCTCCAATTCAGCTATTGTACAGAGGGTTTCAGACACTGTTAGACAATCACTGACAAATATTTCATTTGAAGTGCACTGACAACCCTTAGTCTACGCAGCAACCACAACTGAGTGCTGAAAGCTAGTGCTCCTTTGGTTAGAAATTTCTACTTCAATATTGCTGCATTAATACCAGTGGTGTCTAAACAGCTCCATATATGGCTCCTCACACCAGTTTGGTCAACCAACTGGTGTGCACTTAAATGACTTATCTTGGAAACCACCTAAGAAATACATCACTGTGCCTCTTTTAAACCAGAAAGACTAGGAGAGTCTGGGCCCTGAAGTGAACTTTGAAAGCTAGAGCTCTCAGCACTTGGCCAAGAAATCACTGCATCAATATTACTGAACACCTCTTAAGATCACACTGAATTTCTGCTTTAGCACTTATTCGTCCTAAAGCAATGAATGGTCTAAGAATTCAATATGAAATAACACTTTTCTGCAGCAACATTTAAATAATATTTAAATTCTGGTAATTGTCACAGAAGCAGCTCCTGATCACCAGGGACGGGTGCTCCTGTATTCCTGCTTATGCTTCACCCACTGGGCAGTGTAGCAGTTGTCTCCTACAGTCCACGACCAGCCTCGTCTGCTTCTGTCACTCTCCTTCTCCAACAAATGTCTCCAGTTGACCAACATGTCTCCTGCTTGACACTTTGGACTGTCCAACATCCTCATCTCCTCTTCAGTACAAAGGGCTTCAGCATCTGTATCCAGGTGTGTCTTTTTGCTGTCTAGGAAGGTCTGGCTACAGATGTCATCATTCTTGGATGAAGACAGAGATGGAAGTGAGAGAGGCTGGGACCTGAAGGGGCATGACAGTACAGGGTCAGTGGAAGGAAAAGTAAGGATGAAGGTAGAGGCAAATGCTGGCTAAAAATTTTGATAAAATGAGCTGCATAATAACTCTATGTGCAGACATACACAACTGAAACACAATGCAGAAAGCACAACAAGTCCTCCTACCTAAACTACATAACAGGTCTTTTGTCTTTGCCTTCCAAAAGAACCATACAGCCATATGAAAATTGTTGAAACCATATGCATATGATTTTTTCCTCGGCTGCTGGTTTCATGTTTAAGGTTTAGTCTGGTTTAGGGCCACTGGACAATTTCAAATCCAGTTGTATCACATTTAGTGATGTGGCTGATTCTTTTATGCTTGGACTGAACATTAACACATTTTTTCATTTTGGTTCCAAACCCTCCTCCCCTCAGGAACTTGGATAGACAAATCACCTTGTTTGTTGTGTGGGACCTCATGCATTACCTTCTCTGCAAGCCTCGACAACCTACGGTAGCCACAGTAACGTTTACATTTACAGTATCTGCATAGAGCTATAACTGCAGCTGTAAGGTTTTAGCAAACAACCAATGCTGTCTTTGTTCTGGTGAGGACATTCTCCTTTACGGTGTGTTTTAGCTACAAATGTCTGCACATAGGGTGAGCCACTAAACCTCCTAGTTTTCTTCTTTCATGCTTGTTAACCTCCGTGACAATGACAAGTTAAATGTTCAGTTGTCTAGTGCAGTAGTGTAAATACCTGCTTTGTGGTGTGTGAATACTGGTCAACCTGTGTGTGTCTGTGTATCCCAGTGCATATGACTGATCCCCCACTGGTCTCAGACCTGAGGAGGCACAAGGGACTAAAACATGAGGAAGGAGAGCAGTGCTGCCTGACTCTAGTGATTCACTCAGGGTGGTTTTTATTTAGATTTATATATTGTTTACTTAGGATCGAAGCCACAGAGAGCAACATTCAGCATCTTTAAGTCTGAACACCCCATGAAAAAAACTTCACCTTCACCTTGGCAAACTTTCCTCACTGAAAGCCAGGTTAGTATTAACCAATACATACCTGTTCAAAATTCAGGGCTCATTAAATCGATAGTTCACCCTAAAATGAAAGCCTCTTCTAACTTATGCTTAAGCAAAAACATTAAAGCTCTATTTTTCCCCAAACAGCTTAATGACTTCAGATTCAGATCAACCTTGAGTGCAAACAACAAAGAGCTTTCGGCTGACACTGTTAGAGTAAATGATGACTGCAGTTTCATTATAGAGTGAAGTATTCCTTTAAATGAATTCACACTGATGGCTGCAGCTGAGGTTGAAGTTACATCATGACTATAATAATAAATGAGTGAACATAACTTTTTGACCATGTAACATTAAAACATGATGACCACTATAACTCATTAATCAAGCATCCTCTCCAATATGACTGATATGGCCAGTAAAATTTCAATGAGTATAACAATGTCATTAACTGCCATCAATATCCTCACTAAACCATACCTGGCAAGTGTCTGTCCAGCAGTCCAACAGCTTTGCTCTCCATGTGCCGACTGTACAGGCTGCTTCTGGCAACTAGACCCTGTTGGCTACCAGAGAAATGGTAACAGCCAGCAAGGAGGATGAGAAGAAAACCAAAAATGTACAGAGCAGGAAAAAACAAAGTGACAGAGGACAGGCCAAAATAGATTCAAAAAAGAAAAAAGTAAGAAAATATGGGGAACAAAGGAAAAGGACATAATTATAAAACTGAGTATAAACAAAATATAACAAAACAGAAACAAGGACAAAAATGCAAACATGGTGTATCAATAAAATCAAATGCATAAAAATGAAAGGCCAGAAAATGGAATTAAGATTTTGGAATAGAAGGTGCATCATTATCTTATACCAACCAATCAGGTTAACACTAATTTGTGCATGACAGTTACATGACAAAAGGAAATCTCACATGTTTGGTTTTGTGGCAGATAGTTTAATGGGTTCTACAAAAAGGCAAGCAGATAAGACAGAGCCATCATGTTCCCCTCTGCTGGACAGATAACTACATTTAAAAAAAAGCTTAAGGAAGTCTGTCCTCTCTCTGTTTGAGTCAAATAATCATTCTAACCACAGCAGACTCCCCCTCTCCTTGCCACAGAAATAGGCTATCTATTGATCTATTAAGACACCACAGCCATTCCTTTAAAAGGGAAGAAGTTACGGTGCCAGTCAGAGGCCGGTCAATGGAAGCCCAGCTGAGATCTATTAAGTGAACTATTGAAGTATTAACATAGACAATGATGACAGTGAAAAGAGGAGACAGATTAACACATTAACATAATTAAAAAGAAGGGTAAAAGAAGATAAATAGGGTGGAATGAGCGAACAAAAAATAATGGGGAGGGAAAGCAAGAGAAAGAGACTGTTTAGAAAGCTTTGGTCGAGCAGAACAAATAAGTAGGAGAAAGTTAGGGTGGTGTCTTTGTGCTGGACACAATAAGTGACTAATGAGAGGAATGCAGCATCCCTCTGCCAAGCTGTGCAAATCTGGCACTAACATCAGCCTTCTGCATGCTGTAAGGTATCGTGCAGGCTTCTATGCACAACACTTCCCACTTTGTTGCCACAACACCTTATTCATAACGGGTATTAAAACACTACATACAATACAGCATTTCAACATCAATAAATACCAAGAGATGCACACAGAAATATCGGGGTAACTCAGGCACACACACTTTGGCAACCAGGATATCATAACTGAATGGGGCTTCAATGGATGGTTTAATATGTGTTTGTACACTTGAGCACTTGATTTCAGACATAATTTGAATCTGTTAAACAAAGAGAATCATCATCAGGACGACAAGCAGCCCTGCGATAACTACGCTGCATTTAAAGAAAAATTCCACACTAGTTATAAAGTCTTTTGAACAGCTAACCACACTGAATGTAGCAGGATGTAGTGTGGTATTATAATACCACTGTACATCACCGTTGCACAGGGTGTGGAAAAAGCATGTTGTCACCACTACTTGGCAGGGCCTGTCAGATTATTAGACTGGGTGAAATTTGAATTTGTCTGGAATTCTCCTGGATTGCAGTGGTCCAACACAGCAAAAGGCAGCTGTTTTTGCACTATCAAGCAATGAAAGCTTTGAGACTGCTAGTCTCTTCTGAGTCTGCAGCAAATGAGAACTTCTTTATTCATTTGAGGGGAAAGGCAGCTGCAAAAACAGGGTGACAAGATGAAAATCATGCCTGAGGCAGGCTCTGAGAAACTTGGATTACTCTGTATGATTCACAGACCTCATTATAAACACTTATGCAGCACAGTGGTTTCATGGGAGAACTGGTGCGATTGTAACACCACCACAACTGTAACAATGCTTTTTTTCCCTCAAACTATGGTGTTGCTATGGAAATGTAAATACACACATATCATGCAACTAATTATACTCTTACTCACATTCCAATGTGTATTGTCAGCAATAAACTCCAGCAGAAATATTAAAGAAGAACTTGACCCTTTCCAAAGAACAAGCAATAATATTGACTGTGAAGTTTACACTGAAGTCTGTGCTTCTCTAGTTCTATCTGTTATTACTGTGGACAGTGTACTGAGTGGGTGACATCCTGGAACCTTGAACATTAAATGTTACAATGCTATGGGTGGAATCCATGGAATATGGAGGACATTTAATAAAGCAGTAACATGGCAGTAATAAACTGTAGAATACTGGTACTGCCTTGATGAAGCATGACAGCATATCTCCCTTGCAGTGATGGTAATTGTAACTGCAATGACAACACACTGCCTGCAATAACAGAAACAGAGACAAACCTGCCCTGTGGGAAGAAACACTAAGGCCAACACAGACTGCATTTCCACTTGAATGAGTCTCATCAAAATATGTAAAATGTGCATGTCCATCCTGCATTTACATGAGAATTCTTTTGAAGAACAGACCATCCAGATATAAATTACATTGATGTTAATACCTGTGAATCTGCGCAGAAGGGCTGGATGTGTGTCATTTCTTACCTGGTGCATCTTGCCCTGCAGCGATCGATGAGAGGGGACTGTGGGCTCTGATCCCTGCTGCTCCCGGGGGCAGAAGCTGGGGCGGCTCGAGCAAGCACCCTCCTCGGAGAGGATCCCACGCTGAGGGAGTGGGAGCACTGGGAGGATACCGACCGCTGGGGGGAGTGAGGAGCAAACGGCCAGGGAGGAACCCGCTGCTCCTGTCGTACCACTGGACAGGGAAATAATTCTACACAGTGACTTTATTTATATGCAAACTTGAAAGAGATAAAATGTTATTATTAAAAAAAAACTGCAATCAACTGTAGATGCTTATGATTCAGTGACTGGTGCTGCAGTCATTCTCTTCAAGCAACAACTGAAAAGACTTATTCTATATGGCCAGCTGAGCAGTGGGGAAGACATAAATGGCGAGGCGATGTTTTGTGCACAGGCATCATTGTTAAGTTATTACAGAGCACTCCACCAATTTAGTAGTGTACTGCTATAAAGACAACTTGCAACAGACAGATAAGAAAAAGATGGTAAAAATTGAAGCAGCAGAGGCTGAGATATGTTTATTTTGAGCCCCTCATATGTGTCAAACTCTGAAAACAGTGGATCCTACCCTAAATATGCATCTTCACAGCATATTTTGTGTCTGTTAAATGCTCATCCTGATGACACCTTTAGAGTTATCTTTTTCATACTTTCAGACTGCAAGCCACAGAAGACAATTTTCAAACCTGGTCGAGTAGCTCTTGAGTCAAAGTCTCAATTTCAATCATCTTACTGTAAAAATGACAGTGAATACGCTCATCGGTTCATTAATAATCTACATTAGAAATGTAGTTTTCTAATGTTGGATATTCTGTCTCAAGGAATTGTAATTTCACTTGTGCTTGTTCAATTTAATTTTTCTTTGTCTTTGTTTCTTCCTTCAGACAATAAAACTACCCATCATCTTTCATACAAACTTGGGAAGTTCAGTCTTAACTATCAAAACTGCTGTACCTAATTAGGAACTAAACAAGTAATTATTGTATTTAGTTTGAATATTTATCAGAGGTTGGCTTTGTAACAGAATGATGTATGAATATGTTGAGATTGCTGATTAGTTAGATCTTGGCTGACCCCTGTAAATGGTCAAATCTTGTAAGAAATACCTTTATAATGCAGGGCTATAAAAATATAAGTAACTCTTTTATCTATGGCACAAGAGGAACAGGGACCAAGAGACTATTTACCTTCTCTCTCCGTTAAAGAGTAGGGTTTGATCTCTCCGTCTGGCTTTTTTAGGGGAACCTTTCTCAACTGGGCTGCTGTGGAGGAGAACACACTTAGAGGAGGGACAAAAACAGAACATGATGGGATCTCCCTCCCTCCCCCTGCCATACAGCCCTCCACACTGTCCTGTGCAAGTTACACATTAACTGTATTTCCTCTGCCAGTACCAGAAAATTACCTAGGGGTGAAAGCTTGAATATTGGTTGTGAAAGCTTTAAGATAAATCCTAAAACAGAATTCACATAGTGGTCATGAGATCTTCAATAATGGAAACTTTCTCCTAGAACAAACTAAGACTGAACTAAGACAAACATTAGTGTTCAAAGACTCAACATACTGCACTTTTATTTATCTATACGAAACTGCTGCTCCTGTTCATTGTTACTTGAGAAGTATAATCAAAGTCCAATATCCAAACGCTTTTTTGAAGCAGAGTTTAAACTTAAATATGCTGCTTAATTCATCTTTAGCAAATTCACTTAGGTGAATTTGACACCAATAAAGGGAATTCTGGTTAAAATGATTGGTAGCCTCAATCTGACACCAACCCTATCATAAGTATCAATGTTTCTTAAATTTATGACATATATCAGACATTCCCTTGCTTCCTTTTGCCTTGTCCTCGGTTCTTATCTGTGTTGAAAAACAACAGTTAGCTTCTCCATGATCTGCCACTACATTTCGAAAAGCTTTGGTTTCGTTTGCCAAGTGATCTATCCGGCTTACAGTCACTACAAAACATGTCCATGAGTACCAAGCAGTAGGCACTCAAAAGGTACAACACCTGGAGCCTATCCCAGCGGTCAACGGGCAAGAGGCGGGGTACACCCTGAACTGGTTGCCAGTCGATTGCAGGGCAAGCTTAACATTTGGAAATATAATATTAGATGGGACTTTGGGTGGATATTATAGACACCAACAATTACAACTTATTTTTGCACTATGATGCAAATAAAACTTAGAAAAAATGGAAGGTGTACATTTTTGAAAGTTTAGAAATTATTTGTTGAATCATAAAGTGTTTAGAATTCTACCAGCAACTACTTGTAGAAGATCATGTATTTTTGAACATGGACAGTAAACCCTAGGAGCATGCTTCATTTTTTTCAGACAGTTTTACAAACCCTCAAAGAGAGATGGTGCTGAATTACAGAGCTAGTGGGACAGCAGCCGAGGTGACGTCAGGACTTCAGCTCTCTTTAGCTAGGTGTTACTTTCTAGGAAAATGTGCTAAAATGCTACAAGAATACCATGGCATCTTTTCTATGCGGTCTTACTGCCTGTCCTATTTTATGCTTTATAGAGAAGCTTTTACTCCAGCACTTGTGGGTGTGCCTGTCCCTGATGGCAGGTGTTGTACCATTGGCCTTGTATTGACCTTGTTTTGTAGGCTGTGAGCTGTAGACAGACCCTTCTGCATTTGTTGCTGGCAGAATGGCACCCCTTCCAGCTTCGTGCTATAAAGCAATCCAAACTTTTGGCATACATTATAAAATGCAGTGTAGATGCTGATATAGAAGCTAACTATCTTCTTAACAATGGTCTCATTCCAGTGAATACATTAGTGTGCTTTGATGGCAGAGTCTTACACAAAGTACCTTTAATTGGCTTTTATCAAAAACTGACAGACAATTAGAGACATTGGAGGGTCAGGAAACAGGCAGGCATTCTCTCGACAGTCAGGAGGTCAACGGGGGGGTTTAAGGTGGTCTACAGGTCGTGGTTCTCTGTGGGTAGTGTCATACTCTTATACCTGCAACGGTAAGTCCAATCTATGATAGGACGCATAATATATGATGTATACTGTACCTGTAAGGTAGATACTGTGAATACAAGTGATGGAAAAGAGGAACTGAAACTGGCTGAGAAATTACGCAAAAGTGAGAAAAGTGAGACCAAGAACATCAGGAATATAATATGGGCCTACTTATGAGACAAAGGAAGGGGACAAGATGCTGGGATGGATGAGGAAAATAAAAAGAGATAGAAAAGTTCTTACAAAAAGCCGTACAGCCCCTGATCCGTCAGAGGAGTGGAGGGCGAGCCTGGGAGAGTTTGGTGAAACAAAAGATTTTGGAACTGAAATAAAAGCAGATCAGCAGTCTCGGGTTGACTGCCTGTTGTCAGACTTACATCTCTCTAATGAAGGATCTTTTTTTCTTCCACGTAGACATGTGCAACAAAAAAATGAATTTGTTCTGATGCCAAAAGCAAAAGTTCCATTTAAAGCTGTAGCATGCAAAATATGTTATGTAACTGAACTTGATGTATTCACAAAACTATGTGGCTGTTCTGGCATCGTGCGGCTTCTTTTTTCAAAACAAAGGTAAGAACATTTAAAGCTGATAAAGAAATACCACAAATGCCAACCAAGCACAGGTTCAGCTGGTAAGGACGTGACATTTGAAGATGACCACTTGCTCACACCTCATTGGTCACATTTTCCACAACAACAAAAACCAGTAATGGGATCAGAGTAGTGGAATAGTTACCTGATCTGTTGAGGAAGAAGCCGTCAAACACCACAAAGTTATTTACCTGGACAGATTAAAAAGAAAGACAAGATAACTAAAATTGCTCATGATAAAAGGCTGCTGTAAGTAAAGTTTCAATATGAATTGTTTTAACAACAATACAGAAGGTATCATATTGTCAATTTATTAATAGTTTGCATCTGTCTGTAACTCTGTGTGTACAGCCATTTGTTACTGACAACTGCTGGCATTCCCCTGAATCTGTTTGTTCTTCTCATCTTTATCAGTCTCTTTGTCATTCCCCCTCCTATTATTTATCTTTGTCTAATATGTACTTTAATATGAATGCATTCACTTACTGCGCATTTGGTAAATATCTTCAAATACTATCTGTATCTACAAATACACTGCTAGTGACAGATCTACTCCCAAACAAGTGCCTCATCCATAACGCCAAATACAGACACACAGGCCTTAAAAAAAGCCAAAATCAAAGAGACAGAGCAAGGCAGTGTTAAAAATAACTATTTTGAGTGGATAAATCACACTGAAAGTCACATGAAAGAAAAGATTTTCATGCTTTCAGATTAAAGCAAATGTAATTTCTTTTGGGTCCCCTGAGAAAAACTAATATTTTTGAGACATCAGTCAGGCAGATTCTTTTGTAAAATGTAGAGTAGATAGGAGGGAACTGACCGTTAACATACATTAATAGTGTGACAGTGAAGTACAGACTGTACCTGTGGAACACTTTGTGTCAGGCAGTAATGCTTTGCCAGGAAAGACAGGAACTTGGGCGATGGCCTGTCGTAAGCCATCACAACTGGCTCTAAATTCTTGTGCTAGAGTGGAGAAACAAGAAAACAGTCAGTGACTGATAAATAGCACATAGGAACAAACTGTTGACATCATCTGTACTGCAGGTGGCAGATAAGTGGTATTACATTGGTCAGGCTTTTCATTTTCTCTCAATAAAGTTGTGAAGTGCAAGATATTTTGGGCATCCAAGGTTCTCAGTGTTGCTCACATTGACAATGTAGGTGACTGGCAGTTGGGGAACTTTCAAGGCTTGGATGGACATGACACCCAGATTGAATTATCAGTACAAAAGGTACATTTACACCTCCACACGTCTGACAAATCACTGTGTTAAGTGGGCATTATTGTTTTGAAAAGATACCAAAAATTGAGGCAGCCTCCCCTGATTTCACCACCAGAAAAGGGGTTTTGGACGATACAACAAAACCTTTATTTGAAGCATACTGAGGCCTTTAATCTACTTGGTTTAGGGCTCAGGGTTAATTTGGGATGAATTCAATGACTATTGTGATATTATGTGATGTTTTTGTTCCAAAATGCAGCAACAGATAGACTGTCTCTAGCACATCATCCTTATTGTTCTGTTTGCTCTGTGTGTGTTCTCTGTTTTACAGAGTATCTAACATATAGCTACTGGTTAAAGAGTTAACACTGAAAAAACAGAAAGTGTTTGATCGCTTTTACCAAGCAAGCTACTATACCAGGTGCAGTGTTTCCTCTACATTCACTTAGGAGTGGCGGGCCGCCATTCCTAAATCCTAGCCGCCGCTCCTTCAAATTTCTTTTTTTTTTTTTTTTATTATTGTCCCAAATACACCACCGCCACATGTCTCCAGCTTCACAGCAGAGTCTGACGTTAATTACTCGCGAGAACGCAGCCTTCAAAGTGGCATCACGTCAAGCACCCAGGCACCAGGTCAGAGAGTCAGAGAGGAGTGTCGTCTTGGAAAATAGGGCAGCAACTTACCGGAGAAAAGGTAGACTTATTAGCTTAAGATAACTCATAATAGATTTTACAAGTTAAATAGACATTCGCAAAATATTGATGGCCAGCTAACGTTACGTAACATATTGGTAGCTTAAGTTTCTGGGTCTGGTGCCAACTCAGTGTCGCTAACGTGAGTAAACTAATTGATAGCATTAACCCAGAAAAATTCATTGTTCTGAGCCTGGGTGCAAGCTTTGCCACTGATTCTATAGCCCCCTCAAGAAGTATTTATTTATTGTTTTTATTTTTATTTATTAAATTTTATTGTTTTATTTATTAAATTTTATTGTTTTATTTATTTATTTATTTTTTTAAATTCAACCTTTAAAACGCAATTTTCAACTGGCCATTCAATAAATAGGTTGTAAAAGTAAAATCTGCAGTCAAGTGTCATTTGTTTACACTGCCATGGCTCCCCGGAGAGCCTGCCCCCACTGCTGAAAAAAATCCTAGAGGAAACACTGAGGTGTGTGTGCATGTTGACCAGTGAGGCAAGGTTACGTCGACGTGGTGCCAGGCTGCGTATAAAACGGAGCCAAGCTGACTTCCTGATGCTGGTATAGCAGAATATTTCCTCAATTCCCAGATCATTAGACAATTTGTGCTTTGTTTTTACAAAGTGCAATGTTTTCATGGATTTATTTTTGTGCCACTATCTCCATTTGTCTCTTTTCAGCCTCAGTCTTTGAGTGTGATCATTTGGACAGGTATTAACACTTTTGTTAACTTAGGAGTTGGTCTTTGGTATAATGGAACATATCATCAAAATAAAATTTTACATTTTGCATTTTACATGCATTTCACATGCATATTCGCAATGGGAAAACAATTCCAGACCCAGCCTCCCTTTGTTACTAACAGACAAAAGATCTGTACAGTCTTCCGTTTCATCACAAGACTGATTTGGCAAGCAATCAAGGCCACAGATGTTTTCAACTGAAGAGCCTGTACAAGTGACTATAATAGCACCCCCACTACACTGAGTCTGGTTTCTAGTAATATGCCTCAGAGAGAGGAGTGCTTTACCTGCAACATGAAATCAAACAGCTCCTGCCCATAACCATGTCGCTGCAAGTTGTCTGCGATGTAGAAATCCAAAACACACAGTGGCT
Source organism: Chaetodon auriga (assembly GCF_051107435.1). Taxonomy (NCBI): domain Eukaryota; kingdom Metazoa; phylum Chordata; class Actinopteri; order Chaetodontiformes; family Chaetodontidae; genus Chaetodon; species Chaetodon auriga. The sequence continues at coordinate 1,885,303 of NC_135090.1, read as the reverse complement.
CTGCCTCTATGTGCACACCCTGTAGGTCCTGAAAAGGAAACACAACAAGCATTCCAATACAGCTGATAAAAGAACTGCAAGACATAGACATAAAATCCTTGGAGCATGTGAAATTACAGCTGACCCAAAAAGACAGAAATAAGAAAAAAAAGATGAGACCCAAATAAAAAAGGTGACTCACAAGCAGAAATAGCTTCTTGTAGCCGACCTTAAGAAATCCCACGACTACACCACGTCCTCTGTATGTGGAGGAAAGAGTTTGAGAGTTTGATTAGGGTGGAGGGAGGTATAAAGGGAAGCGTAATGAGTAAGGCTCTCAACTTAGTTTCCAATTAGGGTGATTTGAGGCGAGCTGCTGCCATGAGCATTAAACACAGTGTCTCATGTGTCTCAACACTACAGTTCATGCATTGTGACCACAGTATGACTCAGTATGACTGCTGGTGAACTGAGCAGTGGAAAATGTGTGTGTATAATGAGTGAAAGCTGAGGGAAGGATGTGAGATATACCCATTGCTCTCTCCGTCCTTCAGCAGGTAGAGCTGATGCCTCTGGGATTGCAGTTTAGATGTGCTTGTTATAGGTGCTGTGAGCTGTTGGGCCTGTGGAGAACAAGCATGAACACTGTCAAACATGTGTAGAAATAGTACTATCACATTGAAATAACAGATAAGTTAAATAAGAAACAACTTATTTTTCAACATGTTACTTGATCCAAATAACTAATGTCAAAGTTCAATGTGAATCAAGATAAAGAGTTTCTTGCCTCACAAATGGTCTTTGGCTGAATACAGACATACAAATCAACAACAGACAAGTTTTATTTTGGCCTGCCAAGAAAGTTATTAAGTTTATTACTGACAGGTGATATGACCTGCTGCTGGCGACATTTGTCATTTTAGCATTGGCTAAAAATGAGAGGCTACTATTGGAATTTTTGTACACTGGTCTCCGCCAAAGAAAGAGCAATAACAGATTTATTGACGCTTGAGCTGTTTTGTACATGGAGAAAAAGAAATGCTGTACAATGATTCAACTAGGCTGATAACTGAAAGGGTAGAAAGAGACTAAGTTACCTCTGAGAACAGTTAAACAGGAAGATATTATCAGTTATGGTTTAAATAAACTGAAAGCTTAGCATCAAAATCTGTACAGATTTAACCAGGACAGGTTCCTGTTCTAGTACTGAGTGCACAAGTATGCCTTTAACAAGCTGGACAGAACAGCCCTGTTGCTCCTCTCAAAACCATTTATAACATAGTCTATGCAAATGTCATGGCGACCAAAATCCCATGATATCGATCTCACTGAATATCTTTTTGGAAACATCCTTGGCGATGTGCAAACCACAGACTTCTGAAGGGGCACTTTCAATGACAGGATTGTCACTATCACAGTGTGTACAAGTTATTACAAAGGCCAAAGGTGGTTGTCTGTCCTACGGAATAGACCTTTCTGTTCTCAACAATGATCAACTAAAAACATTTAAAATTATATGCATACTCCCACACCTAGAGAGACTCACCTTTGCTGAAGCTCTTCCAAGTTCATCAATAACGGTGGCTATGTGGGCTTGAAGATCTGGCCTGAAAGGACAACAGACCATGGTCAGATAAGCAGGCACTACAGAAAACAGTAAGGAGAAGGTCTCGTCTATGTTTGCAGTGGTTTCCTCTGGATGCTCCACCTCTTTTTCACAATACAACTACATGCAAAAGCCTAGAGGGCTCATGGGCGTGAATGTGTCCATCTGTGACTGAGTTCACTCTGTTTTTAACGGAGGACAGATCAGAGCTGAAGCAGCCCCCCAGAGACATTCGTGTAACACACACCATGAAGTTATTATCTCAATATTGTCCTGTTATTTTTTTTTTACACAGACGAAAGAAATATGACGCAGTGCAAAGGTTTCATGAAAACATTTTGATTGCACTTATCACATCGGTTTAAACTGACAGATTTTTTTAATGGAGTTTGGGGTTAGATTTTCTCAGTAGAGGTGTAGAGAATGTACTGTTACGTTACGTTGGTAGTATAATGTAACACGGTAACTAACCACAAAGAGAAAAGGAAAATTAGACCTTCAAACTTACCTTCCTGCTGATTTACGACCCACAACAAGGGTCTGGTCCAAGATGGAGACCCTCTCGGTAAATAATTGGTTAATATCAAAAGGAAACTCCATAATACCTCTCTATCAAAATGTCTTTTAGAGGAAACACAGCCAGTCCCAGTGGCGATGCTCAAGCAGGTGCTTAGCTAGCTACAGTAGCTAACTGTTAGTAAACGGGGCTGTTGATTATCCCACTCACCAAGTTGTTTCGGACACAAAAACAATTAGCTAGCTTCTAGCTGCCGGAAGACAACAGCATTTCACCATTAGCTATTTTGACAGAATTTGAGTGACACCAAATAATGCTCTATGTGAATTACTGGCACCTTCTATTTACATTATCACTGCGGCTCCATTGTGTCTCTATGATTGTGAGTCACTCCCCGGCAACATAAACCGTAATGTGTGTAAAAGACAGTGGCGTTAAAGGGATACATAACCACAGGGCTCACATAACATTTATCATCTCTCAGTTACAGATACATTAACATCTCTGAAAATGTTTCTGACTAAGACAAAAAGATGAGCGTGTGTTGAACAATAATTACAGCCCACTTTTGCTCCCTAATTTAATTTTACCACAATTGCTAAGGGACATTTTATCTCAGCTTTACGGTAAAATGGTCGAAGCATGCAGGACGGTTGATTTACAATTTTGCGAAGGTAGCTTCACTATTTGCAAATAAGTAACAAGATTATTGCTTTTTGCTTTTATTTAAATGACTAGATAATAATTTGCTAATGTTGCCATTCTATTAATTAAATCTGCATATAATCCGAATATATAATAGATACGTGCTGCTTTTTAGCAGTAACACCGGAAACACATTATAATATAATGTCTTTAATATCAAATGTGTATTTGTTTACATTAAATTTATCTAAAGTTACCAATCTATCCCACCCCCTGAACACCTTTATCCTCTGTTCTCTGCTGAGCTCTTTTGGACAGTTAGGTGGTGTTCAGGAACGAGAATGGATTTGGAGTTTTTGATACATTTAATGTGCTGTAAATACATACAAATACATTTAACGTAAAATTAATATAATGTAATAAAAAGCAACATGTAACTCCTTTCTAAATAATAGCTAGCAAGCACCAGCTAATGTAATAAAAGTGCACTTATTTTGCAATATTTTGGGGACAGGCTCCAACGCCTTTAAATGACACATGTCTATCAAATAATATTGTGAGTGATAAGATTCCATGAATAGTGTGGCAACACGAGCACATTCTTATCTTATCATACAAAACAGAAAAGCAGACACCCCAGTACTACATAGTACAACAATCTTTGTCAGTAAACCATTGTGCTGGGTCTTTTTCCATACTTGTACTGTCATGCGTTGGAGCATCATGTGTGATCTGTTAGCTAAACAGTTGTACCACATGGTGGCGCTGCAAGTAAATATATTCTGAGGCCTGACAGAAGAACAGTTACACAGCACAGTCTGTTGATTAACTCAGGCTTTTGATTACATGTGTTTCAACAATTCTAACCTTCATGCATTTTATTGAAAAAAAAAAAAAAAAATTAACACTAACACTTTTGCTGTTTTTTTCAGATGGATAAAACAGTATATTATTATGTACAAATATATTTACCAATAGAAGAAGTGGCTCTGGTATCAGTAATAATGGGTAGAAGCTACAGATGTGTGATATCTTAAGAAAAAATAAGTGGAGAAATAAAATGATGATCGATTTTTGGATACAGGGCACAGGGGCTCTGTTAATGGTTCATGTCAGATCTGTTGCCTTCGCAGTTGACAGATCTCAATCTAATCCAGTCACCTTATGGGAGATTTTGGAGTCACATGTTAGACTGCACTGTCCACCAACATCAAATCATCAAATAAGAGAATATCTTTTGGAAGAATGCTGTTCATCTCCCCAGTAGAGCTTCCACAATAAAAGAATGTATGATGAGGAGCACTGAAGTTGTTCTGGATGCTCATCACGGAACAATGTTGGTTTTTCCTTTCATTTGTCTCTAGTCTGTGGTTTTTCATTGCAGTGCTGTAGGGCAGTAATATGTTGTAGTATTGCAGCAGTAGTGCTGGCTTTAACTGGGCAAGGCAAGGTGACTTTATTTTTATTTATTTATTTTGCATTTCATGCCAAGACTAAAGCAACAAAATAAACAATAACAACTTTTTTTGGCCATACACAATCTTGGGATATTGTCACCACATAAAACTGTTCTGCAGTCATGTACTTGGTTGCCTGATAAATCTAAGTCCAATATTCTTTCTCATTTGAACTCTGGCTGAGTCTCCACCACATCCTGAGAGAAGTATCTCTGTTGTGACTGCACTCTCCATTCTGCTCAGTAGCTAGCATAACCGCAAATTTAGAAATACTGATGTCAAGCTCCTCACTGCAATTGAAAATGTTTGAAATTATTTGAATTTTTCAAATAAACAGCTGCCTGCTCCTAAAATTGAGTCATGAAAACAAAATCTGTGGGCCATAAAAACAAAACTATGTTCTAACAGATGCTAAAAATCCCCTTGAAGGAGGATTGTAGAAATGTGTGATAATTCTCTGTAAGTTGGTCACTATGAGTGACACCTTTAACATTACACATTGTCATTTGATCCATTATTATTGTAGTAAATAAGATGTGATGTGCACTGTGACATTCAGTCTTTCATATTTGGCCACAAAACCATCATTTCATCATTTCCTTTTTATTCTTGTTTATTTTAGAGGTATTTTGACACTACTTCTCATATGAAACTCATTCAACAAATAAAAATGAGTTAATGCTCAAAGAGTGGCAGTTGTAACATTATTTGAAGGAGCAGTGGTTTAAGTTGAAGTAGCACTTTTACTCATAATAGTAGTATTTGTAATTAATTAAATGTTAGCAGTGACCTTATGAATACGGCTCAGAGTGTTGTGTGACATACCACTCCTCCATGATTGTGGAAAATGCTGTTGCATCACCAACAACAGGAACAAACATTATGCATACGCAGCGGCTCAGTGGTTTACTCTAGAAAAAGAGACAGGAAACCACAGGTTTCACATAGCTTCTTTCTACCTGGTTTCATCCACCTCTACAAAACTCCAGTGTTCTACATCCCTTCCACCCCCCTCCCTCCCTCTCGATCTCTCCTGAGCCTCACCCAGACAGAAAGTTCAACAGGAATCCTGCATTGCTTCATTACCCAGCCACTGTTGCATAACTTTGGTGTTTCCTATTTTTTCCCCAAATCATCACATCGCATTATCTCAAATTCATGTGCTAACCTGTCCCCCATGTGACTGAAATCATTTCTAATCCTCTGGAATGATTTGTATTTTCATTTCCTCATTGGACAGAGGTTGGTAGGATCACTGCTCATGTTTGGTTCAGATGACTAGATAGATACGTTTATCATATGACCAAAGTATGTAGATACAAACTTTTGTGTACTTTTGTTCTGGAGCTGTTTCATAGTTTGGGCTAAACCCCTTATTCTAAAAACAGGAAATCTTAATGCTACAGCATACAATTAAATGGTATTTTAGACAATAGTTTTCATTCAGCTTTGTGGCAACAGTTTGTACTTAACCCTTTCCTCTTTCAAAATGACAATGCTGCTGTGCATAAACACAGGTCCATTAAGAAATGGTTGTCCCACTTTGGTGTGCAAGAACTTGACTGACCTGGACAGAGCCACGAGTTCATATCTGTCACACCTCTAAGAGCTACACCGCAAATAAGACACATTTATTTTCTCCTACTTACAGTGAAGTGTAGGAGTGACCTTTAAGATCAAAACTTAGGTGATGATGACTAATCTCATGTATGCTCAGAGCAGGAATAACCAATTGGAGATGAAGGTTACCCCACCTCTTCTTTTAAAGTTTAAAACAAGGTTTATTTGGAGCACTCTGGCAGCTTACCTAGCAGAGCACATAGCCTGTATCTAGGATGAGTCCTTATTGTAGCTGCCATGGTTTGATTCCAGCCCAGGCCCTTGGCCCAGCTCCCTCCTCTCTCAGAGAAATAATCTGATAAGGAGAACTTAGTACCACTGAAAGTGCTTTCTAAAGAAATCAATGCCAGCTTTAATCTTGTTGCTTGCACCAGTAATAAATATACAAAAAGAGAAAAGAAAATTGAATGTGAATTCTGAATTATTCATATTGCTTCAGTTAACTTATTACTCACCATGACCAATGATATTTTGGATAATTACTCCAGAGCATACATGTGTCTTATCTGACTTTGTACTGGAGGATTCATTTGACCTCTGGAGCTCTGGAGAAAAACTGAAGGATTTTTCACTGTCATCTTTCTCAGGTGAAGTACAAGTCCACCTTCAGCTGTTGGATAAATACAGACGCTGACCTCAACTCCATACAGCACCTTTGGGATGAACTGGAATGCCAACTAAGAATCAGACCTTCTCACCCAATATCAGCATTGAACCTCACAAATACTTTGAGGCTTAGTGGCAGCAACTCCCCACAGCCTCTGGTGGAAAGCATGAAACCAGAGGACTGGAGGCTTTCATAGCAGCACATTAATGTCTATTGTGTCACATTCACATGTTAACTATCACACAAGTGTCCATATCCCCATCAGCAGCCACGGCCACATAGTGTAGACAGATGCTGCATTTTTCTGGCTCTATCAAGACGAGGCATAGCCTTTGACTATATGCTCCAAACAGTTACTGACCAAAGGGAATTTATTGACCAACATTTGGTGAAATGATTCTCATTTTACAGGGGTTGAAATCTGAATCACACCCAAAAGGGAAGATATGGGGGTTTTCCCCTTCTGTCCTCAAACAACCTCTCTTATTTTCACTGAATCATTAACTTGAAGCCTTCCTCCACATATCACTTTTTCATGTGGTTGACACTCTTGTTTGAGTAATGCACAGTTCTATTCCCCTAAAATGGAAGGAAAGCTTCTGCTACCTGTATCTAAGAAGGACAAACAAAAGGGGAAGCTTTGTCAAAGCACTGTGTG